>NC_137282.1:46875000-47500000 GCF_054371585.1 Giraffa tippelskirchi | reverse complement strand
TTTGAGGAACTGATGAACTTCAGTTTGCAATGAATTATAACATTAAAGAAAAAAAAATGCAGCCAAGATCTCCACATTCCACAGTTTTGTTGGGTTTTTTTCCAAAATAAAGTTGAGTCTCTAAAGGTCCCAATTAAAATGGAAATAGAGGCAAAATGATTTTTCTCTTTGCTTTTATTCTGTGAACCTGTGAAATCATAAATGAAGTTTACAGAATTATTACATGGTTACAGTGCTTCACACTGCCTTCTTTAATTTTTTTTTCCCCCAGGAGAAGCCCTGAGACAGCTGAATAATCAAGTTGTTTCTGCTTTTCATGAACTTTCTGAGGAGTAAAAAATGGTACTCTTCTACAAATGTGAGTTCTCTAAAAAAAGTTAATTCTGAAATTAATTTTGATATCTGAATGAACGAATAACTGAATCACAAGATTTTAAATCCTCAGTTCAGTTCAGTTCAGTTGCTCAGTCATGTCTGACTCTTTGTGACCCCATGGACTGCAGCATGCCAGGCTTCCCTATCCATCACCAACTCCCGGAGCTTACTCAAACTCATGTCCATAGAGTCGATGATGCCATCCAACTATCTCATCCTCTGTCTTCCCCTTCTCCTCCTGCCTTCAATCTTTCCCAGCATCAGAGTCTTTTCCATTGAGTCAGTTCTTCACATCAGGTGGCCAAAATTTTGGAGTTTCAACTTCAGCGTCCGTCCTTCCAATGAATATTCAGGACTGATTTCCTTTAGGATGGACTGGTTGGATTTTCTTGCAGTCCAAAGGACTCTCTAGAGTCTTCTCCAACACCACAGTTCAAAAGCATCAATTCTTTGGTGCTCAGCTTTCTTTATAGTCCAACTTTCACATCGAAACATGACTACTGGAAAGGCCATAGCTTTGACTAGACCGACCTTTGTTGGCAAAGTAATGTCTCTGCTTTTTAAATATGCTGTCTAGGTTGGTCATAGCTTTTCTTCCAAGGAACAAGCGTCTTTTGATTTCATGGCTGCAGTCACCATCTGCAGTGATTTTGGAGCTCCCCCTCCCAAATAGTCTGTCACTGTTTCCATTGTTTCCCGGTCTATTTGCCATGAACTGATGGGACCGGATGAATGATCTTAGTTTTCTGAATGTTGAGTTTTAAGCCAACTTTTTCACTCTCCTCTTCCACTTTCATCAAAAAGCTCTTTAGTTCTTCTGCATTTTCTGCCTTAAGGGTGGTGTCACTTGCATATCTGAGGTTATTGATATTTCTCCTCGCAATCTTGTGCTTCAACTTGTGCTTCAACTTCAATTCCAACTTGTGCTTCGTCCAGACCAGCGTTTCTCATGATGTACTCTGCATAAAAGTTAGATAAGCAGGGTGACAATATACAGCCTTGATGTAACTCCTTTCCCAATTTGGAACCAGTCTGTTGTTGCATGTCTTGTTCTAACTGTTGCTTCTTGACCTGCATACAGATTTCTCAGGAGACATGTCAGGTGGCCTGGTATTCCCATCTCTTAAAGAATTTTCCACAATTTAAATCTTAACCTATGGGAAACAATGTTCATAGAATTGTTTGAAAAAGTCCAAGTGTCCAGTTTATGTTCAATAACCACAAGTATGATGGTCATGCTACAGTTTAGATTTGTTGTTACACCACAAGACAGAAATAAATTGAATTCCAGGTAGTGGCTAGTTATTTGCATTTGGTAATGATAATTCTTTGACAGTAACAGTTAGATTTCACCAATTATTCCTGATCCATTATCATCATATTACATTTAATAGAAAAATTAATTTCTCCCTCTAATCTTATAAAATTTAAGATTATATATATAATATATTTATGCAACTGATAGAAAATATCTTGGTGCAGACAGACTTTTTTAGAGATTGAAATTCAAGATTTATATGACAGAAAGTTTTTCACCAAACATGTTGTTATGTGCTAGTCGCTCAGTTGTGTCTGACTCTTTGCGACCCCATGGGCTATAGCCCATCAGGCTTCTCTGTCTATGGGATTCTACAGGCAAGAATAATGGAGTGTTAGCTTTTCCCTTCTCCAGGGATCTTCCTGACCCAGGGATGTAACCCAGGTCTCCCACATTGGAGGCATATTCTTTACTGTCTGATTATAACTCCATAAAATTCTGCTTTCTTCTAGTCTATGGCCACTCATTTTATTTGCTTTTATGTCATGACTTTGGTTGAAATTTTAAAATTAGAATAGCAATACCAGAAACAAACATCAATAGTTTGGTTTGGGAGTAGGGTGAAGAATAACATTTGTTCACTTATTTTGCCCCCTGGAATATTATTACATAAAATTTCAAAAATAACCTTTATAAAAAGAAGTTACAAGATTTAAAATATATATATACATATATATATATGTATATATATATAATTTTATTTTCAAGTCACTGACTCTTCAGTTCAAAGCATCAGCTTTGAGGTTTAATCAAAGGAGTGTAGCCTTTGACTTATCTTTGAAGAAACTGTAGTGAAGTACACTATAAAAACACTTCTTCACTGTCAACAGTGAAATTTTAAAGGTGAGAAGTTCGAGTGGAAATACTCAGTAGCCTAAAATAAAACTTACTCATAGTTTTACCTACTGACTGTAGGCTAGTGAGAGAATGTTTCTTTCTTACTCTTCTTTCACCTAAACTTATCTTAATCTCCGCATTTAGCAGACATGCAATCAAGTGTTTGTTGAATGAATGGTGAATACAACAAATCAAGTATTCATTAAAAAGCCATCATCAAGTGACACTTTACATGGTACATTGTGGAGTGCAGAATCATTCCGATTTGCATACAGAATCAGGCTGATTTGCCTCCAAACAGGATGACATTCTCAGCGTGATAGTAGGCAAAACCATTGGCATTATTTTCTAGCAAACATTCATAACAAGAGTGTTTGTTATTTTAAATCAGGGACATGTTGTGAATGATCACAGTCCAACAGATAAAATCATATTTAGAATATTGAAGTTTATTATCTATTATGCCACAGAGAAATCAAAGAGAAGTTTACTTTCGTAAGAAAAATGTCACACATTTATTTTTACAACATTTTAAAGCATCTCATTCCAAAAAGGGTTTGAGATGGAAAATCTCTGTGATTAAGGGTACAAAGACTCTGATGCTGGGAAAGATTGAGGGCAGGAGGAGAAGGGGGCAACAGAGGATGAGATGATTGGATGGCATCACTGACTTAATGGACATGAGTTTGGTCAAACTCTAGGAGATGGTGAAGGACAGGGAAGCCTGGCGTGCTGCAATCCATGAGGTCACAGAGAGTCAGACACAGCTTAATGACTGAACAACAAGGGTCCAGTTTGAACAGGTATAGTGAAAAATGAATACTCATTTAACTAACACCACACACACACACACAAAAAACAGACTATTTCCATTATCCAAGAAAGTTTGTCCAAGCTGCTTTCTAGAAAGGCCTCCAATCCAAGCAAACATTGCTCTAATTTTGTTCATCATAGATTAATTGTGTTGGCACTAGACTCATGTCTACAGCTCTGTTTCTTGGTTCTTTCATTCAGTATATTTTTGAATTTTTTTCCTTTGGTACTATAGGTGCATAATAAATTACCCCAATATAAACGGTATTAAGTGAGTACAATGTTTATTGTACTCAGGAATTCTGTATATGAATCAAAAGGGCCAGTGACGGTGTCTTAACTCTATTTTGTGATTTCCATAGCCTCAGATGAAAGTTATGAAGGTAGAGATCTCAAATCATTTGAAATCACTCAGAGGTCTTATGGTTGAGGTTAACAGTCAGCTAGGATCCTCAGTTTCTCTCCCTGCGTTTTTCTGAATGTTCTCTTTTTTATGTGCTGGTATAGACTTTTTTACATCACCTGAGCTCCCAAGATGGTTTTCTCATGCTTAGACTGCAGTTATGGGTTCTTGGGAAGAAGACCACAGAGGTGAAGTGCCATTCTTTCCACATTATATCAGTGGTACACGTTCTCAACATGACTTACCAGTGATGATGTTAAATTTTGGCCAGCTGCCTGAATTAGTGTCTACTAGATTTTTCCATTGTAAAATTTATTTTCTTCCTTTCCTATATTCTACTTTGTGAAAGTGAAAGTCGCTCAGTCTTGTGCAATTCTTTGAGACCCCATGGACTGTAGTCCATGGAATTCTCCAGGCCAGAATACTGGAGTGGGTAGCCTTTCCCTTCTCCAAGGAATCTTCCCAACCCAGGGATCAAACCTAGGTCTCCTGCATTGTGGGTGGACTCTTTACCAGCTGAGCCACAAGTGAAGTCCAAGAACACTGGACTGGGAAGCCTATTCCTTCTCGAGTAGATCTTCCCATCCCAGGAATTGAACTGGGGTCTCTTACTTTTTGATGCAAGACACTAAACTCATCCCACAATCTAGGGGATGGGAATTAAGCTTCATCTTTGAGGAGGGAGTATTTCCACAATTAATTTGGAATTCTTCAGGAGATTTCCCTCTTCTATATTTATTCAATCATTTATTGATATCAGTAGATACTCATGAATTTCATTTCATACTGTGCTAAGGATTCTGTTGCTCACAATTCTTAGCCGTTGAAAGCTCTTTCAAGTTGACTACTCCTGTGTGCCTTTGACATGTCCACACCCTTCTGTTTTTTAACTACTTTCATATTTGCTGTCATTACAAGATACTCCATTCTCAGCTGGTATATCCCCTAGAACCAGCCACTTTTCTAAGGAGCCCTGATTTCTTTCATTGGAGAATAGTGTTCCAATAGCCTGGCTGAGCTTCTTCATTGCTACTGAGATGTCATTATTTCTAGACTCTCTCAGCAGTCAAAGTTAAGAAATATATGTGTCTATATTGACATATATATACACACATTTATTTATTTCTGTGTCCCTTGGACAGCAAGGTGATCAAACCAGTCAATCCTGAAGGAAATCAATCCTGAATATTCATTGGAAGGACTGATGCTGAAGCAGAAGCTCCAATACTTTGGCCACCTGATGTGAAGAGCCAACTCATTGGAGAAGATCCTGATACTGGGAAAGAATGATGACAGGAGGAGAAGGGGGAAACAGTGGATTAGATGTTTGGATGGCATCACTGACTCAATGGACATAAGTTTGAGCAAACTCTGGGAGATGGTGAAGAACAGGGAAATTGGCATGCTACAGTCTATGGGATCACAGAGTCAGACATGATTGAGCAACTGAACAACAACAAAACTATCCATCTGTATGTATATTAAGGGGGGTATGAATTTATATTGATTTCTTCAGCTATAATAAATTCCCACATGGTTTATACTGTCTTTCCTCCCTTGCTGATTTGTAATACAGGTGGTGTTAATGGTAAAGAATCTACCTGCCAATGCAGGAGATGCAGGAGACATGTTTGATACCTGAGTCAAAAAGATCCCCTGGAGGAGGAAACGGGAACCCACTCCAGCGTTCTTGCCTGAAGAACCGCATGGACAGAAGAGCCTGGCAGGTTACAGTCCATGGGGTCGTAAAGAGTTGGACATAACTGAGCACAGCATAGCAGCACAGTCCAACAGTAAGAAAACTGGCTCTTACCATCTTTCCTACATTTACTTATAGGTTCAATCTCAATATCCATATACAGCAGTTTCATATATTTTTTACCCACATATCTATGAGAAATGACTTTACCAACTAAAGTGAATATCCACAAAACTATTTTCTTTTGGCTTAGATTTTCTAGCCAAAAGATCATTATCCAAAGTTATTTTAGGTAATACTACCCTCCCCATATCCTTTCAGTAAGATTACATTGCACATTTTATTTTTTTAATTAATTTATTTTAATTGGAGGCTAATTACTTTACAGTATTGTAGTGGTTTTTGCCATACATTGACATGGATCAGCCATGGGTGTACATGTGTTTCCCATCCTGAACCCCCCTCCCATATCCCTCCCCATCCCATCCCTCAGGGTCATCCCAGTGTATCAGCCCTGAGCACCCTGTCTCATGCATCGAACCTGAACTGATGATCTCTTTCACATATGATAATATACATGTTTCAATGCTATTCTCTCAAATCATCCCATCCTCAACTTCTCCCACAGAGTCCAAAAGACTATTCTATACATCTGTGTCTCTTTTGCTGTCTTGTATATAGGGTTATCATTACCATCTTTCTAAATTCCATATATATGCATTAGTATACTGTATTGATGTTTTTCTTTCTGACTTACTTCACTCAGTATAATAGGCTTCAGTTTCATCCACCTCGTTAGAACTGATTCAAATGCATTCTTTTAATGGCTGAGTAATATTCCATTGTGTATATGTACCACAGCTTTCTTATCCATTCATCTGCCAATGGACATCTAGGTTGCTTCCATGCCCTGGCTACTGTAAACAGTGCTGCAATGAACATCGGGGTACATGTGTCTCTTTTAGTTCTGACTTTTTCTGTGTGTTTGCCCAGCAGTGGGATTGCTGGATCATATGGCAGTTTTATTTACAGTTTTGTTATGTTGCACATTTTTAATACAGTAGAACATTTTTGGCTGCAGCTTGAATTTCATTCTGGAATTTCCTAGACCTCCTAGTTAATTTTTTTTTTTAATTTTCATAGATTAAATTTCACCTTTTGTGTTGTGAAGCTCTGTGAGTTTCAACATAGACACTACTACTACTGTATTATCCTGAATAATCTCACCAACTTAAAACATCTCCTGTGCCTCACCTGGTCATACAGCTCTTCCAAAACACCTCTGGTGACCACTGGTCTCTTTCCTGTTCCTATAGTTAGTTTTGCCTTTTTCTAGAAGGTATCACTAATGAAACCATAGAGTATGTAACTTTTTTTGGGTCTGTATTTTTTCACTCAGAAAAATGCATTTAAGTCTCCTCCAAATGGTTACATGAACTATAGCTTGTTCTTTTTCACTGCTGACTAGTATTCTGTTTAATGTGTGTACCCCAATTTGTTTATCTGTTCACTTATTGGAGGCCATGTTGGTTGTTTTTAGGTTTTGGTGATTATACATAAAGTTGCTTTGTGTGCCAGTTTTTGTGTGGATACAGATTTTAAAGACAGTTGAACCTAAGAGTGAAGCTTCTGGGTCGTGTGCTAATTCTGCATTTGATTCTGTAAGAAACCACAAAAGCTGTGGCAAAAAGACTGCCATAGTGTCTTGCAGCCAGCAGTGCATGAGACCTGTTGTTGCTCCAGATTCTCATCAGTGTTTGGTATTTACAGATTTTGTTAGGTATGTAGTGTCCATTTCTGGTTTTAATATACATGTTCCCAATGATATATTATGTTGTGAAAGTGAAAAGTGAAAGTTGCTCAGTTGTGTCTGACTCTTTGGGACCCCATGGACTGTAGTCCGCCAGGCTCCTCTGTTTGTGCAATTCTCCAGGCAAGAATATTGGAGTGGGTTGCTGTTTCCTTTTCCAGGGGATCTCCCCAGCAGAGGGATTGAACTGGGGTCTCCTGCGTTGCAGGCAGGTTCTTTACCAGCTGAGCTATGCTTATTTCTCACCTGTGTATTTTCTTTATTTAAAAGTCTGTGAAGTTCTTTTGCATATGTAATATTTGTTTTATTTTTTTTCTTACTTTATTGAATTTTGAAATATCTTTATATATTCTAGATAGAGCTCCTTCATCAGATATATAATTTGTAAATATTTAGTTCCAGTCTGTCACTGGCCTTTTCATTCTCTTAATAGCATCTTTCACAAAGTATTATTAATATGTACAATGAATTGCAATGTATCTCTTTTTTTTTCCTCCAATGGAGAATGCTTCTGGTGGTGTACTCATCATGAAACTCAAAATTACACAAATCTTCCCATACATTTTCTTCTAGAAATTTTACAGTCTTGCATTTTAATTTACTTCTACTTTCCATCTTGAGTTGGTCTTGTGTAAGGTGGAAGGTATGTGTTGAAATTCTTTTTAAAAAACATATGATGCCCAACCACTCAGGCACCCTTGTTAAGAAGACTATTCTTTCCCCAGTGAATTTGCATTAAGACTCTCAAAAACCAGTTGATTATATTTGTGTCAGTGTATTTCTATACTCCCTATCATGGTCAATTTGTCTTTGTGTTTACCCTTTTACTGATATTCTAGATTAATATAACTTTCTAGTAAGACTTGAAATCAGGTAATGTGAGTCCTCTATTAAAAAAAAAATGTTCTGAGTATTTTACTTCCTTTGACTTTCCATATAATTTTAATAATAAGTTTATTGATACCTATAAAATGATTGCTGCAAATTTATTGCTTTTATGTTGAATATACACATACAATTATCTTTGTTAACCTGGACAGAAGTTTATCATGAATTTAAAAATACTGAGTCTTTTCCATAAACTTGGATTATCTCTCCATTTATTGAAATTTCATTTGTTTCATTTATCAGGCTTTGGTAATTTTCTGCAAATAAGGCATGCTCATATTTTGTTAAGCTTATATCTAAGTTCTTATTTTTTTATGTTAAATTTATTTTTTGTTAAAGGGTAATTGCTTTACAGAATTTTGTTGTTTTCTGTCAAACCTCAACATGAATCAGCCACTGTATACACAGATCCCCTTAAGTTCTTCCCCTTTTTGATGTGGCTCCAGAAGTGTTAGTCCCTCAATCGTGTCTGACTCTCTGCGGCCCCATGGACTGTAGCCTTCCAGGCCGCTATGTCCCTGGAATTCTACAGGCAAGACTACTGGAGTGGGTTACCATTCTCTTCTCCTGGGGATCTTTCCAAACTAGGAAGATGGTACAATTGGTAAAATAGAAAAGTCAGCCTGTGACACTTTGGGTTCCTTCCCTGGGAACATCCACCTCTTGTTATCTCTTATTATTATTTGGAAAACTGAAAAATTTCATCATGAATGATGATCTCATCAACCTTCTAAGACTGAATTTTACCTTATCCGCACAAAGACAAAAGTTATATTACAGCTTATAACAACAACAACAACAGCAATAATGTAACAGGGTGACACAAATACATTGGAATAACTTTAAAATTTCAAGAGAGAGAGACACAGAAATCCTGGTTGTAAATATTGCTGGGAAACCAGTCAATTAGTGGGGAGAGAAATGTAAGTGGAAAGTTGCCCAAAGCATAAATCTGTAAAGTGAGAAAAATTTCTAAGAGTAATTAGAAAATAAATTTCAATGTAAATCAAGTACTCAAATTTTAGAAAAAAGAGTCTGATTTATTTTCCCTGAGGAAAATGGCTTTTCATTTGCATTCAATACTGTAAATATATAAAATATTATGTGCAGATGACTTGCTCTCCAGATGAGGGTGTTCACATTTCCTCATTGTCTTTCTGAGACAGAGAAATACACCCTTTTTGGGCAGAAAGCTGTATGGCAAATGTGTTCAAAGAGCTGATGACTGTAGTTGAGAAGAGCCTCAGAAGTCTGGGAACCTGGTGTATTGTCTCAAGTCATTCACATTTAAATGACTTGAAAACTAGAGTTTTCAGTTATGCTTTTAGTTCAAGAGAGAACTTCCCTGGTGGTGCAGCGGATAAGAAACCTCCTGCCAATGCCAGAGACATGAGTTCCATCCCTGCTCTGGGAAGATCCCACATGTTGTGGAGGAGCTAAGCTCATGAACCACAATTACTGAGCCTGTGCTCTAGAGCCCACGTGTTGCAACTACTGAAGTCCATGCATGAAGAGCCTGTGCTCCACAACAGGCGGCATCACAATGAGAAACCCATGTACTGCAATAAAGAGTAGCCCTCACTCACCGCAACTGGAGAAAGCCCATGCAGAACAACAAAGACCCAGTACAGCCAAAAATAAAATTTTTAAAAAGAATTAATAAGAGAAAACAGAAAGTTGCAAGAAGACTCATATCTTTTAGTAATATTGTTGTGTGACCCATCATATGAGCTTTTAAAATATGTTTTAAACAGCCTTGAGTGGAAGTTGCTATAGGCAACAAAATTTTCAGTTACTGCCCTGGATTTTACACACCTAATAGTCATGGCTAATGTGTACTAACAGTAGGATAATCAACGGTCTCAGTTACCTGTGACTGAGAAAGAACCTAGTCATGGGTCTTTCAATGCTACAAATGGGAAAGTCACAAGCAAACTGGGACAACTGGTCACTCCAGTTGGCACTTACCAGGTTCAAGGTACTTACCACATCTCTCCACATTTAATACACCCATAAACCATGTACAGTATCCATGAGGATTGTAACCATGGAGTGTGAATTCAGGCGCTACATTCTTTCTCATGTTGGCACATAACTTTGCAACTTTGGAGTTTGGGTAGAGATAAATGGGAAGAACAGAGCACTCATTTATGTTAGCTGCCTGGACTATTGCTATTCTATTTTTCATCCAAAATGAATCAAAGGAAGCAAAATAGGTGGCAAGGGCAAAATACACAAAGGTGTTAGACTAGGTGTGTGTCTACCAATATAGATGGGTTGAGTTTACCACAAGCAGGGTTCTCTGGGAAGCAGCAGTCTGTGATAGATATTAGTGGGCAGAGAATTATCTGAGAATGAATACTAGTGGACAGAAAAGCAAGGAAAGAGAAGACCTTGGCAAAGGTTAGGCTGACATGTAGTTCAGACAATCCCCACTGACCTCATAGACACTGTGAAGCTGAAATAGTCAACAGTAGTAGGCTGTGATGGAATGAGGGTCCAGAAATGAGTCACCTGTGAAATTAGAATGATAGCTTCCATGAGACTAATATACACAGTGTAGATTAATTAGTCACTTGACACAGAGTGATGCAGTTAGAGAAGGGGAAATAAAGCAGGGTTGCCTGCTGAAGAAGCCCTCAAGAGCTTGGGGAATAAGACCACATTTCTGAAGGCATATCTGTGCAGCACATCATAGAATCTTTACTGGTGTAAAGAGAAGCAAGACTTCCTATCGAGATTAATTTCCTTCAGAACCAGTGAAATCTCAAATAATATAATTAAAGATTAAAGGGTCTATATCATTCTTTTTGGTATCCCCTTGGCTTAGGATGCTGCTTGATTTTTTAAAAATGCCAGTGAATGATGAATTAATTAATGATTTGACTTCCTATTTTTACCTCCAAAATTTTAACTTATAGACAAAAATAATGTTTCTGACATAACATATTCTCAGGCCAGAAATTCCATTAAAGCATGAGTAAAATTGCCATCTATGGAAGGAGCTCTGTTTTAGTATCACATCCACTCTTCCTAGATCATAGAGCTTTGATGGTTCTTCACGATCAAAGTTTTCAAATGCCACATATCTTCAAAGGAGCTGTCATACCTCTGGGTTTGAGTAGAGAGGTCATTCACATCCAGTTCAGTGGCTCTGTCCCTGAATTCCAAGTTTTCAGAACAGTGACTCTGTTAATGCTGTTAATTGTGAGAGCATTTTCCAACCAAAACACAAGAAAATGAAAGTATGTGCTACGAATTTTGGTCACATGCAGTCATTGGTCCAATGTCATGAAAACAAAGGTTATAAAATATAGGTCAATTATGCAGCATCACTGAAGACCTCCAAAACTGCTTTACTACATATTCACTATTTTGAAACGTGTTGGTTCATGTTATTTTCTACCAAATGTTTTATTACTGAACAGTAATGCCATGTGAAATAAAATAGTTTTCTTATATTACTTGAGAAAAAAGACAATGCTTCATGAGATAGAATGGTAAAGATGTTTGCATATATATTAAAGATACCATTGTATATTTTTCATAATAATGTCTGACCTTTAAAATGAGTTGATAGATCACATTACAATTTATAGTCTATGAATTTCTCTGTGTTTTATGCCAGTCTCTAATGAAGGTGTAGACAAGAGTATATTTTTTTCTTTGTTTTTGGTACAGAGTCACTGAATAGTTTCACATTTGTCAGTGTCAATATAATAAATCTATTATGTACTTTTATCTTTTGTTTTGAAGTTTTTCTCAATTTATGTAAAATAAGTAACTTCTTAGCTCATTATTCTTTGCTTTCCCTATCTCTTATACATAGATTCTCTGGAAATACAGATCTCATTCATGGTTTTTTGGGTTTTTTCCCCCCTTTTAAATATTTAATATTTAACGTGATGAAATTTAGCTAAGACGTACACATTTCTTAGCAAAGATAACCACGTTAATTTTTTCCTCTGATTTCCTTGTTTCAATTAAATTTAAAATAATGGATTGAGGAACTCAATGGATTTCTTTAATTGTCAAAGAATCCTGGAGTAAAACTGAAGTATGCTGTTGAAATCAAGCTTTGAAAGGACAATTTATCAGAGGTGTTTAGACAGAACTCTGGATCTATTTATTTCTTGAGCGAGTCCATGATAAATTTCTAAGGCAAACTGGCAAGTTTATGTTCTTAATTTTTTCTTGATTCAAATGCTACATTTTTTTTTACATAACATGTACTATAGTAAATATCTTTATTTCCACCTAAAATATTATTTCTGTCATGCTCTACTTTCATTCAGCTTTAAGGTGATCTCTTATGATTCTGAAACTTTATGCTTTTTAATAAATTGTGCAGGCTTCACTGGTGGCTCAGACAGTAAAGAATCTGCCTGCAACACAGGACACTTGAGTTTGATCTCTAGGTCTGGAAGATCCCCTGAGGAAGGGAATATCTACCATTCCAGTATTCCTGCCTAAAGAATTCCATGGAGAGATGAGCCTGGCAGGGTACAGTCCATGGTATGGCAAAGAGTTGTGCCATTGAGCAACTAATACTTTTCAGTCTTGGTGGATAAGGAGTAAGTGTTGGGTTGGCCAAAAAGCTTGTTTGGGTTTTTCAATAACATCTGACTTGCAACGACTTACTGTTTCCACATGAAAATAAGTGTGAGTCTGACATGAGATATGAGTTATAATAGTTATAATAAATAGATACAGATGCAGAGAGGTAAAATATGCTGTGTGTATTTCATCTGGTCAGAGTGACAGTCGTAAGAGTTTGATTGGTAAATATATTCATGTTTTATTTTCACGTGATTGTAATAGTTCTTGTGCTTTGTTTTGTGTTGTTTTCAAATGGACAGAAAAGCAAAAGCAACTTAACTTTTATTTTAAAAATTTAGTATATTGTAAATTCTTCCCTGAACTACTATGACAAATCAATTCATTCTTACATACTTTACCTAAATTCTACTTAGCAGAAAGTTAAAAGTTTATGTTGCTATCAAGATGGAGAATATTTTAAAACATTAGGTCTGCTGAAGAATTTTCAGTTACTTTTGGTAAAATTTATAGTTTAACTGTACAAATATTATTTGAAAGAAAAGCCAGCATCTTTATGTTACTCCAAATCTCTATCTTGGGTATGTAATGTATATTCTTAAGATCACAAATCATTTTCACACATATTATTTCATTTGCTGTTGGATTTTATTAAATTGAATCCTTTTATATCATTCTCCCTATAGACATCACAAAAGCTTTCTCTATGTTTTTGTTTTATTGAATAGAAACAAACATATTCTCTTTTCATTACAGATATTGCTACTGAAAAGTCTACTCCTCCATATCAGTCATCTCATAGTTTACTGATTTTATGATATTCTGCTGTGAAAGTAATTTAATAAAGACTAATTTCTCTCTGACCTTAAAAAAATAACATTTAGTGAGTATTTACGTTTTGAAATATTTTGTTTTATTGACTATCTATCATCCTAGGGGGCTTGCCAGATGGTGCTAGTGGTAAAGAATCCACCTGCCAATGCAGGAGACTCGGGTTCTATCCCTGGGATGGCAAGATCACCTGAAGAAGGAAATGGCAACCCAACCCTGTATTCTTGCCTGGCAAATCACGTGAACAGAGGAGACTGGTGGGCTACAGTCAATGGGTGGCAAAGAGTCAGACATGGCTTAGCGACTGAACATGCACACAATCTGAGACAGGAAAGTTTTTACTTTGTTAGGATGGCATAATTGGGAGAGACGTTGAATAATTCAGATACAAAATTAGAATAATAACTAGTGAAAAAATAAGTATATTATATACTTGGAACTAAGTTAACATTATAGAATTAATCTTACAGAAAAATATATTAAAGGGTTGTGAATGTCTCTATCAAGTGTAATTCCTAAGAGTATTCTCTTTAAGCACATGTGTGTGGGAGGTGTTTCATGTTTTATAAACTGCCTTCCACATTTCCCCTTCTGTATTGGCAGACAGCTTGAAACTCCTCATTACCAACCTGACTTTTATTTCCTTCATTAACAATTTTGGCTTTGTTATCTGTATGTCAGATGATATTTTCCTTTTTTTTAAAAAAAAAAAAAGTTTGATAGTTTTGTGAAAACATTTCTAAATTTTTATAATTATGGTATGATTTTCTAAATACATAAGTTTTCATTATAAATGCATAAGTTCAAATACATCTTTTTAGTAAAGAAAGTTTATGTTAGCTATAGGATTAGTATGTGTTGTTTCCATGGCTTCAGTTGTCTTTGTGTTGTCCTCATGTTGGGTTTTCTGGGGTTACCTTCCACATCCTTTGTTTGCTCTCAAACCTGTTTAATCTCTATTCACTTGCAACACTTTCAGTTTAGTTTCCTTTCACTATCACTCAGTCAATACTTTTTTCTTTCTAAATGCTTTCTATGGAAGTCTAGTTATTTCTCTTCATCATTTTCCTTTTTTGTGTTTTCCTTCTTGTCTAATCATTTACAGCCAAGTTTCTTTAATTCTGATTATACTCTTTTTCACATCTTTGCTTGTATTTTGATATTTTAGCTTATTTGGAGATAATATGTTTCTGTTTCTCATGTTTTGTGACCATGTCTTTCTACCTTCTTCTTTATTGTTTTTAACCTGGCTGCCCTGGGTCTCAGTTGTGCCATGTGGGACCTTTTAGTTGTGGAATGCAGGATCTTTAGCTGTGGCATGAGAACACTTAGTTGCAGCACGTGGGATCAAGTTCTCTGACCAAGGGTCAAAACTAAGCAACCAGTGTTTGGAGCATGGAGTCTTAGCCTTGAACCACCAGGGAAGTACCTTTAATGTCTTCATGTTTGTTGAGATCTCATTTAACTAATTATTCTATTTTTTTCTCATTCATCTTTGGGTGAGTCTCAAATGAATTTATGAATATCCCATGTTTGAGTGCAGCAGTGCCTGCATGGGACCTTTTGAAGGAGGTCGCCATTATCTTTATTACCTACACCATAGTTTGGCCTCAGGTCAAACATCAGGGACAGCCCCGCCCATCAACAGAAAATTGGATTAAAGGCTTACTGAGCATGGTCCCACCCATCAGAACAAGACCCAGTTTCCCCTCATTCCGTCTCTCCCATCAGGAAGCTTCCATAAACCTCTTATCCTTCTCCATCAGAGGGCAGACAGAATGAAAACCACAATCACAGAAAACTAACTAATCTGATCACATGGACCACAGCCTTGTCTAACTCAATGAAAAATATGAGCCATGCTATGTAGGGCCACCCAACACAGATGGGTCATGGTGGAGAGTTCTGACAAAATGTGGTCCACTGGAGAAGGGAATGGTAAACCACTTCAGTAGTCTTGCCTTGAGAACCCCATGAACAGTATGAAAAGGCAGAAAGATAGGCCACTGAAAGATGAACTCCCCAGGTCTAGAAGGGAATGGTAAACCACTTCAGTAGTCTTGCCTTGAGAACCCCATGAACAGTATGAAAAGGCAGAAAGATAGGCCACTGAAAGATGAACTCCCCAGGTCTGTAGGTGCCCAATATGCTACTGGAGATCAGTGGAGAAATAACTGCAGAAAGAATGAAGAGATGGAGCCAAAACAAAAACAACTCACAGTTGTGGATGTGACTAGTGATGAAAGTAATGTCCAATGCTGTAAAGAACAATATTGCATAGGAACCTGGGATGTTAGGTCCATGAATCAAGGCAAAATGGAAGTGGTCAAACAGGAGATGGCAAGAGTGAACATCAACATTTTAGGAATCAGCGAACTAAAATGGACTGGAATGGGTGAATTTAACTCAGATGACATTATGTCTACTACTGTGGGCAAGAATCCCTTAGAAGAAATGGAGTAGACATAATAGCAGAAAAAGAGTCCAAAATTCAGTACTTGGATGCAATCTCAAAAACGACAGAATGATCTCTGTTCGTTTCCAAGACAAACCACACAATATCACAGTAATCCAGTCTATGCTCTGACCAGTAATGCTGAAGAAGCTGAACGGTTCTGTGAAGATCTACAAGACCTTCTAGAACTAACACCCCCAAAAGATGTCCTTTTCATTATAGGGTGATGTAATGCAAAAGTAGGAAGTCAAGAGAAACCTAGAGTAACAGGCAAATTTGGCTTCAGAGTACAAAATGAAGCAGGTCAAAGGCTAACAGAGTGTTGCCAAGAAAACACACTGGTCATAGCAAACACCCTCTTCCAACAACACAAGAGAAGACTCTACACATGGACATCACCAGATGGCCAATATTGAAATCAGATTGATTATATTTGCAGCCAAAGATGGAGAAGCTCTACACAGTCAGCGAAAAAAAAAAAAGACTGGGAGCTGACTGTGGCTCAGATCATGAACTCCTTATTGCCAAATTCAGACTGAAATTGACGAAAGTAGGGAAAACCACTAGACCATTCAGGTATGACCTAAATCAAATCCCTTATGATTATACAGTGGAAGTGATAAATAGATTCAAGGGATTAGATCTGATAGACAGAGTGCCTGAAAAACTATGGACAGAGGTTCATGACATTGTACAGGAGGCAGTTATCAAGACCATCCCCAAGCAAAAGAAGTGCAAACAGGCAAAATGATTGTCCAAGTAGGCCTCACTAATAGATGAGAAAAGAAAAGATGCGAAAGCAAAGGAGAAAAGGAAAGATATACCCATTTGAGTGCAGAGTTCCAAAGAATAGCAAGGAGAGATAAGAAAGCCTTCCTTAGTTATCAGTGCAAAGAAATGGAGGAGAAAAATAGAATGGGAAAGACTAGAGATGTCTTCAAGAAAATTAGAGATACCAAGGAAATATTTCATGCAAAAATGGGCACAATAAAGGACAGAAATATTATGGACCTAACAGAAGTAGAAGATATTAAGAAGAGGTGGCAAGAATACACAGAAGAACTATACAAAAAAGTTCTTCACAACCTAAATAATCACGATGGTGTGATCACTCACCTAAAGCCAGACATCCTGGAATGTGAAGTCAAGTGGGCCTTAGAAAGCATAACTACGAACAAAGCTAGTGGGGGTGATGGAATTCCAGTTGAGCTATTTCAAATCCTGAAAGATGATGCTGTGAAAGTGTTGCACTCAATCTGCCAGCAAATTTGGAAAACTCAGTAGTGGCCATGGGACTGGAAAAGGTCAGTTTTCATTCTAATCCCAAAGAAAGGCAATACCAAAGAATGTTCAAACTACCACAAAACTGCATTCATTTCACAAACTAGCAAAGTGAAACTCAAAATTCTCCAAGCCTGGCTTAAATAGTACATGAACTCTGAACTTCCAAATGTTCAAGCTGGATTTAGAAAAGGCAGAAGAGCCAGAGATCAAATTGCCAACATATGTTCGACCATTGAAAATGCAGAATTCCAGAAAAACATCTACTTCTGCTTTATTGACTACACCAAAGCCTTTGACTGTGGATCACAACAAACTGTGGATAATTCTTCAAGACATGGGAATAGCAGACCACCTGACCTGCCTCCTGAGAAAGCTGTATGCAGGTCAGGAAGCAACAGTTAGAACTGGACATGGAACAACAGACTGGTTCCAAATCAGGAAAAGAGTACATCAAGGCTGTATATCGTCACCCCGCTTATTTAATTTATATGCAGAGTGCATCATGTGAAATGCCAGGCTGGATAAAGCACAAGCGGGAATCAAGATTGCTGGGAGAAACATCAATAACCTCAGATATGCAGATGACACCACCCTCATGGCAGAAAGAGAAGAACTAAAGAACCTCTTGATGAAAGTGAAAGAAGAGAGTGGAAAAGCTGGCTTAAAACTTAACATTCAGAAAACTAAGATCATGGCATCTGGTTCCATTACTTCATGGCAAATAGATGGGGAAACAGTGGAAACGGAGACTTTATGTTTCGCGGCTCCAAAATCACTGCATATGTTGACTGCAGCCATAAAATTAAAAGACACTTGCTCCTTGGAAGAAAAGCTATGACCAACCTAGACAGTATACGAAAAAGCAGAGACATTGCATTACCAACAAAGGTCCATCTAGTCAAAGCCATGACTTTTCCGTAGCCACGTATAGATGTGAGAGTTGGACTATAAAGAAAGCTGACCACCGAAGAATTGATGCTTTTGAACTGTGGTGTTGAACAAGACTCTTGAGAGTCCATTGGACAGCAAGGAGATCCAACAGTTCTGTTCTAAAGTAAATCAGTCCTGAATATTCACTGGAAGGACTGATGCTGAAGTTGAAGCTCTGATACTTTGGCCACCTGATGCAAAGAACTTACTCATTGGAAAAGACTCTGATGCAGGGAAAGTTTGAAGGCTGGAGGAAAAGTGGACGATAGAATATGAGATGCTTGAATGGCATCACCGACTCAATGGATGTGAGTGTGAGTAAGCTCCGCGAGTTGGTGATGGACAGGGAAGTCTGGTGTGCTGCAGTCCATGGGGTAGGAAAGAGTCGGACATGACTTAGTGACTGAACTGAACGTGTATGAACACAGTGGCTTTTCCACACAATTTACAGGGAAGCTTCTAATAGTGGACTGGGGAGTGGACAAGGAAACATTTCCTAGTTTCATGATTCTATGCTTCTCTATTTTGTTATCATAAAATTTTTTTAAATGTGCTTCTATTTTCTAAGACCTTCCTTTCTATTCATTTCCTGTCATGTATTTGAGACTTGTCTTACTTTTGCTCCTCATTTTCCTTCCTTCACATTCTTGAGTCTCCTCCCAACAGTTTCTTCTCCAAGAACAGCTGGGGCTGCTTACTCTCAGGAGTTATTCCCTCTTAGGCCACACCAGCACTATTAGGCCTCCTCCTGTCCCACAGCCTGTATTGAACTCTTCCCAATGTCAGCTCTCATTCTCAAGTCACCCCACCAAGTCTCTATTAGCACTAAGGATCATGACTTCTCTTCTGATAGGGATTTCAAGTTTCTTGGATATGTGATTTCACTGTCTTCTGTTTCAACCCACAGAGTTGCTCACCTCATGTCAGCCTGGTTGCTAGAGTGGCCCAGCTTCTTGGATTTTTATGTTTATGGGATACTATTTGGAGATGTTATCTGGGGATTTTCAGCTTTGCCACTATAGTTGCTTATTTGTTTTTTCCTTTTATGATAGATTGACTGAGACTGAAAAAAGTACCTTGACATTGCGATCTTGTTTTCATTCTTCCATCCGCTTGTTCCATAGTAAATATGGAGCAATGTCACTATATTTGCTCACTTGTTTGTCCTTTTATGAGAGACTGAGATTGAAAAACTACCTTGGCATTGTGATCTTATTCTCGTTCTTCCATCCGCTCATTCCATAGTAAATGTCAAGCAATGTAAAGATTTCTTTAAAGGGAGGAAGTGTCTCACTGCTACGTGGGTATGGATATGGATGCACGTACATATAGGTATACATATGTATATGTATATATAGCCCCTTCAGAGACAGTCATTCTGTGCTTACAAATATTGTCCCGTCTAAAACTTTTTTCACTGTATAACTCTAAGATCTACTATTTTTTTTTTCTCTTTCATGTCTCTTTCCCTCAATGGAAGCCACCTTGAAACAGCTAAAAAGCACTAAGCAGAAAGCCTCACCCTAAATCGGATCTTTACCTCAAGTCACATTATTTACCTAAAAAGTTCTAGCAGGCCTCTGTTGTCAGAGTTTTTTGAAATTCAGTCCTTCACAGTTTGGAACCTAAAAGCATTCAGTTTTTCATTTAAAAATCCTCTAATACCTGGACACTTTTTTCTCTAGTTTACACTACCAACCAACCAATTATTTCATGGGCTCATTTATTCTTGCAATCTTTGTAGGCTACTGCAGGTAAGAGTTTTACCAAATACTTGAGATTCACCCAAGTTTTAATCTGTGGAATCTGTTTCCTCATTGGTTTTCACATTATAAGTTTTTTTTTCCTAGTTGTAGCATCTTTAAAGATACTTACTTCCATACAGAACAGAAGAAAGTAGGTTTTATGGATGTATAAAGTCACACCTGGAATATGAATGGCTTAATTATTTCATAAATAATTATATTTATATTAATTAAGATATGTTTTTACTTCCTTCACTCTGTGATATAAGAGAATCAGTTCTTGCTCATATCTCTCCTCCAGGTGGTGCTCTAAGATCTGAGTTTCTTGCATGGTATAAGCAATCATGACTGCTGAAACAAGTAGCTTCTTCCTTTACATGGCAGAGCAAGAGAGGAGTGTATCTTTTTATTAGGGCTGCAGTCAATTGGCAATATTTCAGTTATGTGACTTAAAACCAAATTGTAAAAGAAACTTGGCAATGTAGTTTTCCTTTATGGTCAGAAAGATACTAGAGCACAGAGAACCTATGGTATCTGTATAAAGGTAGTAAACTGGGGTTGACATATATACACTATTGATATGATGTGTAAAATGGCTAACTAATGACAACCTGATGCACAGCTCAGGGAACTCAGTGCTCTGTGATGACTTAAATGGGAAGGAAATCCAAACGGAGGGAATATTTGTACACGCATAGCTGATTCACTGCTGTACAGCAGAAACTAACACACATTGTAAAGCAAATATACTCCAATAATTTTTAAAAAATTGGCAGAAGATCTGTCATTTTGTCATAATGTAGTCAACCCATATTTTTAGGACATTCCAGACACATGAAATATTTCCTCCTATCTTCCTTTGTAATTTAATAAAATATTTTACCCAAGTCATCTCAAAAAGTCCTTTAATACCAGTTTGAAAAATAAAGATTGGATGTTATAATTGAATCCAGGATATGCAGAAAAAAACTTAACTTGAGTGCAAGAACAGTAGATGATGAAAGAAATTAAAGGTGTGGGGTATGTAAGGATGCTTCCACCTAACTTACACGAGGAGGCTATACCATATTCAGAATAAAATCTAAATATTCCAAATGTGGTAGGAGCCATAAGTAAACTAAAAACTTAGCATCAAACTAGTAATGGAATTTAAGTTTTAGTGAATATGTACCTAAAAGAAACTTTAATTTCTTAAAAATAAGGCTCATAGCAGAGAAAAATGACATATAAGAGGCAAACTATATATAGGAACAGATTTTATCTTATATCTTTATCAATGTATAAAATCATATTAACTGAACCATTTTTAAATGATAAAAATAATATTTCAATGACAGAAATTATATCTCTAGGAGTTACAGTGTAGAATTTGTAATGAATTAAGAAAATAGAATCAGAGAAATGTACTAACATTTTCAGAACAGAAAACTTAGTCAAAGATAGACTCATTTTATAAAATGCAGATGAAATACATTGCTTGATGAAATTATGTATTCAGTAATAACTTATTTGTGAAATGTGTCATGCTAACATATAAGAAAGCATAAAAAAATATTTACGTTCTTAAGAATAAATGTAAAACTATAGCTGTACAATTACCATTCAGGTTAAGCAATAGAAGATTTTCAGGGCCTTTAAAAGTCAATTCAGTTCAGTCGCTCAGTCATATCCCACTCTTTGTGGCCCCATGGGCTGCAACATGGCAGGCTTCCCTGTCCATCACCAACTCCCGGAGTTTACTCAAACTCATGTTCATTGAGTCTGTGATGCCATCCAACCATCTCATCCTCTGTCATCCCGTTCTCCTCTCACCTTCAATCTTTCCCAGCACCGGGTCTTTTCCAATGAATCAGCTCTTTGCATCAGGTGGCCAAAGTATTGAAGTTTCAGCTTCAGCATCAGTCCTTCCAATGAACATCCAGGACTGATCTCCTTTAGGATGAACTGGTTCAGTCCAAGGGACTCTCAAGAGTCTTCTCCAACACCACAGTTCAAAAGCATCAGTTCTTCAGCACTCAGCTTTCTTTATGGTCCAACTCTCATATCCATACATGACTACTGGAAAAACCATAGCTTTGACTAGACAGACCTTTGTCAGAAAAGTAATGTCTCTGCTTTTTAAATGCTGTCTAGGTTGGTCATAGCTTTTCTTCCAAGAAGCAAGGATCTTTTAATTTCATGGCTGCTGTCACCATCTGCAGTGATTTTTGGAGCCCAAGAAAATAAAATCTCTCATTGTTTCCATTGTTTCCCCATCTATTTGCCATGGAGTGATGGGACTAGATGCCATAATCTTAGTTTTTTGAATGCTGAGTTTTAAGCCAGCTTTTTCATTCTTCTCTTTCACTTTAATCAAGAAGCTCTTTAGTTCTTCTTCACTTTCTGCCATAAAGATGGCGCCATCTGCGTATCTGAGGTTCTCGACATTTTCCCTGGCAATCTTGATTCCAGCTTTTGCTTCATCCAGTCCAACATTTCACATGATGTACTCTGCATATAAATTAAATAAGCCAGTGATGATATACAGCCTTGATGTACTCTTTTCCCAATTTGTAACCAGTCTGTTGTTCCATGTCCAATTTTAACTGTTGCTTCCTGACCTGCATACGGACTTCTCAGGAAGCAGATAAGGTGGTCTGGTATTTCCATCTCTGGAAGAATTTTCCACAGTCTATTGTGATACACACAGTCTTGGCATAGTCAATGAAGCAGAAGTAGATGTTTTTCTGGAACTCTCAAACTACAATAACTACCTTAAGAAAAAGCTTTCTGATTTAAACACATTTCTTATTTCTGAAGTCGTTGAACTTGAGTTTAATTTGGTTATTGATCTGTTAATTGTAAAGAGGTGAGGAGTCCAAGTACAGAGAGGGTGTAATTTCAGGAAGAAAGAGGACACAATTCCTGATGAATGGAAAACAGGAATTGAAGAATTCTAGATACAATGATGACAACTATAACTAACTTAATCCTCCCATTCACTCAGTTTTCTAGCAATTTTTTATCAGTGCCTCTTACGTGCCTTCCACTGTTACACGAACACACCAAACAGATACAATGCATGAGAACTGTGTGATTGGAATCCAATGTGCCCATTTGCAAAGTGATTAAATATTTTCTAAAGATAGTCACATGAAATCTAAAGTTCAAAGATTTTTACCATGTTATTCACTAGCCTTGCCTTCATTTTTCTGCAGTCAACAGTGTTTGACATAAAGTTTCAACAGAATCAGGTACTGATTAGCTTTTCAAATTTAGTTTCCTTTACTTATCTCCATATTCTCTTATCAAACTGACATGCATAGAGCCAGAGCATTTGTTGTAGAACACTGAGTATATGAAAGCATACAAGATAAATGATATGAGTTCATCATTAATTCAACAAATGGGGCTGATCACCTACTGTGCAGTAGGCATTAGAGATACTGCACTGAACAAAGCCAAGTCCTTGCCTTCCTACAGTTTACAGTCTAGAGAGGCAAACAGATAACAAGCTAATGAACAAATATTTATCTGGTGGTGGAAACCGCTATGACGGAAAAGAAAATCAGGTATAGGAAATTGAAAATGCTGAGAGAAGGGGGTGGTTAATTTGTATAGGATGGTCAAGGGAAGTACTCTCTGACCAGGTAATAGCTGAACAGAAATCTGAATGAAAGATTATGAGCTGTGCTTAGATCTAGACATAGACTACCTTAGGCTGAGAAAAAATAGGTTTACAGGCTATGAAGTAGAAGCTAACCTACAAAACTTGTGAATAACACTGACAGCAGAGAGAACAAGATGATCAAATAAATAACTGTCTAAAATATAATTTTCCATATAATGTGAATACGCTGTGAAGCAGTAAGCATTATTTGCATGAAGACTTGAAGTAGAAGAGGACACATCAAATAGTGGCCACTGGAGGTGATCCATAGCTCATCATACCCTAGAGCACTGGTGGGTAACTTTCCAAAAGCAATTTGGCAGAGGTTAATACTATGTGTGTGTGTGTGTGTGTGTTATTTTATGTCATCTCCATGAAAAAAACATATAAGCAACAGATCTGTGTCTTGTTTTCCAGGCCATGTAAGATTTGATTACAATATTCATTGTATATATACTTCTGTGTATAGTGAATTCCAAGCCTATTCATTGGGCTTCCCAGGTAGCTCTAATGGTAAAGAATCTGTTTGCCAATGCAGGAGACTGTAAGAGACATGGGTTTGATCCCTGGGTTGGGAAGATCCCCTGGAGGAGGAAGTGGCAATCCATTGCCATATTCTTGCCTGGAAAATTCCATGGTTGGCAGAGTCTGGTGGGTGATAGTCCATGGGATTGCAAAGAGTTGGACACAACTGAGCACCTAAGCAAGTC
This sequence comes from Giraffa tippelskirchi, assembly GCF_054371585.1. Classification (NCBI taxonomy): domain Eukaryota; kingdom Metazoa; phylum Chordata; class Mammalia; order Artiodactyla; family Giraffidae; genus Giraffa; species Giraffa tippelskirchi. The sequence continues at coordinate 47,475,696 of NC_137282.1, read as the reverse complement.
TATTCATTGTTCTGAGATTAAATTTCTCAGTATTCGTACTATGCTGGGAAAGATTGAGGCAGAAGAAGAGGGGGGCAGCAGAGGATGAGATGGTTAGACAGCATCACTGACTCAGTGGACGTGAATTTGAGCAAAGTCTGGGAAATAGTGAAGGACAGGGAAGCCTGCTGTGCTCCACTTCATGGGGTCACAAAGGGTGGGACACAACTTAGGGACGAAAAACAGCAATCCTTACTATCACTCTTGACCAAAATGTTCACTCTCATTTCAGATTTTTGCCTGCATTTATAACCTGTATTTGTTTTAGGACATCTCATAATGATTTGCTTTTCTTTTTTCAGTGTTTTCCAATTGGCTCACCTCTCCCCTCTGCCTTCAAACTCTGTGTTTGAACAGCAAATATTTGGAGATCATGTGATATATTTTATTGTATCAGGTAAATAAATTTAATGAATAAATATTGAATACAACTGTACAATTTCAATTTCATACACTGTCAACACAATGAAATTGAGTAATTATGTGAATTATTTAGTCACTTACCAAATAATAAAGGTAAAATCTTCAACAAACACCTTAAACCATTCATTTTTCTATAGTGCTACAAGAGTAAAAATATCCTCCTTAGTGCCAATTGACTTTTAAGATTAATTAAAGATTATTGCTTCTGTATATAACTCTGTATCCTGAAATGGTATATTAGGCTTCTTTTTTGTGGTAAACGGGAGCCATATGTTTATATTTGAAATCTGGGAAGTTTTATTTCTCCATTTTCCTTACTTCCTATATCTTATCAAATGCCAAATATATCTTACATTCTCCTACTAAGTAGTTCTTTTTCAAATAAATTTCTCAGAAACATTTGTTTATGTGGTTGCTTGTGTTGCTTTTGTGTGTGTGGTCAGTTGTGTTTGACTCATTGCAACACTATGGACTGTAGCCCACCAGGCTCCTCTGTTCATGGGATTTCCCAGGCAAGAATACTGGAGTGGGTTACCATTTCCTTACCCAAGGGATCTTCCCAACTCAGGGATCGAACACACATCTCCTGCATCTCTTGCATTGGCAGGCAGGTTCTTTATTGCACTGAACTGTCATCTGTGGACTAAATCAGTGTACTAGGCCATCAGTATAGTCCTAGTGACTCTAATATTATTTCTTGACAGGATTCTTATAATATTCCCACTTTTGTTCACTCATTCATCATCCTGCCAAAAAGTTAATATTATAAATGCAAATTTTGACATGTTACTTTCCTACCTGAACTATTTCATAAAATTATTTTGCATTTTAAACTTAAGTTCAGAAAATGTAATGTATCCTAAAAGCCCCTGCATGTGCTAATTTCTGCAAACATTCCCCCTGCACTTTGTAGTCTTATTCCTTGTTTTAATGCTCTCTAGCCATCCTTCTTCCTGGCTTTCACACGATGACTCATGGATGACCTGCCTTGTTCCTTCTCAGTCCTTTCACCTTCTGGTTTTGGTTCAAGTTCCAAGGTTTTCCTGGCTCCATCTTCTCATCCTACACTCTAGATTAATATTCCCTTCAATGACATTCTCTGTTTCTTGGCAGCACTCACCTTGCTTCTAACTACCTATCCCTTTGTCTTCCTTAAGTATATAGTAAATCATTTTCAAGCAGAAAAATGATCTTGGTCTGGTTTGCATTATCACAAGGACATGCTAATTGCTAAGCACATAGTAAGTAGCTCTACAATGAAATATTATTGACCAATGAGTGAAATGATTGATTAATAATTCAGATTATGATGAATGTCTACACAAAGCACAGACATTAAAATATATTTAAACATTTTACCATTTTTGATACTCATTTGTTAAGACAATACATATATATTACTTGCCTGGTAGGTGTCAGTGGCACTAGAGATAAGAGGGTGAAAACAATATGACACAGGATCTGGTTGCATGGATCTGGGACCCAAACAAAGCCATTAAGTCTGAATATTTCCAATTCTCCCATCTGCTCTTTTCTATGTTGGCTTTTTTCCCAGGCAGCCCTTCTGCTCCAGCTGACCCCCTGGCAGCTCAAGTGTCATTGTTATAGTTCTGAGTCCTAGACACTCTCATAACATTTCTGGAAAGCATTCTAATTGGACCAACTTGGGTTCTTGCTTCCAACCCTGCGACGATCTTTGTGGAGACGAGAGGATGCAATCATGATGACTAGCCATTTCAGGGATACATGCTTCTCTCAGGGAGTGGATGCAGCCCCACACAAAGCACATAGACTGAGGATAAGGAGACAGATGGTTCCTGGTGGAATTGTGGGATAATGTTTCCCAAAGAATTGAAATGAATAAACGCAAAAACATCAGATTGTCTACTAACATGTAACTAGGCAGATAGGGTCAGGGGAGTTTCATGCAAAGAATAGCATATGCTAAAGGTCTTCTAATTTGAGCAGTAGGGGAAAGTAGTAAGGAATAAATAAAGGTCAGTAAAATTGATGCAGAGAGAAGGAAAGAACACATAACAAGATAACCTGGAAATTAAGTAGGGTTCAAACTGTATAAAGATTTGTAGCTCATGTAAAGGAGGCTTAAGAAATAACTGAAGGATTTTCAGAAGGTTGTGTGGGATATACATCATGTATTGAGTATTTTGTTATCTGAAATATTTCATGTCAAAATATATAACTATATTTAGAAAATAAGTGTGCTAACTTTAGAGATAAATCAATTTAATTTTTAGAGAGCAATTGACAAAAAGTATTTTCCTATTAATAAGAGTTCAAAATTGCTATGCAATTTATTTTCAATGTAATTATCAGTGCAATGTTTTTGACATATAACTGGAGATAATAAAATATGATTATATGTTTATAACATTGATCGTATACACTTTCTCCTAGATTTCTATGAAAAATATCTATAAATGTGTCCTTGGAGTAAGAAATATGTGTTTTGCTAGGTTATCGACTCTATAGAAAGAATTTGTACTCATATGTTATGCCACTGCTAGAAAGTAATTTTGATATTAGTGGATCATATTATCCACAAACCATTCAGGAGGAAGCTAGCAATAACTGATGTGAAAAGAGCTGGAAAAATGCTAAGAATCAAGAGAAAAACTTCTTTTCAGAAAGCTGTATGACTTTTATTTTCATGAGGAAATTCAAATTGTAAGAAGAATTAAAATGCTTCACTTTATTTAATATGCTGCAAGTTGAAGCTTAGGACTTTAATTATTCAACTGGAGATCCAATACAATAGCTGCAATGTTTACTTTAATACAGATTTTCTTAAGAAGGTAAATTCTTTAAGGTTTAGCATAGGTAATGAATAACAACATTTTCTAATTAAAATAATATTAAATTATTCAGTTAAATGTTTATTCTCTGAAATCTTAATAACACAGTTTATAATCTGTGTAAAAATTCATAAGTGACCCAATGGATAGTTGAAACTTGTAAACAACAGATGTTCCACTGCATCTAGACACATTATTAGCCAAAAATACATGAATTTAAAAAGAAATCACCTTGGTGCTTAAACAAGTTTTATTGTGAATAAAAGCTTTTATCTAATAACTAAAAATGGAGATGATAATTTATCATACTATCTTTAATTGTCATACTTTCCATAAATTATCTAATAAGTATCTGTTTCACAATATGAGCTTTAGATGGTACATAATTAAATAATTATGCTGATTGTGCATGTCTTTCACAAATACTCACATGATCTTGATAGGTAAAAGTCCTTCCAAATTAATTTTCTGATTTTCAGAACCTGTAGGATGTATTTGGCTTATACTCTGAGGTACTCATTAATGCTTTTCATCTAATATTTCTGGTTGCCTCATTTCTAGGCAAATATTTCATTGCACTTTTATGTTCCTTTTGGGCATTAGTGGGACTGTGTGAAACTGAAATTCCAATACTTTGGCCACGTGATGAAAAGAACTGACTCATTGGAAAAGACCCTGAGGCTGGGAAATATTGAAAGCAGGAGAAGGGGACAACAGAGGATGAGATGGTTGGATGGCATCATTGACTCAAAGGACATGAGTTTGAGCAAACTCCAGGAGATAGTGAAGGACAGGGAAGCCTGGCGTGCTACAGTCCATGGGGTGGCAGAGTTGGACATGACTGAGTGACTGAACTGAACTGGGCTGTGTGACTGTTAGGTCAATACACTGTGGACTGACCATGGTGTTTAAACACCCACTGGTTTGAGCCCCTCAACATCCCCTGATTTTCCTGGTGTGACAATCCATAATGGCTTTTCATTGACTGAGTCTTTGCCGGGAAAGGAGTCTTTCTTGTTGGGCTGGACTATAGTCACAGGGTGTGAGATCTCCCCCTGCTGGTCTCCCAACTATATTTAATTGGGATTTCTGTTTATTTTTACCATGTGAACAATAAATAATGAAGAAATTCACATGGTCAGGGACTTAGTGGCCTGAAGAGAAAACTGTTTCTCAAGTCTAAAAAGCGAGCAGCAAAATTACAAATGAACGCCTTGAGTGACAACGGCCAATTGAAACTTAGTCCTGCCACAAGGACATGTGTGGTGTCCAACGAAGTGTGGCTGAGGAGGGTGATGAAAAAGGAGAAACCACAGCACAGAAGCGAAGAGCTGACTCATTTGAAAAGATCCTGATGCTGGGAAAGATTGAGGGCAGGAAGAGAAGGGGATGGCAGAGGATGAGATGGTTGGATGGCATCACTGACTCAATGGACATGAGTTTGGGTAAACTCCGGGAGCTGGTGATGGACAGGGAGGCCTGGCGTGCTGTGGTCCATGGGGTCACAAAGAGTCGGACACAACTGAGTGACTGGACTGGACTGGACTGAACAGTGCAGAGCGTTGGCAGGAAGATTCTTTACCACTGAGCCAACCTGGGAAGCCCTCAAGTACAAAGGCACAGCATCCAATGGAACCAGGTATGTTTGAAAATTTAGAAATTTTCAATTTTTATAAATACAATATGATACATATAATTTCTATTGTATAGAGCCATGGTGAGGGAGATTGGGACTTTATCCACCCTCAGACACATATATAGTCCCACCCTGAGACCTGTGCATATTTTCACTAGGTTCAGTTTTACCATCAAAGACTTTTTGTTTCCAGACTTCTGTGAGTTTCAGCACTATGGATAAAAGATGTGGACATACAGTTCTCCTGAGAATAGCAGTGACTAAAACTTGGACCCAGGAAGATGTGGGTGAAAATGCAAAGTGAAAATGCAAAACCCTAGAATTTTTCAGGAATTCCAGCAGGTATGACTGCAGCTACCTAGCACACACATAGGCTGTTATTAAGGGCTTCCCTGATGCAGCTAGTGGTAAAGAGCCTGCCTTCCAATGCAGAAGACATAAGAAACTCTGGTTAGATCCCTGGTTTGGGAAGATCCCCTGGAAGAGGGCATTGTAAACCGTTCCAGTATTCTTGCCTGGAGAATCCCACAGACAGAGGAGCCTGGAAGGCTAAAGTCCATGGGGTTGCAAGAGACGAACACTACTGAGCAACTTAGCATCCACACAGCAAGTGTAAGAATAAACCATGAACTGGATCTTTTATAACACTATTCCTGAGCCCAACACAATCAAGGGTGACAGGACCAAGGTGAAGATTGCAATTCCATGGTTCCAAGAGAGATCTGGGCTCCTCTGTGGGGAAAAAAAAAATGTACAGCTCCTTCCTTTGATGTAACTATGGTCTTCTGTTACTGTTATTCAGTTGCTCAGTCCTGTCTGACTTTTTGAGGCCCCATGGACTGCAGCACACCAGGCTTCCCTGTCCTTCACCATCTCCCAGAGCTTGCTCAAACTCATGTACATCGAGTTGATGATGCCATCCAGCCATCTCATCCTCTATCATTCCCTTCTCCTCCTGCCTTTAATCTTTCCAAGATGAGGGTCTTTTCTAAGAGGTCGGCTCTTCGCATCAGGTGGCAAAAGTATTGGAGCTTCACCGTCAGCATCAGTCCTTCCAGTGAGTATTCAGGACTGATTTCCTTTAGGATGGACTGGTTGGGTCTCCTTGCTGTCCAAGGGACTCTCAAGAGTCTTCTTCAACACCACAGTTCAAAAGCATCGATTCTTTGGCACTCAGCATTCTTTATAGTCCAACTCTCACATCCATATATGACTACTGGGAAAACCACTGCTTTGACTATATGGATTTTTGTTGGCAAAATAATGTCTCTGCTTTTGACAAACTGTCTAGTTTTGTCATAGTTTTTCTTCCAAGGAGCAAGCATCTTTTAATTTCATGGCTACAGTCACCAGCTGCAGTGATTTTGGAGCCCAGGAAAATAAAGTCTCTCACTGTTTCCATTGTTTCCCCATCTATTTGCCATGAATTATGATCTTAGAAAATCCTATTGTGCTTTTTAAGTCCCAGCAATAGTCCGGGTGAATTTTTCACACAATATGAGGGCAGGAGTGAGTTCAGAGGAAAATGAGGACAGTTGGGACTGGAGATTTCTTCTGTAGCCCCTAGTGTATACTGACAACAGGCAAGGCTTGTAGTTCATTGTCCCACAGGAGCTGAACTTCTAACACAGAAGAAAATGCTGCCTCTCTGTGGAATACCACTGTGATGCACAGAATGTTTTGAGCTGAGAGTAGGCAAGACACCAACTTGCCTAGGGAAATCCATTAACCAGGCAGAGGAAGAAAAAGCACCAGACAGACCAGGAGAAGCCTAATGATGAGGGAATTCATGAGCAGTCTGGAATTAGAACAAGAAACCAATGAGTCCACTAAATCAAAAAAACATTTGAGGATATTCCCTTAGAATATAAATATATGCCCTGCAACTCAAGTCATTAGTTTTTAATTTTAAAATAAATTAGTATACTGAAAGCATAGTAACTGAATAAAAATATTGAAATGCAGTACAGTTAAATAGATCAAATCATCAAAAGTAAAATTTTAAAAGGTGGAATTAACGAGAGATGAGTTCCACAAGGAAAGAAGGGAACAGATGATACAGTGGCAGTATATGGAATGAAAAAAAAAAAAATCCCTGGCAGATTTGGGTCCATTTTGGATAGCCTCACTAATTTACCTAAGTAGTGATGAGAAAGTGAAACACACACATATCCTGGAAATGTGTTATTTTTGTGGCTCAGACAGTAAAGAATCTGCCTGCAATGCAGGAGATCTGAGTTTGATACCTGGGTCAGGAGGATTCCCTGGAGAAGGGCATGGCAACCCACTCTGGTATTCTTGCCTGGAGAATCCTCATGGACAGAGCAGTCTGGTGGACTACAGTCCACGGGGTCGCAAAGGGTCGGACATGACAGAGAACTAACGCTTTCACTTTTTAACTTTCTCTAACATATTGGTAAACCAAGAGTTTAGTTTTCAGAAATCCTTTCCACTCTTACATACAATTAGTGATCCAGAAGAGTTTTTGTTTATGTCCTTTATGCCTATTGATATGTACTGCATTGGAAATTAAAATGAAGGATTTCAAAAATAATATATTTACTAATTTATTTAAAAATAAAATTGTACACTTGGTACCTGTTCATATAAAAGATATTATATATATATATATATATATATTTCCAAACAAATTATTAAGGAGAGTGATACTATCTCATATTTTAGCAAATCTCTTTAATGTCTGGTTTATCAGAAGGCAGCTGATTTCATGTCTAATTCTGCATTCAATCTGTTGTGATTCATTATTTTGGTCGAAGCTCATGATGAAATATGTCTTCAGAGATATGAATTTGGAAAAGTGAGGGGTGTTTTCAACCTTTTCAGATACTTGTTGATGTTTTATTTTTGTAACTACACCAAAATTTGATGAGTGACAGTTTCTCAAAAGCTAGTTGTGTAGAACCTAAGTCCATATCAATAAATGTTTCATCCTCAATCACATTAGAGTTCACTGGTCTCTTGCATTTTGACTAACTCTTTTATTTATGCAGATTTGTAACATCATACATTGATCGTCTGGAAAATACTGCCTAACTATGAATCTTCCAAATAGTCACCCACTTTATTATGCACTACCAAAATACATACGCACACTAAAATCCATTTTTAAAAATGTCTTTGAGTATAGTGAACCTGCCAGCTGTCACTGGGGACACAAGTTTTCCAAAATTCTAATATTCCCCTGAAAGCTCAAATTTTATCATCATCAATAAATACTGTCAGATGTTTTCTCTCGCCAAATATTCATGTTTGAACAGCCATCATTTGTCTTTCAGTCATTCCTTCTAGTATTAATGGCATTCCATGAAAAAAGCAACCAGTTCAGCTGACAGCACACACAATCACCTACCTATTTTTCGCTGTGGGTAACAATTATACCAGTGTGTAGCAGAAATGCTTCATGCTTTTTTCCTATGTCTTTACACAGACTATTAAAGAGCTTTACTCACAAAGGTCAAATTTTGATAGCATTAATAATTACTACTGTTTCCTCAAGGACCTTCTCAAGTGAAATAAGGGAATGATTTTTCCTGTGCATGCACGGCAGTGAGCAATAAAATGGTGATTTGTGCAGTTTTGTGCCAACACCCTTAAACACCATCATTTAAGACAAGTGACATCTTAATGTTATTTTCAAAGTGATTTGACCTCAGGAACACCCTGAAAGTGTCTTTGGGGTCCTCACTGGTTCATGAGCCACACTCTGAAAACCCCCAGGAAAAAGACATTCCACCCCTACCCCACCCCACAGCAAATCAGAGACGTTAAATAACACAGAATTTTACTCCTTTCCCACATACCAATGTGATCAATGTAATTTGGAAAGGGAATTCTGTTTCCTGAGAGAAATCAGGAAACCAGTTTCTGCCAAACTGTGGTTAACACCATCTTCAAGGAAGTTGTCTCTATTAGCATGAGTGCCACCCTATCAAGGTTGCAGCTTTGGGAAGAGGAAACAAACATTCACGGGCAACTGTGTTCTTTGTAAACCTGTAAAATGGAGATGCACAACTTTCCAACATGTTCCATGGACAGCAACTTGATACAGCCTAGTTACTAGAAGAGCTGGAAAACTAGGTGCTAATGAAGCAAGCATATGGGCTTCCCATGTGGCTCAGTGGTAAAGAATCTGCCTTTCAAGCAGTAGATGCAGGTTCAATCCCTGGGTCAGGAAGATCCCCTGGAGAAGGAAATAGCTACCCACTCCAGTATTCTTGCCTGGAGAAGCCCATGGACAGAGGACCCTGGCAGGCTACAGTCCATGGGGTCTCAAAGAGGTGGACACGACTTAGCAACTAAACAACAACAATAACAAGCAGTCATATGCCCTGGAAAGAGGAAAGGATGTGGTTTGTGTGTGTGTGTGTTCTGGTGGAGGAAAGGAATATAGTGGGAATGTCTCATGAGTTTTGAATTTCAAGCACTTAAAAAAAATCAGAAGTTTCCAATTAAATGGAGCAATTTATTTATATTTCAAAAATATATTAAATTTGGTATTTAAAAATTAGTTTAGTAGATTACTAGAGAAGAAGAACTACAGAATCTTATTGGCTGACAACTTATCATTTACTTGTTAGTTGAAAGAAAAACTAAGGACTCCCAGTTTTAGTTACCTCATCTAAGAAAAATATTTCAGAAAATGCTCTAAACAACTCTAAGTGACTCAGATAGTTTAAGAACAGAGAAAATGAAAGAAGAATAAGTAGTGTCTGATGGCATTTTATATCTGATTAATGTGGTGATAGTGCACATGGAATTTTGTGCTATTAAGTCTAAGCAATATTTGTGATATGGAGTATACTTATAGAAAAGGGGCAAATAAAACTAAATTACTAGAAATAGCACAACAACATTTTAAAAAAATTAAACAGGTGAGCTGGATCAAGGGAAAATAAATATCTTCTTTTAAGGCTGAAATTAAATAAGGTAACATGCAATGATAAAATATAATTTTCTTGGAGGACATATTCCTCATAAAACTGTAAGTACCAGAACATTTAGCATTCCAAACATAAAACTCAATCGATTAGAAATGCAGGAGAAGTTGATAAAAATAGAATGATACTCAGAGAATGGAATATATCTTTTCAGAAATAGAAAGATCTATTAGAAATTAATAAATGAGAACATATATGAATTGAATACTGCAATAAACTCCACTCAAACATGAATATCTGATTTTTCATTTTATGAATATTGAATACATGTATAGTTTATTAGTGTCCAGTGAACACTTATGAAATTTATCATGCATGTGGCTGTAAGTTTTGAAGTTTTTTAAAAAATGAATATTTCAAAGGCTCCAATCATGGTCATATACTTAATAAACTTAGAAATAAATTGTAAACATACAGTATAAAAATGTGAACTGCTTTAATGTTAAGAAACACAGTTATGAATAATGACATGAATTAAAAAAATACTTCTGAAATTGCAATCTTCAGGAAAGTAAATAAAAGGGAATATAAGGAATAACAAAACTGATGACAGATTGCTTGAAAATACTTAAAAGAGTTTATATTTAAAATCGACTATAAGTAACTGGAGTAAATCCTCATCTTGTGTAAATCAACATTGCTGTGCTAACAAACAAGCCTGGACATCTAAGATTTCTTTCTTGCTGATATCCTTGGATGGTTGTGTTGGTTGAAACTTCTCCAGGCTATGTGGACTGATATTGGGGACTCAGGTTGAGGTTTCAGTAACCACATGAAGGATGCCATTTTCATGACCCAGGGAGAAGCAACAAGCACACAACTGCATTTAAAGCATTTGCTTGCATTTTGCCACTCAGATGTTCTTTGCCAAACAAATCACATGTGGCCAGTGATGCACATTACTTATTTGGAGACACTGAAATTCACTAGATAAGTGCAGGGCAATATCATCCTCTTACAGAGATAGGAAAGGAGAAAATGGTTTTGAAGAACAAGATAATCTTCCCTGTATCTTACATACAAAAACTCAAATTAAAACAAAAGTAACTGGGGGAGGGTGAACTAAAACTTAAAATTAACATAAAATCATATTACGTTAGAAATGAGAAAAATACACAGCCACAGGTAAAGAAGTAGTTGATTCAATCATAATATAGTTTACTACATGTAAATTTATGGAAACAAATTTAAAAACTTATTAAACAAATAATGACCTAGCCCAGCAAAAATTACCAAATGATTTTTAAAGAAGGATATAAGGCTTTACTAGACTAATTACTAGATAAATTAGTGTTAACTTAAAATGTTGATTTCATAGTAGAGATCTATCTAATCTTTAAAAGAGAAATGTGACTTATCTATGCCTAGAGACATTTAATTTCATAGTGATTAAAGAACTTAATGTCAAAAACTTTATAGCACTAAATAGGAAATCACTAAATGGGAAATAAATAATGGGAGATCACTTTCATTGTAGATATATAATCAAATTTTAAATAATAAAAACCCTCTTCAAACAACACAAGAGAAAACTCTACACATGGACATCACCAGATGGTCAATACTGAAATCAGATTGATTATATTCTTTGCAGCCAAAGATGGAGAAACTCTATGCAGTTAGCAAAAAGAAGACCAGGAGCTAACTGTGGCTCAGATCATGAACTCCTTATTGCAAAATTCAGACTTAAATTGAAGACAGTAGGGAAAACCAGTAGACCATTCAGGTATGACCTAAATCAAAACCCTAAGATTACATAGTAGAAGTGACAAATAGATTCAAGGGTTTATACCTGATAGATGCCTAAAGAACTATGGACAGAGGCTTCTAACATTGTACAGGAGGTGGTGATCAAAACCATCACCGAGCGAAAAAGAAAAGCAAAAAGGCAAAATGGTTGTCTAAGGAGGCCTTACAAATAACTGAGAAGAGAAGAGAATCGAAAGGCAAGAGTAAAGGAAAGATATACTCATCTGAATGCAGAGTTTCAAAGAATAGAAGGAAGATAAGAAAGCCTTCCTAAATGATCAATACAAAGACATAGAGAAATAAAACAGAATGGGAAAGACTAGAGATCTCTTCGAGAAAATTAGAGATATCAAGGGAACTTTTCATGTGAATATGGGCACAATAAAAGTCAGAAACGGTAAGGACCTAATGGAAGCAGCATATGTTAAGAAGAGGTGGCAAGAATACACAGAAGAACTATACAAAAAAAAGATCTTAATGACCCAGATCACTCACCTATAGCCAGAGTGCAAAGTCCAATGGGCCTTAGGAGGCATCACTACGAACAAAGCTAGCGGAGGTGACAGAATTCCAGCTGATGGATTCCAAACCAAAAAGATGATGCTGTGAAAGTGCTGCACTCAATATGTCAGCAAATTTGAAAAACTCAGCACTGGCCACAGAACTGGAAAAGATCAGTTTTCATTCCAATCCCAAAAAAAAGCATTGCCGAAGAATGCTCAAACTACTGCAGTTGCACTCATTTCACATGAGAGCAAAGTAATGCTCAAAATTCTCCAAGCTTGGCTTAAATAATACATGAACCAGGGATTTCCAGATGTTCAAGCTGTATTTATAAGACAAAGCAGAACCAGAAATAAAATTGCAAACATCTGTTGGATCATAGAAAAAGCAAGAGAATTACATAAAAAATCTACTTCTGCTTCATTGACTGTGCTAACTCTTTGATGGTGTGGATCACAGCAAACTGTGGAAAATTCTTCAAGAGATGGGAATACTAGACCATCTTACCTACTTCCTGTGAAACCTGTATGAAGGTCAAGAAGCAACAGTTAAAACTGGACATGAAACAATGTACTGGTTCAATGTTGGGAAAGGAGTAGGTAAAGGCTGTATATTGTCACCCTGCTTATTTAACTTATATGAAGAGTACACCATGCAATATGCCAAGCTGAGTGAAGCACAAGCTAGAATCAAGATTTCTGAGAGAAATATCAATAATCTAAAACACGCAGATGACACCACCCTTATGGCAGAAAGCAAAGAAGAACTAAAGAGCCTCTTGATGAAAGTGAAAGAAGAGAGACAAAAAGCTGTCTTAAAACTCAGCATTCAGAAATATAACATCATGGCATCCGGTTCCATCACTTCATGGTAAATAGGTGGGGAAACAATGGAAAGAGTGAGAGATTTTATTTTCTTAGGCTCCAAAATCACTACAGATGCTGACTGCTGTCATGAAATTAAAAGACGCTTGCTGCTTGGTAGAAAAGCAATGACAAGCCTAGACAGTGTATTAAGGAGCAGAGACATTATTTGCCAACAAAGGTCCATATCAGTTCAGTTCAGTTCAGTCGCTCTGTCATATCTGACTCTTTGCAACCCCATGGACTGCAGCACGCCAGGCTTCCTGTCCATCACCAACTCCCAGAGCTTGCTCAAACTCATGTCCATTGAGTCAAAGATGCCATCCAACCATCTCATCCTCTGTCGTCCCCTTTTCCTCCTGCCTTCGATCTTTCCCAGCATCAGGGTTTTTCTAATGAGTCAGTTCTTCGCATCAGGTGGCCAAATTATTGGAGCTTCAGCTTCAGCATCAGCCCTTCCAATGAATATTCAGAGTTGATTTCCTTTAGAATGGACTACTTTGATCTTGCAATCCAAAGGAATCTCAAGAGTCTTCTTCAACACCACAATTCACAAGCATCAATTCTTTAGTGCTCAGCTTTCTTTATTGTCCAAATCTTACATCCATACACAACTACTTGAAAAACTATAGCTTTGACTAGACAGATCTTCATTGGCAAAGTAATGTCTCTGCTTTTTACCATGCTAAGTTTGTCATAGCTCTTCTTCTAAGGAGAAAGTGTCTTTTAATTTTATGGCTGCAGTTGGCATCTGCAGTGATTTTGAAGCCCAAGAAAATGAAGTCTGTCACTGTTTCCATTGTTTGTCCATCTATTTGCCATGAAGAGGTGGGACCAGATGTCATGATCTTAGTTATTTGAATGTTGAGTATGAAGCCAGCATTTTCACTCTTCTCTTTCACTTTCATCAAGAGGCTCTTGATGAAAGGACCATATAGACAAAGCTATGGTTTTTCAAGCTGTCATGTATGGGTGTGAGAGTTGGGCCATGAAAAAAGTTGAGCGCTGAAGAATTGATGCTTTTGAACTGTGGTGTAGAGGAAGACTTTTGAGAGTCCCTTGGACTGCAAGCAGATCAAGCCAGTCAGTCCTAAAGGAAATCAGTCCTGAAAATTCTTTAGAATGACTGATGCTGAAGCTGAAGCTACAATACTTTGGCAACCTGATGTCAGGAGCTGACTCATTGGAAAAGAGCCTGATGTTAGGAAAGATTGAAGGCAAGAGGAGAAAGAAATGACAGAGGATGAGATGGTTGGATGGTATCACCAGCTCAATGGACATGAATTTGAGCAAACTCCAGGAGATGGTGAAGGACAGGGAAGCCTGGTTCAGTCCATAAGGTCACAAAGAGTCAGACATGACCGAGTAACTGAAGAACAAGAGTTAGGTAGAGTGTCAGAATATTTACAATCTGTTTTTTCTTTTTTAATGGAAGGATAGAGTTGATATTAAAAATATTATCAAAATTAATTATATATCATGAAATTAAAAATCATAGTATACTAATAAGTGCTTCAAAGGTAATTGCAATATCCAGGAACCTGTCTTCAAACAGGCTTATGTAGCATAGAGACAGAAAAAAACTTCAAAGCAGCAAAATTCAGCTCCTTTTACAACAGTAATGCTTCATTATGTGCTCAGTCACTTCAGTCTTGCCCTACTCTTTTTGACCCCGTGGGCTGTAGCCCACCAGGCTTCTCTGTCCACGGAATTCTCCAGTCAATAATACTGGAGTGGGTTTCCATGTCCTCCTCCAGGGGATCTTCCCAACCCATGGATCGAACTCTTGGCATGTCCTGTGTCTTCTGCATTGCAGGCGAATTCTTTACCACTGGGCAACCCAGGAAGCACCTCTCCAAATCTCATTGGCTTCCACAGCCATTTTTTTTTCTTATTCTGTGATGGCTGGTTTTACCTGTTAATTTGACTAAACTGTGATTGCTTCATCAACATTAGCCCAGAGTTACTGTGATGGTATTTGTACATGAGATCAATATGATCAACACTTGTAATCGGTCAGCAGCAAGTACAGCAGATTACACTTCATGATGCAGGTGGCCTCATCCAATCATTTGAAGGCTTTAAGGGCGAAGACAGAGATTTCCCCCAAAAAGGAATTCTACCTCAAAACTGCTATAGAAATCCTGCCTGAATGTTCAACCTTTTGGCCTGCACTATAAATTTCAGACTTGTGAGCACTTTAAAAAGTCATGATTCTTTACAATAAACTTTCTTTCTTTGTCTCTATCTTTCTGTCTCTCCTCTATATGTCCTACATACAGATACATTTATATATACCTGTGGGGTTCTCAGGTGGTTCAGTGATAATCTGCCTGTAATGCAAGAGAGGCAGGAGACACAGGCTTGATCCCTGGGTCGGGAAGATGCCGTGGAGCAGGAAATGGCAGCCCACTATAGTAATCTTGAAAATCTCATAGACAGAGGAACCTGGCGGGCTCCAGTCCAGGGGGTCAAAAAAGAGTCAGACACGTCTAAGCATGTAGACATGAATTCATAGAATATCTTGTGTAGCATATATATGAATTTATATATTTATACATATATATATCAACTATGATGGTTGGATGGCATCACCGACTCGATGAACATGGGTTTGGGTAGACTCCGGGAGTTGGTGATGGACAGAGAGGCCTGGCGTGCTGCAATTCATGGGGTCGCAGAGAGTCGGACACGACTGAGCGACTGAACTGAACTGATATCAACTATATCTGAGATATGTATATGAAATATGTCTAGAATATCTATCTATACCCCACTGGTTCTGCTTTCCTTGGATTCAGATTTATCACACGTAAATTCACCCCAGGCCCAACTTGAAGGGACACTGGATGATTCTTACCAGTCTGCCAAAAGACAAGTCAAAATCCTACACCATCCCATTTAAAACTTCTACTTGAATTGCATCTCATCACATCTCTGCCCAAAGCACATCTTTGGCCAAAGCAGAATCAGAAGATGGGCAAGTTTATATTATCACATGGAAGAAGGAGGGATTTTTGTTGTTATTGCTTTAGAAAAGCCTACATGACAGTGCCAGAATTCAAATATCATTTTTTGTGTAAATGAGGGCAAATAAGGATTCCTTATATCACAATTATTTATGATAAGCTGGCAAACGTTGAATAAAATAAGATGGTAAGATAAAATGAGTTGTTTTAAAAAAACTTTCAAAAATAATACATAAAATCATTAATTTTTGCTAGGTTAATTTGTTTTTGGAGAAATCCATTTTCTGGTAAATCACACTAAAAAACAATAATTGTTAACATTTTGCTAGGTGATTGAAACATATAGATAAATAAGCATAATTACAATTTTTGAATTGAAAATGATCAGCTTGTATGAAATGTAAAAATTATCCCCTTACAAAATGATAAGCAACCTTTAAAATGTTTAGAATTAAATTCAATAGTAAAGGTCTGGACTTAAGAATTAAAAAAAAAAGTATTGAACCTTAACAGAAGACCAGAACAAGTAAAAGTCTACACCATAATTTTGGAAGGGAGGCTTTAGTATATATAAAACATTCAGTCATAAGTAACAAATTCATAGTAATAAATATATTTGATACTATTTTACTTAGCACCTCAAAATTTAAATTAATTAATGATTTCAATTTTTATGGTCAACATGTTTTGAAAATTGTCAAAAATACTTTAAAGTAAAATATGATGAAAAAGATTTGCCTAACTAGATAATAAATTTTGCATAAGAACTATAATATTAATATTGCCCAAAATATCTTTAGGACAGAATAGAGATATTCGATTAATATTTTATTAATATTTGTTTTTCCTTCCTATTGCCTTGTAGCTTTCAGAACAAGTGGAAAGCTGAATATTAGCAATGCAAGTTAATTCCTCCTGGCTCTATTTAACCCTGTCTTCAAGAAAAATGAGCACAGAAAGAATTACAAGAGTGAAAAGGGATAAGATTTACAAAGACAATGTGTTTTTAAATGAGGAAAGCAAAGTACGGAGATGTTCGTATAAATAATTTTTGTAAAATACAAAATTTCAAGGAGTCTATGCATTCATAAATTTAGTTGCATTTGATATTTGTGAGTAATAAGCAAAGATGCACGATGTGGAAGGATTTTGGTCCTGTTGGTTACTTTGATGGAGAAAGAGGTGATGGGATTAAGCAAACACAAGAGTAACAACAGAACCTCTAATATTCTAGTAAAACAGGTGGTGCCAAAGCCTCCTTAACCCATCATTTGCAGAAGTGAAGGGTGATTGAACAGGAAGACACTCTAAAAGGCAGGCAGGATATCTACTAATACTTTAGAGTTTATTTTTTCTCCCTGTCTAAGGGTCAATTTGAACAGAACTTCTGAGGAAATCTGGTCCTCACTTAAGCACCCTTACCAAATCCATGAACAGAGGAGCCTGGCAGGCTACAGGCTACGGCAGGGTTTGGGGGGTGCGTACATGAGTCAGACATGACTTAGCACCTAAACCACCACCACCCCCAAACACAGGTGACAATGAACAGAAACAAACAAACAAAATTCCTCTTCTCAGATTCCCCCTAGAACTTACTCAGCTTCAGTTTCCACATCAACAAATTCCATTCAATTCTAGTCTGTTACATTCTCTTTCATAGTGTGTACTGTGAGCTCACTATACTCCAGTCAATATGTTAAACACAGGGAGGAGAATGTTGAACAAAGCAAGCACAATACCTGCCATTTCTGCATAATTCATAGCATAGAATGATGGCAATCAAACAGATACAAGAAACCTAAGAAGCCTCTAACAATGCAAATGCACAGTGCTCATAAACACATAATAGGAGTACATATTTTAAGTGGGTCAGTGAGATTTTCCTAGAAAGAATAGGTCAGATCTGAGACCTAAATCGTAAATATCTATACTCTGGGTATCAAACATGATTCCACAAATATTGTTCATAAACACATACTGCACTTTAGGTATTTCCCCTTCATTCTAGAATGAGAAATACATTGATTCCAGGCCATGAGAAACATACAGTATAACAGTAAATTAAGATGAAGTCAGGATTCTCATTACAGAGAAAGACTACTGTAAAGGACAATAGATAGAACTTTCAAGCCCTTTGCTTTTACTTTATTATAAGAATCAAGTAAAGGTGTGTTGTAAAAACAAGAGAACATCGTAAGTACAATTCACTTACTGAGAGGAAAGATATACAAAGGGAGAGAATTTCTAATATGAAGCAGAAATAAAAGGCTCTATTAATAATAAAAATGTAATAGACACATCAAAATATTTAGATATATTAATAATTAACATCTCAGAAACCCTATGGGACATAATATGTTAGAAAAAATCAAAATGCAATAGTAGAATTTAAAGCTGGGCCAAAAGCACTAAAAGAGAAAAATTAATATTACAGAACCATTAAGTTGAGTTCAAACTCGGAGCTCTATGCCTCTAAGCAGAAGTATAGGACAAAGAAGAAAATAATGAAACAGGTAATTGTAAGTACAAACATGGAATGAGAGATCCAACAAGAGAGGTCAGACAGACAGGACTGGAAAATAATCACACACTTTATGGAAGAATATGTAGACACCTGAATTTCCAGATGAAAAGATTCACTGATATAGGAGGAAATATCCTAAAGTTATATAAATAAATACTCTTGAGTTTTTGAAATCCAGGAATAGAGACTCCTAGCATCTAAGAAAAAACAGCACGTGCACGCTAAATCATTTCAGTTGTGTCTGACTGTTTGTGACCCTATAGACTGTAGCTTACTAGGCTCCACTGTCCATGGGATTCTCCAGGGAATAAAACTGGAGTGAGTTGCCATTCTCTCCTCCAGGGGATCTTCCTGACCCAGGGATTGAACCTGCCTCCCTTAGGTCTGCATTGACAGGCAGGTTCTTTACCACTAGCACCACCTGGGAAGCCAGCATACACACAGACGATTACAATTATATATCTTAGCAATGTGGGTGCATGCTTAGTCACTCAGTCATGGCTGACTCTTTGGGACCCCTAGACTGTAGTCTGCCAGGCTCCTCTGTCCATGGGATTCTCCAGGCAAGAATACTGGAGTGAGTTACCATTTCCTCCTCCAGGGGGTCTTCCAGACCCAGGGATCAAATCTGTGTTTCCGGCATCTCCTGCACTGCAGGCGGTTCTTTACCACTGAACCATCAGGGAATACGGAAAGAGTAATTATAATGTCTCCAGTTTCTCAATTATGAGAAGCATACAGTAGCAGGGACCAACTGATACCATTTTGAAGATAATTAAGACAGCTATCAGCTCAAGAAGCGGGGGATACATGTATCTTTACAGCTGATTCACATTGCTGTACAGGCAGAAACCAACACAGCATTGTAAAGTAATTATCCTCCAATTAAAAATAAAGACTCTGGTCAACAGGACTGCAAGCAATTAACACTGGCCTCAAACCCTTGCCCTGCTCCCAGGGTCCCTCAGTCACCATAGTAAGTTCCAGGGGTACCAACAGGTCTTAGTTCAGATAATTAAGATGTAGTCTGAGGCCAGTTTATATTCATTATGACCAAAGGAATAGCATCTAGCTGACCTTTGGTGTATTGTCAGTAATTACAGGGGATATAGAATGAGCCAACAAGAAACTCCCACCTCCTGTGGAAACAGTCCGTGGTCACTCACTTGCTCTATATACTAACATATAACCCAAAAGATATGCAAGGAGATCAAACTAGTCAATCCTAAAGGAAATCAACTCCGAATATTCATTGGGAGGACTGATGCTGAAACTGCAGCTCCAATACTTTGACCACCTACCTGATGTGAAGAGCCGACTCATTATAAGAGATTGATGCTGGTAAAGATTGTAGGCAGGAGGACAAGGGGACTACAGAGGATGAGATGGTTGAATGATATCACGGACTCAATGGTTATGAGTTTAAGCAAACTCTGGGAGATGGGAGGGGACAAGGAAGCTGGTGTGTTGCAGTTCATGGGGTTGAAAAGACTGCGTGTGACATGACTGAGTGGCTGAACAACAACCTCAACCCAAAGGGGCACAGAGCATTTCGGTTTGGGATTTGTTCTTAAAATTGGTTTGATCTGATGTGGTCAGTTTGAGAGGAGAATGTGGAAATGCCTCTTTGTGGCCTCTTTTGCCACAGGAAATATGGGCTACCTTTTTGCAGGAGTTACAAGTCTGCCATAGGCTTCCCTGGTGGCTTAGTGGTAAAGAATCTGCCTATCAGTGCAAGGGACATGGGTTCAATCTCTGAGTTGGGAAAATCCCCTGGAAGATGAAATGGCAACCCACTCCAGTATTCTTGCCTGGGAGATCCCATGGAGAGAGGAGCTTGGTGGATGACAGTCCAAGAAGTCACAAAAGAGATGGACATGACTTAATCATTAAACAACAAGGAGTCTGCCATACAACTGTGGTTTTGCATCAGAAGCATAGAGCTTTACTTTGTGCTCAGCCTAGGAGAGTGACAGGTTGCCCTACTCAGTGTGCTGATAATTCAATGAGTGAAGCAAAATGGGCAGCACAAGCTTGATCATCATCTTGGTTCCTGCTTTTGACCCCAGAGAGGGGCATTTAAAACTGCTGGTCCATAGGCTTCCCAGCAGCAGACCAGATGGCTGTGACACTGACCACAGCCCAAGTGTTAGTAATGTAACCTGACAGGTCCTTTGGAGTATTTTCTAAGGCCAAGAAAATGACTGTTAATTGATCCCTTTGTGCTGCTGACTGACCCTTAGCACATTTGGCCTTCCAAAGACCGCGCTGGGGCTGGATTGCTAATACCACCCAAATGACAACAGCAACTTTTACCTTAACCAAGCCATCAGTCTATCAAGCCCAGACATTTAGGAGAATCTCTATAAATCAAGGTCTTCATGGAGCTAATGATTTTGATTCAAAAGTGGAATGAGGGGTAAAACTTCCCCACAGATGAAACTGCTCCTTTTTCTTTCCTTCCTTTGGTCATCAGCATAGCACGAGCTGATGCTGGTCCGGGTGCTGATGCTGATCTGCAAATGGAATACAGAATTTCTATTTCCCACAGAGGCTGATCATTACCTTCCCATGTTAATTCTTGAATCCCAAGAATTAACTCCTAAATGGTATTAATGAGTCAGGGGATCAGAATAAAGCAGTTTTTTTTTTTTTTTTTTTTAAGTAAGATACCTGGGAGCTGCATCAGGCAGATGTCATTCTTCTACTGAAAAATGGCTTTTCAGTTTCAGCAGCAATTGTATCTTTTTAAAAATATTTAATTGGAGTATAATTGCGTTACATTGTTGTGTTAGTTTCTGCAGTGCAACAACGTGAATCCGTTACATGTATACATATATGCCCTCCCTCTAAGACCTCCTTTTCGTCCTGCCCCCCACCCATCCTACCCCTCTAGGTCATCAGAGAGCTCCAAGCTGAGCTCCCAGTGATATATTTGGCGACTTCCCACTATCTATCTATTTTACTCATGGTGTGCTGTGCTTAGTCACTCAGTCGTGTCCAACTCTTTGCAACCCCATGGACTGTAGCCCACCAGGCTCCTCAGTCCACGGGGATTCTCCAAGGCAAGAATACTGGAGTGGGATGCCCTTTCTTCCTCCAGGGGATATTCCTGACCAGGGGATCAAAGCCATATCTCTTGTGTTTCCTGTGCTGGCAAGCAGATTCTACCACTGGCCACCTTGTTTTCTCTCTCTTTTTTTTAAATCTTATAATAAAACAATAATGGAATGTTCTGATATGTCATAAATAGAAGTCAACCTGCATCCATCAATATAACCTGAAGATAAATTCCTATATTTCAACTTGATTAATTTGTATTAAGCATTTTGATATTTATTAGAGAATTATTTCCTGAAAAAATCTTAACATAAGGAAGGAAATTTTAGGCATATATGTGTATACAAAATTTCAAAGCACAGGATTAGGAAATTGCATATATTGCTTGAAGAATCATTAATATTTTTAAAGATTAGATTATTAAAGTATATTAAGGGTAAATTGTCTTATATATATCATCTATCTTGCTGAATTTGAAATTTATGAAGGTATATTCTAAGAACTAAAGAAATCTAAAGTTACTAATGTGTTTTGGAATACTAGGAATTTTAGTATTTGAGCATCATAGATCAGTTCAGTTCAGTTCAGTTCAGTCGCTCAGTCGTGTCCGACTCTTTGCGACCCCATGAATTGCAGCACGCCAGGCCTCCCTGTCCATCACCAACTCCCGGAGTCCACCCAAACCCATGTCCATCGAGTTGGTTATGCCATCAAACCATCTCATCCTCTGTCGTCACCTTCTCCTCCCTACCCCAATCCTACCCAGCATTAGGGCCTTTCCAATGAGTCAACCCTTCACATGAGGTGGCCAAAGTATTGGAGTTTCAGCTTCAACATCAGACCTTCCAATGAACACCCAGGATTGATCTCTTTTAGGATGGATGGATTGGATATCCTTGCAGTCCAAGGGACTCTCAAGAGTCTTCTCCAACACCACAGTTCAAAAGCATCAATTCTGCGGCGCTCAGCTTTCTTCACCGTCCATCTCTCACATCCGTACATGACCACTGGAAAAATGATAGCCTTGACTAGATGGACTTTTGTTGGCAAAGTAATGTCTCTGCTTTTAAATATGCTATCTAGGTTGGCCATAACCTTCCTTCCAAGGAGTAAGAGTCTTTTAATTTCATGGCTGCAATCATCATCAGCAGTGATTTCGGAGCCCAAAAAAATAAAGTCTGACACTGTTTCCACTGTTTCCACTGTTTCCCCATCTATTTCCCATGAAGTGATGGGACCAGATGCCATGATCTTAGTTTTCTGAACGTTGAGATTTAAGCCAACTTCTTCACTCTCCTCTCTCACTTTCATCAAGAGGCTCGTTAGTTCTTCTTCACTTTCTGCCATAAGGGTGGTGTCATCCGCATATCTGAAGTTACTGATATTTCTCCCGGCAATCTTGATTCCAGCTTGTGTTTCTTCCAGCCCAGCGTTTCTCATGATGTACTCTGCATATAAGCTAAATAAGCAGGGTGACAATATACAGCTTTGACGTACTCCTTTTCCTATTTGGAACCAGTCTGTTGTTCCATGTCCAGTTCTAACTGTTGCTTCCTGACCTGCATACAGGTTTCTCAAGAGACAGATCAGATGGCATGGTATTCCCATCTCTTTCAGAATTTCCACAGTTTATTGTGATCCACACAGTCAAAGGCTTTCGCATAGTCAATAAAGCAGAAATACATGTTTTTCTGGAACTCTCTTGCTTTTTCGATGATCCAGCAGATATTGGCAATTTGATCTCTGGTTCCTCTGCCTTTTCTAAAACCAGATGCTTGAACATCTGGAAGTTCACGGTTTATGTATTGCTGAAGCCTGGCTTGGAGAATTTTGAGCATTACTTTACTAGCATGTGAGATGAGTGCAATTCTGTGGTAGTTTGAGCATTTTTTGGCATTGCCTTTCTTTGGGATTGGAACAAAGACTGACCTCTTCCAGTCCTGTGGCCACTGCTGAGTTTTCCAAATTTGCTGGCATATCGAGTGCAGCACTTTCACAGCATCACCTTTCAGGTTTTGAAATAGCGCAACTGGAATTTCATCACCTCCACTAGCTTTGTTCGTAGTGATGCTTTCTAAGGCCCACTTGACTTCACATTCCAGGATGTCTGGCTCTAGGTGAGTGATCACACCATCGTGATTATCTGGGTCGTGAAGATCTTTTCTGTACAGTTCTTCTGTGTATTCTTGCCACCTCTTCTTAATATCTTCTGCTTCTGTTAGGTCCATACCATTTATGTCCTTTATCGAGCCTATCTTTGCATGAAATGTTCCTTTGATATCTCTAATTTTCTTGAAGAGGTCTCTAGTCTTTCCCAATCTGTTGTTTTCCTCTATTTCTTTGCACTGATCGCTGAGGAAGGCTTTCTTATCTCTCCTTGCTATTCTTTCGAACTCTGCATTCAGATGGGAATATCTTTCCTTTTCTCCTTTGCTTTTTGCTTCTCTTCTCTTCCCAGCTATCTGTAAGGCCTCCTCAGCCATTTTGCTTTTTTCCATTTCTTTTCCATGGGGATTTTCTTGATCCCTGTCTCCTGCACAATGTCACGAACCTCTGTCCATAGTTCGTCAGGCACTCTGTCTATCAGGTCTAGTCCCTTAAATCTATTTGTCACTTCCACTGTATACTCATAAGGGATTTGATCTAGGTCATACCTGAATGGACTAGTGGTTTTCCCTACTTTCTTCAATTTAAGTCTGAATTTGGCAATAAGCAGTTCATGATCTGAGCCACAGTCTGCTCCCGGTCTTGTTTTTGCTGACTGTATAGAGCTTCTCCATCTTTGGCTGCAAAGAATATAATCAATCTGATTTCGGTGTTGACCATCTGGTGATGTCCACGTGTAGAGTCTTCTCTTGTGTTGTTGGAATAGGGTGTTTGCTATTACCAGTGCGTTCTTGTGGCAAAACTCTATTAGCCTTTGTCCTGCTTCATTCTGTACTCCAAGGCCAACCTTGCCTGTTACGCCAGGTATTTCTTGACTTCCTACTTTTGCATTCCAGTCCCCTATAATGAAAAGGACATCTTTTTGGGGTGTTAGTTCTAGAAGGTCTTGTAGGTCTTCATAGAATCGTTCAACTTCAGCTTCTTCAGCATTACTGGTCAGGGCATAGACTTGGATTACCGTGATATTGAATGGTTTGCCTTGGAAACGAACAGAGATCATTCTATCGGTTTTGAGATTGCATCCAAGTACTGCATTTTGGACTCTTTTGTTGACCATGATGGCTGCTCCATTTCTTCTAAGGGATTCTTGCCCACAGTAGTAGATATAATGGTCATCTGAGTTAAATTCACCCATTCCAGTCCATCTTAGTTCGCTGATTCCTAGAATGTCGACGTTCACTCTTGCCATCTCCTGTTTGACCACTTCCAGTTTGCCTAGATTCATGGACCTAACGTTCCAGGTTCCTATGCAATATTGCTCTTTACAGCATCAGACTTTGCGTCTATCACCAGTCACATCCACAGCTGGGTGTCGTTTTTGCTTTGGCTCCATCCCATCATTCTTTCTGGAGTTATTTCTCCTCTGATCTCCATTAGTATATTGGGCACCTACTGACCTGGAGAGTTCATCTTTCAGTGTCCTATATTTTTGCCTTTTCATACTGTTCATGGGATTCTCAAGGCAAGAATACTGAAGTGGTTTGCCATGCCCTTCTCCAGTGGACCACTTCCTGTCAGACCTCTCCACCATGACCCATCCATCTTAGGTGGCCCCACACGGCATGGCTTAGTTTCATTGAGATAGACAAGGCTGTGGTCTGTGTCAATAAAATACATACTGGCACTCTCTAATCAGCACACTTTCAGCACTGTTTCCTGAGAGACGCCTCAAATTATTAGTCATTGATTTATATGCTCTTATATATTTTAAAACATGTAATTTGACACTGAAACATCCACTGAAATAATTGATTTAATCTGTAATTAAAATGTATGCTCATATATACACCTATGGTTAATTCATGTTGATATTTGACAGAAATCAAACCAATATTGTAAATCAATCATCAATAAAAAAAAATGCTCTTTTTCAGCATAGGATCCCATCATTAACAGAAGCATCAATATTACAAAAATAGGCAGCCTACATTTAGACCTGCTTTCCCAGTGTTCAGGGGTAAAGAATCTGCCTGCAGTCCAGGATAAAGTGCAGGAGACTTGGATTCAATCTTTGGGTGGGAAAGATTCTCTGGAGGAGTTCCTGGCAATCCATTCCATTATTCTTGTCTGGAGAATCCCATGGACAGAGGAGCCTGGGGGGCTAGAGTCCATAGGGTTGCAGAGTCGAACATGACTGAAGTGACTGAGCATGCACACATGTGCCTCTAGACCATCCTGTTTGGATATTTGACTTACCTTTGAAATTCTACTTTGTACTTGCTCAATTTCTCCTCAAAAATAAATATCTAATGACACTTCAGCAAAGAAATAAGCCCTGTGCATTCATTTATTTGCAGTAGAAGTTAGTATATATAGCCCCTATTTTACTGTAGCCTATTACAAAACTAGCCAGATAGATAAGCTTGAGCAAGGTTCATTTTATGCTGTTTGGTAAGAATTTTGCACTCAATAAGTAAACTTACATGTAGAAGTAAAAATGATAGCTGGCATGCACAATGAAAACAGTATTGTAAAATTTCAGATTGCAGCTAATTTATTCACAGAAAGGCATTGAGGATTTAACATTTCAGGATATTTTCTGCTTTACATTATACTCCCAGACTAGCAAATTTTGTCAAACTTTCCAGTTCTCTTTACAGACTGTAGAATGATTGCAAAACTATGGGAATTTAATGAAAGGGGATTATGAAAATAAACATATAAATTTTAAATAAAACTTCAGTTGAACTGGATACTTTTCTAAGAAAGACCCTTAGTAATGAAAAGCCCACAGTCACTGTCTTCATAGGTGAAAATGAGTATACTACCCAAAGCAATCTATAGATTCAGTGCAATCCCTATCAAGCTACCAATGGTATTTTTCACAGAACTAGAACAAATCATCTCACAATTTGTATGGAAATATAAGAAACCTCGAATAGCCAAAGCAATCTTGAGGAAGAAGAATGGAACTGGAGGAATCAACCTGCCTGACTTCAGGCTCTACTACAAAGCCACAGTCATCAAGACACTATGGTACTGGCACAAAGATAGAAATATAGATCAATGGAACAAAATAGAAAGCCCAGAGATAAACCCACGCACATATGGACACCTTATCTTCGACAAAGGAGGCAAGAATATACAATGGAGAAAAGACAATCTCTTTAACAAGTGGTACTGGGAAAACTGGTCAACCACTCGTAAAAGAATGAAACTAGAACACTTCCTAACACCGTACACAAAAATAAACTCAAAATGGATTAAAGATCTAAACGTAAGACCAGAAACAATAAAACTCCTAGAGGAAAACATAGGCAAAACACTCTCCGACATAAATCACAGCAGGATCCTTCATGACCCACCTCCCAGAATATTGGAAATAAAAGCAAAAATAAACAAATGGGACCTAATTAAAATTAAAAGCTTTTGCACAACAAAGGAAACTATAAACAAGGTGAAAATACAGCCTTCAGAATGGGAGAAAATAATAGCAAATGAAGCAACAGACAAACAATTAATCTCAAAAATATACAAGCAACTTCTGCAGCTGAATTCCCGAAAAATAAACGACCCAATCAAAAAATGGGCCAAAGAACTAAACAGACATTTCTCCAAAGAAGACATACAGATGGCTAACAAACACATGAAAAGATGCTCAACATCACTCATTATTAGAGAAATGCAAATCAAAACCACAATGAGGTATCATTTCACACCAGTCAGAATGGCTGCTATCCAAAAGTCTACAAGCAATAAATGCTGGAGAGGGTGTGGAGAAAAGGGAACCTTCTTACACTGTTGGTGGGAATGCAAACTAGTACAGCCACTATGGAGAACAGTGTGGAGATTCCTTAAAAAACTGGGAATAGAACTGCCATATGACCCAGCAATCCCACTGCTGGGCATATACACCGAGGGAACCAGAATTGAAAGAGACGCGTGTACCCCAATGTTCATCGCAGCACTGTTTACAATAGCCAGGACATGGAAGCAACCTAGATGTCCATCAGCAGACGAATGGATAAGGAAGCTGTGGTACATATACACAATGGAATATTACTCAGCCATTAAAAAAAATACATTTGAATCGGTTCTACTGAGATGGATGAAACTGGAGCCCATTATACAGAGTGAAGTAAGCCAGAAAGAAAAACAACAATACAGTATACTAATGCATATATATGGAATTTGAAAGATGGTAACGATAACCCTATATGCGAGACAGAATAAGAGACACACATGCATGGAACAATTTTATGGACTCTGAGGGAGAAGGTGCGGGTGGGACGTTCTGGGAGAATAGCATTGAAACATGTATATTATCATATGTGAAACAGAACACCATTCCATGTTCGATGCATGTGACAAGGGCTCAGGGCCGGGGCAATGGGATGATCCAGAAGGATGGGATGGGGAGGGAGGTGGGTGGGGGGTCCAGGAAGGGGAACACATGTAAACCCATGGCTGATTCATGTCAATGTATGGCAAAAACTATTACAATATTGTAAAGTAATTAGCCCCCAACTAAAATAAATAAATTTATTAAAAAAAAAAAAAAAGATTGTATTAAACCCTGTCTGAGATTCCAGCCTGAGGGCCTGCACCAAGGATTTTGGACTTGCTACCTCCAGAAATGTGTGTGAGCCAATGTATAACATATCTTTACAAAGACAGTTACTTTAATTATATATATATATATATATATATATATATATATAATAATAATAATATATAATATATATATCCTATTTGTTTTCTTTCCCTAACAAACACAGACTGATACAAGTAGACAAATCAGGTGCCTGGTTTTTAATGGTATTTCTCCCTCTCTTGGTTACTTAACATAATGCCTGATACACAGTATGCTTTCAGCTTCAATAAGTAGTTTGAAAGCACTGGATTGCTTTTAGGAACTGCAAGGATTGATGATACAAAATGCCTCAAAGTTCTACATTGTTATGAGCTTCCAGACTCAGAATAATTATTCATATCCATCCAGCCAGATATAATGTTCAGCAGAGTGTGTACATGACTGATGAGCAATTATTGTCATTAATCTTATTTTCCCTAGAACATGGTACACCAAAGTAAGGACGAAGGTAAGATTATAGATTTTAAAGCCTGAGATAGAGTCAAGCTCATGCAACTATTGATATAAATAATAATAACAAATACCATTTATTGAAAACCTTCATAATAACCATCCTAACTTGTTTTAACAGTGCCAGTAATATTATTTGCACAATTTATAGACTATAAATAAATTACCAACATGAAATAAATCATTCTTTTATATTAAACTAATTATTTAATATTAAAAATCATCATGTGCGATATTCAAGTGAATTGTCTGTTTATATGATATAACAAATCTGTTACAACTGTAGACTGATATTGTCACTTAAAATAAGATTTTGGAGAACAACAAAAAATTTGAAAGTAACTGAAATAAAAAGATATTTTAAATGACTTTTTTCTTTTACACATTTGTCCACCATGTGATTTGCTACAATGTTAAGAATGATTTGGTCTATTGACAAGACAATATCTATATTAATGTTCTTATTACTTTGTTTTCTACATGCTTTTTCATTTTTCCCTTTAACCCATATAAATATATGCAACAAATTGTTTTCTAATTTATTCACCTTTATTGCTTTATCAAAACGAAGTCTGAGTACATTATCTCACAAAACAACCCACGTTTTAGTACTTGACACCTGAACTTTTATTAATGTACTCTGAATTTTCCAAATAAATAACCTGGTCCAGCATTGAGTTCATTCCTGTTTCTAAACCTGTATGCAGGTCAGGAAGCAACAGTTAGAACTGGACATGGAATAACAGACTGGTTCCAAATAGGAAAAGGAGTACGTCAAGGCTGTATATTGTCACCCTGCTTATTTAACTTACATGCAGAGTACATCATGTGAAATGCCAGGCTGGAGAAAGCACAAACTGGAATCAAGATTGCCGGGAGAAATATCAATAACATCAGATATGCAGATGACACAACCCTTATGGCAGAAAGTGAAGAAGAACTAAAGAGCCTCTTGATGAAAGTGAAAGTGGAGAGTGAAAAAGTTGGCTTAAAACTCAACATTCAGAAAACTAAGATCATGGCATCCGGTCCCATCACTTCATGGCAGATAGATGGAAACAGTGGCTGACTTTATTTTTTGGGGCTCCAAAATCACTGCAGATGGTGATTGCAGCCATGAAATTCAAAGACACTTACTCCTTGGAAGGAAAGTTATGACCAACCTAGACAGCATATTAAAAAGCAGAGACATTACTTTGCCAACAAAGGTCCATCTAGTCAAGGCTATGGTTTTTCCAGTGGTCATGTATGGATGTGAGAGTTGGACTATAAAGAAAGCTGAATGCCGAAGAATTGATGCTTTTGAACTGTGGTGTTGGAGAAGACTCTTGAGAGTCCCTTGGACTGCAAGGAGATCCAACCAGTCCATCCTAAAGGAGATCAGTCCTAGGTGTTCATTGGAGGGACTGATGTTGAAGCTGAAACTCCAATACTTTGGCCATCTGATGCGAAGGGCTGACTCGTTTGAAAAGACCCTGATGCTGGGAAAGATTGAGGGCAGGAGGAGAAGAGAACGACAGAGGATGAGATGGCTGGATGAAATCACCGACTCGATGGACATGGGTTTGGGTGGACTTAGGGAGTTAGTGATGGACAGGGAGGCCTGGCGCACTGCGGTTCCTGGGGTCGCAAAGAGTTGGACATGACTGAGCGACTGAACTGAACTGAACACTGCTGCTGCTACTGCTGCTAAGTCGCTTCAGTCGTGTCCGACTCTGTGCGACCCCATAGATGGCAGCCCACCAAGCTCCGCCATCCCTGAGATTCTCCAGGCAAGAATACTGGAGTGGGTTGCCATTTCCTTCTCCAGTGCATGAAAGGGAAAAGTGAAAGTGAAGTCGCTCAGTTGTGTCCGACTCTCAGCGACCCCATGGACTGTAGCCTACCAGGCTCCTCCGGTAATCCTCCATGGGATTTTCCAGGAGAACTGAACACAATCATTCCCAAATCATTACTTTTGCATTTATTTGCTAAATGATGATAACAAATAGCACATGAAATAGATTTTAATGATATATTTTTAAGCTTCTAATTAAAAATATGTACATTGAATTATGACTTTTTATATTGACCATCTATAGCAAAATAAGTATTTTCTATAATTAATCCCAATATTTATACAAGTAAATAACAGAATTTCCTACCTAAAATTTGGGATAGTAATTTTGCATGGCAGTATACTTATAATCGGGGTTTCTCCAGTGGTTCGAGTGGTAAAGAACCTGCTTGCCAGTTCAGGAGACACAGGAGATGCAGGTTTGATCCCTGAGTTGGAAGATCCCCTGGAGGAGGGCATGAAAATCCACTCCAGTATTCTTGACTGGAGAATTCCATGGCCAGAGCAGCCTGGTGGGCTACAGTCCATAAGGTTGCAGAGTCGAACACAACTAAGAAACTTAACATGCAAATATTAATATTTATAATCAGCCATTTTTATTGATATCTTTTCATTTGCTCCCACTTTATACCACCACCAACAACAATGAAAGAAATTCTGTAAGAGTTTCTAAAAATAAACTAAAAAATATATTTCTTGTGCTATAAAGAAATTTTATTCTCAATTTTATAAAACTAGATAAAATAAGATTTTCCTTTCAAAACCAGTAACTAGAAAATGGATGTTTCTTTGTGAACATGTAACCAGTTTTATTGTTTTGAGAAAATATAAATAAAGTTGTACTTCTTTTTGTATTTGGAAATTACAGATTGGATTGTATTTTGCATGGTACAGGATACTTGATTAAGATAGACCCTTGGTGAAATTTACACCTGATGTGGCTGCTCTAATTTGAAAGGAAACAGCTGTTTTCCTAATGTTCCTGTGGTTTTATGAACATGATGTTTCCTTTACGAGACAAAGTGGATTCAAATGAGCTCCCTCAACTCCCTCCAGAAACAAATTTTTCAAATGTTTTGTAACTTACTATTGCTTGATAAATGCTATATTGCAGATTATTCTAGGTGTTATGCCTCAGGCTCCTAAAGTGCTGCCATTTGCTTGTTTATTTTCTTCTCAGGCTAGGGAACTGCTTTATGAACTCCAAGTCATAAAGGAGAGCAACAGAGTGGGAAGAAAGCCATTCGGTATAATACTGCTTTGACTGAAAAGGAAATTGGATTTTACCTGTTGCAAAGAGGTCACAAATTTTATTGTTAAATGGGCTAAAAGTATACTTATTTAATAAGATGTGGGCCTAAAATGAAAAAAAATTCTTTAATCCCAGGCCCCCAGCAAATTCTCCATAACAGATTTTTCATAGAGTTTTCACATTTGGTAACCTTAAACTTTTATTATAGCTTTGATGGATTGTTTTCCATATTTGTTCTCAACCTTGCTATATGGGATAAAGTCGACATTTTTAAACAGAGAAATCCTTATGTGGAAAGTAGAGTTATTTATACTTGACATAGATTTCTTGAAGTGATTTATAAAGAAGCTCAAATGTATTAAGCCAATGTCGAAAGGAGAGCTCCATTAAATATATGTGTACAGTACTATGCTGGGAAGAATTCCAATTTAGTCCTTGTCTCAGTTGTCTTAAGATGATTCTCTGTGTTTTAAGGGATCTGCTGGGAAAGTAGAGAGTAGGAAATGAATTAAATTTAGAATTGTATAATATGTTAGATTGCATGCATTTTAAATTCCCACTTTAAATATAACAAAATACCATTATCTGAGAATCAAACCCTTTCCTTTTAAAAGCTATGGACCTCTTATTGCACATGAATTGCCTAAATAATATACATATGCTATTATTCTGCTTATAATTTACTCTAAGTTTTCTAAGATTATTTGAAAGTCAGGCAGAAGAAACATCTAGCAAGAAAATGTGGATATAGAAATTTCAGAGTCAATAAATTAGTATGTATGCTTAAAATTGAAAAAAGATAATATTTTTGAAATGACTGTGCCTAGTTTTTAATAACTTCATGATAAATCATTATGTGTACCAGTTTCCTCTCTTAGAGAGTGCAGAAAAGAAATATGAGTGAGAAAATAAACAACTGTTTTGAAGTGCTAAAATTTCAAAACAAAACAGGGGTATCAACACACTCCTTAATGAACCTTACACACTGAATCACAGGTTATTAGTCCTATGAAGTTCTATATAATTGTAGATCATTTGGATCGATTTCTCATGTTCTGCTTTGTATCACATTCCTTGTGGCATCCTTTATTTCAATAACCACATAACAATTTCCAGGAACTAACAAGCTTGGAGAGTCAAAGGGACACTTTTGATCCCCACCACTCCTCACACTCCTATTCCGCTTTGTAAAATTTCCAGTGAATTTGGAGATTCTCAGGAGAGAATTTGCATACCATCTGCTTCTGGGGAAATCCATCCCACAGCTTATCTGCCTGTGGTCCTGTGGATTCTAAGTGTTTTCTGCAGCTACAGCTGCTGTCCTATTCCCCTGGTAAATCTATCATCTCTTTACCTCCACTACCTAAAAAAGCATATCCCTCTAGGAGTTCTACAATTTTGGTCTCACATTTAGATCTTTATCCTAGAGGAAAAGATAGGCAAAACATTCTCTGACATACATCACAGCAGGATCCTCTATGACCCACCTCCCAGAGTAATGGAAATAAAAGCAAAAATAAACAAATGAGACCTAATTAAACTTAAAAGCTTTTGTACAGTGAAGGAAACTATAAGCAAGGTGGAAAGACAGACTTCAGAATAGGAGAAAATAATAGCAAACAAAGCAGCTGACAAAGAATGAATCTCAAAAATATGCAAGCAGCTCATGCAGCTCAATACCAGAAAAATAAACAACCCAATCAAAAAATGGGCCAAAGAACTAAACTGACATCTCTCCAAAGAAGACATGCAGATGGCTAACAAAGACATGAAAAGATGCTCAACATCACTCGTTATCAGAGAAATGCAAATCAAAACCACAATGAGATACCATCTCATGCAGGTCAGAATGGCTGTTATCAAAAAGTCTACAAACAATAAATGCTGGAGAGGGTGTGGAGAAAAGAGAACCCTCTTCCACTGTTGGTGGGAATGCAAACTAGTACAGCCACTATGGAGAACAGTGTGGAGATTCCTTAAAAAACTGGAAATAGAACTGCCATACAAGCCAGCAATCCCACTGCTGGGCATACACACCGAGGAAACCAGAATTGAAAGAGACACCTGTACCCCAATGTTCACTGCAGCACTGTTTACAATAGCTAGGACATGGAAGCAAACTAGATGTCCATTAGCAGACAAATGGATAAGGAAGCATTAGTACATATATACAATGGAATATTACTCTGCTATTAAAAAGAACACATTTGAATCAGTTCTAATGAGGTGGATTAAACTGGAGTCTATTATGCAGAGTGATGTAAGTCAGAAAGAAGAAGATCAATACAGCATATTAACACATATATATGAAATTTAGAAAGATGGTAATGATGATCCTATATGTGAGACAGCAAAAGAGACGCAGATATAAAGAACAGACTTTTGGACTCTGGGAGAAGGTGAGGGTGGAATGATTTGAGAGAATAGCATTGATACATGTATATTACCATATGTGAAACAGATCACCAGTCCAAATTTGATGCGTGAAACAGGGCACTCAAAGCCAGTGCACTGGGTTGACCCTGAGGGATGGGATGGGGAGGGCGGTAGGAGTGGGGTTCAGGATGGGGGACACATGTACACCCAGGGCTGATTCATGTCAATGTATGGCAAAACCCACTACACTATTGTAAAATAATTAGCCTACAATTAAAATAAATAATCAAAGTAAAAAAAAAAAAGTAACAGGTATTACTGAAGGTCTGTGTTTACTCAGTGGTGGTTCTGCACAGTGAAGCAAAAGGCACGTTCAAAATTGGAATTTATATCTTCATTGTGTATATGCTGCTCCTTGACACAGGGCATTTCTAATGGGAGCTGGGATGATAGTCATTTCCTACAATAAACTTGCTCAGCTTCTCTTCACTAACACGCCCACTTTCTCTAAATTCCTAGATTATCTGGTTCGGTGTCCTGGAATTTTGCTCTTTTAAGTCCACTTTTGGGAAACATCAAATTCGTATTAATTTCTTTTTTTTAAAGCTTCCACACTGGTACAGTGCTTGAAGTCTTATTTTTTTAGAATTTTTAAATAAAATTTACTTATTAAAAGTTAACCTGTGCAAAATAGGAAACCAAAAGACACAAGAAGCAAAAAACAAAGTCATTCATAATCACAGTGTGCTTGAAGTCTTTTTTTTTTTAATCAAAAAGCTCTTGTCTTGCTAATAGCAATGTTTTCTTTCTACAATTATCAATTATAATAATATATTTTTATTATACTTATTTATGGATTTTGTGTGTTAGTTTCTCAATCATGTGCTACTGAGCTCCTCTAGACTGTTGCCTGCCAGGCTCCTCTGTCCATGTGATTCTCCAGGCAAGAATACTGCTGTGGGTTGCCATTGCCTTCTCCAGGGGATCTTCTCAATCCAGGGGTCGAACCTGGGTCTTCTGCATTGCAGGAAGATTCTTTACTGTCTTAGTTACCAGGGAAGCCTATTTATGGATTATAATTTAATATATTTAGTAATTCAAAAGTTAGGTTAATATGCGTGAGATAGTTGTTTTCAAATGAAAGATAAATATAAAATGTTCAAAAATCTCTATCATAGCATTAATAACAACATCAATAACAACACCTGTTAGCTGATCTTCATGACTATAAGTTCAGGTAAAATAAGTTATTTTGTTACACTAATCTACCTAACTTCTTGGTCTAGTTAACATCAACCACAATATGACAGTTAATATCAGTCAACTGGGATAAACAAAATTGTCAGATTCAATTTTTTTGATGTTACTTTTTTTATGGATCAGAATCTATTCCCAGATTTTTTTTTAATGTCTAAAAGGGCAAGCTGTCTTTAATTTGCAAAATGACACAGAGTGTATAGCTACCTTTTTGGGGGGAGAGGGGAATTTTTAATTTTTCACCACTTAATCCCAGACCAATTATTCTTAGAAGGCATTCCCACACCTCCAAATCTATTTAAGTTTGTTCTATATTCCAGGTATCATCCTTGTGTGGGACAAGGATGGTGTGCCTCCCTGTGGGGTGAGGGGTTCATAATGGAAAGAGACCATGATGACTGAACTCCACATGTGTATTACATATTTGACAAGGGTGCAACTATCTCCAAATGTATTTTTTAAGCAGACTTTATTTTAGATTTACAGAAAAATTGAGAAGATAATACAAAAGATTCCCACATACACCATAACAATTTTTGCCTCTTATTAACATTTTCCATTAGTATGTTGCATGTGTTACAATTAATAAATCAATACTGATGCATTCACACCACCTAAAGTCCATTCTTCCTTCAGTAGTATTTTCCTTTATAAAATGCATGAATGCCTAAAGAGTTAAACTGATTTAAATGATAATAATGCTATTCATATTTGAATAAGGAGCTGCCAATATACATATTTTTCCTTTGAGGTAATTGTACTTTAACCTTATAGATGGTTCTCAGCAAAATTGGGCTATCATGGTAACTTGGCATCAACATTTTATCACTATGTATGATTTAGAAAATATTAAAAAAAAAATCTTTCAGAATCTGCAAGACAGAAAATAAAAAGGACATCTCAAGAACTGCTACTGAATTTATTTTGAATTATTTCAAAAATTTACTTTAAAATACTTCTATCAAAGATAATCAGTTCAAAAATACTACATTACCTAAAGATAGTGTTTTCTTTCTTTTAAAACCATTATATAAAATCTGAGTCCTACTTACATAAACATATTCCAGTTGTGTAAACTATCTGTGCTGATAAACAAGTGCATGCATTTTCAATTTATGCAATATGTGCTGTGGACTGAATGTTATTATTTTTGTTAAGTCGTGTCTGACTCTTTTGTGACCCCATGAACTGCAGCCTGCCATGTTCCTCTGTCTAGATTGTCTGGATTTCCCAGACAAGCATACTGGAGAGGGTTGTCATTTCCTTCTCCAGAACTGAATGTCCCACCTGCCCTGGTGGGACCAAAATCCATAAATTAGGCCCTAATCCCCGATGTGATGGTTTGGAGATCAGGGCATCGAGGCATGATATGTCATGAGGGTGCAGCCCTCGTGAATGTGATTAGTGCCCTTTTAATAAGAGACATGAGACAATCCCTCCACCTTGTGAGGATGCATCAAGAAGGCATCATTCTGCAAACCAGGAAGCCAACCCTCACCAGCAGCACTTTGGTCTTGGACTTCCCAGCCTCCAGAACTATGAGAAACAAAAAATGTTTGTTGTTTCAGACACCCAGTCTATGGTATTTGTTATAGCAACCTGAGCAAAAACAGCATGAAAAATACATTATTTTTGAAATAGCACTCTCCTCATTTATTCCTTCATTATGTGACAAAATTTGAAACAATTTATTGTCACTGGAATTTGGTTATCATCCTGGGAGAAAGGCTGTAGCCTCGTATGAATATTTTTAAAGCAAAATGAGCACACTGCTGTGATATGCTGGGCAAGCTGTTTTTCCAAAGCAATTAGAATTTCACTTTCTAAAACTTGTGGTAAAATGAATGTGATTAGCTTCACATTATTAAACAGACGTAAGACCACTGATCAGGAAAGACCTATTGCTAGAAGAAATTCTTTGTCTTTCTGAATTAAGATAACAGGTTTGTAACCCTGATTTTCGCATTTCATAGAGATAATTTCACACACATAAATTATCTAAAAAGAAAAATTTCTACTTTCTTCAACTAATAGCTTATGTTCTCTTAAGAGTTTAAAGAATATTGAAGAAAATCAATATTCTTTCAAAGAGAGAAATCATACAAAACCTTCTGCTATGGGCTATCTAAAAATTCACTATAGTCATATATGAATTAATATTGACTTTGATGCACTTTGTGTTCTCATTTGCAAAAGAAAAATGTGATTATATCAAGGTAGGCAAAATGCTTTGCACATTTGGATTCACTGCCTTAGTATTATAAAACATAAACTGCTAATTTATTTAAATTTATTGAATGTTTTCTTCATAAGTATACATTTATTAGCATTAAGTTAAACTGCTGCTACAAAGAACGTCTGAGAAAAATTGTGGCCTATACAATTTTTTGTTTTGTTTTGGCAACAAATGTGTGATTCACACCTAACTGATGATAGTCTCACTGAAAACTGCTCCTTTTCCTACGAGAATCTGATAATCTAATAGGATCCAAAGAACTATTCATTTGTATCTGTATTCCTTGGTCAATTTCTGGATAGTATGGACAATCCAAAATTTCTTGTCTCCTTATCGCTGTAACATTTAACTCCACTTGGGCTGAAATAATATGTCTAGAATGTATTATATTATAAAATTAATGATATGTTTGAGCTGGCTGAGTCCACTCTGCATTTATAATTTTTTAGCAAAATGATTTTTAAAGGAGTGAAGGCATTTTTTTATTTCAGTAAAAGAAGACAGTAAGTTCTGGAAGTTTTGTCAAAGATAATGTTTGGCCAGTTTCTGTAACCTAGGTAGTTTTCTCACTGTTGGCAGATTCTAGTACCATTTAACATTATGAGCTTGCTTGCTACCACTGTCATTTAAGACATAAAACATATTTTTAAAAACCTGGAAATCTACAAAACATATTTATGGAATGATTTTTGCCCTTTGAGAAAGATCACTTAAAATGATTATAAAGTTCTAAAATGCAAAGAACTGTAGGAAGTGCCTCAACCATTTGAACAGAAAGTTTTTTGGTAGAAGTAGATGGGAATAAGTATCATAAGAGATATTTTTCCCTCTTATGCTTTTTCTTTTTTCACTTAAAAAAAAAATGATAGAACTACCATACGACCCAGCAATCCCACTGCTGAGCATATACACCGAGGAAACCAGAATTGAAAGAGACACGTGTACCCCGATGTTCATTGCAGCACTGTTTACAATAGCCAGGACGTGGAAGCAACCTAGATGTCCACTGGCAGACAAATGGGTAAGAAAGCTGTGGTACATATACATAATGGGCTATTACTCAATCATTAAAAAGAATGCATTTGAATCAGTTCTAATGAGGTGGATGAAACTGGAGCCTATTATATAGAGTGAGGTAAGTCAGAAAGAAAACATCAATACAGTATATAATGCATATATATGGAATTTAGAAAGATGGTAACTATGACCCTATATGCGAGAAAGCAAAACAGACATAAAGAACAGAGTTTTGGACTCTGTGGGAGAAGGCAAGGGTGGGTTGATTTGAGAGAATAGCATTGAAACATGTATATTACCATATGTGAAATAGATCACCAGTCCAAATTTGATGCATGAAACAGGGCACTCAAAGCCAGTGCACTGGGACAATCCCGGGGGATGAGATGAGCAGGGAGGTGGGAGGCGGGTTCAGGATGGGGGACACTTTGTACAGCCATGGCTTATTCATGCCAGTGTATGGCAAAAACCACTACAACACTGTATAGTAACTAGCCTCCAATTAAAATAAATTAATTAATTAAAAAAATGATTGTTTCTGGGTTTGTTTTATCTTACTGTGAGAATGGGATGGGCTGGGCCCTATCCTGGGATCTGGACCCTCTGCTTCAGTACTTGCACCTGGACAAATATCTTCTTCAGCAATATATAGAAAGGAACTATGAGGGACTAAAAATAAGTCTGTGCATAAGCAGTTTGGGCAAATCATGAACAAAAAGACACTAAAAGACCAAAAACCTAATTGCTACTTCTTGGGTTTCTGGAGTAAAAGCAGGATATTGGGCGTGATTCCTGCACACAGCACCATCAAGAGGGTGGGGACAGAACATAAACCTCCCCTCCCAACTGCTTCATGGGTCCAGCCCTACCCTCATCCAGTTTAAGGGGCCAACTTACTCCTCCCCCCCGCACACCCTCCCTGCTCAGGGAGTGAGCAAGGGAACCTGTTACTTGTTTTAGCTCCTCTGTGTTGCATTACAAGTCTCAACCATGCCTTGCCTGAATTCCTTGTCGGGCATCGTATAAATTTCTATTGACTCTAAGGGGTCCAAGAGCCCTAGTTAGTAACAAGAACATACCAAAAGAAAGTGCCAAAACATATATGTACAGGACAAACGTAACTCTAAACATCATTATATAATATCACCCACCAGGAGATGGGTGGCCAGTGCTGTAGGAGGCTCTGTGTTCCCATCTTCAATCACGTCACACAGTTTGCTTTGCAAAAGTAACCATAATCCTTGTTTTTTTGTGATATCCATTTCCTTGCTATTCTTTATAGTTTTATTTCCCGTGTTTTGGAACATTATAAAATTTAATAATACTGTAGCTTCTTTTCTGTTTCCTACTTCATTTGTTCAGAAATTTCTAAGAGACTTAGCTATGTAATTGCTTGCAGAGTTTCTTTATTTTCCAGTGACTAAATCCTTTCGTCACGCTTGTACTAAGTCATTTCAGTCATGTCTGACTCTCTGTGACCCTATGGACTGCAGCCCACCAGGCTCCTCTGTCCATGGGATTCTCCAGACAAGAACACTGGAATGGGTTGCCATGACCTCCTCCAGGGGATCTTCCCAACCCAGGGATTGAACCTGCATCTCCTGCATTGCAGGGAGATTCTTTACCACTGAGTCACCAGGGAAGCCCCTAAATAATTTCAGAATGTCTGAAAATACACATTGTGGCTATGTATTCTGCTGTTCACACACACACACACACACACACACACACACATATACACATATTTATGTTGGAAAACAGATGTTTCATGATCTCTCTCTGAAAGGAAAGAAAGGAGATGACATAGTCTTATCTTCATATAAATATGTTGGTAATAGAAGTTCTGATACACAAACTAATGATAAAAACTTACGTAAGAAATGTCTTTGGCCAGATGCTTCTAGTTTAGAATTGCTTACTAGGTAAATGCACCTAGTATTTGTGGATTTATAGGGCATGGTTTCTGGGAAAAACTCACATGAATTCTATAATAATCTGGATATGAAATAAAAAATGTTTCATAATCTAACGTGCTTCCTCCTTGTCAGACGAATGATATCCTCATTTAGATAACTCATCCTCATTCTCACAATCAACAAAACATCTAGAGAGTGTGGGGATTCTCTTGGATCTCTGTCCCTAGTTCTCCTGGGCCTCTTGATTGTTTGTATTCTGGAAATTATTTGTAACATATGTCATTGGATACTATCTTTGGTTTGCATTAGTCTGATTGTTACAACCTTATTCTTCACATTAGCTCAAGAATAGACATAGCTACTGGGCCTGAATATGCACATTCCAGCTTCTATAAAAGCTGACAATGGTTCACAGCTGAACTTGCTTTACTGAGTTGTTGTGTGGCTAATGGGAGTCACTTTGCCTGGAGATGACTTAGATGGATTGCATCCTGTAGCCATTCTCACTCGCTACATCCTCTTCAAACTCTACTTCACACTCGGCCTCATAAGTTCTCTTTGTCTCCTCCTGCTCTCCCTCTAATTATTAGGTCGATTAAATTATCTTACCTGGTTTTGTTCTTTTCCCATTCCCCTTTAATCCAGCTTCTGATGTCTATTTCTCTATATAAGGCTTGCTCATATTTTTAAGAAACCAATTTAGGAGTAGTTGGGCTTCCCTTGTGGCTCAGCGGGTAAAGAATCTCCCTGCAATATGGGAGACCTGGGTTCGATCCCTGGGTTGGGAAGGTCCCCTGGAGAAGAGAAAGGCTACCCGCTCCAGTATTCTGGCCTGGAGAATTCCATGGACTGTATAGTCCATGGGGTCACAAAGAGTCGGACACAACCGAGGGAATTGCACTTTCACTTTCAGGAGTAGTTAGTGTTAACTTGGTAATTAATAGCAATAGATAGCACTGATAGTAATTGGTAATAGTATTTGGCAATTATTTTGCATTTTTCATTCTAAATGTATTAGTGTTGTACATTTCTTATTAATATTTATGCTATTTTTTCATTAAGTAACATCATATGAGTGTGAAAGTGAATGTCACTCAGTCATGTCCAACTCCTTGCGACCCCCATGGACTATACAGTCCATGGAATTCTCCAGGCCACAATACTGGAGTGGGGTAGCCTTTCAGACTTCTCCAGGGGATCTTCCCAACCCAGGGATCGAACCCAGGTCTCCTGAATTGCCAGCATATTCTTTACCAGCTGAGCCACAAGGGAAGCCCAAGAATGCTGGAGTGGGTAGCCTATCCATTCTCCAGGGGATCTTCCTGACCCAGGAGTCAAACTGGTATCTCCTGCATTGCAGGCAGATCGTTTATCAACTGAGCTACCAAGGAAGCTCCCAACATCATATACTAAGAATAAAAATATGTGAAATTACTAGTTTTGGGGGGAAATGGGAGTCTTATCATTGTTTGTATAAAGCATGAGACATCTATTAGGTTACTGAGTCTGGAAATAAGGATGAATCACAAATTGGAATCAAGATTGTCTGGAGAAGTGTCAACAGCTTCAGATATGCTGATGATACCACTCTAATGGCAGAAAGTAAATAGGAACTAAAGAACCTCTTGATGAAGGTGAAAGAACAGAGTGAAAAGCTGGCTGAAAACTCAACATTAAACAAACAAACAAACAAACAAAACCACTAAGATCTTTGCATCTGGTCACATCACTTCCTGGCAAATAGATGGGGAAAAAGTGGAAACAGTGACACATTTAGTTTTCTTGGGCTCCAAAATCAATGCAGATGGTGACTGCAGCAACAGAATTAAACATCACTTGCTCCTTGGATGGAAAGCTATGACAAAATTAGACAGTGTGTTAAAAAGCAGAAACTTTGTCACTTTGTTGACGGGGGTCTGTATAGTCAAAGCTATGCTTTTTCCAGTAGTCACATATGCATGTGAGAATTGGACCATAAAGAAGGCTGAATGCCAAAGAACTGATGCTTTCTCATTCTGGCACTGAAAAAGACTCTTGAGAGTCCCTTGGTCAGCAAGGAGTTCAAGCCAATCAGCTTCCCTGGTGGCTCAGATGGTAAAGAATCTGCCTGCAATGCAAGGCACCCGGGTTTGATCCCTGGGTGGGGAAGATCCCCTGGAGAAAGGAATGGCAACCCACTCTTTACTGGAGAATCCCCCTGGACAGAGGAGCCTGGTGCACTACAGTCTGTGGGGTTGCAAAGAGTCAGACACAACTGAGCAACTAATGCTTTCACTGAGGTCCTAAAGAAAATCAACCTTAAATATTCATTGGAAGGGCTGATGCTGAAACTGAAGCTCCTGTACTTAGGCCACCTGACTGAAAGAGTCAGTTCATTGGAAAAGACCCTGACGGTGGGAAAGATTGGAAGCAAAAGGAAAAGGAGGTGGCAGAGGATGAGATGGTTAAATAGCATCAGCCACTCAATGGACATGAATTTGAGAAACTCCCAAAGATAGCAGAGCCTGGGATGCTGCAGTGCGTGGGGTTGCAAAGAGTCAGACACAACTTAGCGACTGAACAACAACAGCATACTGTGTGAAATGTTTATTAGTGTTGAAACCTATTAAGTGATTGAGTCTGGAAATCAGAAGCGAGTTGCTAGAAGAAAATAGAGAGATGATTTTGAAAGTTATAGAGTGGATCATGAAGGATTACATTTAAGCAGAGATGAGAAGGGGGCTAAAAACTATGTCCTGGGCCATTCCTATGTTTAAAATTAGGGGAGGTCAGGGGACAGCGTGGAAAAAGAGCATGGACTCTTATCCACTGATAAGAGAATAGACCCAAGAGAGCATGCATTTTCAAGACTCCAGTGAAAAGAACTCTTTCAAGATGGAAGCAGTAAACTAATGATTCTGAAACAGCTGCTAAATTCAATAGAATGGGTATTGAGGACTGAACATTAATTTTAACAATGTGGAGAGTATTGGTGAAGTTGACAAAGGCAGTTCTGAGACTACAGTGGGTAAAAACCTGATTGAAGTGAATTTAAAAGAACATAGGAAGAGAGAAAATGTACCAACAATTATTTAGGACTACTGTGAGATATTTGGCTATAACGGTAAACAGAAACACATGTGGTAATCTATTATATGGTAGAATCATATGAAAAAAAATTTTGTAACATATGATAGTAAAACATGTCTGAAATGCTGATGAGGCAAATATGATTGAGTAGAGAAAAAAATAATGTGGCTAAAGATAGAATTTAATTGTTCAAGCAATGCCTTAGGGGAGACAGACTGGGTCCAGTGTACACAAGGAGCAGATGACCTTTGACCAGGGTAGGATGCATTGACTTTGGAGTCCATCACCTCTTAAAAATAAGAGTAATTATAGCATCCATCTGTCAGACTTGGTCCTTGAGGACTGATTACTCTAATTTGAATTGCTGTCCCAGTGAACATGTCTGAAGAGAGACTGAGACCTAGAGTTATGGATTGTTTCTGTTTAGTTGCTGTCATGTCCGACTGTTTTGCAACCCCATGGACAATAACCCGCCAGGCTCCTCTGTCCATGGGATTTCCTAGGCAAGAATACTGGAGTGGGTTGTAGTTTCTTTTTGCAGAGGATCTTCCTGACTCAGGAGTTACGGATATTGACTCAAATGGATCTGTCTTCTATACTCTTGATGAAGTTTCTATACTAGGAAGTCACCATCAGTGCCTATAGTTTTATTTAGAGAGAGTCATACACGTGTTTTGTTTTGCGTGGCCTACATGGCCTGGTGTGGTTGCTAGACCTGCCTGGTAGATTATGGGGTTCATTTCTAAGTCTTGTGGCCCTAATGCCGTTAACACACTTAACTTTCTATTTAATCTTTTCTAAGTGGATCAATGCCAATAGATCCAAATATCCCCTCTTCAAGACCCTGAACCTCTGAATGAAACAGATGGTGTGCTCTTATTGATGACTGAAGAAAGAGCGGTCTGGTTCAGCTACTGTATCCTCTCTCCTCAGGGTACCATGTTTA
Source organism: Giraffa tippelskirchi (assembly GCF_054371585.1). NCBI lineage: Eukaryota > Metazoa > Chordata > Mammalia > Artiodactyla > Giraffidae > Giraffa > Giraffa tippelskirchi. Next base: position 47,431,042 of record NC_137282.1, on the reverse strand, counting down.
TCATAGGGAAATTTTTCCTTACTTGTGTTTTCTCTTTTTCTTTTAACATGAATGTTACCCACTTTCTAGTTACCCACTTTCTAGTTCTGACATCAATTTCTTCTCCACCAATCTCTTATTCCTTTCCTCATTGAAAGTGGAATCAGGAAGAGTTGGAGGAGATTTTAGGATTATGATCATTGTATGGAGTCTTATATTCCAGGAACTCATATATATATATATACATATATGTATGTATATATATATTTAAGCTTAAATACATCTCAACTTTAAATGATTTCTCATTAGTGATAAAACCAAAACATTACACAGTTTGAGCCCAATGCACTTTCATATCCTTATCTCTCATATTTATCTCCGTAAACTCTGGGTTCTAGTGTAACTATATTCTTTAACCTTGAGGGAAATAAAGTAAATATTATTTCTTCAAATATTTACCTTTTACATGTTGCAAACAGTTCTGCCCAATTGCCAGGCTCATTTACTTTGACAAGTGTAATCAGGCAATTTTGTCTTCATCTCTGAATCAGACCTAATTTTTCCTCCCTCGTGTTTCTATTTCTTTGATAATGATGAAAGTTAAGGTGCCTGTCGCTTGTATGGTTTCATTTCATTTTGTGTACAGGTGTTCATATTGGCGTGACTATGGGCATAAACATTACTTACTAGGTAAATATCTGTTACTTCCTTGTAATATTCTAAAGCTATTAGATGAATATCTTACTACTATTTTTCTTCTGAACATTTTTTTGTGTGTTGTTTTTGAGATGAGTAGAAATTAATGCATGTGTCTTATTTAATTTTTCCATCTCAAAATACTTACCCCACAGTCTAACATATAAGAACTTCGTCAACATGAAATATGGACTTCTAGATATTTTATTTCAGCCCAAGTGAAATTAAATATTACGGTGATAAGGAGACAAGAGATTTTGGATTGTCCTGACTATCCAGAAATTGAGCAAGGAATGTAGATGCAAATGAATAGCTCTTTGGATACTATTGAGGTGAAGTGAAATGAAAGTCACTCAGTCGTGTCGGACTCTTTGTGACCCCATGAACTATACAGTTCGTGGAATACTCCAGGTCAGAATTCTGGAGTGGGTAGCCTTTCCCTTCTCCAGGGGATCTTCGCAACTCACGAATCGAACTCAGGTCTCCTGCATTGCAGGCAGATTCTTTACCAACTGAGCCACAATTAGATCATCAGATTCTCATAGGAAAAGGAGCAAAGTTTTCAGTGATAATATCATCAGGTGGTGTGAGTCTCACATTTGTTGCCAAAACAAAACAAAATTTTCTAGGCTACAGTCTGCTCAAACGTTCTTTGTAACAGTGGTTTATCATAATGCTAATAAATATATTCTTATGAAGAAAACATTCAATAAATTTAAATAAGTTAGCAGGTTATGTTTTATAATACTCAGGCAATGAATCCAAATGGCAAAACGTTTTGCTTACTTTGATATAATCACATTTCATTTTTTGCAAATGACAACAGAAAGTGCATCAAAGCCAACAATTAATTCTACATGACCATAGTGAATTATTAAATAGCTCACAACCAGAAGGTTTAGTATGATTCCTCTACTTGAAAGAATATTGATTTTCTTCAGTATTGTTTAAAATCTTAAGAGAACATAGGCTGTTAGTTGAGGAAGACAGACATTTTCCTTTTCAAACGATTTATGTGTGTGGAATTATTTCTGTGAAAGGAGAAAATCGATGTTACAAATCTGTTAATTTAGAAAGACAAAGAAATTCTTCCAGTAATAGGTGTTTTTTTTTTTTAATCTCTGCTTTTTTATTGCTAAAAAATCTTTGTAAAACTTAATAGCACATTTATATTCACAGCATCAATTGTTCCTTATTGGACAACAATGTTTTTCAGATGCTGTTAGTTCATTGTGTCAATGTTCCAACTTAAGAACTATAATTAATATGATGTCTTGATTTCCCTGTGGGCACAGGTGTTCCTAGATATACAAATGAAACACTGTGGCTAGTTTAATAATTGAGAAGCAAACTTCATAACAATGAAATGCTCAGAAACTCTAAGTAGAATAACAATTACTTTGTGAAAAATATAAATTTTAATACAGCAAAAGTGAGAAAGAAAATACTACTGTGGCGATTATTGAACCTAATATTTTATACAAGTTGCATTTGAATTGAATCCAGGGCTACACTGGTGGCTTAGATGGTAAAAATCTGCCTGCAATGAGTTGAGACCTGAGTTTGATCCCCAAGTCAGAAAAATCCCCTGGAGAAGGGAATGGCAACCCATTCCAGCATTCTTGCCTGGAAAATTCCCTGGGCAGAACAGCATGGCAGGATATAGTCTACGGGATCTCAAAAGAGTCGGACACGGCTGAGTGACTAACACTTTCACGTTCAAGGGAAAATCTTTAAAATCTAACTTCACAATAATACAGAAAAAAATAATAAAAAGAACCTTAGTTGAACAGTGTATCATTTGAAATGAAAAAAAAAATGGTAAACAAGAGGAATATATTAATTGTGCAAATTACTTCTTAATTTGAGTGTCAGTGATTGCTTGGTGCTTCCCTATATGGTGGATCTCAATGAAAGCTTAGATATTTCTGCTCTTCAATCTTAAAAATTCAGAAAATCAGGGTCTTAAAGAATAAACATGATTCAAATAAATGGACTTCACAAAAATACATTTAAAATTATTTCTGTCTATCAAAAAGAATTAGAAAAATTTTCTTAAGGTTTTCTTCTATTTGTTTTTTAAATTTACTTTTGTTTTCTTATTGGTGGTGATGGTGGGTAAGATGGAGTCATTTCTTCCTCTTTCTTTCTTTAGCTCCCTGTGTTTAATCTAGAAACAAACAGGCACACACAAAAGATTGGAACAGCAAAATAAAGGCTTAGTGCCAGTGATTAAAAAAAAAGCTACAAATTAGCAATACTGCTTTAATAAAACTGGAGTACTGGAGGTTTTTTCGTCTGTATCTGAAGTTCTGTTTATTATTATTACATTTGAATATTTTTCTAGCTGACACAGAGCTCACTGGCAGTCTACCTTTTATGTGACATCCTGCTGGTAATTCAAGAATTGAAGAATTCTGCACCTCTGCTAAGAGCTGTAGAGGATTGAGCCAGCTCTCAGCCTTCTGCCTCAATTTGGTGAATTGTCCCTCTATTTGGAAGCTATAGTTCATAGACTGTGCCTTGGGTTTATGGTATTTTTAATCAAAGATAAATGGAGCTTCCTAAATGGAAAAGGCATACCCCAGGGAGCATAATTGGGCAAGTGAGAACATTCAGAGGAAAATAGCAAAGTTCAGTGTACCATTTACTGTGACTTAGATTCCTAGCCTGTTTCTCTGGATATTTTTCAGGAAATAGCCGATCCTAAAAAAAAAAAAAAAAAGAAAGAAAGAAAACTCCACATAAAGTAAGTAATAATGAGAATGGAGCTAGCATGTGACTTCCATAGATAATGCCAATATTTAATAGCATGTTAATTGAAATTTAAAAGAAAAAGCAGGAAATAAAACACTTAGCTAAGTACAGAGTGAGAGTTTGAGACTGACATGTACACACTGCTATATTTAAAACAGGTAATCAATAAGAACCTACTATATAGCACATGGAATGCTGCTCAGTATTCTATAGCAAACCAAATGGGAAAGAATTCAGGAAAGAACTGATATATGTATATGTATCACCTTGCTATACACTTGAAACTAACAACATTGTTAATCAACTATGTTCTGATATTAAATAAAAATTAAAAAAGAAAGAATCAAACAAATCACTTTTGAAGAAAATCCCAAAGAAATTATTAAAGTAAGACCTCCAAGATGGAATCTTAAGGAAAAAAAGGAACTGTCTCTAAGAACCAAGACAAAGTCCAACAGTCTTTTAAAGGCAGAAAGCTCGTTTTCAGAGATAATTCTTTCCAAGGAATCAGATCATTCGAAGGTACTAAATTTCCCTATCTTCAGCTTTCATGTCTGCATCTTACTGAATTCTCCTCTTCCTCTCTGACTCTCTCCCCAATGCTATTGGATCCAGGGTTGCTCCTGCACTTGAATTTCCTTTTCTTGAGGCTTCAAGGTCAATCTTGAAAGTGTGGACTAGACATACAATATAATTATCTACTTTTGACTTGAGGACCTTTTCCTGTTGTGCAGTAATACACCTCACCGGGCGGCTGCTATTCTCCTCCCATAGGTACCACTTGCTGAATGTCTTTGGGAATCTGTGCTGTAAATATCCTTGCATCAGCCTGTTCCTTCCAAGGTATCCTGAGGTAGCTTAATGCTGAAAAATGATTCTTTCACACAAATACAGTTTGCACAGTCTATTAGATTTTGCAGAATATTTTATTGCAAGGCTGAAGTGTGGTTATCCTTGCTTTTACAGTGAAGAATGGATTTGTTTCAAGGGCCTGTTCCTTTGTTCCCTGGATGATACGTATCCATACAGTGTTTTGTATACTTTAAGGACAGTATTTTCATGAAATAAATTTAACCAGACTTTGTTGTATTTGGGAAGAAAATGAGAGTCCTGTTTATGATTCTTTTAGCATAAAAGCAGAAATTGCAAAGAATATTTCTTTGTTTGATATGGAGTATCATGATAATTGGGCTTGCCTGGTAGCTCAGTTGGTAAAGAATCTGCCTGCACTGTGGGAAACCTGGGTTTGATCCTTGGGGTGGGAAGATCCTCTGGAGGAGGGCATGGCAACCCATGCCAGTATTCTTGCCTGGGGAATCCCCATGGACAGAGGAACCTGGTGGGTTACAGTCCATGGGTTCTCAAAGAGTTGGACACGACTGAGCGACTAAACACATAATGATAATTGGTCTTCCAAAACAAAACAAAGTGTTTGGATATGCTAAATGATTGTCTTGAAAAGTGGGAATAAATATGTTAATGCTTATAGAAATAAACTTCCCTCTAATAAAATATATTTCTTTAAAAATGCTATAAACTTGCTTTTGAAAAAGAAACTCTGAGTAACTTAGTTTAAGAGTTATTAAATATTTCTATTAAAAGTTAATGGGCAAAGAAATGTCTATATGTAGATTGAGCTTTTTATATGATATTAATGACTAAGAAAAAATTCTTATGACAAAAAACAAAACTATTAAGATTAAAATATGACTGTCAGAAATCCTATACTATTCTACCTAAAGAAATAATAAGTCTTTCCAGGCACACAGATTCACATAAACATCATTTTACTCCTAGCAGAGAATCTAGACTATTAATGGAGCTTATCTATTAGAACATATAAGGCTCAGAGCAAAACTATATAGGGTACATTCATACATTGTTTTAATAAAAAAAATTAACTGAAAATGTGCAGTAACATCTCATCATATTTAAAAATGGGACCTCTACTCTGTGGTATAGATGATCAATGCCATCCCATATACTCTATATATGAAGAGAGCTATTTATCTATTTTGTAGAATGCCCCTATAAAGTGGGTTCTATACCCAACATCAATATGTTTGGAGGTGTTTTCTCCCACACCATAAAGCAATTCTCAGACTCGATGTCCTACTGTTCAGCTCAATTCTATCATGATCTACCTGAAAATGACATCGTATCCAGAGATTAAGGTTTCAATCTGAAAAGACTGTTCCCATCACCGCCCACTTCACATGCTTATCAAAAGCCCATGTTGTCATCTGTGATTCTGACCTAGTTAGTTACTGTAGACTGGAGGGGCCATCCATCTCCTCCTTGAGTTTGACTAATTTGCTAGAGTGGTTCATATAACTCAGAGAATTTTTTTTTTTTATTTACTAAATTACCTGCTTATTTTAAAAGGATACAGTTCAGGAACAACCAGATAGAAGAGATGCATAGAGAAAGGAGGGAAGAAACAGAGCAGAGCCGCTCTAAATCTCCAAGTGTTCACCAAACCAGAAGCTCCCAAAACCCCACCCTTTCAGTAGAGTTTAATGGAGGCTCCATTACATAGATATGATCAATTAACTCATTGACTAATGGTGACTGAAACTCAGTCTCTAGACCCTCCCTCTCCCTCTCCCTGAAATTGATGAAGTGAAACTGAAAGTTTCAACCCTGAAAACACATGGTTGGCTCCACTGACAATCATCCCCAACCTTAGGTCACCATGCGGGTTTCCAAAAGCCACCTCATTAACATCAGTCAGTTCAATTCACTTGCTCAGTCATGTCCAACTCTTTGCAACTCCACAGACTGAAGCATGCCAGGCCTCCCTGTTCATCACCAACTCCTGAAGTTTACTCAAACTCATGTCCATTGAGTTGGTGATGCCATCCAACCATCTCATTCCCTGTCATCCCCTTCTCCTCCAGCCTTCAAATTTTCCCAGCATCAGGGTCTTTTCCAATGAGTCAGTTCTTCGCATCAGGTGGCCAAAGTATTGGAGGTTCAGCCTCAGCATCAGTTCTTCCAATGAATATTCAGGACTGATTTCCTTTAGGATGGACTGGTTGGATCTCCTTGCTGGTCAAGGGACTCTTAAGAGTCTTCTTCAACACCACAATTCAAAAGCATCAATTCTTTGGCACTCAGCTTTCTTTAAAGTCCAACTCTCACATCCACATATGACTACTGGAAAAACCATAGCTTTTATTAGCTGGACCATTGCTGGCAGAGTAATGTCTCTGCTTTTTAATATGCTGTCTAGGCTGGTCATAACTTTTCTTCCAAGGAGTAAGCGTCTTTTAATTTCTTGGTTGTAGTAACCATCTGCAATGATTTTGGAGCCCCCATAAATAAATTCAGCCACTGTTTCCACTGTTTTCCCATCTATTCGCCAAGAAGTGATGGGACCAGATGTCATAATCTTAGTTTTCTGAATGTTGAGTTTTAAGTCAACTTTTTCACCTCCTCTTTTACTTTCATCAAGAGGCTCTTTAATTCTTCTTCACTTTCTGCCATAAGGGTGGTGTCACTTGCATATATGAGGTTATTGATATTTCTCCCAGCAATCTTGATTCCAGCTTGTGCTTCATCCAGCCCAGCATTTCTCATGATGTACTCTGCATATAAGTTAAATAAGCAGGGTGAAAATATACAGCCTTGACATACTCCTTTTCCTATTTGGAACCAGTCTGTTGCTCCATGTCCAGTTCTAACTGTTGCTTCCTGACCTGAATACAGATTTCTCAAGAGTCAGGTCAGGTGGTCTGGTATTCCCATCTCTTTCAGAATTTTCCACAGTTTATTACGATACACACAGTCAAAGGCTTTGGCATAGTCAATCAAGCAGAAATAGATGTTTTTCTGGAATTCTCTTGCTTTTCTGATGATCCAGCAGGTGTTGGCAATTTGATCTCTGCCTTTTCTAAAGCCACCTTTAACATCTGGAAGTTCACGGTTCATGTATTGCTGAAGCCTGGCTTGGAGAATTTTGAGCATTTTGCTAGCATGTGAGATGAGTGCAATTGTGTGGTAGTTTGAGCATTCTTTGGCATTGCCTTTCTTTGGTATTGGAATGAAAACTGACCTTTTCCAGTCCTGTGGCCCTTGCTGAATTTTCCAAATTTGTTGGCATATTGAGTGCAGCACTTTCACAGTATCATCTTTCAGGATTTGAAATAGCTCAACTGGAACTCCATCACCTCCACTAGCTTTGTTTGTAGTGATGCTTCCTAAGGCCCACTTGACTTCACATTCCAGGATGTCTAGCTCTAGGTGAGTGATCAGACCATCATGATTATCTGGGTAGTGAAGATCTTTCTTGTATAGTTCTTCTGTGTATTCTTGCCATCTCTTCTTAATATCTTCTGCTTCTGTTAGTTCCATACCATATAACACAAGACAAATTTTTGAATTTCATCCTTTAGGAAATTCCAAAGAAGTCTGTGACAGAAATGTGGACAAAGACCAAATATATTTTACTTATTATAAGTCATAATATTACACACATTTTATTGATTAGTTTGATATTTGTTTATGATTAGACTGATATTATGAATATCAAATACTCTAATCTCATTGAGTCATAGTCTCATTGCATCATTTATATGATACAGAATATAAATATATCTTATTACCACTGAAGTTAACCTTGGTCAGTTGGTGAAAGTTGTGTTTTACAGCTTTCACTACTATAAAATTACCATTTTTCCCTTTCCGTACTTTATTTTTTAGCAATGAATCACTAATTACTGCTCATACTCAAGTTGAGAGTTTAGAGGTAAACTTCATCTTTTGGAGAGGTCAAATAATTTCAAGGCATAATTTTAATCAGTCATAAAAACGAACAAGAATTTTGGGGAGATGGTTTGTGTATTTAAAAATTTCTTTTTACTCCTTAAGGTTTCCACTACTAATTTTAATATTCATCAGTTGAATTTTTCTGCAACTATTACTTGGTTGTTCTAATGGTAGTTTTCTATTTCCCTCCTTGCTTCTACTTTTAAAATTGGAATTTCTCTGTAAGGATTAGCTGTTTTTCTCCCCTTTTAAATTTGTTCAATTATTGATTTATACTGGTATGGATTAATGAATATTTATTTTATTTGGGGTTATGATTCCATACTACTAATTATTTTTGTCTCTGGATTCTCCAGTATTGGCCAGTGGGAACACTTTGGGTTTGGTTCCTGTGTCATTGTTTACAGGTGTCCTCTACATCCTGGAATGTGAAGTCAAGTGGGCCTTAGAAAGCATCACTACGAACAAAGCTAGTGGAGGTGATGGAATTCCAGTTGAGCTATTTCAAATCCTCAAAGGTGATGCTGTGAAAGTGCTGCACTCGATATGCCAGCAAATTTGGAAAACTCAGCAGTGGCCACAGGACTGGAAAAGGTCAGTTTTCATTCCAATCCCAAAGAAAGGCAATGCCAAAGAATGCTCAAACTACCACACAATTGCACTCATCTCACATGCTAGTAAAGTAATGCTCAAAATTCTCCAAGCCAGGCTTCAGCAATACATGAACCGTGGACTTCCAGATGTTCAAGCTGGTTTTAGAAAAGGCAGAGGAACCAGAGATCAAATTGCCAACATCTGCTGGATCATCGAAAAAGCAAGAGAGTTCCAGAAAACATCTGTTTCTACTTTATTGACTATGCCAAAGCCTTTGACTGTGTGGATCACAATAAATTGTGGAAAATTCTGAAAGAGATGGGAATACCAGACCGTCTGTCCTGTCTCTTGAGAAACCTGTATGCAGGTCAGTAAGCAACAGTTAGAATTGGACATGGAACAACAGACTGGTTCCAAATAGGAAAAGGAGTACGTCAAGGCTGTATATTGTCACCCTGCTTATTTAACTTATATGCAGAGTACATCATGAGAAACACTGGGCTGGAAGAAACCCAAGCTGGAATCAAGATTGCCAGGAGAAATATCAATAACCTTAGATATGCGGATGACACCACCCTTATGGCAGAAAGTGAAGAACTAAAGAGCCTCTTGATGAAGGTGAAAGAGGAGAGTGAAAAAGTTGGCTTAAAGCTCAACATTCAGAAAACTAAGATCATGGCATCCAGTCCCATCACTTCATGGGAAATAGATGGAGAAACAGTGGAAACAGTGTCAGACTTTATTTTTATGGGCTCCAGAATCACTGCTGATGGTGACTGCAGCCATGAAATTAAAAGACGCTTACTCCTTGGAAGGAAGGTTATGGCCAACCTAGATAGCATATTTAAAAGCAGAGACATTACTTTGCCAACAAAAGTCTGTCTAGTGAAGGCTATGGTTTTTCCAGTGGTCATGTATGGATGTGCGAGTTGGACGGTGAAGAAAGCTGAGCACCGAAGAGTTGATGCTTTTGAACTGTGGTGTTGGAAAAGACTCTTGAGAGTCCCTTGGACTGCAAGGAGATCCAATCAATCCATCCTAAAAGAGATCAATCCTGGGTTTTCGTTGGAAGGTCTGATGTTGAAGCTGAAACTCCAATACTTTGGCCACCTCATGCAAAGTGTTGACTCATTGGAAAAGACCCTAATGCTGGGTAGGATTGGGGGCGGGAGGAGAAGGGGATGACAGAGGATGAGATGATTGGATGGCATCACCGACTCGATGGACATGGGTTTGGGTGGACTCCGGGAGTTGGTGATGGACAGGGAGGCCTGGCGTGCTGCAATTCATGGGGTCGCAAAGAGTCGGACACGACTGAGCGACTGAACTGAACTGAACTAAAATAATTTGTTTTTTTTTAATTTTCTAAAGTTACTAAACCACAAGAAAATATGTTTTGTATTGTCCCTGACTCTGTCTAGATGCAAAGTTTCTCTAAGGACCCCTGGTTACTTTTAATGAAGAATGGTATTTAAAAACTGATATCTGCACATGGTAGGTGTGTTCTTTGCTACTGAGATGTTGCCTTTTTCAAACCCTCCCTTCAGACAGGGCTTTGTAATGTATGTATGTGTATATCTGTATGTTAATTTACCCTTTTGTATGTGTGTACAAATTTCTAAGTTTGTATGTATGTATTTATCTATGTAAATATATATGTACCTATGTTTGTATATTTGAAAATAAATTTGTATCTGACTCCAATCTAGCATACAGGATTTATGTTGGGAAGTTTTGATGACAAATATAATTTATTTATTGTTGTTTTTGTTTAGTCACTAAGTTGCATCTGACTCTTTTGTGACCCCATGGCCTGTAATCTGCCTGGCTCCTCTGTCCACAGAATTTCCCAGGCAAGAATACTGGCGTGGGTTGTCATTTTCTCTCCCAGGGGATCTTCCCAACTCAGGAGTTGAACCCTTGCATTAGCAAGTAGATTCTTTACCACTGAGACATACCAAGTTATTAGATTTTTCTGTCTTCCTTATTGAGGTTTGGTAATAACTGCTTTTCAGACATCTTTCCATTAATGTTATTATGCTTAAGAGTGAGGACAAGATGGCAGAATAGAAAAAATTTGAACTCATATCCTCTTATGACTACATGAAAATTATAATTAACTGCTGAATGATCATTGATAAAAAGGACAGGAACCCACCAAGAAATATATTCTACATCCAAGACATAAAAGAGAAACCACATCGAGATGGTAGTAGGAGTACTTTCATGATATAATCAAATCTTATACCCCCTGGGTTGGTGACCCAAATATGGAAGAATAATTATATCAAATATGTTATCCCACAGGCGTGAGATTTCTGAGCCCCATGTCAGGCTCCTCAGCCTAAGGATCTGATCAGGAGGAGGATGCCCCAGAGTATTTGGTTTTGAAGCCCAGAAGGGCTTGATTACAGGAGCTCCACAGGACTGGGGGAAACAGAGACTCCACTCTTGGAGGGTGCACACAAGTTCTTGTATCCACTGGGACCCAGGGCAAAAACAGTGACTTCTTATGCTCCTGGGCCAGAGGTATTTGCTGCTCTTGAAGGTGTCCCAGGGAGGTGGGATTGGGGGTGGAAGGAGCATCTCTCCCTAGGGACAAGGACAATGGTGGGAAAGGTATTAGGGAATATTCGTGAGATCTCCTGGAGTTTGACATTTTGGCATCAAGACCTGCTTATAAACAGCTTATAAACTCCAGTGCTGGAATGCCTCAGGCCAAATAACCAACAGAGCATGAACACAGTCTCATTTATTACCAGACAGGCTACCTAAAAGCTTCCTGAGTCCACAACTGCCTCTAGACACATCCCTTGAGTTATGATAATTAAATTATTTAAAATACATAAAACTGTATTGTTTAACAGACTGAAAGCATTTAAAATCATGAGTAATAATTTTTAGTATTTAAGAAATCATTTTGTCATGTTTTAATTGATCAATACATCACTGTTCAATTTTTTAAAGTATTTTTATTTACATTTAAAGTTTCTATTTCTCTTGAAGCTAAAACTAAATTTATGATGGAAAATTTTTAAGTTATATTTACTTTCTTTTACCTATCAAAGTGTTATTAGCTGTATCTTTCTTTGAAAAGGAAGAAATGCTATCCTGCTTTTATTTTTCCTCTATATCATTCTTCCACTTAATGATCAGAACTCAGTTAATGATCAGACAGTTTTGGGTTGCAACCTCATAACCTGAAACATTATGATGTAAGCAGAAATTGACATTGTGAGAATAGTTCAAATAATTAATGCAAACTCCAAAAATATTAGTCTTGTGAGGTGAAGAAAGTGAGTCACCACACCATTTTTTATACTGAAAACTCTATTTCTTATTTCCCACTTTGATACAGATTTACTTTTACATTTCTGTTTGTTTGTTTTTGTTTTCTCAAATGCCTTGGGATCTTGGACTTGAGGGTAGCTTGGAAGGAAGTTTGATTCTCTACTATGTAGGCATTGTGTCCATATTTGAATAGTTTATGACTAACTATAGGTGGACAGCCCTTGTGGCTTACCGTCTTCGTTCTTTCTGTAGCCTCCAAAATTACAAAGTGTTTTAGTGACCACCTCCAATTCTAACTACATGGTATAAACACCTAAAAGGTGGTATGAGTTTAACAAAGTGTTATGTTTCAATAAATATGCCATTGAAATGCACATCTATAGATGGTATTTAACATAGACAAAGTTAAAACATAGCAGTCATATTAATCTGAAATGTTTTATTTTTCCCGAAAATATTTTCAAATTTTTTCAACTCAGTATTCCCCCATGAAGAATCCATCACATTCTTTTAATTTTTTAAATGATTACATAATGTTCAATAATATTATAAACTTATCCTTCCATTACATTTCCTTTTTTTATTGTAATTACAGTAGTACTTTAATTAACACACACATGAATTTTACTTTTATTTCTGTAAGAGTCTTCTGAACGTAATTAGGAGCCTAAAAGTGGATATGTTCCTTATCAAATTATTTTTTAAATGAGCTGTGGTAATTTATATCCTCCAAGACAAAAATAAAATTTTCTTTTTGTAAAATCTTCCAAGCACCGGAAATGCAGAGCTTTACATTAAGTCCAATGTCCTGGACAATGTTACTTAACAGAAGTAGTTGATCGCTATTTAAACCTCATAAATGATTTTTCAATTAGATTTACTTCATCAATCACCTCTGAAAGCTGTATATCAAAATCACCCATTGTGCTGTGAGTTTATAACCTTATCTTTGCAGTTTAAGAGTTTTGCTTTATGTATTTCACTACTATTATTTTTGGTTCATTAATATTTATAGCTGATCTAGCATCCACAGGGTGTGAAAATTTGGGTAGTTAAACAATTCCAAGATGTTCTTTAAAGGCAGTTCTTCCTTCATCTACTTTATTCGATATTTGCTTTGCCTCACAAATGTATTTGCATTTATCTGGCATATATCTGACAACCCCATGCTTTTTCTCCGTTGCTTTACTTGTGAGTTAATCTGTTTTTATTATAAAATATATAGCTGATAGTTTTTCTTTCAGTCTGATTTAAGAGTTTGTCATCTAACAGGGACATTCATTCAAACTTTTATGTTGGGCTTTATTCCTGTCTTCTTATGTTGTGACTGATTAAGCGCCCCCTTAGTTTCATCTCTACTGTAGAGGCCAGGAAGCAGCCACTACCCCAGGCTCTGTTACAGAAAAGTATATTTGTCCTAACAATGCTAAACGACTGCCCACTTCTTCCAGTCAATCATCAGAACTCACTATATAATGCCTATGTATTCCAGTAATTTCCTGAATACCAAGCCTTCTTATCACTTAAACTCTCGTTCCCCTTCAGTTCAGTTCAGTCGCTTAGTCGTGTCCGACTCTTTGCAATTCTATGAACCACAGCACACCAGGCCTCCCTGTCCATCATCAACTCCCGGAGTTTGCTCAGACTCATGTTCATTGAGTCAGTGATGCCATCCAACCATCTGATCCTCTGTTGACCCTTCTCCTCCAGGGTCTTTCCAAATGAGTCAGTTCTTCGCATCAGGTAGCCAAAGTATTGGAATTTCAGCTTCAACATCAGTCCTTCCAATGAATATTCAGGAATGATCTCATTTAAGATGGACTGGTTGGATCGCCTTGCTGTCCAAGGGACTCTAAAGAGTCTTCTCCAACACCACAGTTCAAAAGCATCAATTCTTTGGTGCTCAGCTTTCTTTATAGTCCAACTCTCACATCCGTAACCAGAAAAACCATAGCTTTGACTAGATAGACATTTTTTGGCAAAGTAATGTCTCTTTCCTCTTAGATTTTGTATATTCCATATCTTAAGCTATTTATTTCCCTACACTTCCTTAGTCAATTGTCTCCTATGCACCTTGAATTCCCTCTACATTTGCCAGAACTATATCACACGTTATTTTGATAATATCATTTCTACTTACTTTTTCTAAGTGACATCTAAATATTCTTTAAATAAACCGATATATAGTACTTCTAACTCAAGTGGAGCATGGCTTTCCTATATTTCATGTATTTAGAGACAGAGGTTGCAACTTAAGAATAAAATGTCCTGCTGTTTTGTAGATTTTATTATTCAATTATACCATCATCTCCTAATCTCAAAATTGTCGCCTACAATTCCCTTCAATTTTCACTTATCCGTGGATAACTTGAATATTGGCATTGTCTTCCTGTCCATTTCTATTTCTGTCAAAACTCTCAAAAAGTCATAGCCCATTGTATGATCCACTTATCATCTTGGAAACTTGGTTTCTTGACTTTTTCACACTTACTTTGTTTATTTAGTCCCACGGCCATGCCTTAGGCTACAGCTCACCTTCAGATGATTTTAGGAATATGTCAGGTAAGATAAAATATAGAAAAATCAGGACTAAGGCTGAAGGAAGTTGAGGGAACTATGTCAAGCAGAAGATAATAACCTAAAAGATTTAAAAATCAAATTTCTACTTGATTTAATTAAGCAGAACAAATCAAAGTAACATTTCAGTTGATGTGTTTCTTTTTGTCAACAGTTTGTACATTTTGACTGAGAACAATCACCTCTAAAAACACTTATTTTAAATATCTTATTCATCAACCTATACCTTTTACTTTTTCCAGACTCCTACATTCTGTACAATGACTGGTATAATTATTGAAACTTCTGTACTAAGGGCAATACAAGTGCCCTTGTTGGCCAACATTAAAACCAGGAATCATAGACAATTATCATTATTCTCCAACCTCCCAGATGCAATCTCGGTAATCCTTGTTAAACTATTCAAGGGTATTATGAATATAGTCAGGATCTCAACTCTTGCATCGCTGGTTCAAGTCATCACTGTCTCTCTCTTAAAGAACTTTTATAGGCTCCTAACTGGATCTTCGGAGAAGGCAATGGCATCCCACTCCAGTACTCTTGCCTGGAAAATCCCATGGACGGAGGAGCATGGTAGGCTGTAGTCCATTGGGTCGCTAAGAGTCGGACACGACTAAGCAACTTCACTTCCTCACTTTTCCCTTTCATGCACTGGAGAAGGAAATGGCAGTCCACTCCAGTATTCTTGCCTGGAGAATCCTAGGGACGGCAGAGCCTGGTGAGCTGCCGTCCATGGGGTCACACAGAGTCGGACACGACTGAAGCGACTTAGCAGCAGCAGCAACTGGATCTTACCATCCACTTTTACTCTCTACAATCCAATATCAGAAAAACAGAACCATCTCTTTAAAAAAGTGACAAAAGAATATTCCCATACTTGAAATCTGCCAATGGTTTCTCATTTAATTAGAATTACCTTTAAAATACTTCATATTTTCTGAAAGTTCCTACAAGTTTTAACCACTGTCTACTTCTCTGATGTCATTTCCTATTATGTTTCATTTTATTCTTGATATATCCCAGCTCAATAATCTTCTTTCTATGCTTTGATTATATACCCAGATTTTTAAATTCAATATTGTTATCTCAGAAATTCAAATGCAACTTCAAATTAATTAATTAATTTGTTTCTTCTCCGTGAATGTTCTCTTCCTAGTTCAATATAAATGCCTGATGCAATCTTTGATGCCCAAGGCCTCCACTACAAAGAGGCATCCATTTTCGAAGATCACTGTCTCTAATAAACACACTGCCACTGTACTGTGCTCCGCCATTCAGTGTGTCTGACTCTTTGCAACCCCTGGGACTGTAGCCCGGCAGGCTCCTCTGTCCATGGAGATTCTCCAGGCAAGAATACTGGAGAGAGTTGCCATGCCCTCCTCCAGGGGGTCTTCCCAACCCAGGGATCAAACCCAGGTCTCCTGCATAGCAGGCAGATTCTTTACCATCTGAGCCACCAGGGAAGCCCATGAATTGAGTGGGTAGCTTATCCCTTCTGCAAGGGATCTTCCCGACACAGGAATTGAATCAGGATCTCCTGCATTGCAGGCAGATTGTTTACCAGCTGAACTACCAGGGAAGCCCTTAATACTGGAGTGGGTTGCCACATCCTCCTCCAGGAAAACACACAGCCAGCCACAGACTAAATGAGGAGCCAGGCCTCCTCCCCCAATGAGGCTTCTTTTTTTAAGAGATCTTGGTTGATTTCAATATCTAACCATTTGGGTTAATGTCTTACACACTGTAAATTCCTACTCATTGTTTTAAACTCAGCAGTAAAGCAGTAAAGAGTGAGCCCAAGAAATCCTAGGCCTCCAACATCCTAAATTAAATTTGTTTCTGTTCCTGTTTTTAGTAAAATCTCTTACTTAAGGAGTCAATATCAGGATGATTGTGAATATAGCTGATTTAACCACATGTTTGATTGTGATTCAAGAGCAAATTATGTAGACCAACAAAATACGTGATGCAATGAGAACAAAAGTTAAAATGGCTAAATTATATTCTGTGCTCGTGAATTCAAACTGGAAATCATAAGTCAAATGGTATATACAGCAATAGGAAGTTGATATGAAGGAATTAACAGGAAAAAGTAAAAAGACAAGTGCTAAAATCAATCCCATGGAGGCTCATGGTAATATACTTATATGGAAAGTGATCTTTTGAATAAGACGATACTAGATAGTAAGAAAGATATACAGAACAGCAACAAAAACGTCAAGCTGATCAATAGTAGAAGACAAATGAGAGAAGTGAAGAGATTGTGAAAAGAACCACTCTATATATGAGGGAGTTTGCGAGGAGGATAGAGTACAAGTTCAGTTCAGTTCAGTAGAGTAAGAGAGAGTTCAGTAGAGTAACCGTTTGGTTCAGTTCAGTAGAGTAAGAGAGAGTTCAGTAGAGTAACCGTTTGGTTCAGTTCAGTAGAGTAAGAGAGAGGATGCTTACTCCAAGGTAGCTTCAATAAATGACCCTATCCCCTTTTATAGAGTTTGCTCAGTTGAATGCTTTGCTTACAGGCAAAGGATAGCAATTACTACTTTCTTGTGATTTTTTTTTTTAATTTTTTAAAATTTTGGCAAATGGAACTCTGGTGTAATATTTAAGAAGTATGCTAAACAAACCAATGTTTGCTATCAAGTCTCTTCCTAGATGCTAATCTAACTTGCTATACTCTTTCTACATCACCACTTAGAATGTGCTATTACCTAATTATTTAATTAGAGATATTATGGGTAGCATTAATTTGCTGGATATTTCAAATCACTAGCATATAATTATTATAGCTCCTTTTAAAATTAAATAATATGCATATGAATAAGTCTTGATTTATCACTTTAGAATCTCTTAATATCTTTAAATTAACATCAGACTAACATATTCCAGGTCTAATTCTCAGCAAATATTACAAATCACATGTGTGTGTGTGCGTGTGTGTGTGTTTGTGTGTTTGTCAGTGTTCAAATTCATATAGTTTATAAGTAGAACACTCTTGAACTAAATTTTGGTATGTGGAAGTTGTGAACACTTAAATTTCGCCAAGTTATTTTAAAAATATTTCCCTGTGTCTATGCTTGTAATAGAGTAAGGTGGTAACCCTTAAAGAGGTTGTTTGATTATTGAAAGATATCAGTGTCTCTTTTGATATATATCTTACTGAAATTTCTTTCTGTATGTTTTACATATGAATATATGATAGAATATGTGTTTGTTTAAAAAATACTCAATGACTTCTATTTTGTGAGCCAATGTATTATAATGTAGAGATTCATTAAAAAATAGACTTCCTGTTTCCGATGCAGTGTATAAGAGTTTGGAAGTCATCATTCCATCAACAATTCTTTTCAAGTCTGTCAGAGAATTGAAATCAGAGGGAAGACAGCTACCCCTCAAATTGGAGAGTCAGATAGGTGGATACAGAGAATCACAATTTACCTGAGCAGAAACCCATCGGTAGAAACCTCTATGAGAACCAATACTGGGATAGGAAAATCTCATCTGTAATTGTAGAATTGCTAGAGACTCAGTGAAGTAGTTTGAGAGTTAAAACACCCCCGTGGTAGTGGTAGTTTAGTGGCTAGGTCATGTCTGATTATTTTGCAACCCCATGGACTGTAGCTTGCCAGACTCCTCTGTCCCTGGAGTTCTGTAGGCAAGAATACTGGAGTGGGTGGCAATTTCCTTCTCCAGGGGATCTTCCTGACCCAGGGATCGAACCTGGTCTCCTGAATTGCAGGTAGATTCTTTACCAACTGAGACACCAGCAAAGCCCCAACACTTTTGTAGGCTTAACCTCCCGTAACTTTGCCATGTTTTTATAGTAAAACTCAAGGGGAAAGCCCTCATATTTCCATCAGAGGGAAGGAAAAGCCCAGACATTCTATTTTTAACAAGGCCGTGCCTCCAAGAGAAACTATTTTACCAGAGCCTGAACTAAAGGGTTTTATCAGGACCTGATGGTCCTGGGAGAAGGGAAATACCCAATTACAGCCTCCTGTCTCATCTAGAGTGACGAGCATTTGTGAAGTTCACAACCTAGGGGTACAGGCTCAAAAAGACTGATACCTAACTATAGGGCTATAGAACATTTCCTCTCCCAACGGACTGTACAACCACAAAACTAGTGGCCTATTTTCCAGAGTTACTTTTATCCAGTATGTCATGTACAACTATCAAAAAACAAAAACAAAAAACAAAACCAAGGCACAGTTAAAAGACAGACAAAAAGCACAATCTGAAGAGACAGATCAAACATCAGAACCATAGTGAGACATGGCAGGGATGCTGGAATTTTCCAACCAGGAATTTAAAATAATCATGTTTAATATGTAAATGTAGCTGTGTCTGACTTTGTGAGCCCATGGGCTGTAGCCCACCAGGCTCTTATGTCCATGGGATTTTTCAGGCATGAATATTGGAGTGGTTGTCACTTCTTTCTCCAGGGGATCTTCCTGACTCAGGGATCAAACCCGTGTCTCCTGCATCTCTTACGTTGCAGGTGAATTCTTTACCTCTGAGTTAGAATAGCTATGTTAAATGTAGGCAGAGCACATTTCAGACAAGAAAGGTGCCAGGGGAAACTTGGAATTACAAAATGATATAGGATTCAGTTCTCCAAGAAAATACGTCAATTCACAACATGTACATATGCTCTAAAGTAGAGTCAAATATGTATGTATGTGGGTACATTTTTAAGGATCCCCTTAAATATATTACAATATAAAGATACATAAAATGATAGATAGATGGCTAAATAGATATTATACATATTATCTTACATATGTATGAATACGTGTTTAAAATGCATTTCAAAAACTTAAGAATAAGTATATTTATACATCTTTAGTAATTTGTGAATGTTTTCTTATACCATATAGAACATTAATCTCTAACCAATGTATGATCATCTTAATGCATAATTAAGTATTCCATTAAATCAGAAATTCACAAAGATTTTCATTATTATCATTATCATTTAAGAACAATGAGAAAACATTGTTTTCTAAAATTTGAAGACACGGCAATCAAAATCTAACACAAAATATTAGGAAAAAATCCCATTGAACTGAAAAGGAACAGATTCTATTTTTCAGCCTGCATATTCACAATGTCACCATGAAAAGTATCAAGAATCAAATGAAGACTCAACAATTATGTGAATACCTGGAAGAATACCCAAATAACAATGTTTTATTATAATTTGAAAATGAAAAATGTAGAGGGTCCGATGTCTTTTTTAATAGTTTATTAAAAAACGCTACAGATTTGGTACTGGGATAATAATAAATAGAAAAATCAGTGAATTATATAAGGGGAACACAAAAAGAAAAAGAGAAAATTGAAAGAGTAAGTGGCAAGTTTATTTTACAAACCAATGTGAAGTAGAAATTTAACAAATAGATCAAATACAGTTTTTGAACACCTAAGGAATATGATCAATTATTAGATGATAAAGTTATATGGAAATTAACCACAGCGTGTACAACTGAAAATGTATCTTGCAATGACTCTCTCCTCGTCTTTGTTGGGGACAATATGGTTTCTCATCTCTGCTTTCCAAACACAGGGCTTTCCAGGTGGCAGAGCGGTAAAGCATCCACCTGTTAACGCAGGAGATGCAAGAGACTTGGGTTTGATCGCTGGATCGGAAAGATCCCCTGGAGTAGGAAATGGAAACCCACTCCAGTATGCTTGCCTGGAGAATCCCCATGGACAGAGGAGCCTGGCGGGCTACAGTCCATGGGGTTGCACAGAGTCCGATACGACTGAGCATGTGCTGCGCTCTCTCCAAACACAGATACTCTGTATTTCTCTCTGCATTACAGTTTCTACCCTCTCAACATTTTACACTCTGAATTATTTGTCTACTAGTCTTACTGACATCATGCCATCTCCAGGTCTAGCATCACTTAATTTGCAATGTGGCTCATAAAACTTGCAATATCATTTTGATTTCCTTAAAGATATTCTGTAAAAATATATATGATGGTTCCTCCTCATATTACATGGTATCATATGTTTGATGTCTGGCCCTCTAAGCTAATGCTCGCTGCAATGTCTATTGGTAGATAGTAACTAGTTGCTATAATGAATGGATTTTTTTGCTTGGAAATAAGGCAAACACCATTATTTTCTTAAGCAATATCCCATTCTCCTTTTACTATAGTGAACAAATTCTAATTTAGGGAATAGCAATAAAAATAAACTTATCATTTTAAAGTCCTTTGAAGATAGCCATGAGCACATAATACATTTCTGGCTGAAGTAAGGAAAAGTTTATTGGATCTGTGATCCTTATAAGAAGATACATTTTTAAAACATTTGTCTTTGTAATGAGAAGTATGACAAAGAATAAAGCTAAAAACCTAGATATTAATGCAGCTTCTTGAACAACTTTATCATCCTGAAACTATGTACCTCTGGACTTCGGTTTTATATAAACCCTTTTTTTTCAAGCAAACTCTATTTGAATTTGACATATGTAGACAAATAAAAATCTAACAGTACCCTAAAAATATCTATTGCATTTCACATCATTCCCTATGAAAATATATACCTTAATGTTCATATATGTTGTTATTGTTGTTCAGTCACTAAGACGTGTCTGACACTTTGCAATCCTATGGACTGAAGCACACCAGGCCTCTCTGTCCCTCACCACAGTCCTTCAAGTCCCATCCATACTGACCAACTCTGACATACGTGGTCATTAGAGAAATCAGACTTTCTGAGTGGGGGTAACACACTGTCTCCTCCCCTTAGTGCATCCAGATGAGATGTGATGGGGCTGTTTCTTTCAAATTTCCCAGTACTCAAAGGAACACCCTTTCAACACAATTGGATGTACACAACTCTCATCTTGCTAGCTACTAATTAAATGATGTCAACATTGTACATGTACAACAGTAGTAAAAAAATAAAATTATAGTAGTAAGCAGACAGACAAATAAAAACAAAATGAAACAAGTTGAAATACAAATAATTCTCCAGAATACAACTGCACTGAAAAAGAAAGATAAGACTTCTCTGAGCTAGCAAATTACCAAAGCAGCACAGCCTGTGAGGAAAGCCACTTAAGGGCTGGCAGGTAAATTGTAAAGTACAAACTAGAACTTCAGTGTTCACATACTTAACAGTTAACGGATTGGCTTCAATATTCAGAGATTTCTGCTAGGAAAATTAATGGCTTCTAAGAGGCTGTCCCTTCTCAATAATTTCAACAAATCAAGTATTCACTAACATGGAACTGATATGTGGGGCAGCAGGACATTTAGGCAAAGCAGCTTTCAGGCAGAAAATTCTGGAGGGACAAGACTTCCTGCTGTGATGTTTGAATAGGCAGAGATACTCCTATCTGTTCATGGGGTTCTCAAGGCAAGAATACTGAAATTGTTTGCCATTCACTTCTCCAGTGGACCACGTTTTGTCAGGCCATCTTGGATGACCCTACATGGCATGGCTCTTGGTTTCATTGAGTTAGACAAGGCTGTGGTCCCTATGATCAGTTTGATTAGCGTTTTGTGATTGTGGTTTTCATTCTGTCTGCCCTCTGACAGATAAGGGTAAGAGGCTTATGGAGGCTTCCTGATAGGACAGTCTGGGGGAAACTGGGTCTTGTTCTGATGGGCGGGGCCATGCTCAGTAAATCTTTAATCCAATTTTCTGCTGATGGGTGGGACTGTGTTCCCTCCCTGTTGTTTGACCTGAGACCAAACTACAGTGGAAATAATGAAGATAATGGCGACCTCCTTCAAAAGGTCCCATGCACAGGTGGCTGCACTCAGTGCCGCTGACCATGCAGCAGGCTACCGCTGACCCACGCCTCTGCCAGAGACTCCTAGACACTCACAGGCAAGTCTGGGTCAGTCTCTTGTGGGGTCACTGCTGGTGTGCTGCAGTGTACGGGGTCGCAAAGAGTCGAATACGACTGAACTATTGAACTGAACTGAACTAAACTATCTGGGCTTCCCTGGTGGCTCAGCTGTTAAAGAATCTGCCTGCAACTTGGGAGACTTGGGTTCGATCTCTGGATTGGGAAGATCCCCTGGAGACAGAATGGCTATCCACTCCAGGATTCTGGCCTGGACAATTCCATGAACTGTATAGTTCATGGGGTGGCAAAGAGTGGGACATGACTGAGGGACTTTCACTTTCACTTTAATTCCTCTTTGAGGCCATGTGACCTTCCTTAATCTTCTATGAAATTTTTGTCAGATTCATACCTGGGAACCAATATTAAGACCAAGAGTTAGTGTGATCCTGTGATTTTCCGTTTGCTTTCTCAATCCTCAGCACAGTTGCCTCTGGTACAGATGGGAAATGACTGATGGGCATCAGTTGCTTAGGAACAATATGGAAGAGGCTACTTCTTCAGTGCTGCTATGCACTGAATGGTCCTCATTTCAAGATCCTCAGTGAAGTACAGTTCAGTCACTCAGTCTTTTCTGACTCTTTGCAACCACATGACTGCAGCACACCAGGCTTCCCTTTCCATCACCAACTCCCAGAGTTTACTCAAACTCATGTCCATTGAGTTGGTGATACAATCCAACCATCTCATCCTCTGTCATCCCCTTCTTCTCCCACCTTCAGTCTTTCCCAGCATCAGGGATTTTTCCAATGAGTCATTTCTTCGCATCAGGTAGCCAACGTATTGGAGCTTCAGCTTTAGCAACAGTCCTTCCAGTGAATATTCAAGAATGAATTCCTTTAGGATGGACTGATTGGATCTCCTTGCTTGCAGAGGGACTCTCAAGAGTCTTCTCCAACACCACAGTTCAAAAGGATCAGTTATTCTGCATTCAGCTTTCTTTATAGTCCAACTCTCACACCCATACACAACTACTGGAAAATCCATAGCTTTGAACAGATGGACCTTTGTTGGCAAAGTAATATCTCTGCTTTTTAATATGCTGTCTAGGTTGGTCATAACTTTCCTTCCAAGGAGTAAGCGTCTTTTTAATTTCATAGCTGCAGTCATCATCTGCAGTGATTTTGGAGCCCAAAGAAATAAACTCTGTCACTATTTCCATTATTTTCCCATCTATTTGCCATGAAGTGATGAGACTGGATGCCATGATCTTAATTTTCTGAATGTTGAGCTTTAAGCCAACTTTTTCACTTTCCTCTTTCACTTTCATCAAGAGGCTCTTTAGTTCTTTGCTTTCTGCCATAAGGGTGTGTCATCTGCATATCTGAGGTTATTGTTATTTCTCCCAGCAACCTTGATTTGAGATTGTACTTCATCCAGTCTACCATTTCTCATGATGTATTCTGCATATAAGTTAAATAAGCAAGGTGACCATATACTGCCTTGACGTACTTCTTTACCCATTTGGAACCAGTCTGTTGTTCCACGTCCAGTTCTAACTGTTGCTTCTTGACCTGTGTACAGATTTCTCAGGAGGTAGGTCAAGTGGTCTTTATTTCCATTTCTTGAAGAATTTTCCACAGTTTGCTGTGATTCACACAGTCAAAGGCTTTGGCATAGTCAATAAAGTAGAAATAGATGTTTTTCTGGACCTTTCTTGCTTTATCAGTGATCCCACGAATGTTGGCAATTTGATCTCTGTTTCCTCTGCCTTTTCTAAGTCCAGCTTGAACATCTGGAAGTTCAAGGTTGATGTACTGTTGAAGCCTGGCTTGGAGAATTTTGAGCATTATTTTGCTAGTGTGTGAGATGAGTGCAACTGTGCAGTAATTTGAGCATTCTTTGGCATTGCCTTTCTTTGGGGTTGGAATGAAAACTGTCTTTTTCCAGTCTTGTGGCCACTGCTGTGTTTTCCAAATGTGGTGGCATATTGTGTGCATCACTTTCACAGCATTCATCTTTTAGGATTTGAAATAGCTCAAGTGGAACTCCATCACATCCACTAGCTTTGTTCATAGTGATGCTTCCTAAGGCCCACTTGACTTCACATTCCAGGATGTCTAGCTCTAGTTGAGTGATTACACCATCATGATTATCTGTGTTGTGAAGATCTTTTTCATATAGTTGTTCTGTGTATTCTTGCCACCTCTTCTTAATATCTTCTGCTTCTTTTAGGTCTATACCATTTCTGTCCTTTATTGTGCCCATCTTTGCATGAAAAATTCCCTTGGTATTTCTAATTTTCTTGAAGAAATCTCTAGTCTTTATCATTCTGTTTTTTTCCCTCTCCTTCTTTGCATTGATCACTGAGGAAGGCTTTCTTATCTCTCCTTGCTATTCTTTGGAAATCTGCATTCAAATGGGTACATCTTTCCTTTTCTCCTTTGCCTTGCACTTCTCTTCTTTTCATAGCTATTTTTAAGGCCTCCTCAGACAACCATTTCACCTTTTTTACATTTCTTTTTCTTAGAGATGGTCTTGATCACTGGCTCCTGTACAATGTCATGAACCTCCGTCCATAGTTCTTCAGGCACTCTATCAGGTCTAATCCCTTGAATCTACTTGTCACCTCCACTGTATCCTCAAAGGGATTTGACTTAGGTCATACCTGAATGGTCTAGTGGTTTTCCCCACCTTCTGCAATTTCAGTCTGAATTTGGCAATAAGGAGTTCATGATCTGAGCCACAGTCAGCTCTCAGTCTTGTTTCTGCTGACTGTATAGAGTTTCTCCATCACTGGCTGCAAAGAATATAATCAATCTGATTTCGATATTGACCATCTGGTAATGTCCACTCTAGAGTCTTCTCTTGTGTTGTTGGAAGAGGGTGTTTGCTATGACTAGTGCACTCTCTTTGCAGAACTCTGTTAGCCTTTGCCTTGCTTCATTTTGTACTCCAAGACCAAATTTGCCTGTTACTCCAGGTATTTCTTTCAGTTCAGTTCAGTCGCTCAGTCATGTACAACTCTTTGTGACCCCATGAATCGCAGCACGCCAGGCCTCCCTGTCTATCACCAACTCCCGGAGTCTACCCCAACCCATGTCCATGGAGTCAGTGATGCCATCCAACCATCTCATCCTCTGTCGTCCCCTTCTCCTCCTGCCCCCAATCCTTCCCAGCATTAGGGTCTTTTCCAATGAGTCAACTCTTCACATGAGGTGGCCAAAGTATTGGAGTTTCAGTTTCAACATCAGTCCTTCCAATGAACATCCAGGACCGATCTCCTTTAGGATGGAGTGATTTGATCTCTTTGCAGTCCAAGGGACTCTCAAGAGTCTTCAACAACACAGTTCAAAAGCATCAATTCTGCGGCGCTCAGCTTTCTTCACCGTCCAACTCTCACATCCATACATGACCACTGAAAAAACCATAGCCTTGACTAGACGGACCTTTATTGGCAAAGTAATGTCTCTGCTTTTAAATATGCTATCAAGGTTGGCCATAACCTTCCTTCCAAGGAGTAAGCATCTATTTCTTTACTTCCTACTTTTGCATTCCAGTCCCCTATAATGAAAAGGACATCTGTTTTGGATGTTAGTTGTAGAAGGTCTTTTATGTCTTCCTAGAACTGTTCAACTTCAGCTTCTTCAGCATTATTGGTCGGAGCATAGACTTGGATTACTGTCATATTGAATGGTTTGCCTTGGAAACAAAGGAGATCATTCTGTCGTTTTTGAGATTGCATCCAAGTACTGCATTTCAGACCTTTTTTGGCTATGATGGCTACTGCATTTCTGCTAAGGGATTCTTGCCCACAGTAGTAGATATAATGTTCTTCTGAGTTAAATTCACCCATTGCAATCCATTTTAGTTCGCTGATTCCTAAAATGTTGATGTTTACTCTTGCCGTCTCCTGTTTGACCACTTCCAATTTGCCTTGATTCATAGATCTAACATTCTAGCTTTCTAAGAAATATTGCTTTTTACAGCGTCGGGCTTTACTTCCATCACCCGTCACATCCACAACTGGGTGTTATTTTCACTTTGGCTCTGCCCCTTCATTCTTTTCAGATTCTTTTGGGATCCTATTTAGAGACTAAAGAGAGAGATAAGATTCAGAGAAACTGCACATCACCTTCATTCCAAACTCTCCCCAGCTTTAGATGAGTCAGAATGTATTGGGTCATAGTGTGCTAAAAGGTGGAAAGTTGAATGTAGAAAAATATACCATAAAAAGACCTAAGATAACAGAATCTGTTATAGCTTCTTCTTCATAGTCCCATTCCAGTTTCCTGACTTCCATCACTTTTAAAAAAATCAGTGCATTTGAGTCACAAAAGCTACTTAAATAAAGATTGTTAATTTGCCAGTCAAAGTAGTACCTGGTTGGTTTCCAAACAAAACCTAGCAGTACTACTTCAGTTGTTTCAATCTATGCTCTAGGCAAATAGATTTTATAATTTTGCCTAATTATCTTCTTTTCCTGTGGACTTCTAGCAGGGAACTCAGGGCAAATTTTGTGTCTTTTGAAGTCCAGTATAAAAGATGCACTCAGTCATAGATTCTTGTCTTTGGCTTCAAATTTCACCAATCTCTCACCTTCATGGGCATGAGGTATAAAATAATGAAATCAACTTATAATTGAGCTCTTTTCTCATTAGAAAACATAGAACAGATTCTATGTTCATTATAAAACATAGAATAGGCATTTTAGCTCTTGGGGAAATGTTCTTTATTGTCACTTTGCTGTGAGTCATTGCTTATTCTTATTTTTGTTTCAACCAGGACTTATGTAGTTGGTCCCATCACTAGCTAGTCTCTACATCTTTCTGTAATTTAGAAAAAAAGTATCAACCTTTCTCAGCAATAGGAAGTGCTCTAGAGTACAGAGTAGTAATTTAGTTTCCAGTTTCCTAGATTCCTTTGAACAGAACAAAAACACACGGTGGCATTGGTTTTAGGTACAAAATATAGGAATTCAGATAATTTTCAAATTTAAAATAAGAATTAATAAAAAGATAAAGAAAATTTGAACTATAAAGTTTAGACAGAAAACACAGATGTTACTTGAAAATGTAGAATGACTTTATAATCAAGGCGTGTATTTTTTAAGCAAAAATTTAAAAAAAACAGCTAAGTTTTACTACATAAAATAAACAGTTTTTTTCATAGGTCAACAAAAAATTAGAAAAAATCATTATATATATATATATATATATATATATATATATACACGCATAAAATAAGTTCTTAATACTAAAAACATCAATGATCAGTGAGCAAAACACTAATACCACTGGAAAGATGCACATCAAGAGACAATAGGCAATAAAAAAACGTAAATGGAATTAAGCACATCCGTGCTTTACTTCATTGATGATAGTTAAAATGCCAAATAAAAGAATACGGTGACATCTTTCATATACTGAATTTGTGATGATTCAAACTGATAATGATAACACAATATGGATTAAAGTGTGAAAAAAAATAAATACACTGTTTGAAAAGAGATTAAATTGTATAGAGAAACTTCTGCCTCCAGTCATTATTATGTGACAGAACCAGATCGGTCTTCTTCCTGAAAACAAAAGGATAACTGGATAAAACACATAAAACAATTTTTTTAAAAAGATATTCAATGCTAGGCTGTGCAAGATGCTGATAATTTAGAGAAAGAAAACAAATTAGGTCACTGTATCATTCAGTATTGTTTTCCTGGGGCTTCACAACAAATTATCACAGACAGGGTGACTATAACCAGCAGTATTTAATTATTTCACAGTTTTGGAAGCTAGAAGTTCAAAATCAAGGTGTCAGAAGGGCTTTTGAAGTCGCTAGGAAAGAACCCTTCTTTCCTTGTTCCTGTCTCGTGTTCTGAGGCATTTTAGCTTTTGCTGGTGACCAGAAGTCCTTGACTTGAGCAGCGTAACTTCAGTGACCACATTCCACTTTTCCCTGTGTGACTATGTCTCTGTGTGTCCTCTCCTTATGAGGACAACAGTCATACTGGGTTTAGAGCCAATGCTAATCTAGCATGACTTAATCATAATTACTTGTATCTGCAAGACCCTATATTAAAATGAAGTTATACTCTGAGGATCCAGATTAGGAATAGATTCTTTATGGAGGTAATTAACATTAAACGAGCTCTTAATGTGGGGCCCTCATGTAATAAGATTAGTGGTCTTAAGACACACTTTAGAGCTTGTTCTCTTTCTCTCCATTATAAGAAGACACAGAAATATGGCAACTGTCTACAAATCAGGTAGAAAGCTTCCACCAGAAACTGAGTTGCCAGCACTTTGATCTTGAGTTCACTGTTCTTCTGAACTGTGAGAGAAAAAAAAAATTGTTTTTGCCACCCAATCTATAGTATTATTTTTAATAGAAGCTTGAATAGACTAAGACACAGGTGGGTATGAATTTGGAAGAAACTATACACTCAATTGGAGGAGGGCATGGCAACCCACTCCAGTATTCTTGCCTGGAGAATCCCATGGTCAGAGAAGCCTGGAGGGGTACAGTCCAGGGGGTTGCAAAGAGTCAGGCACGACTGAGCCACTAACACACACACGCAATACAAATTGATTTTGTTCCTGAAGGTGTTTTCCATAACTGAGCAGAAAGGGAGTAAGGGAGATGACCAAATGGAGCACAGTGATTATTCTGATCTGAGGAGAGAAAGAGATCAGAATTTAGAAACACTGCAATGTCTGCATCTGAGTGACAGAAGCCTGGGAAGGGAAAGCCTATTCAGAGAAAGAGTTGCAAGCGACAGAACTGGTGTCCCTTTAAGTATTTATCTGAATTGTAATCATCACAGGCAAAGGATAAAATGCCCTAAGTCTGGGAAAGTAACAATTAGCAAGAAGTTGTGAGATGAAGTGTTATCAGTTTGCACAAATGGCTGGGAAACTTTCATTTTCCCAGAAGCCAGAATGAGGAGATGCTTGTGAGCACCTTGCACATCTAACAAGTCCCAGAGGAGTCATACTCAAGTCGTAGAAGCAATAAGCCAGCAAATGCAATCTGCTTTAATCCTATCCTTACAGAAATTAAAAACAAGTCTTGAAAGGATCATGCTGATCTACAAGTAAATCAATTCCCTGCTAAAACAAAATTCAAAATTTTTTTTTTAAAGGAATGCAACCACATCTAGACACTCAATAGGAAAGAATTCACAATGTCTGACAGCAAAAATATCTAGACAATGGAAAAAGAATAAGCAATGACAGACATTATGGAAGAAATAGACAAGGACATTAAAACATTTGCTATAAATATGCTTAAGGTTTTAAACCAAAGCACAGAAAAAATGAAGTGAGAAAATCAAGTAAGAAAGTGATGGAGCTGAAAATACAGCATTCCAAATTAAAACTTCACTAGATACACTCATTGGCATATTAGACAATGCAAAGGAAAAATATCAGCTAACTTGAAAACACTCCAATAGAAAATACAAAAAAGTGATACTCTAATAATTATTTTCTAAGCTGAATATATTAGGGATTTTTTGTGTCTTCTAAAAGAACCGATCTAAAATCATGTATTGGAATGCTGAATAGTCGTGTTCCACTCTTTGTGACCCCATGGACCGTAGTCTGCCAAACTCCTCTGTCCATGGAATTCTCCAGGCAAGAATACTGGAGTGGGTTGCCATTCTCTTCTCCAGGGGATCTTGAGGACCCAGGGATTGAACTGGGTTCTCCTGCATTGCAAGCAGATTCTTTACTGTCTGAGCCACCAGGAAAGTACTGAATACTCTAACCTAAATGTGATTAAAAGGTGAGAGAGTCAACTCCTAGGCAGGCTGATAAGAAGTCCAGGGTCCCTGAGGAGGAGAAAGGAGTCTGGAATTCTCAAGGAGGAAGAAAGGACAAACTTTTTTTTTTCTCTACATTCCTTAGTCTTAGTCACATAAAACATTTTTTTTTTTTCCTTTAAGCCTGGAACTGATGATTACACAACAACTCAGTTTAAACTCTGTAGTAAGGATTATATAACAACAATATATCCTGCTTGAGGACAGTTTCTCCTTCCTGAAAACCTTCTGACTAAACCTGTTATCTTAAAATGTAAATTATGGGAGTAGGTCTAGTGAGATCTTCACAACCTTGAGACAGTTTTTTGATTTATTGTTATCACTAATTTAAAAAATGTATAACTCCCTTGCTAACACTAGCACGGGGTCACTCTCCATCCCCCTTCTGATATCTATGTCAGAAGACTTCTCTGTCTCTGTTCATACTTTAATAAAACTCTGCTATACAAAAGCTCTTGATTGATCAAGCCTGGTCCCTGGTCCCAAAGCTAAATCTTCTTCAGAGATCATGAATCTGACACTGTTCACCTTAAGCTATCGAAGGTATATTTGAAGCAAAAATTGCCTGTAAATTTCTAGTTTCGATGAAAAATGTTGGCTCATAGAGCCAAAGAGCTTGATACACCTCTGGGGTGAGGAAGAGGAAGGAAGAAACCACACAAAGGAACTTCATAATTAAATTGCTAAAAAGAAGGGGTAAAGAAAAAACATGAAAACAATCAGAAAAATAAGACAAATTACAGTCATAAGCAATAAGAAACTTCACCAATTTCTTATCTAAAGCAATGAGAATCAAAGGACAGTGGAATGATATCTTTAAAGCATAGAACAAATACTCCATCAGCATAAATTTTTTTATCAAGTTATATAACAACTTTTAAACCCATGGCTGATTCATGTCAATGTATGGCAAAAACTATTACAATATTGTAAAGTAATTAGCCCCCAACTAAAATAAATAAATTTATAAAAAAAAAAAGTGATAATGAAGAAGGAATTCATAGGGTCTGGACTCCATCTTAGGCCTGTTCGTGCTGATCGTGCTCGGCCACCTCTCTAATGGACTCTGAACTCTGTGCTTAGTGCCTGTGGAAACGACAATAGAAGGATAAGACCCCCTCCGGACAGGGGAATCTTGAAGATTGTATCCAGGTTACTCATCACCTAAGAGAAAACATACACTGATCCCCCTACCTCCAGATAGGTCATAAATTTTTTTCTGTAACCTCGGGCTTATTGATTATTGACTGTTTGGAATGTAACTTCAGGCTTATTGATTATTGACTGTTTGAATACATAACACATGAATGGGGGGGTTATTGTGATTGTATTTACCTTTCCTTTGTTTATGTAAGTCACAAGGAAATTGGGTGGTGGGTTCAGACACGGACACGTGGGGTATAAAAGATTTTCACAACTGCTGGTCGGGGTGCTTGGCTAAGAGGAGACTCTGCCTTGGGCCTGTCGGTGTAATAAACTGCACTTCACTATCTGCATCGTCCTTCTGAGTGAGCTTCTTTCCCGGAACGTGTGGCTGTAACAATATGAGTTAAAGCCATTCTTAAATGTAAATAATTGAATTATTCTTCATTACACATATAGAATAAGAAACGTTTACAGAAGGTACTGATTTAGAATAATAATTGACATCATAAGAAAAATTGAATCTACCTACAGTAATGTTACTGTTGTTTAGTTGCTCAGTCGTGTCTGACTCTTCACGACCCCCTGGATTGTGGCCCACCAGGTTCCACTATCCATGGAACACCTCCCCAGTGGGAAATATATAGGCTAATAATAAAGACTTTTGTGTTCTTGTGTTCTAACTTCTTTAAAAGTTTGCTTAAAGCAGTAATGACAATAATGAATTGAGCTTTAAAGGAAATATTGCTGAATAGTTTTTATAGACAAGGAGGTTTATTATTTGAAGTTAGATTGTGATACTTTAAAACACACATTGTAGAGTGAAGAGCAACCATTAACCATTTAAAGAAAGAAAAGTAGATAATGATCCAATAAAGGAAACAAATAGAATATTAATGAATAATTGGTTAATCAAAAAAAAAAAGGTAAGAAAGGAAATAAACAACAGAAAAGGCAAATAGAAAACAGGTACTAAGATGGTAAATCTGAACGCTATAATATCAAAAATTATATTAAGCTGAAATATTCTTGACACTAAATTTAAAATTTAGCTTGTTAGAATTGGTGAAAAAAAACTATATTTAACTTTAATATTGTTAAAAAGCAGTGCAATTTGTAAATAAAAAGAACACAGATAGATTCAAAGTAAAATAATGAAAAATAGTTACCACACACACAACAATCATAAGAAAGCTGATGTTGCTATGCTAATAAAAGAGAAAATAGAATTCAAGACAGGAAATATTACCAGATATACAAATTATATATTATAATGCCAAAGTGATCAATTCATAATAAGCTATTATTATAAATGTGTATGTCCTTAATAACATAGAGTATAACTTGAAATATGTGGGAAAAAACGTGTGTCCAAAATTATAGTTAGCATTTCAACACTTTTCTCCATAATTGAGAGATGCAAATAAAAATTTAAGAAAACAGTATAAGTTTGAAAATCATTATCAATCTGGTTAATCTTATGCATCATAGTTACCAGACTTTGTTTCTCATTTATTGTAATTTACTGACATCTTTTAAATCATTTTCATTCAGCAAATCTACTGATGGGATGGAATACTAAGAATTAGAGTCATCCTCTTCCCCTGTCACTTCGTGGGGGTAATTTTCTCAATATAAGTAAGATATAATTTGTCAAAATGTTTGGAGTTTTATCAGTCTTCTCACTAAGTATAATTTCTGCATTCATATGCATGAATTATTCTGCATTGTTTTATTTTACACCTATTGATTGTGCGGTTGCTTGATATATTTGGCAAACATTTTAGCATAGGAATATGTAGTTCTTCAAAATACTTTTCATTAATGATCAACTTCAGGACCTCTTTAAAATAATAATACACACTAGCATTTCTAAATACTAGAATCCAGGGTGATAGAAGAAAAGTTTATCTTCCTCTCCACTATACACTGAAGGCTTTGATTTTTGACTGACTCCCAAACTGCCATTCAGCAAGTTTTCATATTCTTGTATTTTTTGTTATGAATTATTGAATAAAGAAATGTTTTTAGGGTAAGAAAATATTATAAAAATTGAAATAAATATGTGAAATTAAAATAAGGTTATCATATCTTCTCCCATTTTCATGAGAAAGACAGAATTAGCAATACTGAACAGATAAACGCATTCAGTTCAATTCAGTCGCTCAGTGGTGTTTCACTATTTGCGACCCCATGGACTGCAGCACGCCAGGCTTCCCTGTCCATCACTAACTCCTGGAGCTTGTTCAAACTCATGTCCATCAAGTCAGTGATGCCATTCAACCATCTCATCCTCTGTCGACCTTTCTCCTCCTACCTTCAATCTTTCCCAGCATCAGGGTCTTTTCAAATGAGTCAGTTCTTTGCATCAGGTGGCTAAAGTATTGGAGTTTCAGCTTCAGCATCAGTCCTTCCAACACATATTCAGGCCTGATTTCCTTTAGGATGGACTGGTTGGATCTCCTTGCAGTCCAAGGGACTCTCAAGGGTCTTCTCCAATGCCACAGTTCAAAAGCATCAATTCTTTGATGCTCATATTTCTTTATGGTCCAACTCTCACAACCATGCATGACTACTGAAAAAAACATAGCTTGTGATGGACCTTTATCTGTAAAGTAATGTCCTTGCTTTTGAATATGCTGTCTAGGCTGGTCATAGCTTTTCTTCCAAGGAGCAAGCATCTTTTAATTTCATGGCTGCCGTCACCATGTGCAGTGATTTTGGAGCCGAAGAAAATGAAGTATCTCACTGTTTCCATTGTTTCCCCATCTATTTGCCATGAAGTGATGGGACCAGATGCCATGATCTTAGTTTTTTAATGTTGAGTTGTAAGCCAGCCTTTTCACTTTCTTCTTTCGCTTTCATCAAGAGGCTTTTTAGTTTCTCTTCGCTTTTTGCCATCAGAGTGTGTCATCTGCATATCTGAGGTTATGGATGTTTCTCCCTGCAATCTTGTTTCCAGCCAGTGTTTCATCCAGCCTGGCATTTCCCATAATATACTCTGCATATGTTAAATAAGCAGGGTGGCAATATACAGCCTTGATTCTTTTCCCAATTTGGAACCAGTCAGTTATTCCATGTCTGGTTCTAACTGTTGCTTCTTGACCTGTATGCAGATTTCTTAGGAGGCAGGTAAGGTCGTCTGCTATTCCCCATCTCTTGAATAATTTTCCAGTTTTTTGTGATCCACACAAAGACTTTCGCATGGTCAATGAAGCAGAAGTAGGTGTTTTTCTGAAATTCTCTTGCTTTTTCGATGATCCAACAGATGCTGGCAATTTGATCTCTGGTTCCTTTGCCTTTTTTAAATCCAACTTGAACATATGGAAGTTCTCGGTTCATGTGCTGTTGAAGCCTCTCTTGGAGAATTTTGACCATTATTTTGCTAGCGTGTGAAATGAGTGCAATTGTGCAGAAGTTTGAACATTCTTTGACATTGCCTTTCTTTGGAATTGGAATGAAAACTGATCTTTTCCAGTCCTGTGACCACTGCTGAGTTTTCCAAATTTTCTGGCATATTGAGTGCAGCATTTTAACAGCATAATTATATAAATTAATGTTGTTTAGATACTAAGTCGTGTTTGACTTTGTAGCCCAACAAGCTCCTTTATTTAAGGGACTTCCTAGGCAAGAATGCTGGAGTGTGTTGCCATTGCCTTCTCCAGGGGATCTTCCCAACCCAGGGATGGAATCCACATCTTCTTCACCTCCTATATTGGTAAGTGGATCCTTTACCACTGAGCAGCTTGGGAAGCCTCATATAAATTAATATATAAATATAAATTTTATATCGATATACTATTGATGCCAAATTTCCTCATGTTTTATGTCAAATGGATTCCTTTCTTCTATGTGATTCTCATGTCTCAAGTTCATGTTTGTTTAGTCTTAACCTGGTAGAAAACATGTTAATGTCACTAATTTACATTAAATAATAATTCCATACCCTATCAAGAATGATGCATGAATGCTTACTTACTGATATTCTTCCTTTACAAGGAATGAAGAAAAATAATCCATTGCTGTTGTAAACCGAAGTATTGTGATATTTCATCCTTTAGAACATTGGACTTTGAAAAAAATATATGTAAAAAATACAATATATTATATACTTAACTATAAACAGTTGCTAAAATTTTATTTTGTTTAAAAATATTTCTCCTTATAAGTAAACCATGCATTTCTTTATAGTTTCTGACTTTATTTGTAATTTGTACACAAGAAAAATTTGTGTTGCAATAATATCACTGATAGGCATTGACAATATAACAAGAGATTGATTAAAAAGTAACATAAATATCAGCAAAAAATATCAACAAAGATAAGTCCTAAATCACCTAATGTATTAATTTTGGTTATGCTAAGTTGAATTGCCTCTAAAGAATAGATCAAATATTTTATGGTGAATTCAAACTCACTTGGGGGTACAGCTTGTTCTAAACTTGTGTTCTTAGAAACTTATAGATAAATGTTGCAAAATTAAGTGACCTATAATTGGACTGAAGTTACCATCAAAAATAATCATTTATTTTCATCATCAAAAATAATTACTTACACATCTTAAAATATTCTCTTTATTCAAATTAAGACTATCTATTATTATGTATTTCCTTTGGATAAGAAGCAATGTATGATTATGCTTCCAGAACGATGCATCTGATCTGATTGGCTATAAATTGTTGGGTAATTTTGTTTGATTGTAAAATGATTTTAGTGCAGTTTACACAATATTGTTCTATTTATGTCTGGATTTCCAATGCATTTTTTTCTCTGTGGTGATAAATAATTAATAAAAAGACATTGATAGTCTATATACCTTGTAAAGTACTTAAAATTATCCTAGGAAGAATATAACTATGATGTATACTTCAGATTGGAGAGTTCTACAATATAATATAATCATCTTCCATTATTTTGAATACTGAATTGATGTATGACAATACTTTTCTCCCTATGTTTTCTTTTGGAGAAATTAAAACATCATTCTTCATCAATGATGTGGGCAACATTTTTCAAGTTTTTTAAATAAAAGATGTAGTTGGTCTTTTTGACAATTCTTTTATACTCTATAGCCAAAGCCTGAACAAATTTCGTTGGCTCTATCTATGATTAAGTTATAAAATCTGACTGACTTCTGAAAACTTCTCTACCACTCTAACTCTAGTCTATGATGCTGTAAACTCCTGTCTGGACTGTGATAATGACTTCTAACTAAAGCTTTAGCTTGCCCTTTGACACTGCTCAGTCTATTCTTATCAGGCAGTCAGAGAGAACTTCTCAAAGGCATCTAATGGTAGGCTGTACATGTAATTCAAAATCAAAGTCCAAATCTGCATCAGAATTGTAGCATGCTTATCACCACCTGAACTTATCTTTTGTCACTCTCCACAGGCTATGGTTTTTCCAGTGGTCACGTATGGATGTGAGAGTTGGACTATAAAGAAAGCTGAGAGGAGAAGAATTGATGCTTTTGAACTGTGGTGTTGGAGAAGACTCTTGAGAGTGCCTTGGGCTGCAAGGAGATCCAATCAGTCCATCCTAAAGGAGATCAGTCCTGGATGTTCATTGAAAGGACTGATGTTGAAGCTGAAACTCCAATACTTTGGCCACCTGATGCAAAGAGCTGACTCATTTGAAAAGACCCTGATGCTGGGAAAGATTCAGGGCAGGAGAAGAAGGGGACGAGAGAGGGTGAGATGGTTGGATGGCATCACCAACTCAATGGACATGGGTTTGGGTGGACTCTTGGAGTTGGTGATGGACAGGGAGGCCTGGCGTGCTGTGGTTCATGGGTTCGTAAAGAGTGGGACACTACTGAGTGACTGAACTGAACTGAACTGACTCTCCGCATTCCTTGCTCCTGCCAGATGGTCCCTGAATGGTCCTGCACCCTCAGTATACTCCTGTCTCAAGGCCTTTGCACTTGCTGTTCTTCTACCTAGATCACAGACACAGTTTGGTATATTTTTTTCAAGAAATCTGAAATCAATTTTAAATTAAATCATATCATCTTTTATTGGAGTATAGCCAATTAACAATGTTGTGATAGTGTCAGCTGGACAGCAAAAAGACTCAGCTATACATATACATGTATTCATTCTTCCCCAAACTTGCCTCCCATCCAGTCTGCCACATAACATTGAGCAGAGTTCCCTGTTTAATAGAGTAGGTCCTGGTTGGTTACCCATTTTAAATATAGCAGTGTGTACATGTCCATCCCAAACTCCTTAACTATCCTGTCCCCTCAACCTTCCCCTCAGCAACCATAAATTCATTCTTTAAATCTGTGAATCTGTATCAGTTCTGCAAGCAATTTCATTTGTATCATTTCTGTTTAGATTTCACATATAAGGAAGACCATACTATATTTCCCCTTCTCTGTCTGACTTTCTTCGGTTAGTATGACAATCTCTAGGTCCATCTATGATGCTGCAAATGACATCGCTCTTTCCAATGGCTGACTAGTATTCCATTGTATATATGTACCACATCTTCTTTATCCATCCCTCTGTTGATGGACATTCAGGTTGCTTCCATGTCTTGAATATTGTAAACAGTGCTGCAATGAACACTGGGGTGCATTTATCCTTTCAGATCATGTTTTTTTCTAGATATAGGCCCAGAAGTGGGACCACGGAGTCATTTGGTAGCCCTGTTTTTAGATTTTTAAGGAAACTGCATACCGTCTCTATAGTGTCTATATCAATTTACATTTCCACCAACATGTAGAAGGGTTCCCTTCTCTCCACATTCTCTCCAACACTTGTAAGGAAGACCTACTGATGGCGGAGAGATACAAACAATACCTCTATACATTTCTTATCTCCAGAATGTCCCAGCTTCATGTTTCCCTCTTCAGGCAACTCTAAAATGTCTTGATCACATATCTCTCCATCCTAGAGGATGAAAAAGCATCTTTCATTGCTCAAAATCTGTCATTCATGGTTTTAAGAATTGTGTGTCTCTTCTGGAGGGCTAAGGGGATATCTCCTCCTTCAGAATCCCTGGTACCTTCCTGAAGTCTCAGTTTCCACCTCATAGAAATAATTTTGTAGATAAGGAAAAAGAAAAAGTCTGGAAACTCTATCAGCTTGATGCAGAAGGAGCAAAAAGAAAAAAAAATCAG
Source organism: Giraffa tippelskirchi (assembly GCF_054371585.1). Taxonomy (NCBI): domain Eukaryota; kingdom Metazoa; phylum Chordata; class Mammalia; order Artiodactyla; family Giraffidae; genus Giraffa; species Giraffa tippelskirchi. The sequence goes on along the minus strand of NC_137282.1, from coordinate 47,392,477 downwards.
TAGCTAAAACAACACAGCTTAGTTTTTATTGTCTCTAGATTTTGTTATTCTGTGTAAGAAAAAATTTCCATTTTCTGTAGAAGTTTTACACTTCCGAGCTCTCTTTGCAGGTGGTCTGTTTTTTTCACTTCTTTCTTTCCCAAGCATCACCACACTGTATCCCTTCTACTAATAATGCTACTTCCACAGGACATTATGCTTCTATTTATTATATGAAATCTTATTTGCATTTGCAGTCTGTCAGAAATAACAAAATTTCCAGTTTTGTCCATCAAAGAATTGCAACATTTTTCACAATTAATTTGTGCAAGTTAATACTGATTATTTTACTGAAAACAACTCTCTAAAAATGACAGTAAATGGGTTTTTCAGGCAGAGGAAAATATACAAGAGAAATATATCAGAGTAACATACAGAGATGTAGAAAAAAAATCAAGAAAAGAATCAAGGGAGTGCGATTGAAGCTTGTGGTTAAACACAAGCAAAACTTACTTGCACAGAGACGTCTACAGCTTTCCAACTGACAAAAGATCTTAAGAAATACAATATTGCTCATTAGTAGAGAAGCTGAGAAGAGTAATGAGTGAGGTTGGAAGAGTAGGTCATAAAAGAACAGATCTGACACCAAGGCACAATGAAATGCAATTAAAATGTTCTCAAGACAATTCGTAAAAGGATGAAATGTATTGCACCAAGTTTTATGGCCTAATAAAACTAAAATGTACCTTCACTCTGTTGGAAAGGTTTATGAAGAGAAAGGAGAGAAGAGGTAATATAAACAGGCGGTTTCTATGGCTTCCGAGGTACTATCTAGAAGGACAGATGAACTCTTCTTCAGTTATAATAAGATAGAAACATACCAAGGTAGAAATACTAGACTTGGGATTTTTTTTTAGAATGAAAACATGAAAACAAATTCATCTAGATCAAACTGAATTTTTTTAAAAAATCAACTTTAAAAACTACAACTCTGTGTAACAAATTAACCTGACACTTCCATCTACAATTATCTTATTTATTCTTCTCTTTGCAAAATGAATAAATGATAATGATAGGTAGATGAATAGATTTTACACATAAGGAAAATGCAGGGAATCATAAGGCTCACATTAATCTAAAGTAAAAGAATTGAGCATTTTCTGCTTATTTATTAGTTGTATAAAATCACGTGGTCTTATAGGCTTCAATATGTTTATCCATAAAGCCAGGTTCTTATATTTCCTGCTCATCTTCTTTTAGGGTTTCAGTGATGACAGCACGATATTGCTTCACATGTGATATATGGTGTCCTAAGAAGCCAGAGAGAGAACACCATGAGATGGCAGAGATGAGGGGAAGAGCTGCAGCCCGAGGGAGTCAATGGGTTGCTGGCAACCGTCAGAACTAGGAAAACACAGAAAGGATTTCTTGCTACAGGTTTTAGAGAGGGCACGGCCCTTCTGACTCCTTGGTTTTGAATCTCTAGTCTCTGGAACTGTGAGACAACACATTTTTGTTGTTTTAAGCCACCTGCTTTGTGTTACTTTGTGTTGGCCATCTTGGGAAACTAATACAAAACGTTTTGAAGAGACACACACACAAGATCTGCTGTTCACTCATAGTTAGAAAAAGTCAGAAAATTTCATAAAGCGACAACTTGATTATTGACGGTGTTGCAACTCCCCAGAAACTGAATTATCTGAGCTATTGTTCCACTAATGTAGAAACTGTCTTGATTTCCAGCTGATTAAAAAATTTATATTATTATTACATAACCTTATAACAAGTAAGTGCAATGAAAAACATAAATGTTTAAGTTGCACTTTTCTTTTGTAAAATAAACATTGATAAAACAAGGTTCAAGGTATAATATACATACATTACTAATTTTAGGGGAAGGCAAAAATATTTGTGCATTTGTTTTTCTTTTGTGTGTTGTAATGTCAGTTCTGAGTCTTTCCATAATAATGATTTTGAGTGGTAACATAACTCAGATACTGCTAAAGTCTTCCCTAGACAAATGCTTGTCCCACTTTAATAATTAATGGCTTATAGAAAGGAAACCAGTAGGAGTAAAAAGTAGTAAAATAAGTTTCAGATAATTTTAGTTGCTGTAACTGATAAATCTTCAAGTCTCTATGGCTTACTGCAATAGTTGGCATAAAACCAAAATGTCATGGACTTGGTGATCAAAAAGGATATGTTCCACCTGTTTATTTATAAACCCAGTCTGACTGAGGTTCTGTTTGCCTTCAGTATGTGTATCCCAAAGTCCTCTGAGAATATCAAATCATCTGGTGACATAAGTCGATGACAATCTGTACCAAGTCCCCTTCCTTTTAATACCATGTGTATCATCTGGTTTATAGGTACGCCCAGTGACTTACTGGTACAAGTTGAACACAGGGGTTGAAAAAATAAACATTAAAATGTAATTCCTCACTACGTTTTAGACTCAGAATTCTTCAAGCAAGTTTTACTCCCTTTAAATCTAGGGATCTACAAAATAAAAAAGATGAGACTTTTACACTCAATGATAATATGCAGATCAGAACCAGGATATATGCAATCAAGATTCTTGTTACAAAGGAAATCTAACTGGGCACCTTTATGAGGCCTCTTTCTCTAAGAGGTAAACTTTTTGATGAGATCCTGATTTTGCCCCTCAGAGGCTTTATTATCAAATACAAGTTCACATGCCCAGTGTATAGTGAGGCCAAACGATACCAAAATGTTGGAATTTGGATCAGAGAAAGGTTTATTGTAGGGTCCACCCCCACAAAACTCTGACTACTAAAAGGGTTTCAGCAAAGCACTTTTAGAGGGATGATGAGGTTGGAGTATGGTTGGTTGTTGTAAACTTCTTTTTTCTAAATTAATTTTTATTGCAGTATAGTTGTGTTACAATATTGTGTTAGCTTCTACTGTACAGCAAAATGAATCCGACATGCATGTATATTGATATCCCCTCCGTTTTGGATTTCTTTCCTGCTTAGCACACCACAGTGCATTAAGCACTATTGATACTATGTATGAAATAGATAGCTGATGGAAACGTACTGCATGGCACAGGGAACTCTACTTAATGTTGTAAACTTCTTGGTATTGGAATCCTTTGTTCTTACAGCTGTCCACGTAGGTCAGATCATAATTTCCCTGTGAACCGCTAACAAGACAAGTGCTATTCTCTGTAATGTAACCTTTTATCTCTATATGAATGGAAAAGTGTTAAGGAAAATCTGTTTCTTATCTTAATTCTTATTTCTTATTCATAATAGCTTTCCAAAACATAAAAAAAAAAAAAATCACATACAATATTCAGATTCCTTCTGGTCACTTCACTCAGAGATACAGGCTTAGTAGTAGTGTAGCAAGTGTTAGTCACTCAGTCTTGTCCAACACTGCAGCCCATGGGTTGTAGCCTGCTAGGGTCCTCTGTTCATGGGATTCTCCAGGCAAGAATACTGGAGTGGGTTGCCATTCCCTTCTTCAGAGTATCTTTCTGATCCAGTGATCAAGCCCAGTTCTCTTCATTCACTTAGTAGTATCTCTAGGCCCATCCATGTTGTTGTAAATGGCATTTCATTTTTTATGGTTAAGTAATATTCCATGGACTACATACACTCCATGAGGTCACAAAGAGTTGGACATGAATGAGCATGCACACAATATTCCATTGTGAACTTAGGGATTTTCCGCATAACTTTGCTAGCATGAGAAATGAGCATAATCACATGCTAGCAAAGTTATGGTTAAAATTCTTCAAGTTGGTTTCAGCAGTATGGGAACCAAGAACTTGGCATTTAGTTTGTCTTCTAAACCCTCTCCCTTTAAAACATATATCTAGATTTTCAGACTGGCCATTAAGAAATTATCATATATTTTTATTTTTATAAAGGCAGCCAACCATTTCAAGGTAACAGTGTCTGCATTAGTTAGGATGACATTCACTAAATGCTACAACAAAAATCTCTTAAGTCTTAATTTTTTTGTTCCAAAATCAGTTTTACATCTATGTTAACTAAAAGAGAAGCCAGAGTATGTTGACTGGAAAATCATAAACCTCTTCTCATCCTTGCATTATTCATCCTGTCTACTAAAAGTTTTGTTTTATGATTATATTAACGAATGGTTCCATGGTGACTCAGATGGTAAAGAATCCACCTGCAAAGCAGGAAACCTGGGTTTGATCCCTGGGTTGGGAAGATCTCCTGGAGAAGGGAATGGCTACTCACTCTGGTATTCTTGCCTGGAGAATCCCCATGGACAGAGGAATCATGTGGACTATAGTCCACGGGGTTGCAGAGTCAGACACGACTGAGTGACTAACACTTTCACTGTTTCACTTTCATAGAGGTTTTGTTTTGTGATTATATTAATGAATGCACCTGTATTCATTATTTCTAGTATAATTACAATTAAGTGTAACTTCGCATTTACCCTGAATGCCTAGATTATCACTTTATGTATATCAGGCTCCTCTTTCATTAAAGGTGTACTTTAATATTTATGTTGATAGTTGAGCTAGTCTTTTTTTATATCAGCCATGTAATTACCTGGAGAAGGAAATGGCAACCCACTCCAGTATTCTTGTCTGGAGAATCCCAGGGACAGAGGAGCCTGGTGGGCTGCAGTCTATGGGGTCGCAAAGAGTTGGACACGACTGAAGCGACTTAGCAGCAGCAGAAGCAGCAGCATCCTGTAATTACCCAATTCCACATACTGAAATTACATGTAGAATTGTGATTCTGTACACATAAACACAATTTTTAAAATGTTAATTGCAAACATTGTAAACATCCTTTGTTATCTGATAAATATTGTAAAAATTCTGTGCTGTAAAATCTTGAGATATATGTTCTCATAAGATGTTGCTCACATTGACAGTTTTATAACAGTTAGCATTCTGTAGACTTCCTGGTATCTGGCAAATTGTATTTATTCATGTCCAACTCAGTTTGACAACAGAAAAATGTCTCCTGTTGATGAATGTGTGTCCCTTAGACACATTTCTTAGAAAGGATGACAATGCGAAAGCTATTTAAACCATAAAACTGTATTTTCTGCTGTCATATTTTTTCATAATCAACTTCCAGTTTTGTTTGCTCTGTGAAACAAAATGAGGAAATTGTGTGTGTGTGTGTGTGTGTGTGTGTGATCAGAGGGCAGGTTTTTTCCTAGCAGATGTGGACACAGAGTTGATTTTATGTGGTTTTCCACTTTCGAATGATGGTAATTTATGATTCTAGATATTGCTTTAAGTTTTGGAAATTTTATTTTGCCATTTTTATAAAGTACATTTTTGATGAAGCCTCTATAGAAAGTCCATTTTAGAGGAATGGGTCTTATATACAACTTGGTAAAATATATAGTCCCCCATGTACTTAGTCAATTCATTTCTCCCACACGATTCCACATATTTCAAGATGGAAGGACCTTCAAAGACAAGCACACACATCTGAGTTGAACACATTTGAAGAATGTTTTTAAAAAGCTCAAAGACATATGTGGAGTGATCTGTTGTCAGTAAAAACGGAGCAAGCATATTCCATCTTATTCCTTCCATTGATGGAAATTAAAACTCCTGGGCTGTGAAAGATAAGCAACAGCAGGTAGATTTGGACAGAGAGTCAACAATGAAGACAGACCTATTCACTGATGAGTTTCCTACATTTTTACCTTCTTTTTTTTTTTTTTTCTCCCAAGTGTGGCCCAACTGTGAATCACATGTGAACAACAAAAATTGCAAGTTAAGCTACCAGCTGGAGAGTTTAGGGTAACACATTTTTCTTCTCCCTGCCTTGCTCCAGGGACAGCATCATTCATGGAACTGCAGTGCAGTGCCTGTGCAGGCACGAAACAGCTGAGACGGAACACCGGTATCTCTGGCCAGAGGGACCAGATATTGGGTCCATTTATCCCGAGTGCAAGAAGAGTCCTGTTATTCGTTTTTTTCCCTCCTGTCTCCTGGTGCTGTACTGAATATAACTCTTTTTTTTTTTTTTTATGTGGAGATATGCATCGCAGGTAAGGATGACACTCAAAGAAATTCTTTTTTGGCCACAGAAATCAGAAGACGTGATTCCTGTGATTGAGAGAGTCTGAAGGAGATCCTGGGGAGAAGTGAGTCTGATCCCTTGACCCTGTGATTCTGAGTGTGCGTGTGTGCTCAGCTGGTAAATCGTGTCTGACTCTTTGAATTTCATGGACTGTAGCCGTGAGGCTCCTCTGTCCATGGGATTTCCCAGGCAAGAACACCGGAGTGGGTTGCCATTCTCTTCTCCAAATTCTGGGTGTGAGTCAATAGAAATTTCAAGCTTATTCTGGAACTTGCCATTCACAGAACAGACTCCAAGAAGCACTGCAGAGGGTTGAGAACTAGTAAGTTTGTAAACCAGGTTTGAGAAACCCCACCCCAGAGAACAAGCCAGCCCATTGACAGACTATGTACAGCCCAGGAACGAATGGTTTTTATATTGTTAATGGCTATAAAAAAAAAGAAAGCAAGAAAATAACAAATAAAGCAGACTATGTAACAGAGACTTTATGTAGTCCTAAACTAAAACCTAAAATATTGTGTAACTCTTTACAGAAAAAAATGACGATTCCTGACAGAAACTCTCCAAACCTTAGATGAACTTCTCAACAGCACATGCAGTGAGTCACCTGAGCAGAATGTGCTGTGCTTAGCTGCTCAGTCATGTCCGATGCTTTATAAGCCCATAGACTGTAGCCCGTGAGTCTCCTCTGTCCATGGGATTCTCCAGGCAAGGATACTGGAGTGGGTTGCCATTCCCTACTTCAGAGGATCTTCCCAACCCAGGGATCGAACCCAGGACCCCCACATGGAAGGCGAATTCTTTACTGTCTGAAAAAGCAAGCTGTCCTTAGAGTCACCACTTCCAGAGAAGTGAGACAAATTTGCAGAATTAACCTAAGCTGATCAATTGCCTACAAAAACATGCAGACAAGATTTCAACAGACATTCTCTAAATTATTTTACAAGAATGAAATGTCTCCAAAATAATATTGAAACTGTCCAAAGTGAAAATGAAGTTGCTCAGTCCTGTCTGACTCTTTGCGACCCCAAGGACTGTAGCCTATCAGGCTCCTGCGTCCACGGGATTTTCCAGACAAGAATACTGGAGTGGGTTGCCATTTCCTTCTCTAGATCTTCCTGACTCAGGGATTGAACCCTGGTCTCCCGCATTGTAGGCAGATGCCTTACTGTCTGAGCCACCAGGGAAGTCCAAAAACTGTCCAAAGTCCAATCTAAAATTATTTGAGATAATAACTCTACAATGTGACCAATTATCAGCTTCAAACCCCAAGCTGAGGAAGATTTTAAAGGGGGTGTTTTAATCATGCTCCACATGGTAGAAGTGAAAACTGCTAAAAGACAAGATGGAATTCTTATCAGGAAAAAAAAAAAAAGCTATAGAAAAACTAAGATGATAGAACTGAAATTATGTAATAACTGAAATAAAATTTTATTATGAAGGATTAATAGCAGTAAATGTCAAACAACTTTAGCATGAGCATATACCAATAGAATGTATCCAATTCGATAAAGAGAAAAATAAAAGTGATGAAGAATAGATCCTCAGAGGTTTGGGGTAACAGCATAAAAGTCTCACATTTATCACTTTGGAGTCCTAAAAGGAAAGATGAAACCACTTTGTTTCAGAATTAAAAAAAGAAGAAATTGTGGTGAAAATGCCCCAAATTTGGTTTAAAAGAATGTACTGATTAAATAATTTAATCATACTTTGTAAAATATAAATCATACTCAGGCACATCATAATCAAGAGTTAAAACCAAAGATAAAAAATATAATCCTGAAGGTGGATAATAAAGGACATCTTGCATACAGGGGAATAAGAATACAAAGTTATTATAATTTTTTTTTTATTTAAAGAAAACATGGAGTCAGATGACATTGGAACACTTAAATCGCTTAGTGGAAGGAAGCGGGGCAAAATTTCAACCCAGGATTCCAAGTCCTGTGACAATATTCTTGGGAAATAAATGTTAATAAAGGTACTTTTAGCTGAATAAAAACTGAAAGATTTATGAGTAGTATTTCTCTAAGAAAAAGTGCTAGGGAAATTCTTCAAGAAAAGTGATTTTCTTTTCTTTAAGAAAAAAAAAGATAACAGAGGCAATTTTTAACTATAAGAGTGAAGGAAAAACATGATACATATGTGGCAGATATGACTATTTTCTTGCCTTCCTATTATATACTATACTTATGAGTGTTGGAAGCTAAATGTATAAATATGTCTAGAAGGGTTTTCAATCTATATTGATATATTTATGACAATCATAAAATGAATGAGGAGAAAAAAAACCTATATGGCTTTAAAATGAACATTTTAATTGAGTTGGTAAAATAATAGCTTTAATTATAATTGTAAAAGTTAATTATTTATCTAGCAATTGCTAGAGCTATCAGTTAAAAATGAAAAGATACAGACAATACATTATTCTACAGAAAATCCTAATGAAATTCTCAGTGGAATTTTGTCTTGTAAATATTGACAAGTTGTTTCTAAAATTTGTGTGGACATGCAAAGAGAATACAATAAGAAAAATATTATGAAAATGAAAAACATACTTGCTAGATTCACTGTCCTTGCTGTTCTGTCCCTGTCTGTTTCTGGGACAAGAAAGAAAGGACAGTGAGTCTAGCAAGTATGTCAGCAAGTAGCAAGTATAAAGGACAGAAATGATATGGACCTAACAGAAGCAAAAGGTATTGAAAGAGGTGGCAAGGATACACAGAAGAACTATAGAAAAAAGAACTTCATGACCTAGATAACCACGATGGTGTGATCATTGGACTAGAGCCAGACATCCTGTAATGCGAAGTCAAGTGGGCCTTAGGAAGCATCACTACAAACAATGCTAGTGGAGGTGATGGAATTCCAACTATTTCAAATCCTAAAAGATGATGCTGTGAAAGTGCTGCACTCAATATGCCAGCACATTTGGAAAACGCAGCAGTGGCCACAGGACTGGAAAATGTCAGTTTTCACTCCAATCCCAAAGAAAGGCAGTGCCAGAGAATGCTCAAACTACTGCACAATTGCACTCATCTCACACACTAGTAAAGTAATGCTCAAAATTCTCCAAGCCAGGTTTCAACGGTACATCAACGCTGAAATTTCAGATGTTCAAGCTGGATTTAGAAAAGGCAGAGGAAACAGAGATCAAATTGCCAGCATTCATGGGATCACTGTAAAGCATGAGAGGTCCAGAAAAACATCTATTCTGCTTTATTGACTATGCCAAAGCCTTTAACTGTGTGAATCACAGCAAACTCTGGAAAATTCTTCAAGAGATAGGAATAAAGACCACCTGACCTGCCCCCTAAGAAATCTGTATGCAGGTCAAGAAGCAACAGTTAGAACTGGATATGGAACAACAGACTGGTTCCAAATAGGGAAAGGAGTACGTCAAGGCAGTATATGGTCACCCTGCTTATTTAACTTATATGCAGAGTACATCATGAGAAATGGTGGATTGGATGAAGTACAATCTCGAATCAAAGTTGCTGGGAGAAATATCAATAACCTCAGATATGCAGATGGAACCACCCATATGGCAGAAAGTGAAGAACTAAAGAGCCTCTTGATGAAAGTGAAAGAGGAAAGTGAAAAAGTTGGCTTAAAACTCAACATTCAGAAAACTAAGAGCATGGCATCTGGTCCCATCACTTCATGGCGAATAGATGAGGAAACAATGGAAACAATGAGAAACTTTATTTTGTTGGGTCTCCACAGTCACTGCAGATGTTGACTGCAGCCATGGAAGTAAGACGCTTGCTCCTTGGAAGAAAAGCTATGACCAAACTAGACAGCATATTTAAAAGCAGAGACATTACTTTGCCAACGAAAGTCCATCTGGTCAAGGCTACGGTTTTTCCAGTAGTCATGTATGGATGTGAGAGTTGGACTATATGCTGAGTGCTGAAGAATTGATGCTTTGAACTGTGGTGTTGAATAAGACTCTTGAGAGCCCCTTGGACTACAAGGAGATCAAACCATTCAGTCCTAAAGGAAATCAGTCCTGAATTTTCATTGGAAAGACTGATACTGAAGCTGAAACTCCAATACTTTGGCCACCTGATGTGAAGAACTGACTCATTGGAGAAGACCCTGATGCTGGGATAGATTGAGGGAGGGAGGAAAGAGGGAACTACAGAGGATGAGATGGTTGGATGGCATCATTAACTCAATGGACATGAGTTTGAGCAAGCTCTGGAAGTTGGTGATGGACAGAGAAGCCTGGCGTGCTGCAGTCCATGGGGAAGCAAAGAGTCTGACACGACTGAGTGACTAAACTGAGCTGAGACTCACTACCTGATTTAAAGACATGCATTAATGTTGTGATGAGCAAGTCATACACAAACACAACAGAAATGAGAGTATGGAAATAGACTCAAACAAAAATCATCAGTTGATTTTTGACAAAGGTGAAAAAAAAATTAAATGAAGGAAAAATTCTCCTTTCAACAAATGGTCTGGAACATTTGTACATCTGTACACCAGGTGGATTAAATAATGCATAATTCGATCCTTGGGTTGGGAAGATCCTCTGGAGGAGGAAATAGCAAACCCCTCCAGTATTCTTACCTGGGAAATAGCACGGACAGAGGAGCCTGGAAGGTACCATCCATGGGGTAGCAGAGTGAGACACGACTGAACTTAGCACACAATTCATGTTTTATGCAATCATCAATTTAAAGTGAATCACAGAGTAAGATGTAGAATCCAAAACTGTAACATTTGAAGAGGAAAACATTGATGATAAGTCTTATAACATTGTTAAAGCAAAGTTTTTTTTTTTAGATATAATACACCAAACCTGACCCATCAAAGAATGCATTGTTAGGAAGGAGTGGAGAACACAAATTGAGAGAGTAGTAGCATTGACATATACACAATGCCACGTGATAAATAGATAGCTGGAGGGGGGCTGGTGTATAGTGCAGGGAGCTCAGCTTGGTGCTCTGTGCTTACCTAGAGGCATGTGATTGGGGGGTGTGGGAAGGAAGCAAGAGGGAGGATGTATATGAATACATTGAGCTGATTCACTTTGCTGTACAGCAGAAACCATTACAACACTGTAAAGTAAGTATATCCCAACAAAATTTTTGACAGAAAGGAGGACATTGTTAAAATGAACTTCTTTGAAATTAAAACTTTTGCTCTGCAAAAGACAATGCTAAGAGAATGAAGCAAAAGACACTCACATCCAAACATATAAAAATATACTTAAAAATTCCAGAAATAGATATGCAGATGTAGAGAACAAATGTATGGACACCAAGGGAAGAAAGGGTGATATAAATTGAGATTGACAAATATATACTACTGTTTATAAAATAGATAATTAATGAGAACCTGCTGTATAGCACAGAGGGAAAAAAAAGTATAACCTGTTTGTAGGACATATATCAAGTTAACCTTAAAAATGCATTCCAACATACATTAGGTATAGACACGTATTGTTTGATTCCACTTACAAAAGATACCTAGAATAGCCATATTCATAGAGTCAGAAAGTACATTGGTGGATGCTGGGGGCCTGGGGCTGGTGGTGGAGGTTGGGAGGGTGGATGGAGACTTAGTGTTTAAAGCAGACAGAGTTTCAGTTTAGGAAGGTGAGAAATTTGGTAGATGGATCATGATGATGGTTGCACAACAAAGTGAGTGTACTTAGTGCCACTGAGCTGTACATGTAAATGTGCTTAAAACAGTATGTTTTATATTATGTGACTTTTACCACAAAAAAAGAAAAACATATAAAAAGAAACTAAACAACTCCATAAATATGCAGCAATACTTGAACATACATTATACCAAAAAAAATACACATATGGAAAATACTTACAAGAAAGTGTGATCACCATTACTAGCAATTGGGGAAATACTAATCAAAACTACATGTCTTTAAATGCCTTTAAACTTATTTAACTAACTAAAATATTTTTATATACAATGATAATAAGTACTGGCAAAGATACAGGGCATTTGCAACTCAGATTTCCCATGCAAACACGACTTGCAACACATATTTTGATAAAACTTTTCTCAGTTAATTATAGAGTTAAATGTATACTTATCACATAAATAGTTCATTCTACTTCTATCCTGATATCCAGGAAAAATACAAACTTATGTTCACATAAAACCTGTATTAACCATAATTATTTTATTCTTCATCATCAAAATCTAAAACCAACCTTGGGAATAGATAAATAGTATATGATACACTGCTATACTAATTGATAGTAAAAAGAATAAAGTATTAATATTCACAAAAGCGGATAAAGTTCAAATGTATCCTAGGTTAAAACCATCCGATTCAAAATGCTGCAAACTTTAAAGTAATGCATATGATATCCTGTGAAAGGGTCAACTAAAGGCAGAAACAAATTTTTGCCAGAAGTAAAGGCTGGCTTTAGGGGTTGTGTATCAAGGAAAACTTTAGAACTGGATGAAACATTTGTATCTCAACTCTAGTGATATTTATATAACAATATACATTTTTCATAACTCAGAACTGGTCATCAAAAGTCAATTTTTTTTCTATTTAAGAATAGTCTAAGAAAACAAGGAAGATTATCATATTCTCACTGACATGGCTATGTATATTGTATCATCTTAACAGTGAGAAAACTGAAGCTGTCTCTCATTTGTGTCATTACTCCTTCCAACTCTACATGGATTTATTTTTAGCTTTTTTGTCCTCCTCTGACGGTAAAAATAATACTGTTTGCCACACAAAATTTAGATAATCCAGTCAAATGAAAAAGAATTAGGAAAAAAAAAAAAAGTCTGCCAACTCCCAATAGTGTATCTGCAGAGAATAATGGCATAACAGTGAAATAAGTGACCAGCATAATAGAAGCGCTATTGTTCTTATCAGTTTGGGGAGAGAATGGTCATCATAGTTCACCATGGCAAGACTCAATAACATATGTCAATTTGGGTGGTGATGCAGAACTTGTGGAGTCAAAACAGCCGTATTCAGTCAGTGAAACAGGAACCATGCCATCTCATAGATCCATGGACCACACTTGTTAATGGCTAAGAAAGTTTATTGAATGGTGTGCCATTTCTGTCAGAATATGCCAAATCAAGACTTGGCAACAAAGAGTCAACCTGTAGAGTCATAGTCTCCTGGATGCCTTTACTTTTAAGGTGATGTTTGCAGGTTTGTTTTTGGAGAGACAGCAGAAGCAAATGTGAAAGATAGGACACTGACTGTCCAGTCCTTAAATGGTATGGATTTCTTGTATGTGCTAGCCATATTGTCAATAGATTCAGACACAGATGTGTTTATTAATAGGAAAAGAAACAACAGTGAATTGATATTAAAAGCACATACAAGCTACTGTGTCCTTGTCTTTGGAAGTAAAATGTTGGCTCAGGAGTAAATGATTGGATTTCCCTGGTGGTCCAGCGGTTAAGAATCTGCCTGCCAGTGCAGAGGACATGGGTTTGATCCCTAGTTCGGGAAGATCTCACATGCCATGGAGCAACTAAGCTCGTGGGCCACAGCTGTTGAGCCTGTGCTCTAGAGTCTGTGAGTCACAACTAGAGAAAGCCTGCTCACGGCAATGAAGACCTAATGCAGTCAAAAAAAAAAAAGTTTAAAAAAAAATTTAAGATTGGGAAATGTGAAGATGTAGAAGCAAAGAACAGCTGTTAGGCTGGGGAACTGGTGACAGTTTAGACTATAAATCTGCCACATAGCAGAATCACTGAACTTTCAGTTCCTTGAAAGATATAAAGGCCTGACACACATCCCTAAGCTATTTTTGTAGGAAGCAGAACTCATCCAGATGAAAACTACTGACCAAAGGAACATAGACCCCAGACTGGTTGAAACTAGGAGCTTGATGATGCTTGAAACTTCACCTTGATGTAAATTAACCAGAGAATTTTCCAGAAGCTGATCAGTCTCTGTTCCTTGAACACTTTAAGACTTCTCACTGCCAGGGTAGGTCACACAATCTTGAGGATATTAGCTAGTTGTGACCCTCTTTGCCTAGAAAAGCAGTAAAGCTTGTTTTTCTACTTCACCCAAAATCCTGTCTCCATGTTTTCTATTAGGCACTGATGAACAGAAGCTGAGTTTCAGCAACAATATCTCCTATGACAAATATCGTATCCTGTCTGATGATTGAACACCGTTATCTAAGTGTAATAATTGCCTGGGTGATATGAGATATCTTCTTGTTTTTCTTTTCTTTTCTTTTTTCACTCCTGATTTGTGCTGAAACATTATAGAACTGGAATCTGAAGGACAAGCCCAATCACTAATTGAGGCCAGCAGAGGGCAGCAGAAGGCTTCCACAGTCTGACTTGAGAGCAAAGGCTTCTGAAGGAAACTCAGTCTTGTGGGAAGGTCAGAGAAGCAAATATAAACCCCATCAAGACCAGGGACACTGACATTAGAGGGGGGAGAAGTCATTTGACATATGCAAGCACAAGTTATTTGTCACAGAGAGGGTGGTTCGGTCCCATAAAGGACTTGATGAATTTACTCATTTGTTCTACCACCAAGTAATGTATTTAGCACCTTCTGTTTTGGCTTCAGTTTCCTCATTTACTAAGTGGCTATAGTGCTAATAACAATCTTATAAAGTATATGAAGAGTGCTTAGAGCTATTTGTGAAATATCACTGCAAGTATATTAAAAAAGAAAAGAAAAACTAGTATCTCTTAAGATATAAGATCTGACTCTTTAATTGAAGAATTTTAGGAAAACAATTGCTACCAAAATAATAAAACCAACTACCTCTATAAGCCTGCATATTTGTTGTAAATAGGATTCTAAGTTCACGTATCTTACGTGTAAAAGATGGCTTTTTTCTCAGTATTAGAGAAATGAAGGGTGATCAGTCACTGCTCAAGCATGTAAAATTGGTGTATAAATAATCAAGACTGGGGACTAAGGTTGCTTTCTGGCACATTTGACCTGAGACCTGGGAGACAAGGGCCTGGGGTAGGACGGGTGATAGAGGTTCTCAGACAAAGGAAAACTGTCTTGCAAAGAATGTAATACAGGGGAAAATGTGGGAGAGTCAAAAAAAAAAACAAAAAGAAAAACAAACAAAAAGAGCAGAAAGCAATCCTGTGACTGAGCAGAGAGGATGATGGGAAGGGATTTATAGAATGAGGCCAGGAAAATCAGTCCAGAAAGACACATGTGGGGCTTGAAGGAACTTATTTAATATTTTGGAGCTTATTGTAATGTCATTAGGCACATTTTATAATGAATTCAGTAGAGAAAAATTAAACCAACAAAATTAGAGTAGCACTTTGAGATGGTAGAAAGGGCAGACTCAGGGCCGTCACAATTTGCTGTGAATCTTGGCTCTGCTGCTTAAAAACTCAAAGACCTTGCCCTGATAATTAACTGGACTTCTTCAAGCTGAACATTTAACAAAATAGGTAGCAAAGAGAAGTCAGAATTCAGGATCAGGTGCAGACACATGGAGTCATAAAACCATGGCCTTGTATCTGACAACAGCTGTGCTGTGAGCAGATTCACCTCAAGGGCAGACCTTATCCTGACAATTAGTGTCAGATGCCAAAGTGCAGTCTCGGGATAGGTTTTGTCAATAAACGAGTGAATGAAAAACAAAAACAACACAGTTACATCTTAATAAATGCAGTGAACAGGTTTTCCTCATCAAGACCTCAGCAACTATGGCTGAAAAAAAATTACTGTGGAATAAGTTTGATGTTAAACGTCATATGACTTGGGAAGTATAAATTTGTATGGTACAGAGGAGGATAACTTTCTCTGAAAACAAGATTAATTATACAATAAAGTCCTCTATAGGAATGTTAATATATTTATTATACTTATTTCAAAATAAGTATACAATAAGACAATAGGCAGAATTACATTATATGCTCCAAAATGTGCAAAAATTTCCAAAGTGACTAAAGGAGGATACAGGAAAAATAGAAATCTGAGACATCACTAAGTATTTCTTACCTATAGGTGATAATAAACCAACTTGTGAAACTTATACTAGAGAGTTTTATTAATTACCCTCCCTCTCTCATGTATTAATTACCTCTCCCTGTCTCCATAAGCCTTTTATCCTTCTCCGTCAGAGGGCGGACAGAATGCAAACCACAGTCACAAAAGCTAATCAGACTGATCACATGGACCACAGCCTTGTCTAGCTTGATGAAACTATGAGTCATGCCATATAGGGCCACCTAATACAAATGGGTCATGGTGGAGAGTTCTGACAGTACATGGTCCACTGGAGAAGGGAATGGCAAACCACTTCAGTATTCTTGCCTTGAGAACTCCTTGACAAGATGAACAGGCAAAAAGATAGGACACTGAAAGATGAACATCCCAGCTCAGTAGGTGCCCAATATGCTACTGGAGAAGAGTAAAGAAATAACTCCAGAAAGAATGAAGAGACAGAGCCAAAGTGAAAACAACACCCAGCTGTGCATGGGATTGAAGATGGAAGTAAAGTCCGATGCTGTAAAGAGCAATATTGCATAGGAACCTGGAATGTTAGGTCCGTGAATCAAGGTAAATTAAAAGTGGTCAAACAGGAGATGCCAAGAGTAAACATCAACATTTTAGAAATCAGTGAGCTAAAATGGACTGGAATGGGCAAATTTAATTCAGATAACCATTATCACTACTACTGTGGGCAAGAATCTCTTAGAAGAAATGGAGCAGTCCTCATAGTCAACAGAAGAGCTCAAAATGCAGTTCTTGGGTGCAAACTCAAAAATGACCAAATGATCTCTGTTTGATTCCAAGGCAAGCCATTCAATATCACAGTAGTTCAAGTCTATGCCCCAACCAGTAATGCCAAGGAAGCTGAAGTTGAATGGTTCCATGAAGACCTACAAGACCTTCTAGAACTAACACTCAAAAAAGATGTCCTTTTCATTATAGGGGACTGGAGTGCAAAAGTAGGAAATCAAGAGATACCTAGAATAACAGGCAAGTTTGGCCTTGGAGTACAAAATGAAGCAGAGCAAAGTCTAACAGAGTTTTGCCAAGAGAATGCCTTGGTCAGAGAAAACACCCTCTTCCAACAACACAAGAGAAGACTCTACACATGGACATCACCAGATGGTCAACACCAAAATCAGATTGATTATATTATTTGCAACCAAAGATGGAGAAGCTCTATACAGTCAGCAAAAACAAGACTGGGAGCTGACTATGGCTCAGATCATTAACTCCTTATTGCCAAATTCAGACTTAAATTGAAGAAAGCAGGGAAAACCACTAGACCATTCAGGAATGATCTAAATCAGATCCCTTACGATTATACAGTGGAAGTGAGAAATAGATCCAAGGGGTTAGATCTGATAGAGTGCCTGAAGAACTATAATAGAGATTCAGGACATTGTACATGAGGCAGTGATCAAGACCATCCCCAAGAAAAACAAATGAAAAAAGGCAAAACGGTTCTCTGAGGAAGCCTTACAAATAGCTGAGCTAAGAAGAGAAGCTAAAGGAAAAGGAGAAAAAGAAAGATATACCCATTTGAATCCAGAGTTCCAAAGAATAGCAAGGAGAGATAAGAAAGCCTTCCTCAGTGATCAGTGCAAAGAAATAGAGGAAAACAATAGAATGGGAAAGACTAGAGATCTTTTCAAGAAAAAAGAGATGCCAAGGGAATATTTCATGTAAAGATGGGCACAATAAAGGACAGAAATGGTATGGACCTATCAGAAGTAGAAGATATTAAGAAGAGATACACAGAAGAACTATACAAAAAAGATGTTCATGACCCAGAAAACCTCAATAGTGTGATCAAAAACCTAGAGCCAGACATCGTAGAATGCAAAGTCAAGTGGGCCTTAGGAAGCATCACTGTAAACAAAGCTAATGGAGGTGATGGAATCCCAGTTGAGCTAATTCAAATCCTAATAGATGATGCTGTGAAAGTGTTGCACTCAATATGCCAGCAAATCTGGAAAACTCAGCAGTGGCCAGAGGACTGAAAAAGGTCAGTTTGCATTCCAATCCCAAAGAAAGGCAATGCCAATGAATGTTTCAACTACCACACAATTGCACTCATCTCACACACTAGCCAAGTAATTCTCAAAATTTTCCAAGTCAGTCTTCAGTAGTACATGAACCATGAATGTTCAAGTTTAAGCTTGTAGATATTCAAGCAGGATCAGAAAAGGCAGAGGAACCAGAGATCAAATGGCCAACATCCATTGAATTATTGAAAAAGCAAGATAATGCCAGATAAACATCTACCTCTGCTTTATTGATTATGTCAAAGCCTTTGACTCTGTAGATGACAACAAACTGTGGAAAATTCTTAAAAGATGTCAATAGCAGGCCACCTGACCTGCCTCCTGAGAAATCTGTATGCAGGTCAAGAAGCAACAGTTAAGACCAGACATGAAACAACAGACTGTCCCAAATTGGGAAAGGAGTATGTCAAGCCTGTGTATTGTCACCATGCTTATTTAACTTACATGCAGAATACATCATGCGAAATGCTGGACTAGATGAAGCACAAGCTGGAATCAAGATTGCCGTGAGAAACAGCAATAACCTCAGATGCACAAATGGCAACATCCTTATGGCAGAACGTGAAGAAGAAGTATGGAACCTCTTGATGAAAGTGAATGAGGAGAGTGAAGAAGTTGGCTCAAAACTCAACAATCAAAAGACTAAGGTCATGGCATACGGTCTCATCACCTCATGGCAAATAGATGGGAAAACAATGGAAACAATGACAGACTTTATTTTGGCGGGCTCCAAAATCACTGCAGATGTTGACTTGTAGCCATGAAGTCAAAAGACAATTGCACCTTGAAAGAAAAGCTACGACCAACCTAAACAACATATTAAAAAGCAGAGACATTACTTTGTCTACAAATGTCAATCTTATCAAAGCTATGGTTTTTCCAGTAGTCATGTATGGATGTTAGAGTCGGACTATAAAGAAAGCTGAGCACCGAAGAATTGAGGATTTTGAACTGTGATGTTGAAGAAGACTCTTGAGAGTCCGTTGGACTACAACGATGAAATTAATCAATCCTAAAGGAAATCAATCTTGAATGTTCATTGAAAGGACTGATGCTGAAGCTGAAACTCCAATACTTTGGCTACCTGATGTGAAAAACTGCCTCATTGGAAAAGACTCTGATGCTGGGAAAGATTGAAGGCAGGAGGAGAAGGGGATGACAGAGGATGAGACGGTTGGATGACACCACCGACTCAGTGGACATGAGTTTGAGCATGCTCTGGGAGTTGGTGAGGTACAGGGAAGCCTGGCATGCTGCAGGCCATGGGGTTCTAAAGAGTCGGACATGACTAAGCAACTGAACTGAACTGAACTGTCTCATATATAAACAATAATTATCACCACCGCTAGGCGTTCCTAGTGGCTCAGATGGTAAAGAATATGCCCATAATGTAGGAGACCAGTATTCAAAACCTGGGTTGGGAAGATGCCCTGGAGAGGGAAATGGCTACTCACTCCAGTATTTTTGCCTGGAGAAATCCATGGACAGAGGAGCCTGGCAGACTACTGTCCATTAAGTCACAAGAGTCAGACAAAACTGAGTGACTAACATTTTCACTTTCTCCACCACCATAATAAAACTTTGACTTCTAGAAATTCACACACACACACACACACACACACACACATACTCTTGAATACTGGCATATGCTTTTATTTATATATTCATTTGCATGATCATATTACTTGCATAATTCAAGCATCATATATTATTACAAAAAATCAAAAAAAGTTTCAAAATAAATCAATCCTTTTGGACTTCCTTGGTGGTCCAGTGGTTGGATTTTGCCTTCCAGTGCAGAGGGTGCAGGTCTGATCCCTGGTCAGGAAGCAGAGATCCCACAAGCCTCAAGGCCAAACCAAAAGAAAACATAAAACAGAAGCAGTATTATAACAAATTCAATAAAGACCTAAGAAAAATAGTCCAAATAAAAATATTAAAAAAACAATGAATTACAAACCAAGAATATTATGTCTATATGAATTGGTACATGGGTGGTAATAATAATGGTGGTTTTGCTTGTTATAGAAGAAGAGGTGGGAGTAGTAGCAACAGCAATAGAGTTGCACCATTCAGTATAGTTCAGCTCAGTTGCTGTCGTGTCCAACTCTTTGTGACCCCATGGGCTGTACCATGCCAGGATCCCTGTCCATCATCAGCTCCCAGAGCTGACTCAAACTCATGTCCATTGAGTTGGTAATGCCATCCAACCATCTCATTCTCTGTCTTCCCCTTCTCCTCCTGCCTTCAATCTTTCCCAGCATCAGGGTCTTTTCAAATGAGTCGGCTCTTCACATCAGGTGGCCAAAGTATTGGAGTTTCAGCTTCAGCATCAGTCGTTCCAACAAATATTCAGGACTGATTTCCTTTAGGATGGACTGGTTGGATCTCCTTGCTGTCCAAGTGGCTCTCAAGAGTTTTCTCCAACATTACAGTTCAAAAGCATCAATTCTTCGGTGCTCAGCTTTCTTTATAGTCCAACTCTCACATCCATACACGACTACTGGAAAAACCATAGCTTTGACCAGACGGACCATTGTTGGCAAAGTAATGTCTCTGTTTTATAATATGCTGTCTAGGTTGGTCATTAAGTTTTCTTCCAAGGAGCAAGAGTCTTTTAATTTCATGGCTGCAGTCACCATCTGCAGTGATTTTGGAGCCCAAGAAAATAAAGTTTGTCACTGTTTCCATTGTTTCCCCATCTATTTGCCATGAAGTGATGGGACCAGATGCCATGATCTTAGTTTTCTGAATGTTGAGTTTTAAGCCAACTTTTGAACTCTCCTTTTTCACTTTCATCAAGAGGTTTTAGTTCTTCTTTGCTTTCTGTTGTAAGTGTGGTGTCATCTGCATATCAGAGGTTGTTGATACTTCTCCAGGCAATCTTGATTCCAGCTTGTGCTTCATCCAGCCCAGCATTCCATATGATATACTTTGCATATAAGTTAAATAAGCAGGGTTACAATATACAGGCTTGACATACTCCTTTCCTAATTTGGAACCAGTATGTTGTGCCATGTCCAGTTCTAACTTCTGCTTCTTGACCTGCATACAGATTTCTCAGGAGGCGAGTCAGGTGCTCTGATATTCCCATCTTTTTAAGAATTCTTCACAGTTTGCTGTGATCCACAGTTAAAGGCTTTGGCATCATCAATAAAGCAGAAGTAGATGTTTTTCTGGACTTCTCTCACTTTTTTGATGATCCAAAGGATCTTGGCAATTTGATATCTGGTTCCTCTGCTTTTTCAATCCAGCTTGAACATTTGGAAGATCTCGGTTCACACACTGTTTAAGCCTGGCTTGGAGAATTTTGAGCATTACTTGGTTAGTGTGTGACATGAGTGCAATTGTGTGGTAGTTTGACATTCTTTGGCATTGCCTTTCTTTGGGATTGGAGTGAGAATTGCCCTTTTCCAGTCCTCTGGCCACTGCTGAGTTTTCCAAATTTTCTGTTCTGTTGAGTGCAGCACTTTCACAGCATCATCCTTTAGGATTTGAATTAGCTCAACTGGAATTTTATCACCTCCACTAGCTTTGTTCATAGCGATGCTTCCTAAGGCCCACTTGACTTTGCATTCCAGGATGGCTGGTTCTAGGTGCGTGATGACACCATCTTGATTATCTGGGTCATAAAGATCTTTTTTATAGTTCTTCTGTGTATTCTTGGCACCTCTTCTTAATATCATATGCTTCTGTTAGGTCCATACCATTTCTGTCCTTTATTGAGCCCATCTTTGCATGAAATGTTCCCTTGGTATCTCTAATTTTCTTGAGGAGAGTTCTAGTCTTTCCCATTGTTTTGTTTTCCTCTATTTCTTTGCACTGATCACTGAGGAAGACTTTCTTATCTCCCCTTGCTATTCTTTGGAACTCTGGATTAATAGTTGTTAAATAGGAATTAGAGACTAAAGACAAAAGTTTACCTTACAACTTCATATGATGAAGTTTACCCGGACCATATTGGAAACTGATCTAATACCTCATAGTCCAATACTACCAATATGTCCAACAACAAAGTCTCAGAAAAGAGCAAATGCCACTGTTTGTATCCAGAACCATGTCCAAACTGAAGAAGAGAAATGACTATTTCTATTCAACTCATTTTTTTTTTCCTGAAATATTTTACTGACTTCTTTGAACCCTGGAGTGGAGTGAGAGATGTTAGTGAAAGCAACAGGGCCCCTGATAAGCAGAAGTATGGGGCCTTCTAAGTTTCCAACTATAGGCTGGCTTCATGGTTATCCAATATTTTAAGTTTAGCATCCAAAAGGAGAGAAAAGGGTTGGCTATATCCTCGTTGGACATAAATATATTTGTGTGTATATGTGGATATGAGTACACTTAAAATCGCAGAATAAGACTTTTAACTTTTGATTATGGAACAATAGAAATAATCACAAATGTGTCCAGAAAGTAAATCACAGTTAAGTAAAAGTAGTGATCAATGAAAATCAGATGAAATATAAAACGAATCAAAAGTAAACCTATTTTGCTACACACTTCTTAAGAACTTTGAAAACATCTTGGACTCAGAAGTACATCAAAATTTAATTGTAAAACAGATAATTTAGCTTCTAGTAACAACAAAAATTTCACAAAACCTCAAATGTTCAAATCTATGTTCAGAGGACAAAGATACTTTCATGATTAAATGAGGCATTAAAAAGAAATGACCTATGAAATTAAAACAAGAAATCAGATATGAAAACAGTAAACAATATTTCAAATAAAGCAGGGATCAATAAAGATGAAAGTTGAAATTTATTCCTTAGAAAACAAACTTCAAAAAATCCACTAGAATTTCTATTAAAAAGCTAAAATCTGTTTCTTTGAAAACAAGGAAGACTAGCAGTTTATAAAGATGAGTGACAATGATTGATATGTTCTAAGGAAGTGAAGAAATGTATTGATGTGGTAGAGTAATTTAAATAGTGATTACTCTGAGGGAAAATATTTAATATTTTAAGTTTATCAATACCTTGCTGACGTTGGAAATGGGATCATTCAAAAACTTTGCATTGTCTTAGGCGCTGAATTTGATACAGAAAAATAATACATACATCCTTTCTTCTGGAATTTTTCAGACTACTAATTTCATGCAGGTGGACAATTTAAAAGTTTTATAAAAATTAGCATTCTAATAGAAATTTGGCTTCCCTGGTGGCTCAGACAATAAAGCGTCTGCCTGCAATGCAGGAGACCTGGATTCAATCCCTGGGTCTGGAAGAGCCTCTAGAGAAGGAAATGGCAACCCACTCTAGTACTCTTGCCTGGAAAATCCCATGGACAGAGGAGCCTGGTGGGTTACAATTTAAAAATACTTGTGATTATAAAATTTAGTGGTTTTATTGCTAGTGATTATTTTGGAATAAAACAAAGATAGCTAATTTCAAATATTTTCTGAGCATTGATATGATCTAAACTTAATGTACTGATATTATACTCTTGTTTCTTATTATGTGAATAACATCTAGGTAATTATATAACATTTTCTAGTAATGAATCACATTGCCTGAATATAAATATTGATTTATTTTAGTTGGTAACTTTAAAAATTCTGTTATATTATCTTTTCTGTGATAGTTTTTCTTCACCCATATATTTGTTAACTGCTGGATATCCATTTACATTAAAATATCAAATACTTTCTTAGATACGCAATGCTTCTGATAATGTTAAAAACTTTCCTCAGAATAGTTAAAGCACCCTTGAATTATGTATTTTGGTACTTCTAATCAAATTTACCCTTTCTTGCACTATTTTTGTCTTTTCTAATTCTTCACTTTTCTAAATGTCTTATTATTTCCTGTATGCAGCAGCAGCAGCATTTCCTGTATGTAACACCATTTGCATACAAATATTTGGCCTGAAATCATCCAAGCATCTCAGTGGTAAAGAATCTGCCTGTAATGCAGGAAACGCAAGTTTGATCCCTGGGTCAGGAAGTTCCCCTGGAGAAGGAAATGGCAACCCACTGCAGTTTTCTTCCCTGAGAAACCCCATGTAGAGAGGAGCCTGATGGATTACAGTCCACGGTATCACAAAGAGTTGGACACAACTGAGCACACATGCTGGAGAAGGCAGTGGCCGCCCACTCCAGTATTCTTGCCTGAAGAATCCCGTGGACAGAGGGGCCTGGTGGGCTACAGTCCATGGGGTCGCAAGAGTTGGACACGACTGAAGCGACTTAACACGCATGCATGCATTGGAGAAGGAAATGGCAAGTCACTCCAGTATTCTTGCCTGGAGAATCCCAGGGACAGAGGGGCCTGGTGGGCTGCCGTCTATGGGGATGCACAGAGTTGGACAGGACTGAAGCGACTCAGCAGCAGCAGCAGAGCACACGTGCAGGCACATGTCATTTGGTGCACTGTTTGTCAAGCCCACTCCAATCCTTCTTTTCAAGAGGAATCTCAAACACACAGCCTTTACTTGACCTGCCAGATGTATTTTGTTGACTTATCCATTGGTTTTAAATACCTTTAATTAGCTACTATCTTATAACATTTATGATTCATTATACACGTATTCATATACCAAATCTTTCTTGAAAAAGCCAATTATCTGATAAAATACAGTACTAATACCCATATTACAGCAATAGCTGAGACGGAAAGGGCTTTATCATGATTTGGGCTTTAATTCCTAGCACTCTGCCTAGTATCATGGGGTCATACATCCATTCTCATTCACAGTTTGGCTTCTGCAAGAATCTCTGAGTTTGTGTCAAGGCAGATTTAGATTTTTAATGTCACTTACTCAAAGAAGTTTTGCATGATCCTCTTGGTTGGGAATTCTAGCAGAGTTTTCTGATGGGATAGTATGCCACTAATCGTGTGATAAGTCAAAAAGAAAATTGGAATATTTCATCTGCATAGGATACTGGAAAGAATATTTGAAACCTTTGTGTTGATATTGTCATTTATACTGGTGTGTGCTAAATCGCTTCAGTCGTGTCCAACTCTGTGTGACCCTATGGACAGTAGCCCACCAGGCTCCTGCGTCCATGGGATTGTCCAGACAAGAATACTGGAGTGGGTTGCCACACCCTCCTCCAGGGGATCTTTCCTACCCAGGTATCAAACCCACATCTCTTATGTCTCCTGCATTGTCAGGTTGATTTTTTACCACTGGTGCCACCTGGAATGGAGAAGGAAATGGCAACCCACTTACTACTTAAATTAATATTAAATTAATAATATTACTACTGAAAGTAATAATATGACCTTAACTCTTAAGTGATCCTAAGTAGATTTCTAGAACATTAGGAATATAATCGGCCCTCCTTATCACTGAGCTGCCCATCTGTGGATTCAATCAACTGTAGGATGGAAAAATCAACCATAATAGGCTGTATCTCATAAGGGATTCAAGCTTCTGAGGATTTTGGTATCCAAAGGTCTCCTGGAACAGAGATTCCTTTACCAAGGAACAACTATATATGAAATTAGTAAGGCTAGAGATACAGCAAATAAGGGAATCCTATGAGAAGTTATGTGCCAACAAACTGGACAACTTGGAAGAAATGGACAAATTTCTAGATGCAGACAATGTGCCAGGATTAAATCAAGAAGAAATAGACAATTTGAGCAGATCAATCACTAGCAGTAAAATTGAATCTGTAATTAAAGACAACAGCAGCAACAAAACATCCCAACAAACAAAAGTCCAGGACTGGAAGACCTCAGAGGGGGACTCTATAAAGCATATAAAGAAGAACTTACACCTGTCCTTTTCAAACTATTCAAAGAAATTGAAGAGGATGGATCACCCCCAAATTTATTCTGAGGACATTACTTTGATATCAAAACCTGAAAAAAAAAACAAATGTATACAATTATAGGCCAACATTTTGATAAATATAGATGCAAAATCCTCAATAAAATATCAGCAAAAAAAAAAAGTATCAGCAAACTGAATCCAACTTGTGTGAATACGAGAAGGCTACCATAAAGAATTAAATGCAAAAGAAGGCTTTTGAGTCAGCATACTATCAAATAAAACATTGAAATCATCATTAAATTGCAACAATAACATTTGTAAAGGGAAGCTGTGAGGAATTAACAACAAAAGGCATATGGAAAAGCTTTGGAAAATGCAAAGTCCTGAACTAATAGTAGAGGCCACACTCATTTGGTTCAGAAACTATTCATCTATCCCAGTATCTGCAAATGTGGAGTGGTATCAAATATTCTTATTGCATTTTTCAATTCTATTGACGATTTCTGGCTCATATATATATTTATATATTTGCATATTGACATTTTTTGTTGTAGTATCTGAACTCCCAAATTAACTTGTTCATCTTCAGATTTAGAAGATCTATAAATATATTTGAAAAGTAGAAACTAAATTTGGACTAAAACTGAAGTCTTTATTGTTGGCAATTGTTACTAATTGTTACTAATTAACTTTAGAAAAAGACTTGAAAAAATGCAAAAGAAAAAGAAAAAGAATATATCTGTTGGCTAGTGGCAGTAATAGTGAAATATGATGAATACCAAATTATACTTAAAATAGTACAATGTGGGAAGCATAAAGGGGAGTCTTGTGGAAATAGAAGTAGACCCATAATTCAGTGTTTCTAGGATGAAGAAAGAAACAGAGTAAGTGACCATTTATTTTTTAAGGCTAGAAAGAAAATTGTAGGGTCTCTAAAATAATTTATCTATGTACAACTCTGCATAAGATTTGTCTGATCTTTTGATCTTAGTTGAATAATAAAGTAAATGTTGGGTAAAAAAAAGAAAACCATAATGAAATTTAAATTCACTATTAAGTCTTAAAAGTAAATTAAAACACATATGAAAGTTTTATAATGGAAACAAGCAATTGCTTATTCTAAAAATGATAATTTGATAAGAAATCATTGTTTTTAATAAAAGAAAGTGGCTGAGAATTTTAATATATAAAATTAACCCAGACCATCAATGATGAATGACATAATACACTCAAAATTGTAATATTAAGATCAATAAGCAAAATCTCATTCTATAATCTTG
Organism: Giraffa tippelskirchi; assembly: GCF_054371585.1. Taxonomy (NCBI): domain Eukaryota; kingdom Metazoa; phylum Chordata; class Mammalia; order Artiodactyla; family Giraffidae; genus Giraffa; species Giraffa tippelskirchi. The sequence goes on along the minus strand of NC_137282.1, from coordinate 47,365,431 downwards.
GGTAACAATCTCAACAGAATAAGATATGAATAAAATGTAATTATTTTATGAAATTTTGTTTTCGCTCATTTTGATATTTATTCTTCTAGACAAACAGTTTTATTTCTAAAGAACGGGTGTAAAAGGACTTGTGGCTTTTTTCACATTTTATGTTACTTGAAGTAAACTAAGAAAGCCAGGTTATCAGATATATTCAACTGTATAGCTTTTCCTGAATTCAATAGGAACAGACATATTGTTAATGATTTCTTGTTAAACAAATGTCACTCTCTTTGCTGTGACATTTTGCTCATTCTTTAATTAAGTAATACATGTAGCAACAGAGAGGGATAATTATCCCTCTATTAATTTGAATTAGTTTCATGTGCTCAGAGAGACATCTAAAATCCTATGCTAGTATGTCTTTTCTTTTTTTTTAAGGTAAGTAATAAAATTAATTACTCTTTTGGAAATGCAAATAATATTTATACACCATGAGTACTTTTGTTATTTCTCTTCTTATAAATGTAAAAAAATTAAATTATATTTAAATATATATGTAAATTATTCAGTATATTACTTAAAATAATTAAAATTTTCTGTGTTTTCAAGAAAGTGGGTGAAAGTTAATTGCTTATTAGAGGACTGAGAGGATACATTTTAAATGGAAATCGTGCTTATATATTCACAGAGGTAATATAGCGTGTATATTTACAAGATATACTCAATTACTGTGGCTATGTGTTGACAACAAATAAAAAGTGTGCATATAGGTATAGAAACAGGTTTGACTAAAATTAAACTCCTGTGGCTCATGAATGCCGTGCCTCAACACACTCCTCTCAGCTCTGAAATGAGTTAGAGAATGGTTCAGTTTCTTACATCAACCTCAAACAATGCTATACAACATGGTCTTCAAAATTTACTGTTTCAGAGGACATTTGACAAGTGGCACTTGTCACAGTCTTTCCTGGTTACTATTAAAATACCAAAGGGGGATATCAAACATATGGCAAAACTCACCACCTGAAAATTAAAAGCATCAAATGATATCATACAATTTCAGAGGGAATTCTCCATAACAGTAAATCCTACAAAAATAAAAAAGGATATAAATGATATGAAGCTCAATGAGTGTACAGACAATAGGTGAAGACTGATAAAGCTACTCTGAATTTTGGAAAACAGTCTCCACAAATAACAGGATGTGAAACAGAGAAAACAATAAGCTAGCATCAGTGCCTGGAAGAATTTTGAATTCTTAAAATCTTTTCCAGTTCTTCTGATTGTCTGAGAGCTATGTCCTGGGAGAAAGAGGAGAATGAAGGGAATTCAGTCTAGCAAGCACTAGAGTTGAGCACCCATGTGCCTGAGAAGAGAAGCAATCAATGTTCTGTGTGCAGAGAGCACCTCCAGGAACAAGCTGTGTACCTCTGTGTCTGAGGAAATCAGTCTTCATTTGAAAATATAAAGATGTTTAAATAAACGTGCAACTTTTGAGGACACACCATCAAGTGAGTGAAATCAACATCTATTTAGAAATTCAAGAGAAAGGGAAAGAGAATGTTTGAAAGTGCAATGACTTATCCACTTTGAAGTCTTGATCTGACATCTACAGTTCAGTTCAGTTCAGTCGCTCAGTCGTGTCCGACTCTCCGCGACCCCATGAACTGCAGCACGCCAGGCCTCCCTGTCCATCACCAACTCCCGGAGTCTACCCAAACCCATGTTCATCGAGTCGGTGATGCCATCCAACCATCTCATCCTCTGTCGTCCCCTTCTCCTCCCGCCCCCAATCCTACCCAGCATTAGGGTCTTTTCCAATGAGTCAACTCTTCGCATGAGGTGGCCAAAGTATTGGAGCTTCAGCTTCAACATCAGACCTTCCAATGAACACCCAGGAATGATCTCTTTTAGGATGGATTGATTGGATCTCCTTGCAGTCCAAGGGACTCTCAACAGTCTTCTCCAACACCACAGTTCAAAACCATCAATTCTTCAGCGCTCAGCTTTCTTCACCATCCAACTCTCACATCCATACATGACCACTGGAAAAACCATAGCCTTGACTAGACGGACTTTTGTTGGAAAAGTAATGTCTCTGCTTTTAAACATGCCATCTAGGTTGGCCATAACCTTCCTTCCAAGGAGTAAGCGTCTTTTAATTTCATGGCTGCAGTCACCATCTGCAGTGATTCTGGAGCCCAAAAAAGTAAAGTCTGACACTGTTTCCACTGTTTCCCCATCTATTTCCCATGGAGTGACGGGACCAGATGCCATGATCTTAGTTTTCTGAACGTTGAGCTTTAAGCCAACTTTTTCACTCTGCTCCTTCACCTTCATCAAGAGGCTCTTTAGTTCTTCTTCACTTTCTGCCATAAGGGTCGTGTCATCCGCATATCTGAGGTTATTGATATTTCTCCTGGCAATCTTGATTGCAGCTTGTGTTTCTTCCAGCCCAACGTTTTTCATGATGTACTCTGCATATAAGTTAAATAACCAGGGTGACAATATACAGCCTTGAAGTACTCCTTTTCCTATTTGGAACCAGTCTGTTGTTCCATGTCCAGTTCTAACTGTTGCTTCCTGACCTGCATACAGGTTTCTCAAGAGACAGGTCAGATGGCCTGGTATCCCCATCTCTTTCAGAATTTTCCACAGTTTATTGTGATCCACACAGTCAAAGGCTTTCGCATAGTCAATAAAGCAGAAATAGATGTTTTTCTGGAACTCTCTTGCTTTTTCGATGATCCAGTGGATATTGGCAATTTGATCTCTGGTTCCTCTGCCTTTTCTAAAACCAGCTTGAACACCTGGAAGTTCACGGTTCATGTATTGCTGTGCATGGCAAACCACTTCAGTATTCTTGCCTTGAGAACCCCATGAACAGTATGAAAAGGCAAAAGGATAGGACACTGAAAGATGAACTCCCCAGGTCAGTAGGTGCCCAATGTGCTAATGGAGATCAGTGGAGAAATAACTCCAGAAAGAATGATGGGATGGAGCCAAAGCAAAAACGATACCCAACTGTGGATGTGACTGGTGATAGACGCAAAGTCCGATGCTGTAAAGAGCAATATTGCATAGGAACCTGGAATGTTAGGTCCATGAATCAAGGCAAACTGGAAGTGGTCAAACAGGAGATAGCAAGAGTGAACGTTGACATTCTAGGAATCAGCGAACTAAGATAAACTGGAAGGGGTGAATTTAACTCAGATGACGATTATATCTACTACTGTGGGCAAGAATCCCTTAGAAGAAATGGAGTAGCCATCATGGTCAACAAAAGAGTCCAAAATGCAGTACTTGGATGCAATCTCAAAAACGACAGAATGATCTCTGTTCGTTTCCAAGGCAAACCATTCAATATCACGGTAATCCAAGTCTATGCCCCGACCAGTAACGCCGAAGAAGCTGAAGTTGAACGGTTCTATGAAGACCTACAAGACCTTCTAAAACTAACACCCAAAAAAGATGTCCTTTTCATTATAGGGGACTGGAATGCAAAAGTAGGAAGTCAAGAAACACCTGGCATAACAGGCAAGTTTGGCCTTGGAGTACAGAATGAAGCAGGGCAAAGGCTAATAGAGTTTTGCCACGAGAACGCACTGGTAATAGCAAACACCCTATTCCAACAACACAAGAGAAGACTCTACACGTGGACATCACCAGATGGTCAACACCGAAATCAGATTGATTATATTCTTTGCAGCCAAAGATGGAGAAGCTCTATACAGTCAGCAAAAACAAGACCAGGAGCAGACTGTGGCTCAGATCATGAACTGCTTATTGCCAAATTCAGAGTTAAATTGAAGAAAGTAGGGAAAACCACTAGTCCATTCAGGTATGACCTAGATCAAATCCCTTATGAGTATACAGTGGAAGTGACAAATAGATTTAAGGGACTAGACCTGATAGACAGAGTGCCTGACGAACTATGGACAGAGGTTCGTGACATTGTGCAGGAGACAGGGATCAAGAAAATCCCCATGGAAAAGAAATGCAAGAAAGCAAAATGGCTGTCTGAGGAGGCCTTACAGATAGCTGGGAAGAGAATAGAAGCGAAAAGCAAAGGAGAAAAGGAAAGATATTCTCATCTGAATGCAGAGTTCGAAAGAATAGCAAGGAGAGATAAGAAAGCCTTCCTCAGCGATCAGTGCAAAGAAATAGAGGAAAACAACAGATTGGGAAAGACTAGAGACCTCTTCAAGAAAATTAGAGATACCAAAGGAACATTTCATGCAAAGATAGGCTCGATAAAGGACAGAAATGGTATGGACCTAAAAGAAGCAGAAGATATTAAGAGGAGGTGGCAAGAATACACAGAAGAACTGTACAAAAAAGATCTTCACGACCCAGATAATCACAATGGTGTGATCACTCACCTAGAGCCAGACATCCTGGAATGTGAAGTCAAGTGGGCCTTAGAAACACCACTACGAACAAAGCTAGTGGAGGTGATGGAATTCCAGTTGAGCTATTTCAAATCCTCAAAGGTGATGCTGTGAAAGTGCTGCACTCGATATGCCAGCAAATTTGGAAAACTCAGCAGTGGTCACAGGGCTGGAAAAGGTCAGTTTTCGTTCCAATCCCAAAGAAAGGCAATGCCAAAGAATGCGCAAACTACCGCACAATTGCACTCATCTCACATGCTAGTAAAGTAATGCTCAAAATTCTCCAAGCCAGACATCTACAGAGAAAAATGAAATAGAATACACACAACTTACATAATGTTCATCAGTTGTTGCCAGGGACAGGAAAGAGGATATCGCTGTAAGAGGGATTTGGGGAAAATTTGGGGGAAGATGGATGTAAATATGTAGAATTAAATAATAAATGTAGATATAGCTATTCACTATCTTGATTGTATTTATCTGTAGGTGTTACACATATGTCAAAGTTTATTATGTGCATATTAAATTCATGCAGCTTATTGTATATCAGTTATACCTCAATAAGGTTTAGTGAAAGTAGGAAAACAAATAGACAAACAACTATGTTTTGAGAAGCCCACATAAGAAGCAGTGTCCTCCGAAGAGAAGCAGGTTTCTGTTAGAGAAGGAAGATAAAAGGGATGCCCAGAGAAAATTCTATAGGGACCATTCTGAAAGAATGTATGGTGGAAACAGTTCAGGAATTTTGACACCCAATATATGTCTCTCTTTTTCTTTCTAGCATTCATTTGGAAATTAAAACATCACAAATGGAAAGCTAAAATGTACATAAAAGACTTTATGTTTTGATTATTTATTTTTCATATGCAATGAAAAGTACTTATTAATAATTGTTGCTGCATAGTGATACTCATGATGATTGATATGATTACAAAGGAAAAAAATCATAGACGTGTTAATTGGGAAGTAAAGTCAAATAGTCATCTCATTATAAACGAATAATCTTTATAGCAGGAGTTATCCATATACATTTTGATAGGAGTGTAAAGCTCCCAATACATCAGAAATTTTGTGTTCGAAATTGACTAATTAAGCAATTTAAGTTTTAAAGTAAATTAAATCTGTGTAACTGAAAGCTACACATTTTTAACTTAAAAAGGCAAAGTAATGTTCATCATGAAGCCATCTGATGAGTTCAAGGCCAGAGGACCATGGGGATTCATTTCATGTAATGGATATTTTATAGACAATTTTATTTTCTTTCTACGCCTTTATGAGAGATATTTCATTTTTCATTTCCCTTCATGTCAGTTAGTCAGAAAGTAACGAAATGAATATGTAATGATTCCTGATTAATATTTTAAAGCTCTAAATATTTTAACAATTCTGACAGAGCTATAAAAAAACTTCTAAGTGCATAACATGTAAAGAACAGGAAAAAGTACAGAGGAAGGAAAATAATATTCAATAAATTTAAGACCAATAAATTTAAATTACAGCCATAAATTACTGAAATAATATCACATTGTGCACTGAAACATAACAACCACCGGTAAAATATTACTAAAGAATCATTGTGTGATAAATGTTACACTATGTTTCTATTAACATAGAAACATTAAATGAAGTCATTGATATAGGAACAAATCCTGATGTTACTTGGGCTCACACACTGTTCAATACACAGAAATAATTTTCTGTATATTTATCGTTAAATAAAATACATATAAAAAGTGTAATAAATAATAACTGGAATATCTATTTTGATTTAAAACACATCTTGATTGATCAGCATTTACTAAAGCTTCCCAGGTGTCTCAGTGGTAAAGAATCTCCTGCCAGTGCAGACGACGTGGGTTTGATCCCTGGGTTGGGAAGATTCCCTGTAGAATGAAATGGCAACCCACTCCAATATTCTTGCCTGGAAAATTCCATGAATGGAGGAGCCCGGTGGGCTGTAGTCCCTGGGGGTTGCAGAGTCAGAGAAGACTAAATACATGTACATGCATACACACACACACGCAAGTGTTGTAAAATATCCATGAATATTTGAACTGTTAGAAAAGTGTAATGACACACAAAGTCACACACGAGTCACTTAGTATAATGGTTAAGATCACAGATATTGTGCAAACAGCCAATGTTCAAATTTTATTTCTATGAATTTAAATCTTAAAACAGGGCCAAGTCAAAACTTCTTGTGCCTTTGTTTCCTATCTATAATATGGTAATAAAAATACTTTCCTGATAGAATTGGTGAGAGGATAGAATGGTTAACAGAAAAACATAAATAAATTCTCAGTTCATATAAACCTTAACCACGTTTGTCGCAAAGGGGCATTATCTCTGGAATCTCAGTCCTCTGTGATGTATGGAACAACAGCGGCAGGGGTAGGGGATGGTTGGGGCAATAATAAACTATCTGAGTTCTTCCAATGCAGGAAGGAAGATCCAGGATGAGACAAGATTAATTGAACCTAGATCCTTTGTTTATAAATGCATTTGTACCCAGCACTGTGGCCCCAAAGTCTGATTACAATTGCTGGAGAGCAGCTAGTTGGTTTATCACCAGATTCATGTAAGGATTTATCTAAGAAAATGAAATAGTAAAAACATACTAATCATGCTGTAATACAATGCTCTTGTTTTTGGTAGAGAATGTTAAAAAGATTATTCAACAAATTTTTACTTATTAAAAGAAATATTTTTAGTAGTAGGGTTCCTAATTTATTTTACAGTGTTTATGTGTCAACTGCATTATCAATAAAGCCTGAATAAATGTTCATTTTAGTTTAGCATGATAATTTAAGCTCTGTAAACATGTAAATGTTTTTCTCAGAGGAACAAATGTACTAAAAAGCAAATTATGGACAGTTAAAATAGATGATACATGTTTGCTGCTCTTTATTAGTTTAATATATTTCCAGTAAATTACTTAATTTAAATAATTTTCAAATTTTATTAATATCTATGCATAAATAGGAAGACTATATCCTGAAAATAAATTTATTGTTGTATAATTAGTTCTTATATTCTTTTTTATTGTTCTATAAAAATTAAAATAAACTGACAAAAAGGAAATAAAATATTCTTTCTAAGTGTTAAGAAAAATAAAAAACAGATTTTTCATTTAGAGATACAGTTTTCAGAATTAACTTAAAGAGCTCTGAATCAGTGGTGTCCAGTGTAAAATATAGTGCAAACCACATATTTAATTTTACTTTTTAAATATCTTCTCCAAAAAATATAAAATGAAACCAATTAAATTAATACTAGCAATATATTAATATTTTGCATAGTATATGCAAAAATTACCCCTTCAACATGCAAGAGCCTCTTGATGAAAGTGAAAGAGGAGAGTGAAAAATTTGGCTTAAAACTCAACATTCAGAAAACTAAGATCATGGTGTCTGGTCCCATCACCATGGCAAATAGATGGGGAAACAATGGAAACAATGAGAGATTTTATTTTTCAGGGCTCCAAAATCAATGCAGATGGTGACAGCAGCCATGAAATTAAGAGATGCTTGCTCCTTGGAAGAAAAGTTATGACCAACCTAGACAACATATTAAAAAGCAGAGACATTACTTTGCCCACAAATCTCTGTCTAGTCAAAGCTCCGGTTTTCCAGTAGTCAGGTACGGATGTGAGAGTTGGACTATAAAGAAAGCTGAGTGCCAAAAATTGATGCTTTTGAACTGTGGAGTTGGAGAAGACTCTTGTGAGTCCCTTGGACTGCAAGGAGATCAAACCAGTCAATCCTAAAGGAAATCAATCCTGAATACTCATTGGAAGGACTGACGCTGGAGCTGAAACTCCAATACTTTGGCCACCTGATGCAAAGAACTGACTCATCGGAAAAAGACTGTGATGCTGGGAAAGATTGACGGCAGGAGAAGAAGGGGAAGACAGAGGATGAGATGGTTGGATGGCATCACCAACTCGATGGACATGAGTTTGAGTAAGCTCCAGGAGTTGGTGATGGGCAGGGAAGCCTGGTGTGCTGTGGTGTGCTGCAGTCCATGGGGTCGCAGAGAGTTGGACACAACTGAGCACCTGAACTGGAGAGCGTTCTATGTTCAAAGGTCTAGGGGCTGAAGTGGTTAACAAAATTAGGTCAAGTCTTTGCTTACACAAATGTTTCCTGCTAGTGCAGAGAGATGACAAAGATTAAAGATGTCAAATGTTACCTATGAGGGAAAAAAAAGAAATTAGGTATAAAGTGGAAGGCATTTCATATCACATAGTCAAGCGTAGTCTCTCTGATGAGTAGAGTGTTGTGCAGCAAACTGAATATAGTAAGTCCCCTTCATTGGAGCCTTCAAGATGTGAACTTTCAAAAATGTGAGCATGCATCACCTTCTGGCAAGGAACCAGAACCTGTGCCATCAATGTCAGGCATGAGTGAAATTGCAACTTGCCCTTTGTCTCCTATTGCTGATGATCCTTCAGCTCTACCATCTCCCACCTCCTCTCCCACTTCCAGTCCATGACTTTTCCTGCCTGTTCACTTGATGCCAGATCCTCAAGTCAGCTGTTGTACTGTACTTTTCAAGGCAATGAGCTGTTTGATTAAAAATGTTTATTTTTTGTGTTTGCTTTTTATGTATTATTTTTATTATAAACCAATTACAGTACAGCACTATACAGCTGATTATATTAGCTGGGTACCTAGGCTACTTTTGCTGGACTTACGAACAAATTGGCCTTATCAATGCCCTCTTGGAACAGAACACATTTGTATGTACAGGATTTACTGTGATGTGTGAACATATAACGGGATTGGGGGATAAGAACGTCAAAGCAGAAAGAACAGGTAGTACTTAGATCCTGAGAAAGATCAGCACAGGTAAGGGCTAGGAACCGAGTCAATGTGACTGAGTTGAGAGGATCAGCACAGGAGATGGAAGATCACATCAAATGACAAAGCATTCCTGTTACCACCCCAGCCTTCCCCAACTGCTAGTGCATTTTCTCCTATTGCTCTCACAGAACCCTGCACCATACCAACCTCAGTGGCAGAATGACTTGTGTTTTGGTCCCAGGAGATAGTGTTCTGAAGGTCCTGCACTTGCCTTCTATTATAGTCTCAGCTCTTAAGTACCATTTTGTATTTCAGCTCTTGCCACATTAGCCACATCCTTCATTTATTGAACATTTATAAGTAGCCATCATTTTCTGCAAGGTACCATTCTGAGTCATGCAGAGAAGCAAGACTGCTACAGATTTTGTTATCCTTAAGGATAACTGCAATTAGTGTTTTCTTCAGTGAGATATTATGTAAAGAAAGTTTTTCTTAGTTTCACTTAGGTGACGCAAAAAAACAATGCCATGGGAGTTGAAAAAAGGATTATCTCCTTCCACTGACTTTCAAGATGGGTTCCTGGGAGAAGCAGCAGCTCAGAAGAGGACCCCGGGAGTCCTGAGGAATAGAAATGGTCTTTCTAAGCCCTAAGTTTATGTATACAGTCTTTGTGGAGGAATGGTCAAGCACCCTGAGTAGACTGTGCAATGCTGGAAATCTGTGATGTATCTTATATTTCGTTCCCCAAACTATGATCTGACAATATCTCACACACAATATCCCTTTGCATTGCTCCTTCTCTTATCCAGGTTCCAGCCCTACATTAATTCACTTGATAGCCATCAAAGCACTATGTAAAATATAGCTCATTATGTCACCTCTCCCCCAGGATTAAGATCTCTAGGTTCCTCTTTACACTTTAATAAAATCTGGAATTCTTATCCCGCTTTTCAAACCTTCCATGACCTAGTCTGGGCCTATCAACTGGTTGCTAGTTTATATTAGTCTTTTCACGCATCATGCCTCAACAAAACTGGGCTTTTTTATTTCCATAAACTGACTGAACTTTAGGGAAACTTCGGGCCCATCTACTAACCATTTCTTTTTCTTTTACCAATAATGTTCTTCCCCTTAAAATTTTAAGGCCAAATACTTTTGTCCTTCAGATTTCCACTTCACAGTGTTTTTCTTTACCATAATAAGAGACAGTCACCCAGTGACTTCTATCCTATATCTATTTTAATTCTCTGCATAAGTTTTTAACAATTCAATATGTTTTCTTGTTATTTTTAAAGTCACACCTTGTGATAGAGACTGTATTAGTGAAAGAAAAGTTGGTATTGATCCTCACTCCAGTATTCTTGCCTGGAGAATCCCCATGAGCAGAGGACCCTGGGGGGCTACAGTCCATGGGATTGCAAGCAGTTGGTCATGACTGAGCAACTGTCACTCATTCACTTTCCTGTTTGGTTGGAACACTGTCTACCATACAGTGTATCCATAGGATAGCCAAATCAGAGTTGAATATCTGAATGAGTTACAGGGTGCATGGTACTTGAAAGATAAGAGATAGATGAGCATTGGTATAAAGTTGAACATTTATAAAACATTTATAAAGTCCTCACATGGAATGAATAAAATTACCATAAATGACTGCAGTATGGAAAACTAAGGAAAGGTAAGTTAGTGTGGGCTTATGGAGGGTTGTGGCTAATAGATCCATTTTAGGTTATGATGAATGTGACAACATGTTTCTGTTGGTCCTAATCTCTCTTAGTGCTGATTTGAAGTAGTTTGCTAAATCCTGTGGGCTGGGAAGTGAGAGCAAATCTTTGTGAAGGAAGATTCCCAGCTGATTCTCCAGAGCAGTGCTTCTGACATTATCGTTAAGCTGATGAGAATAGATGTTTTGAGTACGGTGATATCTTCACACACCTCCATTGACAATTTAAGAGGCCAAATTGACAGGACAGTTAAGAAGATGAGTAAAACTGTTTTTCCTTACGGTAAATTACTGTCCACAAGTTTCTTGATGTTTTAAAACCCATCGCACATTTCTAATTATAGAGGAATATTTTCCAACTGTGCAACGTCCATCTGCTACTATGTATTACATTTGAAGTGTGGATCTGCTGAGGGTATTGAAATCACTAGGAGAAAAAGTGATAAAGTTATTAAGCCTGTTTCAGGTAAGCCACAAGCTGTTCTTAATCTGAAACCTGTCTTTTTTTTTTTTTTTTAATAATTTCAACATTGGTTTTATTCAAAGGGGATTTATATGTATGTCCGAGTAATTTGTTAGATTTGAAATGTTCACAAACTTTCATAAGTGACCTAAGCTTGAAATTTTACTTGTAGTTAAGCCTTGCTAGAAGAAAGGCAGCTCTCTTTCTCAGAAATAATAAAAAGAACAGAAATGAAAGAAAGATCTGACTAATTTATTCACTGATATCTGGAATGAGGTTTAGAGAAGGAAAGATAACTTTTTGACAGAGGCTGGCTTTGGGGACTTGTCAAAGTCATCATGTCTGAAGGACATGGTAAGTTCAGACATGGTTTGGCTAATAATGAACTGGGTGATAATCAAAGATGGTTACACCTTCACTATGAGGGAGCAAAAAATTTAGAATCTGAAATATAATTCTATGTATGATTTTGTCCATGATATGGAAACATTCCAATTAGCTCAAATGTGAAAGCTATACTAATAAGACTCAGTATAGGAAACAGGTAGTTTGATTGGCTATTGATAGATTTGTAACCTTACAGATACAGACAAAGAAACTAGAGAAAAGCAAGTTTATGGTTTAGGTCAGTATCGGGGTGTAGGGAATGCTGTGATTGATTGTCTTGGAGTTCAAGTGTATCCCTGAGGTTCATGGGAACAGAAAGTCATGAAGAAAACAAACCATATTGACCAAGTTATTAAGTATCAACTCTAATTCTCCACTTTTATAAATTACTATCACTGTAAACTGGAATATACTTCCTGAAGGCTAGGATTGGCAATAGGTGTTAAAACTTAAAAAAAAGTACATAGTGCCTTTGGATGCAGTAATTCCATCTTTTAGAATATACTTTTGATTTCAGTCTTTGTTGAAAATAATGCAAAGTAGATGATTTATTGAATCATTTTATATGTAAATAATGATCAATATTGGTTTTTGATCATTAAGTATCATAAAATTAAGGTGAATCAAATTCGTTTCCATAGAAGTTTATTCTTGCTGTATTAAATAGTAAAAAAGCAAAAATGAATGAAAGTGAAAAGTAATAGAAAGAAGAGATAATAAAAGTCCCCCTTTTAAATTTAATGGAATTTAATGAATTAATGGAAGAGGATAGTTAAATAAGATGACTTGAATAAGGACACCCAACACTTTAATATTACCTCTTGGTTTAAAAATATTTTTAAGAAAATGTTCCTTGGTTCATACATTCCATTTTTCTTGCCTTAACTACTTCAGCAGTGCCAAGTCTGATTTCCAGTTTCAATGGCTTTGAAGTATTATAAAATAATCTTGAAGGCATCTATTAAGTCAATCAGGAGCATTATCCTGTAGACTTTACTTTTTCCCATGCGAACCACGTGTGCTAATTCGCTTCAGTCGTGTCCAATTCTTTGCGATCCCATGGACTGTAGCCCGCCAGGCTCCTCTGCTCATGGAATTCTCAAGGCGAGAAACCGGAATGGGTTGCCCGTGTCTTGCCCCAGGGGATCTTCCTCACCCAGGTATCAAGCCCACGTCTCTTACCTCTCCTGCATGGTTCAATGGGTTCTTTATCACTAGCGCCACCATATTTTAATATTTTCTTATAGATACCTAATTTAGTAGCAATTTTATTGACTAAATTTATAAATATTTCCATGATATTAAAGTAGTTTTTAAAGAGACAAAATACTCTGTACACATAGATCATGAGTTTGCTACCATTTAATTAAAGTATGTAATGGTAGTAAATGGATAATTAAATAGCTGGGTTTGGAGGCACACACAATGTTTCTTGGTAAGAATATACTCAACTAGTGGAAGGAAAAAACATTGTTGTACCAGAAGGAACGTTGCTGTTAAAGGGTCCTAGTAAAGATTTATTATAGAAGCTGGAAAGAGCATTAGTTAATCTAAGAGTTGGTTGAATTTAATTAGGGAGAAAGAGCTTCAGCTGAAATTATCACTGAATAAAACAAAAAGTTACATTAGCCTCTTGTGCCTCTGAAGACGAGAAGCCATATCATATAACTGAGGAAAACACTTTCTTTACTGCTTGCTTGCAAAAGCAAGATTACTAATACTAGGAAATAAAACATTATAGTTGGCATCTGTTATGAGTAACAGTTGTCTTTGCTTTCTTATAACAGACATTTATAAACAAAATTGTTATTTAGTTTTATTTCCAAGTTTCCCAAGATAGCATGATCATAAACTTGAAGAAATTTCTTATCAGGTTTATTAAAATATATCATGGGAAAATAGGAAGGCTAAAAATGAAAGGAATGAGAATTAATTTCTGTTTATCCACAGGGAAGTTTATGAAAAATGGATAATTGAAACTATTATATAGAGTGATCATGAAGATTAAACATGGTATTATATAAAATGGTTTCAGTGATATGAGTTAAAAGGCACTTGAAATGAGGAAAGCATTACTGATTTTTGAGAGGTCAACTGTAAAATGGATGCATGATAGAGCTGAGAAGTAATGCTGAGTCACCTTAAAGAGATTAAGTACCTTTTGGGCCAGCAAAACCTTCTTGTAATATGATTTAATATATTGAGAAAGCCAAAGTTTTAATACATGCACTGTATCTTATGTAAGGTTTCTCTTATTTAAGTAATGGATTAAGACTTTTTGAAAACCCAAATAGCCAAAACAAGAAAGACAATCAAAGGTTATCCAAGCATTAGTTTAAATACATTGTTAAAACACTTAAATCTAGATTTAGTGTAAACCAATTATGATTATAGTTCCTTTAAAACAAACAAAACTACTTCAAACTAAGCAGTCAAATATGAAACAAAGCAAAAAGATAAAAAGGAATAGGTTTGTAAACACTATTTGAACAACTATATTTGATCCATTTAACACGGCATGGAGTTACCCTTTCCACACTCCTCTCCTCCAAGAATAATTGTTAGGATTCCGTATACAGGAATTTGGATTTCTATACATGCTTTCTTAGAGAATAAGAATACACAGGTCAGGGCCATCCTAATGTGTGCTCTGCTTGTGATCACTGTGAAACTGTTCTACACTAATAGGTTATGTTTATTTCAAGAGTCTACTTGTTCCATAAAGATATTACATCAGTCCCAACTACAATGTGGCTTCTCTGATGGCTCAGCAGTAAGAATCTGCCTGCAATGCAGTAGACACAAGAGACATGGGTTCGATCCCTGAGTCAGGAAGATCCCCTGGATAAGGAAATGGTGACCTCCTCCTGTAGGCTTCATGGGGAAATCCCTTGGACAGCGGGGCCCATGGGGTCATAAGAATCATAATTATTGACTAACCTACCACCACCACCCAACTAAAATAATCCCACCTATATTTTTGCATCTTTTTACTTCTTAACACCCTTATAGTATGGCTTAAAAATAAAGATATAAACTATATTCACCCTTGGAATATTCACCAGTAATTTCAGCCTGATATTAAACTCAATCTTAAAATCAGTCTTTCAGATATGTGAAAAAGTAGAGATATATAATACTAATTAAATTGTCAATTAGCTTTCATTAAAATGTAAAGCATATATTACACATTTTAAAATAAGTACTGCAAATTAATAAAATGTTGGTTGTGATCAAAGTTAGCTTTAAATTTTTGATACAGTTTACTATCTGTGTTAGTGTACCTATTACAGTTATCCTCTTTAAAATGTAGTTATTTCACCTGCAAAATAGGAATAGTGAGAAAATATTAATCCTATCCTTTGGTGGCTTAAGAGAAGACGGAAGGTAATGAGAAAATGGTTTTTCAAGTAGTCGTGTATGGATGTGAGAATTGGACTATAAAGAAAGCTGAGTGCCCAAGAATTGATGCTATTGAACTGTGGTGTTGGAGAAGACTCTTGAGAGTCTCTTGGACAGCAAGGAGATCCAACCAGTCCATCCTCAAGGAAGTCAGTCCTGAATATTCAATGGAAGGACTGATGTTGAAGCTGAAACTTCAATACTTTGGCCACCTGATCTGAAGAACTGACTGATTGGAAAAGACCCTGATTCTGGGAAAGACTGATGGCTGGAGGATAAGAGAATGACAGAGGATGAGATGATTGGATGGCATCACTGATTTGATGGACGTGAGTTTGAGTAAACTCTGGGAGTTGGTGATGGACAGGGAGGCCTGGTGTGCTGCAGTTCATGGGGTTGTAAAGAGTCGGACATGACTGAGCGATTGAACTGAACTGAACTGAATGAGAAAATGAGAAAAACCAGGTTGTTGTTTACTCTATAATCTAATACTCATATTGATATATTGCATTTTAATTTTCTTTAAACATTTTACAATAACAACATATTTTGAACTTTAAATATGCTGACTACCTGTAGATTTTGCTTTTATTTTCATTTTAAAATCTCATATAGTAAAATATTAAAATTTAAGAAAAGAAAATAATATGATTAGATAGTACCAAAAGGGACAATTGTAAAAGACAATTTCAAATATAATGAGCACATAGATTCAACAATACCTTTGAAATTTGAAAAGCTTAAAAGGGTCCCTTATTTTGATAGGAAAAAAAAAAACCTTTATTACTTTAGCTTTATTCTTTTAGCTTTAAGATATGTTTGATTTTGAGATTATATTGATCATCTTGAAAAATTAAAAAAAAATGTCTAAAACACTTAGACACCAGCCTTTTCTTAATACATAAACAATGACCAAGTTGAGTATGTATTAATCAGTTAATTATATATCAGTTATGATTTAGAATGGCATCACATCATTTTGCAAATCCAGTTTGCAAAGGAATTGCAACTTCAGTTCAGTATAATTTGTATATTCTTCATAATATGACTTTGAATATTCTACACTAGGACAATCCAAGCTATTGTTTTACATGTGAAGAATAACTATAATTATGATCCCTAATTTTAAATGCCTGATTATAGGTTGAGGCTTCCCTGATGGCTCAGCAGGTAAAGAATCCAGCTGCAATGCAGGAGACACCAGAGACTTGGGTACGATCCCAGGGTCAGGAAGGTTCCCTGGAGGAAGAAATGGCAGCCAACTCCAGTATTGTTGCCTAGAGAATCCAATGGACAGAGGAGCCTGGCCAGCTAAAGTTCATAAGTTTATAAAGATTTGGACATGACTGAGCAACTAATCACAAGCACATAAGTTGGAAAATCTTCACTTTTCTTTATTTTATTTAGAAATTAAGAAGCACAAACTAAGTTATCCTAGCATAAGGAAGTAGGCAATTTAAAAACAATAGTTTTGAATGTATTTGAATGAAATGGAACCAAAATAGAGCCATAATAATGTTTATCTGCTTTCAGAATCTTTGCAAAATGTTTTCTTTCCAAGAGCAAACTTCAGTCATGACAACTTCACCTGAAATACTCTTTACCTCAATGTTACTTTGGCCACGTGATGCAAAGAGCTGACTCATTGGAAAAGACCCTGATGCTGGGAAAGATTGAGGCCAGGAGTTGAAGGGAGCAACAGGATGGGATGGGTGGATGACATCACTGACTCAATGGACAGGAGTTTGAGCAAACACCAGGAGAGAGTGAAGGACGGGGAAACCGGCATGCAGCAGTCCATGGTCACAAAAAATTGGACACAACTTAAGGAGTGAACAATAACGTTACAAAATCGCTGTTCTGTTGAGAACCATGTTTCAGTTTATTTACTCAAGCAGTTAGATTGTCTCTTCTGAGTCAAAGTAAGGTACTTTTCCATTACTTTTAAACAGATATTCCAGTACACAGAATTATATGGAGACTAGTTAAATAGGGTGCAAAACAATTCAGGAGCAAACTACAGTACTAAAAGGATTCTTCCCATTACTATAAATGTATGATCATTATTCTACTTTTCTTTCAAGTTGATTGACTCTCCTGAGGTTAGTGAGAGAAATTTACATATTTGTCTTTTATGTTAATCTCTGAAGGTAAACTCTACAAAGGCTATTAGGAAATGAAAAAATCTCCTGATTAATTGTTTCTGATGTTGAACAATTAGCAGAAACCAATCATTTGCATTTTAATAACATTGTAACCATCTGTTAAATGAATGCATTAATCTTGATTAGCTTGGTTCCAGACACTTGCAGTTGGGGTTTACTAATGTGTTCACTGATAAGGAGATTTTTTTTAAAGTCACGTATAGCTTTAATTTCCACAGTGAAAAGTGACTGAAGAGAATAATGCAAACTTAACTAACATGCTGATGGTGCATACACAAGAAAAGCAGAAAATACTGTGAAGAAACAAGAAATTTGGATATAAATAAGCCAATTCAAACTAGAAAAAGCAATGATTTCATTTTTGTATTTTATGTTACATAGAACTGAATATAAATCAACAGGTAATGTTTGGCCAGCTACTAATGACATGGCAATTTTTTTCAATTAAAAATATGAAATATATACTTCTAGCCAAAATACTGCCCAAAAGAACTGGGAGAAGTAAAGTAAAATCATTCAGTTAGTGGAGAATTACTGTACTACATTAAAATGAAGATTAAAGGAGACATTTAATAAGGTCACCTCCTGCAGTTTTCATTCCTTTCAAGCAGTCTCCTTGTGGTTTTAACAGTCTTCATTTTCTTCTGCAATTCTAGCAAGATGAGCTACCATTGGCCTCTGTATCATATTTAATCACTAGAGATACACATGCTTATAGCTGTGTATAAATTATTATTTTTTTTAATTTTAAAGTCTCTCCTTCTGTTTCCAAATAATAACTACAAAATCATCCCATGAATAACATCACATGAAGTAGTCAACATGTAGAATAACCTCAAGAGGTGGATACAAGTGAGGATTCTTAAAGCTCTTCTAGTGAAAATGTTACTTAAGAGCCTGACTATTATATTAATGAAGGAAAAATAAAATAATGTGTTTAAATGTCAAAATCACAGGAGTAAAACACTCTGTTGGCAGATGGCATTACTGTTTATGGAGAAAAAAATAAGCACTAGAATTAATAACAGATATTATTTTAATCAATGTCAGTGGCTATGAAGTTAATATATGCTAGAAATAGGTCCATTTTTGTATTGTCAGAGTAATGTTTAGGAAAAAAAAACTATGTAATACTATGAGGGAAGGAAAGTATTTTCAGGAAATGGTGCTCAAACAATATGGCTACTTATGTTAAAACTCAGATGGCTCTGGATCTTTTCCTCACACTATAAGCAAACATGAGCTCCAAAAATGCATCAGTATGATTACAAAAGCTAAACCCATAAAGGTTTTAGAACATAGGAGAATATCTTCCACATTTGGGAAGGGGAAATAATTTTTAAACAAAATCAATAACTTTAAATTAAAATGTCCAGCAATAGAAGAATGGATAAAGAAGATGTGATACATATATGTAATGAATATTATCCATAAAACAGAACAAAATACTGCTATTTTCAGTGAGATGGATAGACCTAGAGAAAAACAAAGATCATATGATACTGCTTATACATGGAATTAAAAAAAAAAGTACAAACGAACCTATTTACAAGACAGAAATAAAATCACAGCTGTAGAAAATAAAATTATCATTACTTGGGAGAAAAGGAGGAGAAGGGTTAAATTGGGAAATTGAGATTGACGTATACACACTACTATGTATAAAATAGATAACTAATAAGGGCCAGTATATAGCAGAGCGGACTCTACTCAATACTCTGTGATGACTTATATAGGAATGGAATATGGAAAGGAGTGGATTTACGTATATGTTGACTGATTCACTTTGCTGTACAGCAGAAACTAACACAACATTGTAAATCAACTATATTCCAGTGAAAATTAATTAAAAGTAAAAATCAATAATTTAACTTTATCAACATTATAAATACTTATCAAGCCACATTGCTAAAAAATTAATTAGCAAGTCACAGACTAGGAGAAAATTTTAAGCAAAGAATGTGAAAACTGCTGTATTTTTGGTATATAAAGAACTTTACAATTCAATAATAAAAAGCAACAAACTCGATAAAAATGTGCAGGAATCTAGGGACTTCCTAGGTGGCGTAGTTGGTAAAGAATCTGCCTGCCAACTCAGGAGACTCAAGAGATGCAGTTTCAATTCCTGGATCAGGAAGATACCCTGGAGGAGGAAACAGCAACCCACTCCAGTATTCTCGCCTGGAGAATCCCATGGACAGAGGAGCCTGGCAGGCTGCAGTCTAAGGGATCACAAAGAGTTGGACGTGACTGAGTAACTGAATATGTATGCAAGCATCTAAGCAGACAATTCATAAAAATCTTTATAATAGCCAAAAGCACAGGAAAAATACCCTCAACATCATCAGTTATCAAGGATGTGCAACTTAAGCACACAATTTCATACTAATATATCCCCACTACGGCATTTAAATAAAAACAGGAAACATCAAATGTTGGTGAAAATGTAAAACACCCAGGACACTTACACTTTGTTGGCAGGAATATAAAATGGAAAAATGTCTGGAAGCTTCTCATAAAACTAAATATACACCTTCCCAGCAATTTTACTTCACAACATTAGCAAAGATAAATAAAAATGAGTTCACAAAATTACTTGCACAGGAATGATCGTTGCAAGTTTTATTTATAATAGCCAAAAGCTGGAAACACGTTAAAAGTTCTGTCAATAGGAAAAATGACTGAATATATTATTGTCTTAAAATGTAATGTTACTCTGCAAGATGAACATAGAATGTACTGTTGATCTTTGGAAAAACTTCAATGATTCAGAATATTTTACTGAGAGAAAGCAAACTGACACAAAAAGCATATACTGTTTGGTTCCATTTATATTATACAATATGTAATATAGTTACAATGTTACATTTATATGAATTCTAGGATAGACATAACTAATTCTAGTGCAAAAATAATCAAAAGAGTAATTATCTCTTGGGAATGATGTGGGGATTGACTGGGAATAACACGACAGGGAATTCTGAGGGAGTAGGAATATTTTATACATCATTAAAGGTTGAATTTCCATAAGTGTACGCATTTTTCAAATCAGAAAGAATGTAGATTTTTGAAGTAAGTACCACATTTGTATAAAGCTTTTATAAAAAGTAAGAACTACTGAAGCAAATATTAAATTATTTTTAACGATTAGGGTACTGAAATATTTAGAGGAGGATTTAATATTTTCAATTAATTATGAAATAAATTTACACAAAACTGATGGAAGTAAAAATTGGTAGATAGATAAATGGGTAGACATGAATAAAATGCATAGAGAGACTATTTCTTTGAGCAACTAAAAGGTGATAATACAGGACTTCACTAGAAAGTTTCTTTAATTTTGGTTTGAAAATGTTCTTATATAGTATTGGAGAAGAGCATTGTAAACTGCTTATATAGGTACTCCTCACTTGGCACAGTTCTGGTGTACATAGAATTCAGCCACCCTGATTTACTTAACTAACACCAATCCCTCAACAATACAATTTGAATTCAGTTGTTATAGTATACAAACTGAGTAACTGCATAAAATACCAACATCACTGCCAGGTCTTTAATCCGCAGATCGCTATGTAAATAAGAGATGTGCATGAAGACCAGCGATCAATCATCACACTTCTTAGCGACTGGTCGTCTGATGCATCTTAGTGCAGCTTGTTTAGTTTGTATACAGACAGCAAGGTGTGCAGTTGTGTTATCTTTTTGTCGTTCAGTGATAAACCCATGTGACATTTTAAAAAATAAATGAAAAAGGAAATTGTCCAACAAAGATGAACTTGCAGCAAAGAAGTATAGTGTGGTAACACTGGAGATAAAATTCTAATAGGATGAAATAGAGTTATAGAAGAAATAGCTGGCTGTGGAAATATTAGCACATGTTTGACAGACTCTAGGTCTGTACCCAGAGAACTTGTAAGACAATGTCTTTGAAATAATGTACAAGAAAATTATTGTAAGCAAAAGGATGAAGATGTCTCAGAAGAAGTGAGTCACAAAAAAATTACATGAAGGGAGTGCTAAGCAGTATTTCACAAACATTTAAAGCACAAAGGAGAAAATATTTGAAGTAATTCAAACAGTCCAGGTATTATATCATAATATGATCAGGAACACTTCAAACTATTTTTGACACATTTTTTAAAAAATGAAACAGCTTAATTCTCAATGTTTCTAATGTTTTATATTTATAGCACAGATTCTAACTATACCTTTTCCTATTTTTCATTTCTCTATACATTTATAAGCAGCAGAAAAATACATTTTAATGTTTTGACAAGCATGCTCAAAAATCACAGAACAATTGGGTTTTTCCCATTGGTTATCAAGATTGTCTTTTGTGGTAGCAATTTTTGTAGTCTAGTACTTTCATGCAGAGCAATGACAGTGATATTAAAAAACAGACTTGAGTATCACTGGCTATGAAGGAAAATGAGAGTGAATGCTTTCTTGTGTCCAATGTCTACAAAACTTTTAAGGAGTCAAATTTAGATCAAATTTCTTTCTAGTGAAGTTCTATTATGTTTCAAAAGGAAGTGAAAGGACATTTTTACAAAAGAATGAATGCCATATGTAAAATCATGGAGGTGGGGAAGGAGTAAAGAATACCAAATGATGATAAACTCATTTCCTTACTGTAAGAACCTTAAAACTCAGTTTAAATGTCACGTAGACCATGAAGGCTTCCTGGACTCCTTTCCCTTCCCAGATAACGGGTGGCTCTATCCTGTCTGTACCTAATACACATTTCAGGAATTTAAAATAAATCACTTAAGATAACATATATAGAGAGTGCTGGGTCTGGAATTGGATCTGAGCAGGTGTTTTGATATAGTATTAAAAAAATAAAAGAGAAAAGAGAGAAAATGGACATTGTAATATAAGACTTTATCATTTATCAATTATTTTATCATGATACTAAGAATGATAAAGTATTTTTAATATTAAACCATGCTTTAAAATTCAAGGAAAAGAGATATTTGTAAAGAAATGAAATATTTTATATAAAGTCTAACTTACCATTGTGGTGTGAATTTTTAAAATATTTTCTCTACTTTTGGTATGTTTATTTTGAAAATTTATAAAATAAGGTATACACAATTTGACTATCACAACTTCATGAAATATTCTTTTTGAAATAAGATGTAATAATTCATTTTAAATTATCTTTTGAAGTCTTAATAGCATAACCACTCATGTATATTATTGCTGTCAGCATCTTCATGGTCTGGTTTAAATATTCTTTGTAGTCAACAATTCTGTGGCATTATTTTAGCTAGAGGGCTTAAAAGTAGTAACTGATTGTGTTTTTACTGCATATATATGGAATTTGAAAGATGGTAACGATAACCCTATATGCGAGACAGAATCAGAGACACAGATGCATAGAACAATCTTATGGACTCTGAGGGAGAAGGTGAGGGTGGGATGTTCTGGGAGAATAGCATTGAAACATGTATATTATCATATGTGAAACAGAACACCATTCCATGTTCGATGCATGAGACAAGGGCTCAGGGCCGGGGCAATGGGATGACCCAGAGGGATGGGATGGGGAGGGAGGTGGGTGGGGTGTCCAGGAAGGGGAACACATGTAAACCCATGGCTGATTCATGTCAATGTATGGCAAAAACTATTACAATATTGTAAAGTAATTAGCCCCCAACTAAAATAAATAAATTTATAAAATAAAAAAAAAAAGAGTAATGGGTATATATAACTTACTCTTAAATTACAATTTAATATTTTATCACATAAAATATATGTGATATAAAATATGTGATAAAAAATATAAAATATAAATATTCTCTAAAAGTAGTAACTGATTGTGTTTTTACCCATTATAAGAGTAATGGGTATGTATAACTTACTCTTAAATTACAATTTAATATTTTATCACATAAAATATATGTGATATAAAATATATGTGATATAAAATATGTGATAAAAATGTGTGATATAAAATATATGTGACATGAAATAATATATGTGATATAAAATATGTGATATAAAATAAAATATAAAATATATTTTATAACCATTTTTTGGTATGCAATTCAGTGGCATTAATTACATTTGTAATGTTGTACAAATATCACATCTATTTTTGTAACTTTTTCACCACCCTAGACAGAAATTTTGTACCTATTAAACTATGACTTCTCATTACTTCTGCTCCAGATCATGGTAATTTGGTTCACTCTCTGTCTTTACAAATTTTTCTGTTCTAGATATTTTTTATAAGTGAAACCATGAAGTATTTGCCCATTATGACTGCCTTTTAACTTAGCATAATATATTAAGATTCATCCACATTGTAGCATATATCAGAACTTTATTCCTTCTTATGCCTCAATAATGAGAGTTTATTTGTGAGGAATTTAATCAAATCATATTAACTGAAAATAGATATCTTTCATAATTTATGATAAAATAATACATTTTGCTTGTTATAACT
The DNA here is from genome assembly GCF_054371585.1 of Giraffa tippelskirchi. NCBI lineage: Eukaryota > Metazoa > Chordata > Mammalia > Artiodactyla > Giraffidae > Giraffa > Giraffa tippelskirchi. The sequence continues at coordinate 47,341,659 of NC_137282.1, read as the reverse complement.
TTCCAACTTTTATTTCTGTCTGAGGGTAGTGAAAATTGCTATTTTTACTGATATTCTCTTTTATTTGTATTTCATTAAGGATTCTTTTGAATACCTAGACAGCATATTAAAAAGCAGAGACATTACTATGCCAACAAAGGTCCATCTAGTCAAAGCTGTGGTTTTTCTATTAGTCATGTATGTGAGAGTTGGACCATAAAGAAAGCTGAACCCCATGGATGGCAGCACACCAGGCCTCCCTATCCATCACCAACTTCCGGAGCTTGCTCAAACTCACGTCCATTGAGTCAGTGATGCCATCCAACCATTTCATTCTCTGTCGCCCCCTTCTCCTCCTGCCTTCAATCTTTCCCAGCATCAGGGTCTTGTATAAGGATTTGGCTCTTCACATCAGATGGCCAAAGTATTGGAGCTTCAGCTTCAGCATCAGTCCTTCCAATGAATGAACATTGGACTAATTTCCTTTAGGATTGACTGATTTGATTTCTTTGCAGTCCAAGGGACTCTCAAGAGTCTTTCTCCAATATCACAGTTCAAAGTATCAAGTTTTTGACACTCAGCTTTCTTTATGGTCCAAATCTCACAACTGTACATGACTCCTGGAAAAACCATAGCTTTGACGAGATGAAACTTTGTCGGCAATGTAATGTCTCTGCTTTTTAATATGCTGTCTAGGTTGGTCATAGCTTTTCTTCCAAGGGGCAAACATCTTTTAATTTCATGGCTGCAGTCACCATCTGCAGTGATTTTGGAGCCCAAGAAAATAAAGTCTGTTTCAGTTTCCATTGTTTCCTCATCTGTTTACCATGAAGTGATGGAACCAGATGCCATGATCTTAGTTTTTTGAATGTTGAGTTTTAAGCCAACTTTTTCCCTCTCCTCTTTAACCTTCATCAAGAAGCTCTTTAGCTCCTCTTCACTTTCTGCCTCCTGAGAAATCTGTATGTAGTTCAAGAATCAACAGTTAGAACTGGACATGGAATAGCAGACTGGTTCCCAATTGGGAAAGGAGTACATTAAGTCTGTATATTGTCACCCTGTTAATTTGACTTATATGCAGAGTACATCATGTGGAATGCCAGGTTGGATGAAGGACAAGATGGAATCAAGATTGCCTGGAGAAATATCAATAACCTCAGATATGGAGATGACACCATCTCTATGGCAGTCAAGACACAGCACCTCCTTTTTTGAAGACATCAATTCCTCTCCCCCAATCTCTGGTATGCCTTTGTATCATTCCTACTTATACTTCACAATGGAAATATTGATTTGGCACTAAGAAGACATTCAATACATTTTTAGAGAATGGATCAATGAAGATGTTCATGGCAAAATTCAGGGAAATTCTCATATTATACAGTGGATTGTGTGCTTCTCTTACATTCACTGTGCAATAACATTGCAAAATTCCTATCCGTAAACAGAAATAAACTTAATCTTAGGAAGTTTTTAGTGAAAAATGAAGCCATCCCAAGTTATGAAAAATATTCATTATGCTTGGTTCCCAAAAGTGGTTCCCTGGTGATTCAGATGGTAAAGAATCTGCCTGCAATGCAAGAGACCCAGGTTCGATTCCTGGATCAGGAAGATTCCCTGGAGAAGGGAATGGCTACCCACTCCAGTATTCTTACCTGGAGAATTCCATGGACAGAGGAACCTAGTAGGCTAGTCAGACACGACTGAGCGACTAACACTGAGTGACTTAAGAATCCCCTACTTCTCTACTCTTGTGGCAAATATGAACTCTGATGTCTAGTGTCCAGGTTTTTCTTCTTACCAAATCAATTTCTGGAAGTCTGACCTTGTAAAAATCATGTACTTCTGTCATTTTTGTTTCTTTTTAGTGAAATATTAAGAATAATTGGGGAGGTAAGTTGGAGGGGGTTTCAAGATGGGGAGACAAATGTACATCCATGGCTGATTCATGTCTATGTATGGCAAAAACCACAACAATATTGTAAAGTAATTTACCTCCAATTAAAATAAATGAATTAATTTTAAAAAAGAATAATGTCTCTGCTTTATTGAGATTTAAATGCAATACCAATATTTCATTTATTTATTTGAAATGTAGATATTCCTCATATATTTTAGATCTTAGATACTAAGTGTCCTAAGACACTGCCCATACCTTCTCTGCCTGTAGTCGTCCTGTTCCTTTCCACAATACTTTATATCTTCTTGCTAACACTGACTCTTCATACATCATATAGAAGCACTCTTGAATTATTTAGAGTATTATTACTCTTCTGGAAAATGGGTGTGTTTATATCCATGTATTCAAAAATATCTTTTCATGTATCCAGAAAATATTCTTACTTTTTGAACATACAAAGAACCTATGTGTTTGATAATTTATTTATAGTTTTTCACATATAAAGAAAAGTTTGGTGTACAAAAAATATATACAAGCTTAAATTTAATTGTATTTATTATCATAAAAATATTATTTGCTTGTTTTCTCATATTTGATGACTTAATCAGATTGGCAATAAACAATTTATACATTGCTACTGAAACATCTGATATCAATGTGACTAACTTATTAGAGTATCAGCTCTCTGGAATCTTTTAATCATTTTCTTCTGGCTTTCAGAATATTTTAAGTGTTTCTTAAGAGTAGTTGTGTATTTTTCTTATATATCTTGTTTGGCACTTGTTTTTTAATCCTTTAAATTTGAGGACTTTTAATCTTTTGTTAGTTTTGGAATTAGTCTATGTCATTTATTTCACCAAGTCTCTCTCTCTTTCATTTGTTTATGTCATATATTTCCTTGGTGTTGGCATTTTTATCTCTTTCTATTACTTAACATTTAAACAAAATATTTTCCCTCAATTTCCTACTTCCTTTTGCCTATGCCAGTGTTTGCTGACTTGATCTCCTGTTTGTCATCAGCTATTTCATTTTGCTACTTGTCCTCCTTTTCTTTAAAAAAAATTCAACTATTACATCATAACAATGTATAGTACATATGAACATAGATGTATAGGTGATATATTAATTTGTTGTTTCTAATATGCACAAAAACATAATTTCTTATCTCTGTTTTAAGTTATCAATATCTTCAGTCGAATTTCCAAGGCTGCTCACTATGTCCAGTTTTACTTCTTTATCTTTTGTTTCAGTTAAGTTCAGTCGCTCAGTCGTGTCCGACTCTGCGACCCCATGAAACGTAGTATGTCAGGCCTCCCTGTCCATCACCAACTCCCAGAGTTTACCCAAACCCATGTCCATCGAGTCAGTGATGCCATCCAACCATCTCATCCTCTGTCCTCCCCTTCTCCTCCTGCCCCCAATCCTTCCCAGCATTAGGGTCTTTTCCAATGAGTCAACTCTTCGCATGAGGTGGCCAAAATATTGGAGTTTCAGCTTCAACATCAGTCCTTCCAATGAACACCCAGGACTGATCTCCTTTAGGATGGACTGGTTGGATCTCCTTGCAGTCCAAGGGACTCTCAAGAGTCTTCTCCAACACCACAGTTTAAAAGCATCAATTCTTCAGTGCTCAGCTTTCTTCACCATCCAACTCTCACATCCATACATGACCACTGGAAAAACCATAGCCTTGACTAGATGGACTTTTGTTGGCAAAGTAATGTCTCTGCTTTTAAATATGCTATCTAGGTTGGTCATAATCTTCCTTCTAAGGAGTAAGTGTCTTTTAATTTCATGGCTGCAATCACCATCAGCAGTGATTTTGGAGCCCAGAAAAATAAAGTCTGACACTGTTCCCACTGTTTCCCCATCTATTTGCCATGAAGTGATGGGACCGGATGCTGGAAGTGATGGGATTAGATGCCATGATCTTAGTTTTCTGAATGTTGAGCTTTAAGCCAAATTTTTCACTCTTCTCTTTCACTTTCATCAAGAGGCTCTTTAGTTTTTCTTCACTTTCTGCCATAAGGGTGGTGTCATCTGCATATCTGAGGTTATTGATATTTTTCCTGGAAATCTGGATGTGAGCTTGTGCTTCTTCCAGCCCATCGTTTCTCATGTTGTTCTCTGAATATTTATGTCACAAGGGTAGCTCAAATAAATTATTATGTTTAATAAATTATCTTTATAATGACAAGTGTTCTTTAAGGCATTTGAAACACATGCATTTTCCTTTGTCTGAATATCTGTTTCGCCTCAATGTATCCTTGGGCTTTTCTGGGAATGTGTTTTCCTTTTCTTTTGGCTAGGAGTCTAAATGCTTCTATTAGTTTTCCACCCTAGATGCTCATTAAATGCATCTGTAAATATATTTAAGAAGTCAGTGCTTCATCAGGTAAATTTAGTATTCTAGGAGTAATCTCTGAGCATCAAAATCAGTTCATCAGCAACATTAGATATTGATAGGAGCATGAATCCTACTGTGAACTGTGCATGAGAGAGATCTAGGTTGTGCACCTCTTATGAGAATCATCCAGAAACCATTCCCCATCCTTGCTCAGTCTGTGAAAAAAATTGTTCTCCACAAAACTGGTCCCTGCTGCCAAAAAGATTGGGGACCACTGTCACAGACTATTTATTTTTTATTGCTAATAAAAGAGATTCCATTGTATGAATATTACACAATTTATCAGCTCTTCTGTTTATCAATATTTGGATTGATATTTTCTGTTCTGTTTCTCTGTTTTGTTGATTACAGATGAAGCTACTTCAACTACCCATGTAAAAGTGTTTGTAAGGATATATATATACCAAATCTCCCAAGGCAATAAGCTAAGACAATTGTAGGACCAAGCTTGTTTGCTTCCCTCTTCTCAGGGATCATTGTTCTTCATTTCTTGATGGTTAGATCTTAAAAACCATTTTTTCTTATAGGTTGTTGTTGTTGCTTTTTCAAATGGAAGGATAAATCTGTTCCCTTTTCCTTTTTTTCCCTGAAATAAATTTTCTTTTTTTCTGCTTTATAAATGACATGTATGTCATAAACTCTATTGGTATTACATTCTGCCACACATGCCACATTACAACTGAGCCTCCCATCTTGTATAGATCAATAAGCATTGTCCTTGCACTTCAGCCTGCATTTGCTGCAGCGTGTCTTCCTCTTGTCTCACTCAAAGCTGACGGCCTTCCTTGTCATCTGGTATTTCGGTTGGAACACTATTCCAAGATCTGGGGCAAGTTGTTGCCACCTCCTAAAGAGACCTGCCAAGAATTTCCATTCTTTCTTAGTGGAGGGAAATTTGAGATATGATCAATGATTTGACTTTTATTTGAAGGGAATTTTTCCGTGTTCCCAAATGATTAACTCCCTAAAACTTTAATCTCCTTCTAAATCTTCTTAGTGTTTATCTTTCAATCTGAAGCATATTTATCTAATCAAGACCTTGAGTATATGTACTTATCCATCATTTGGCTCAAATGACACAATATAATCAAAATAGCAAACATTCTGTTACTCTGTGGACTGAACATATGGCCCAGTTCCTTTTGAACTTAATTTCTTCAAAGGCAAGAGAGTTAGCATAGTTCTGAGGCAAGAATATAACTGAATATTGCTGTCTATCTTGTATGATTTTAAACTGCTTTTGGTTATTATTTCTCATAGGGAAGGAAAAAGTGAATGACTGAACACTGTATATCCTAGTCCAGTTTGACTAGCAGAAGAACTTTCAATAGGACTTCAATTTGGTTGAGTTTGTGTAGTACCCTGCTGTCTTTCAGATCCATTTGGTTTGCATGGAATAAAAGAGTGAATTAAATGAAGATGCAAGGAGATACACCCAAACTGAATCATATAGGTCTTTAAGGTTAGTGATACACAGAGCTATTTCCGTTTGATATGATATGGTTATCATCTCCTCTCTTGGACAATAACTTGGGTGATTTCAAAGACTTCTACTTGGCTGTCCCCACTAATTAGCTCTGTATTTATACATAGATCAAGAAAATTGCTTGTGGTTCTATACCAGTAAAAGGTATCCATTCCAGTTATGTACTAGGAGATTAGGAAAATGAACGCTCTGTGGTTCTATTGACATACTGACTCACCATATGCCAGACCAGACATTATTCTCTCTCTGATGGGCAGAATAAAGGCACCCTAAAGTTGTTCCTGTCCTAATCACTTGAACCTATAAACATCTTGTTATATGGTAATAGGGAATTAAGAGGACAAATGAAATTAATGTTGCTAATCAACTGTCCTGGAGATAGGATAATTATCCTGGATTATCTGAGGGGATAGAATCCTTAAAAGTGAAATAAAGAAGCAGAGAGTCAGTCAGAGATTGGAATCAAGGTCACAGAAATATGTATGAATTAGGCCATGTGTTTCTGACTTTGAAGATGGAAGCATAGGTTCATGAGTCAAAGGATATGGGTGGCCTCTAGAAGACGGAGGTTCCCCTGGTTGTTCAGTCAGTAAAAAGTCTGCCTGCAATGTAGGATACCCAGGTTCAATCCCTGGGTCAATAAGATCCCCTGGAAAAGGGAATGGAAAGCCACTCTAGTATTCTCACCTGGAGAATTCCATGGACAGAGAAGCCTGGTGGGCTACAGTCCATAGTGTCACAAAGAATCAGACACGACTTTCACTTTCACTAGAAGATGGAAAAGCAACAAAATGGATTCACCCCCTAAAGTTTCAGAAAGTAATACAGCCTTGGAAATAACTTTGATGAGAACAGTAAGAAGCATTTCAGGCTTCTGACCTCTAGAACTGTAAGATAATAAACTTATTTTGCTTTTAGCCACCAAGATTGTAATAACATGTTACAGCAGCCATAGAAAACTAATGCACCCCTTTATTAGGAGACCATGATGCTACTATTTCTATTCCTATGTAGTCATGTCAACTTTAACCTTCTATCCACAGTCCTCAAAATATATGAATATTTATCTGTTTCCAGTTTACAGATGCTTTTGTAAAGGTTGTATCTTGCTATGTAAAAGAATAAGTTGGATCATTACTATATTCACTTTCTGTGCTGCTATGGCCTTGTATGATCCTTTCTTCTGAGAAGCTGGACGTCTCTTCAGTCACCAAGTTCTCAGTTTGGAAACTGTGTTAAATTTTTTTAAAAAATGGGCAAGTTATTGTGTTTTTAATTGATTCAGGTGCACGCCACTTCCTGAACTATACATGCTTGATGTCTTCCTATAGATGAAGCACCAACTTTGTTGAATATGCATCATTCTTGCCCTAGGCTTGCTATATTTTTTTAATCATCTTCAAAACTCATTGCAGGTCAGGTACCCCTGGATGCCAATCAGATGCTGCTACTCATTAAAATGACTTGACCAATCTTACTTCTGATTAATAATCACCACCTTCTGACCTCTATGATTTTAGAGATCTATTTTCTCATTATTACCAGGGACTCCGAGTCTGCAATCACATCTCATCCCTTCAGCCCTCACTTACCGAGAAGACCCTCTAATGAGTTTGTCGATGATGGTGGCGCCCCTCTCAGCTGTGTTTACTAATCATTATGGTAAATGTGTTGGCCTCCAGGTCCTCCTACAGAATGCAAACAGAGAAAGGATTTCTGATCTCATATAGCATTCCACTTTCTTTGGTCACTTCTTCCACTTCTGCCATAGTAATTTTGGCATATTACCTCAGTATGGATCATCACTTCTTTCAAGCTTTCAAAGCATATTTTCACTGGCTCCTGAGATGTTGTCAATACAAGTTCTGTACCATGGGGAAGGACTTTCATACTGTTAAACTCGGCTTTATCCAACTTTATATTCTGTCATCTTCCCTTGTGCTGACCATCCCAGAATCCAGTTCCATGTATACTCTGTTAGATATGATCAACAAATGTTGCCTAGGTTCTGTGACCCCTTCATGGCATAATTACTTCCCTCCTTGACTGATCCAGCATTTCCACAAGTATATTCTTGATATCACTTTAGTTAATGGCTTGATGGCTGGGAATAGAGGTGAAGGCAAGGATGACTCATCTTTTATTGTAAGGCAGATGTTTCTGCATTATCTCCCAGCAAGAAGGGTGAACTTCACTTTTCCAGGAAAGAGTGGACTACATTTTCAGGCCCAGAAGGTACAAGACATTCTGGGTTTCAATAATTACAAGGGCACAAGCATGTTGTTCCCAATCTAAGTTTCAGAATCATGTGTCACCTTAGGAACTTGACATTTTCATATCTGACCTGCTTGATGCGATCTTTCAACCTTCTTCTAAGCCCTCTTAACCCTGTATTTTCCCCTGGACTTGATCCTTACCTTTTTTCTGCCCTAGGAGTATAGGAGATGACAGTTCCTTCCTTTATTAGCTGCCAAAGGAAACCTCCTGGATGTCTCATTTAGATTCCAGATTTTGATTAAACACTCCAAGCCTTCCACTGTTTTCCTTCAATGCCTTGATAGCTCCCTGCTAAGCCAACTGATTCTTTAATTTTTGCAATGAACACTTCTCACAATTGCAGAAACATCTGAGATGTCACACCCATCATGTACTCTTCACTTCTGCCCACGCAATTTACCAGTAGTGAAAACCTTCTAGTTGCCCTACAACAGTTTTGCAGTAGCACTATAGCATGCATGGGGCTATACTGTTGTCTAACTTCAGCGGGCAATGAGGTTCTCATCACTGCCAGGCTGCTTTTAGACTCTCCAGTTCCAAGGCCACATTTCAAAGTCTCCTTCCAAGGACCAGACCTGGTCTCTTAAGTTTGATTCCCTGAGGAAACAGATTCTAAGATTCTGAGTTGCCTGCCGATCCAGTTAGTTGAATGCTCTCTGAACAATTATCTGCAGGAAAGAGAAGCACGGGGACATACGATTGGGAAGAGGGATGATTTTTCACTGATGCAATTACAACAGGATCTTCAGCTTGTTGATAACATGGAGAGCTCTGAGTTCTGTCTCTTGGAGACCTCCCTGTTGAGCCACTGTGGCTTGTCCTTCATATTCCCAGTCATAGGTGTATGCTATCCTGGAGAGGTTTTGTAACTTTGGGTGAGGGAGCTTCCAAAAGTTAGGAAACAGCAACAACGCTTGTGTCTATGGTGTCAGGAGCCAGTAATTCAGGCAGATGGGCCATGCACGTTTCTATTTCAGAAGATCTGAAGTGTGCCCAGCACACCACTCCGGTACAAATAATGCTTTTTCCTGATTCCAGTAACAGATGCAAACCATATTTTTATTGTCAATTTGCTATATTAGTTTCTGAGAGTAATGATTGATGGTGGTGGTGTTTAGTCGTTAAGTCCTGTCCAACTCTTTCAACCCTATGGGTTGTAGCCCACCAGACTCCTCTCTTCATGGGATTTCCCAGGCAAGAATACTGGAGTGGGTTTTCATTCCCTTCTCCAGGAGATCTTCCTGACCCTGGGATCAAACCTTGGTATCCTGCATTGCAGGTGGACTCTTTACTAACTGAGCCACCAGGGAAGCCCAGTGATTGACATGTCTATGCTATTCAAAAGCATTTTCTATGTCTGCTCAATCAGTTTGAGATCCATTAAAAATACTCTGCAGTTTGTCCTCAGTGTTACTCTTAGAGTAAGCATTATTCTCCAGCCAAACTAGGCTATGTCCAATTTCCCCCTCACTGTCCCCAAGCATCTGTTTATACTACCGTTAGCTCTCTGGAGTAATCTTGTTTCCTATGTTCATATATGTTTAAGACACCTAACTATAGTTTATAGCTGAGACACTGACAATGTATCTTACCTCTGAACAATAAAAACTTGAATTATGAAGCCATTGAGGTGATCAATTACAAAGAGAGAAATAAACAGGTACAATATTTTTGAAATAAAAACAATAGATCATAATTCTTTGGGAGATGCTGAGTGTTTCAGTGACTAATTCTGTCTAATAGGAAAGAAGATGATAGATTAAACCAACTGGAATATATTTGGTCAGTTTATTTTCCAGGCTGTATATATGATAGTGGTAGTATGAGTTTGGAATTTGGGATATTTAATTTCATTTTAGTTGCTTCTCAAGTGGCACAGTGGTGAAAAACCCACCTGCCAATGCAGGAGATGTGAGTGGGAAATCCTTGGGTGGGAAAGATCCCCTGGAGAAGGAAATGGAAACCCATTCCAGTATTCTTGCCTGGAGAACTCCATGGACAGAAGAACCTGGCAGGCTACAGTCCATGGGGTCACAAAGAGTCAGCCACCACTTAACAAATCCACCACTTAACAAATGAGCACAAACAGTTACATATTAAGAAAAAGTAACCACTTATAGTGCAATGACAATAAATATAAACCGTGCTAGATATTTTAACGGAGTGAATTTTATACGGGAATTTGTAAACTCAGAACTGGAAACACGGAAGTATACACAGAGACGACTTAGGTAACCCAGAAATGATAACTGTACAGAACAGCCTTGTGTTGCTGATCCTGTCTGTGATGCCAATTGTCTTGCTGTTTACACTGTGCGCACTGTTCGCTGAATCCAGGGTAGGCAAGGTCTGAGCTTAGTCTGCAGGGAGACTGGAGGAGCCTTTGGAAGTGCTGACGCGTTTATTCTCTCCTGGCTGATGCAGCAGCCCTAGCAGTAGACACGCTATATATATTCTCTTCTCTCATGGCTGACACAAGGGACGCAGCCCTGATGCAGCAGTAGTGGAGCAGTTTCTTTAGATGGAGCTCAGGTATGTGTACTGCACAAAGTAGCTGGTGACCAAGCAGCTACCTCATGGTGTGCGTGAGTGCTACAAATGATCTCTGCTATTACACAGTCATTATTTACAAAACACGGGGAGAGAGAGCCTGAACATGACATCCTGGCTAATTTGCTTTCTCCCCACAAGCTTCTGGGGGCTTCCCCGATAGGTCAGTTGGAAAAGAATCCGCCTGCAATGTGGGAGACCTGGGTTCGATCCCTGGGTTGGGAAGATACCTGGAAAAGGGAAAGGCTACTCACTCCAGTATTCGGGCCTAGAGAACTCCATGGACTGTATAGTCCATAGGGTTGCAAAGTGTAGGACAGGATTGAGCGACTTTCACTTTCACTTTCCACAAGCCTCTACCCCTAGGACTAAAGAATCAAAAGGATGTTTTGATATGATCAGAATCTAGAGCCTCAGCAGAGGTTTCTCCTGAAAGTTAGACCCAGATGTCCCAGAAAGCAAAAAAAATTCACTTGCTTCCCAGACAGTGGAGCTGGTTTGCAGAGTGCCATTAGGTGAAGCGCCTTGGCTGTGTTGCCTCTGACCATAACATCAGGAACACAAGTCAGATGTCATTCCTCTCCCCCTGCCTCCCAGTGTCTCTCTGTGCCACCTATTAGTAAACAATGGCCAGAAGTCAGCTGGGAAAGAGAATGATGATCTGCAGAGTCACAGCCTCAGTGTCACAAAGCAGAGTATAGACAGAAATACTTGGATCAAAGTGAAAAGGAAAGTGAAGTTGCTCAGTCATGTCTGACTCTTTGTGACCCCATGGACTGTAGCCTACCAGGCTCCTCCATTCATGGAATTTTCCAAGCAAGAGTACTGGAATGGGTTGCCATTTCCTTCTCCAGAGGATCTTCCCGACCCAGGGATTGAACCCAGGTCTTCCGCGTTGCAGGCAGACACTTTACGGTCGAAGCCAGTTCATAATTGGTCCAGGGTTGCAGATCAGGTCTGGTAAAGGACACACACGTGCTACCTCACAGTCAATACAGAGTTCAAATGGGCACTGTTATTAGTTTTGGCATCTTCTGTATTGTAAACCTCGGGAATAAACTGTTTGAACTTCTGTTCCCTCATAAGGCTATTCTCTTAAATTCCACACCATGTCAGGCTTTTCTAATTTCAGGATTGATCATTTTATGAACTAGTTTTGCAATAAAACAAAGTATAGCTTCATGATTCCCAAGAGATTAACTTATTTTAGTGTCTCTACTCTCTTTTCAAGGTATGTACAGCTACCATGAGTACACTGCATTCTTGACCTCACTCCACTCTTTACCTACTACGAATCTGTACAATAGATTTTTTGCTACTTGAGCATGCATTGTTTAACAGCCATAAAGGTTAATGTCCATTATATATTCCACTTTAATTTATTCAAAATACAAGATTTGTATGAATCTGCACAACTCTTATTTTATGAAAAAGCATATTTGCCCATGGAGAAACTTTTTTTTTTAATAAATTTATTTATTTTAGTTGGGGGCTAATTACTTTACAATATTTTAGTAGTTTTTTGCCATACATTGACATGAATCAGCCATGGGTTTACATGTGTTCCTCTTCCTGGACTCCCCTCCCACCTCCTTCCCCATCCCATCCCTCTGGGTCATCCCATTGCCCCAGCCCTGAACATTTGTCTCATGCATCGAACTTGGAATGGTGTTCTGTTTCACATATGATAATATACATGTTTCAATGCTATTCTCCCAGAACGTCCCACCCTCACCTTCTCCCTGAGTCCATAAGATTGTTCTATGCATCTGTGTCTCTGATTCTGTCTCGCATATAGGGTTATCGTTACCATCTTTCAAATTCCATATATATGCATTAGTATACTGTATTGGTGTTTTTCTTTCTGGCTTACTTCACTCTGTATAATGGGCTCCAGTTTCATCCATCTCATTTTAAATAGAGTACATGTTTATGCTGAAAATAATTCCACCCACACGTATTTAAACTTTTCATCACAGAATGCATCAAACCTTTAAAACTGCATATTCTTCAGAAGTAGTGTTTTATTAATAAAAGGTTCACAAGGATGAACAACAAATACATTTCCAAAAATGTACCACATGTTGGTACGGATTATAATGTTTGAAAAGGAGAAATCGCCTTTGGAAATATTTCTTGAGTTAAACAATTGTAAGGAACTGTTTTTCTTACTAAAATCCTAAGAATTTTCTATTCTTTTTGACTTATTGACCACATTTCACAACTCTGTAGTATGAGTCCTTAAGGCTTAATGGATCTGTTTAATTTTAATTGTATATGCATGAAATTGCAGCAAATACAAATAACCTTAATATATATATGTATATATACATATGTATATGTATATATATGTGCACTTCATTTGGAAATATCATCTTCCAGGATTAGCAAGACAAAAGGAAACTTAGACCAGGCATGACAATCAACATTTTTCTTGTGGCATTTTGTCTATATCGAAATCTGTAAAATTTTATTTTTATAATGTGAAGTTTTTTATAATCTGAATTTTTCATATACTGTAGCCAAGACTGCAACATGACATGTTTGCTCAATTCTAGAAGGTTATTCCTTAATCATCGTATTTCCTGATGTATGTGTGTGTGCTCCGTCACTCAGTCATGTCTGACTCTTTGCAACCCCATGGACTGTAGCCCACCAGCCTCCTCTGTTCAAGGGATTTCCCAGGCAAGAACACCTGAGTGGGTTGCCATTTCCTTCTCCAGGGGATCTTCCAGACCCGGGGATTGAACCCGGGCCTCCTGCACTGCAGGCAGATTCTTTACCATCTGAGCCACCTGGGAAGCTGAGGCTGTGGGCCCTTGTGACTATTAAGTCCCTGTTCCCTCTGTTCAGTGGCAGGTGCTGCACGTTCAGCTCTTCCCATAATATAAGAGCAAGAATCTCTCCCTTGCCAGTGTGGTGAATAGGAGATGACTAGAACGCACAGGTTTGGGGTGTAAATGCACATGCACTCTGGACTGCAAGTGTAGCCCCACCAGTAAGGGTTCAGAGAAAATCAGCTGATTTCCTTGCTCCTGAGGAAAGTAGGAGAAACTAAGTTTTTGTTCCTCCAGATGAAAGATTCCTAACCTTTACACCCAAATCCATGAAGATGCAAAGGTGTTTTCTCTTAGTACTTTCACTGGCAATTTGCTGCCTGGAACCTGGCAGGCCTATTGGGCCAGAGACCACTGCAAGCCAGTTTGCCTGGAGGAATTATTGTTGCTTAAAATCCACCAACAATCAGATCTGAGCACCTATGAATAGCTCAGGCCAATGTGAGCACATTAATGAATAGTTCACGTCTAGCATAGAGAAGCAGATGTGCAGAAATGGACAGCCCTAGGAGAAATACAAATGACAAAAAAGATAGATAACTTCAGTACAAACAACAAGAGTGACAACCACAATAATGAGAGTACTTCATGAAAGTCCACTTCAGCACAAGCAAGGATCAAGAATTTTCATATTTTCATATTACAAATATTATAAGGCTCAGATTTTTTAAAATAACATATATATGCATGAATAACTGAATCATTTTTCTATACATCTGAAACTGATTAAAATTGTAAATCAACTATATTTTAACAAATAAATAATAATGTTGAAGCATTTTAGTGGATGAATAGAGAAAATGGATAGTGTGTGTTCGTTGCTCAGTCATGTCCTACTCTTTGCAACCCCATGGAATGTACCTCTATCCATAGAATTCTCGAGGCAAGAATACTGGAGTGGTTTGCCATTCCCTTCTTCAGGGATTCTGTCTGACCCAGGAGTCAAACCCATGTCTTCTGCATTATAAGCAGATTCTTTACTGTCTGAACAAGGGAGGCTTCCTAAAGGAAGGATCCAATCCAATGTGCTATGCACAGTCATGTCCAACTTTTTGAGACCTGTATGGACTGTAGCTCACCAGGCTCCTCTGTCCATGGGATTATCCAAGCAAGAATGCTGGAGTAGATTGCCATTCTCTTCTCCAAATGGTCTTCCCAACACAGGGATCGAATCCAGTTCTCCTGAATTGAAGGCAGATTTTTCACCATATGAGCGACTCAATGATAAAATCCTAGTGGCTAATCTCAACAATCAAATGAAAGATATATCTCAAAATTCAAAGCAAAATACCCAGAATTGGAAATCAAAAGGGAAGAGACAAGAATATGGGGGTCTTCCTAACTAGGGCCATTGCTCACACAGTTACAAGAGAGCCACTCACACAGCACAATCCCCAGACTTCTGTTTTGTGGTGTTCCCAGATCCGGGAAAATTCTCCTGTAAACAGTGAGTTCAGAAAATCAGAACAGCAGAGGAACCAAGGAGGGGAGATAGTAGTAGAAATTTTCTCTGTTACGGAAGAATCAGCAGATGAAAAAGGCTCACAGAAGTTTCTGGAAGCTTGGTAAGAAAGGACAGATCTAGGTATACCCTTCTCTAGCTACAGAATGCCAAGGACAAAGAAAGTGTCACAGGCTCAGGCAGAACAATAGACATGAAAACAGTATCTACTTCACAGAGATCGGAGAGTTGACCCTCACTGAGCTGGACTGATCAGGCAGGTTAGTGGCCAGGGACCATTTTGAATAATAGCCTTTATATATTATAGAAAGCAGAGAGTTGACCCAAATCAATGCCTTTGCTACCTGGTCAGGGACAATATGACAGCTGGCCAGCAGAGGCATCCACCTCTGATTCCTCATTTAGGGCTGTTAGAATACAGGCCAGCACTGCAACTGAGAGAAAACCTGGCTAGGACTGCATTTTCACTAAGCCACAGCCGAGGCCATAGGACATTACTTTAAAAAAATAATTTTCATGTATCAATCTTTCATTTCTCTAAGGGCAAAATGTAATTGAGTTAGAATAGAATGAAGGGATTCTTTTTTTCTCAAGTAATTTAGTGAAATAAAATTTGTAACTGTTTTGGCATCCAAAGTAATGAAACTTCTTAGTCCATCTTGTGTTGACAAGTGTGTGTCAGATCTCAGGCTATTTTGATAGGTTGGAGACTTGAGGAGGTGGTCAGTGCAAAACAGGTGTTCTAAAGAAACGAAAGGGGAGACTAGAAATTATGTAATTTGGTATCTGTTCCTCCTTTTGAGTGAGTATGGCACCCAAATAACTTAGAAAGTTTTAGAACAGATAAGAAGCAGGCAGAGGAGTGTTCTTTTTTTTTTTCTAGTCACTGCATGCTCATTCTATAAAGCTGAATTTTATCTACCTGTATCTGTTTAATATATTTAAATTTTTGTCGCTATCATTTGATGAAGACGTAACTTGTTCTGAATTTTTTCTAGAATTCTAGTACTGAGAGGTTTATGCTCTTTAATTGCTGTAGTAGCAGTAGTATAATACAGTGCTGGTTGGCAAGTTCCCTTCTGATGTCTATTTTTGGCAATGCAAAATGTGCTTGTTTGGGAAGTTTTCAAAGAGAGAAATAATGTCTAGCATGAGTTTTAGTAGATGAATTTTATTTGGGATATGAATATTTGCTTGTGCATTGTTTTTTCTATTTCAGAAGTTGTGAATCAGTTATTTCCCCATTTCATGTCTCTGAATGTTAGAGAAAACTTTAGAGAACCGGGCATCTGAGGGTTTTGAAAGCACTTCAGTTTAGCACAATAAGAAAGCTTAGTGAGAAAAATATGCAAAAGCATGATTAGTCTTATTAGTATGCAAATATACCTAATAAAATAACAATACAATGTTATTTTTTGACTCAGTAGATTGTCAAATATTGTTTTAAATAAGAAGAGTTGGCTTTGGAAAAGTGGATGTTTGTACGCTGCTACAGTTTACAGGATAGCTTGGTAAAATATTTCTGGATAGTTATTTAAAAATACTTAGTACTAATTTGTGACTGAGCTATTCCAATTATATGAATTAATCTTTAGGCAATCCATCAATCATATCAATACCAGATTATACAGAATTCTTATTGAGATTTGTTTTGTAACACCCTCAAAAGAAAAATAATCCAAATGTCTCACAATATGTTAATAATAACACATTTTCACATATTCAGCTCTGCAATGCAATTAGGAATCAAAATGATGGTTTCAAATGTGTTCTTACATTTATTGACATACAAAGATGAACATTACTTATTATTACATATGCATATATTATTACATAAAAATGATTTTAGTATAAGATACAAATACATTTCATATATGGTTTTACATAAATGATACGTATGTACAATTTATTTACACATTTTCATACAGTTCATGCAGTAACAACCTCTTCTTACCATGTTTTTCTCTATTAAAATTTATCAATATATTCATATACTCTTTTTCCACAAGTTATTTATTTTTTTCAGCTTTGTTGAGGTGTAATTGCAAATAAAATTTTACACATTTAGGGGGTACAATGTGATGGTCTGATATGTATGTGTGTGTATATATATATATATATATTGAATTAACTAACTCACTTATTATTTCTTAAACTCATGGTATTTTAAAAATGTGTTCCATAAACATTTATGACCCCAGTTTATGTGCCAAACACATATGGTAGTGAGAAAACTGGACAAAATATCTGTCCTCATAAAGTTTATATTTTAGTAGAAGGAAACAATAGAAATATTTGTAATAAATAAGCAAAGTCATTGTTAGTTTAAAACTTACTGATCTGTATTTAAAGGAAATGTTAAAAAAATTCACAGCAAATAATCTAAACAATCAGGAAAATACAGCTAATACTACTAAAATAATTCCAGGACGCGTGGTTAATACGAGATAAAAAGTTAAAGTGTTAGTTGCTTAGTCGTGTCCAACTCTTTGCGATCCCATGGACAGTGGCCTGACAGGCTTCTCTGTCCATTGGATTCTCCAGGCAAGAATACTGGAGAGGACTGCCATTTCCTTCTCCAGGGGATCTTCCCAATCCAGGGATCGAACGCCGAGTGATGTCACTGATGAGAAACAGGGTATGGAGTAAACAAATATAACACTGCAAGAGAACTATGGATGCTGAGAGTGGGAGGAAATGAGAGGAAGAACCACAGTCTGCTAAGAGTTTTAGCACGTTATACTGTATGCCTAAATTTAACAAGATTTTGACTTTCAAATACAGTAAGCCACACAGACAGAAATCATAGATAAAAGATTTCACATAGCCAGCAGATTTTGCCTTGAAGGGCAGAGTCTATGTATAAATTAAGGTGCAGCAAGCAAAAATTTGTTCTTTTTTTCATTTGCAACTTTTATTATTAATAGAAAAAAAATCCAGCATCTTGGAGGTTTATGCAGAAAAGAAGCTGAATGTCTCCTATTTCAGATGATTCTGGAGGACTCTCTAAGATCTAAATCCTTTCCAAGATTGATTTATATTACACCCTATGTATGCTCAGAGGTGTCCAACTCTGCAACCCCATGGAGTGTAGCTCACAAGGTTCCTCTGCCATGGAATCTTCCAGGCAAGAATACTAGAGTGGGTTGCCATTTACTACTCCAGAGGATCTTCCCCACCCAGGGATCAAACTCAGATCTCTGGCATCTCTGTGTTGGCAAGCAGATTCTTTACCACTGCACCAACTGGGAAGCCATATCATACCCTATAGTCCAAGCAAAACAAACATCACTGGAGTCCCACTTCTTGAACTGTATTTGGAAATTTGGTTTCAATCTCCAGATGTTTGGAATAGGGTATTTCTGGTGGCACAAAAGCAAAGACAAAAACTGCTTTTGGTTGTTCTAGCTAGATCCTAATGTCTGCTAAGAAGTTTCTTGGTATTTTACATGCATGAATTTATATGCAGTTAAGGAAAAAAATCACTTCTGGGGTAGATACCACAGTGTACATGTCTCCATGCAATGCAGACATACTATATTTAATATTGCCTGTGTGAAGTTTTCCTCTTGAATGATTACAACATTCATTTATTAAATTCTATATTAAAAGATGGAGAGTTTCAATCTTGTAAGACCTGGAAATTCCTGTTTCAGGAAAAATAATATAAATGTACATTACCCCTATGCTTGAAGATCTCAACCAGGCAGAAGTTTTGAAATAGGAAATTATGTAGAGTATTGTAGGGTAATTAAAAACAAAGTCTCGTATCAAGTCAGAAAAACCTCTGCAAAGGGAGAAGAAAAATAAAAATTTCATTATCAAATAAGCTTTAAATCAGAATTGATGTGAAATCACAGGCAATCCTTCAAAGAGATTGAGAAGTCAGAAAGAAATCTTACCGTTTTATATAGCCAAGCAGACACAAGCCATTAAACACAGATCCACAAATGAATGATAGCTAGTCCTCCAGTAAAAGGAAATAACAGCACAATTTGTCACATGTGGTACATCCCAAATTCACCTGGTAATTAGGACGACCATTTGTATCGACTAATTGGCTTTTTCCAAAGGGAAGATAAACTTCTCATATCTTTATGCCAGAACTTAAAGACAGGCACCCACCCAAATTAGCCTCCTACCTTACCAAAGAAACTGGGAGATGACGGCACCCTTTTTCTTGATGATAACATTTCAAAGAGATGGTTCCTTGGCCCTTGAAGAAACATTGGTAGATTGTAAGACTAGGAGGTTTATTTAGCTGGCAAAAATGTTTAAATACATCTCAGAAAACCAGAGGAAGATGTTAAAATTGCCAGTTTTCCAAGGTAAGTGTTCAAAGAAAATGATGTCTATTTCTTTTTCTGTCTATCAGAAAGAATAGTTCTTTTGTTTGTTTGTTTGTTTTTAAATACTGTATTTACCTTTACGGTGTCCATGCATTTGTGTGTGCTAAGTCACTACAGTTGTGCCCACCTCCTTGCAACTTTATCGACTGTAGCCCACCAGGTTCCTCTGTCTAAGGGATTCTCCAGGCAAGAAAACTGGAGTGGATTGCCATTTCCTCCTCCAACCGAAGGGAAAAGCTTTCCTTTCTCTCTCTCTGGAGGTGGGAAAGACTACCCACTCCAGTATTCTGGCCTGGAGAATTCCGTGGACTGTAGAGTCCATGGGGTAGCAGAGAATCTGACACGACTGAGTGACTTTCACTGCTCCAGGGAATCTTCCCGACCCAGGGATCAAACTCACATCTCTTATGTCTCCTGCATTGCAGGTGGGCTCTTTACCACTAGTGCCACCTGGGAAGTCCTACAGTGTCCATTATCTTTATATTGTGTATACAGTTATGAATATCTCACTTAAATAAACATAAGATGAGAAATTTAATGCATTCTTGTAATAAGCAAGTATGTTTCTTGTTAACAAATCATAAGGAAAGAAATTAATTGAGGAAAGCTTGATTCTGACAGGAAAGATTATAGCTGATAGGAAATACTTATACTGAAGTCAATAATAACAGCTTCTTTTATAAGAATTGCATCTTCAATCAGCATTCAAGCAAGAACATCAATGTTTGGCCATCTTTAGTTTCTTTTTGTATAAATATCATATCAAAATAGAAGCATTTTTATGACTTTAATGTTTTAACAAAAAAACACAGTAACAAAAATCAGATGCCATAGATAATCGAATAGGGAAACTGAATTGTGTTGACAAGAAGTATGAGAGTAGATACTAATGCATGTGATAATAATTTTTGAAATCGTTCTTTGCAAAAAATAATCATAAATTAGAAGCAGGCAAGGGAAAACCTTAAACTGATTGCAATTTAGGCTGATAATGGTAGTAAGTGTTTCCCAGTGATCTCACAAAGAGTAATGTAGATATTCTATACTGAAATTGGATTCCCTGTCTTCACATTCACTGAACAAATTTGAAATCAAGCTGACATACAAAACACTAAAGGTGGTACTTTTTTCTTTTGGATTTTAAGGTGGAAATGATTGTTCCTTTTCCTTGGAACTTTACACAGAACATACCTCATGGTAAGCAATCTAGTAAGTGACTGTTTCGGGCTCATGTTTTGCTTCACAGTTTTAAAAGGAGTGACATTTAGGAAGCAATTTTTCATGAGCTAACCAAATTGGATATAGAACAAGCATGAAGCAGTTCAATTATAAAGGACTCACTGCCTCACTGAAGCAGCAAGAAAGTGGAAAGGAAACCATAGAACACTGATTTTACATTCATTTTATATAATTTTGAGGTTACTTTTGTGATCTTACATTATTCATTTATCAGCATCAAAATTTTGAAAGCAGCAGATGTTTATAAAGTTTACAGTGTTTATAAAATAAGACAAATGCATATCATATAAATTCTATAATAGTTCCTGGTTTAGAATAAGTGCTACAGCAATGGCAGATATTCTGTAACCGTTAAAGTTTCCACATCACATTGCAGCTTCAAAAGATTCAGGAAATGTGCACAGTAACACTAATCCCTAAAAGGAAGTTGTATAGTTTAAAGTCTGAAGTGTGTAAGCAAAAAAAGTTAAATACGCCCAACATATTTTTGAAAAATTTTAATGTAATTAATATTTTGTTAAACTATATAATAAAGTATGCTGCTACTGCTGCTAAGTCGCTTCAGTCGTGTCCGACTCTGTGCGACCCCATAGACGGCAGCCCACCAGGCTCCGCCATCCCTGGGATTCTCCAGGCAAGAATACTGGAGTGGGTTGCCATTTCCTTCTCCAGTGCATGAACAGGAAAAGTGAAAGTGAAGTCGCTCAGTCATGTCTGACTCTTAGCGACCCCATGGACTACAGCCTACCAGGCTCCTCCGTCCATGGGATTTTCCAGGCAAGAGTACTGGAGTGGGGTGCCATTGCCTTCTCCGATAATAAAGTATATAAAGTAACAAAAAGGAAAATAAAAGTCTGCCTACAGTAATCTATACCACACATTATAACAAGAGAAAACCTGAATGTGGGAAAAAGAACAGTAAAAAAAAAAAATAGATAAACTGAAGAACAAATTTAGTGCGAAAAATGCATTATTGTTTAGTCACTAAGTTTTATCTGACTGTTTTGCCGCTCTAGGGACTGTAACCTGCCAGGCTCTTCTGTCCATGGGATTTCTCAGGCAAGAATACCATTTGCTTTAGCAAGAGTAGCATATTTAGCTTTAAGTTCTCTAATAAAATGCAAACAAAAAATGCTTATTTAAAAATGTGTTAATTTACTTAAAATAGCAACAAGGGAAACCAATATATATATGTGTATATATGTTATATATATATATATTTTTTTTTCCCACTATTGAGATCTAAAAGAAGTTTCTCATGTAGGTCTCGAAAATGGAAAATTGTTTTAGATCAAGAAAAAGCATGCTATTGCCTTTATTATCAGTAAATGATTTTATTCAGTAAGGTATGTCCTTTGTGAAATAAAATGAAATCACTTATATCAAGGGGTTTTTTAATGGATAATTTTAAATGGATCCAAGAGGCTATTAGAACTGAAAGTGAAAGTCGTCCAGTCGTGTCCGACTCTTTGTGATCCCATGGACTATACAGTCCATGGAATTCTCCAGGCCAGAATACTGGAGTGGATAGCCTTTCCCTACTTCAGGGGATCTTCCCAACCGTGGGATCGAACCCAGGTCTCCTGCATTTCAGGTGGATTCTTCACCAGCTGAACTGCCATTAAAGAGGTATTAAAGCATGCCTTCACCTGGTGGAAACATGGACTTTTGAACTAGGCCAAACCACAAATATTCGAAGAACTCTGAAAGAACACTTGCAAATTGTCAGAGCAGTGGACTTTTCCTCCCCCTAGCGATTGCCTTAGCGCTCAATCCTGGTGAGTCATGACTAGCTTCTGCCTCCAACTCCGGCTAAAATTTTTGTACTGCAAACCTCCCTGCTTTGTCTTTAAAAGCCTCTGACTTTTGATCCTCATCGGGACACTATTTAGGTTGGCATTCAAATCTGTATACCCTGAATTGCAATTATTTGATTCCAAGTTAATGCTTTCTGCTTTATTATTGCCTCCTAGGTTTATTTAGGATAATGCTTAAAAATATTCACTTTAGAAGTTAATATATACTACCAAAGCAAAGAACAATAATTTGCTAAAGAACTAAAATAGAGGTTTACATATTACAGTTTTTGTGTGTATATGTACATATATATATATATATATATATATAATGTGGTTTCCATATATATGGGTTTCCTGGATTGCTCAGCAGGTAAAGAATCTGCCTGTAATGCAGGAGACATGGTTTGAAACTTGGGTCAGAAAAATGGATCCCCTGGAGGAAGAAATGGCAAGACCCTCCACTATTTTTGCTAGGATAATCCCATAGACAGAGGAGCCTCGTGGGCTACACGGGTTGCCTAGAGGTCTAAGTTGTTGTTCGAAATCATTGAAAGTCTACTGACTTTCATTGTCTAAAATGGTCTAATTATTTGAATTATGTAGAAAGATCTTACAGTTTAATTTTTTTTCTTGTCAAGCACATTTTGTAATTTCTTTTAAGCTAATTTTGTAAGTTACATTTTGAAAAGTTGTATTTTTGAATTTGAATTAGTTTCATGTAAGCAGAGTCATACATTTTGTTATTTTGCCAGCTCCTTTTTGACTTTCAGAACACAATTATAAAAAAAGCTGTCAGCAATATGGATTTTTATCAAGAATCTAGTTTGAGGAAGGCTATACAAAAATACATATATTCAAAGACTAAATTCACTTATGATGTTAACATGGATGTAAACATATTTGTAAAATATGCTTGTGATGTTTTTGAAAGTTTGCCTAATCTGAATGGAATGGAAACAATACGAATGCTTTCATAAATTAGCAAAAAGTTCAAGAGAAGACGCTGAAGGTCTTTTAAAATAAGAAATGTACTCCTTTGTCCAAAATGTTTCAGAGATACTTCTTTAATTTATTTTTAGAATTATATACCTCTAGAATTCCATTTAGAAGGACTCTCATTCAAATACAGAAAAGAATAGGAACCTAAAGGGAAGATATAAGTGACTCACTGACATAAATAGCCCGGAGAATAGTTAGCTGAATCATACATAATAAACCTGAGTGAATAGAAAGGGCTAGTAGGGGAAATATTGAATTATATTAATATAAAATGTCTGTATCCAGTCTATATGTGTTTATTTATAATACACGGGTGAAATAATGCATTGGAATAACATTTCAATGGAAGAATTAATGGCAATAATTTGGAAAAAGAAAGAGTTTATTATACAATGTTTTCCATGGAAAATAAGAATAATTACATACAGTAATTGGTTAATTTTATACATGTACACACAAATGAACCATATATAGACATATTTCAAAGTATAATTCTTGTTCTAAGATTCTCCTTCTTGGACTCTTCTAAAATATTGTAACATTTCCCTACTTTTCAGCTTTCAATCCTGTTACTTTACTTTTATTTACTACTAAGAATTGAAATGGTTAATTTATGAGTCAGTGTTATCTTAAATTATCTTCCAATTTTGCTACAATAGCTACAGTCTTTTAATCTTCCACATATTCTTCCATTCTATTTTGCTTTCTGAGCAGGAAAAATGTGTTCACAACACATTATATTTGAGTTCTATCCATTATGTCTTGACAATGAACACTATCTTCCACAAAATAGTGTCATTTATTTCATTCCAATGAGCATTTTATTAACTGAAAGTATTTAATGATAAAATCAAGTGCTTTGAGATTTCCATTGATCATATGCTGCTGACTTATTTTCATGAACAATTCATATTACTTCCACTGACAAACTGACAATGTCACAATTCATCCAGACTCAACTGCACTCTGAATACCAATCTAAGAAGCAATGGTGCCAGTTCTAATAATAAATAGATTGTTTTCAAAGAACTCAGGGATATCTTTAAAACAAAATTGTTACCTTTTATCAAAAAGACTTTTCAAACTTGTTTCATGAAAATGTGAATATCTTGTAATATCTGAAATAAAAATGGGTGCCATAACTTTTGAAAGATAAAGTGTTTCAAATTTAAAGGATTTAGGACTTGGGAAAGAGATAAAATGATCCTGGCCTTAGGCAACTCGTTAATTCTACACAGGTCTAGTATCATATGTCCTTAAGAACACGCTTGAAATCTCCTAGCTTAAGATCTTCCTTTATTATTTGAATAATAGATCATTTCATGAGCATTAATCCTAGATTCTCAAAACTGTTTGCCAATATGTCCTCAAACTGACCAGTATCAGAAGATTAAGTGTAAAATGGAGTTGCATTAAATGGCATTTGTATAGCTAATTTGGTGAGAAATTGATGGGACTTGAAGGAAACAACATACTTGAAAATATTTTATAAAAGCCCATTTTTTCCATCTTCTAATTATATTAGATCCAAGGTTATCATAATATTAATATAAAAATACCTCCTATTAACATAGATAACTTTTAAATAATTGAATATTATAATTCCTTATATGTTTTGTGGGAAGACACATGTTTACAAAACTATATAATTAAAAGGCTATATAAAAATTAATATTTAGAACATTTCAAGTCTTTGAATATGTACAAAATTGTGGAATGATATGAAATATTTGTTGATAATATTCCAACATATAAGTCTGAGTCAATAATTTTCTTTCAAATCTCAGATTTATCTATGCAACTTGATAGTTACCAGAAAATTTATGGCTAATAGTTGTAAAACTGCCCTGTTTTATAACATATGACAGTAAACTGTTTATTTGACCTATTTTGCTTTTATCAACAACCAGCTGTTTTTCTTTCTTTCTCACCTAAACCTACTTTGTTATCCCACCAAGATAATTACATTATTTTGTCAAAAGTTCTTCTATTTGCACTCTTGCTTTCTTATGTCTATCTAGAGATCAGAATAACCTTATTTGATTGGAAATCACATCACATCCTATCTGGCTAAAATTCTTCCAATGATTTCTGTTTCTCTAAAATGGCCTTCAGAAAATTAAGATATACCTATCAGTCTTCAGTACTCTAATTTCACTTAATTACATTCCTTTCTAGTTTAACTATATTTAAGCAACATTTTTTCTTTCAGTTCCTTGACTATAGAAAGCACATTCTTACCTCAGAACCTTTGTACTTTCTGACTCAGCTGCTATGTTTTTTTCCTTGAATCTTTGAATAACTTGATATTTGACTTCTAGTCATATGATGGCTACCTGAATTCCTCACGGAAATGCCAGTTTGCTATATTTTAGCTTTAAGAAGATGATATTTCCCACCTCTGCTAATTTTTATTCCATTCACTTGTTTAATTTTATTTATAGAATTTAAATTGAAATCTTTATATTTACATGCTTAATTGGTTTTTAATTGCTTCCTCTGCTAGCACATAAAGCAAGTATGTGAGAAGTGATCTTACTGTATTGTTTGCCGTGCCATTTCCAATATTTAGAATACCACACATGAAAGGTACTCACTAACTTTTTTTTTTTTTAATAAATGGATGGATCAAAAGCAAATAACAGTGTTTTGTGTTTGGGAAAAAATGTACACTGAAAAACCTAGTGTAAATTTCCAGCCTCTTTTGATGCTTCTTTCTACTTTTTGCCTTGTCTTTTCTATTTCTTTGCTGATTTTAGACCAGTTCTTATGGTTTTCACCTCTTTTAAGAATATAAAAATAAATTCATTATAGGGACAATATTTTGAATGTTTAAACTAAGTTTAAGCTTTATGGGATATTACTAATATATTGATTTGGGCAAAAATAATTCTAATAGTCAAATACAATATAATTGATTTAAATATCTAGGATTTTTAAAGCACAAATTAAACTTATTTTTTGTAAATAATGTTATAAGAGAATACTTGATAAGGAAGAAAAAAGAACAAAGCAAAACACCAGAATCGAGTGTATCATAATTTATATCCTGAGGAAAACAGAAACAGAAATAAGCAAAATTGACTGAATATTATTTTAAAAAATGAGGACTGGGATTGACAAGCTTAAAATAGTTCAGCTACTAAACCCTGATATCAGATGTCACATCATGGGGATTAAGCAAGCTGGAAGGAAGGGGCTGGAGGATGTGTTTAATTCACAGACTCCTTGAAGGTATTATAAGCCAGCTAAGGTAAAACAAACAAACAAAACAAATTTAAAAAAATCAATAACAACAAAGCAGTTATGAGAGAAAAAATTTAGGGAAGAAAGATAATGGGGAAAAAAAAAAAAGCATCCAAAATAGGAAGGAACATGTGGACAAATCTTTGTTCATAGATCATAAGATATTTAGAAAATTCACATATACAGTCAAAAGATTTCAATAAGGATGTCAAGATAATTCAATGAAGAAACGACAGTCTCTTCAACATAAAGTTCTGGAAAAACGGGATATTCACATACAAAAGAATGAAGTTGGATTTTTACTAAGCACAACATAAAAAAGTTAACTCATAATAGATGGAAGGTTTAAATTTAACAGATAAGAACTATAAAATGTTTAGCAGAAAAGGCAAAAGCTTCACTACATTGATTTTGCAATGATTTCTTGGATATGACAACAAAGGCAGAGATGACAAAAGAGAAAATGGACAAATTTAGCTTCATAAAAATTAAAAACAAACTTTTGTGCATTATATGGAGCCTTCAGAATGTGAGAAAATATTTGTATACCATGTAACTGATAAGAGACTATATCCAGAATGTACAAAGCACATTTAAAACTCAACAACAACAAAATAATCTGACTCTAGAATGGGCAAATAACTTGAATAGGCATTTCGTTAAAGAACATGTTTGCATTATTAATAGACCCATGTAGAGATGTTTAACAGTATTAGGAGAACACATTAAAAACTGTGAAGAAATACTACCTCAAGCCTGTTAGAACAGTTACTATCAAAATAACTACACCAACAACAAATAACAAGTATTGATGAGAATCATGAAAAATTGGAAACCTCATAGACTCTTTCCAGAAATTTAAGGTGATACGGACCACTGTGAAAAACACTATGGCATGGCAGTCCTTCAGTTCAATTCAGTTCATTCGCTCAGTCATGTCCCACTCTTTGCGACCCCATGGATTGCAGCATGCCAGGCCTCCCTGTCCATCACCAACTCCCAGAGTTTACTCAAACTCATGTCCATTGAGTCAGTGATGCCATCCAACCACCTCATCCTCTGTCATCCCCTTCTCCCGCCTTCAATCTTTCCTAGTATGTGTTTTTTCCAATGAGTCAGTTCTTTGCATTAGGTGGCCAAAGTACTGGAGTTTCAGCTTTAGCATCAGTCATTTCAATGAATATTCAGGACTAATTTCCTTTAGGATGGACTGGTTGGATTTCTTTGCTGTCTAAAGGACTCTCAAGAGTCTTCTCCAACACCACAGTTCAAAAGCATCATTCTTTGGTGCTCAGCTTTCTTTATAGTCCAACTCTCACATCCATACATGACTAGTGGAAAAACCATAGCTTTGACGAGACTCGGTGCGAACCCATAGACAGCAGCCCACCAGGCTCCTCCGCCCCTGGGATTCTCCAGGCAAAAATACTAGAGTGGGTTGCCATTTCTCCAATGCATACTAGCATTACCCTATACCAAAACAAACAAATAAACAAAAAATTGTGAGAAGAAAGCAAAGCAAAAATCTACAACCAACTTCCTACGTATTACAGATATAAATGCAAATGTTCTTAATAAAATATTAGCAAATTGAATTCAGCAACATAGTAATAGGATAATGCAGTGTCAGAATCTTACCAGGTTTTATTTTTAGAAATTGAGAAAATGATTGTAAAATGCAATTGGAAAAGCAAAGTGTCTCCCTTGGGGGATCACTTACTTAGGCATGGGACACCAATGTGACTGAATTTAGTTAGTCTGTCTCCTGGTTACTTTTACCTAATCAGTTGTCCTTATTCCATTTTTTTGTCAGTTAACCAAGTAATATTCTCTATAGTAATTATTTTCCTTCATTAGAGGATAAAGTCTAAAATCAAATAGTGTCTTTTGTTGTCAATTCTCTTTAATTTCCTTAAATTCAAAATAGTCTATTAGTCTTCTTGGTCTTGTTTGAGATTAACTTTTTAAAAATAATGAGCCCATCTTCTATTTGCATAAAATGTGTCTCATTTTGTGTTTGTTAACAATTTCTATTTATTTTATTCGGGTTTTCTATCCTCAAACAAAATGCTTCATACATATCATTGTGTCATTCTCAGGGTAAGACATTCAGAAGCAATAATGTTTGTCTGTTCTTTTGCTGACACTGATTTTGGTCATCTGGTGAAGGTATCTTTAACTTCTCCATTGTTTGATTGTGGTTTGTCCTTGTGTCTGGCTTGTTGTTCTTCCTCGATTTTTGTCTCATTGTAGTAAAGAATTGAAATTGAAATGACGGACTAGTACAGCTCAAGCAGGCACGATTTATGTAGCAGGAAGCAGACTATACACTCTCGAGATGTGAGAGTGGACCAACCCCTGTAGGAATGGAAAGATCTTATGGCTTCCCACTTGATATTTTTTCTCCTTTTCCCCTGGCAGTTCCTAGGACTTAATTGGCTATTTTCCCTGTAAAATAGGGCTTGTACCCTGGACTAATCAGAGAAGGGAATGTAAATAAGGCATATGCTCAAAGCTAATCAGGGAAAGGGACACGTCGGGTGTATTTTCCTGAGGAAGGTTCTCACTCTGGGCCTGCAGTCTCCCTTTTCATAGGCTTTTTCCTTTCCTCTAGTTGTCCTCCGTGCGGTTCTTCCAGCCATCACTTCCTGTAACCACCATTTTGGACCCTGTTTCCCTATTCTAACCTCCTAACTCTTGCAACTGTAAAACAATCTGTATGGAGAAAATAAGTCCACCCCTCCACTGCCATGAGATATTTGCCTTTATCAGGACCTGGATAGTGATCATGCTCAGTCGTGTCTCACTCTTTGTCACACCATGGACTCTAGCCTTCCAGGTTCTTTTGTCCATGGGGTTTTTCAGGCACGAATACCGGAGTGGGTTGCCATTTCCTTCTTCAGGGGATCTTCCTGACCCAGGGATTGAACCTGTGTCTCCTGCATTGCGGGTGGATTCCTTACCCCTGAGCAATTGGGGAAGCCTGAATAATATAGGTTTGACTTTCAGTTTGTAACCAAGTTGAACCCTATGGGACCTTCCCATGACAGACCCCTCTTCCATCCTCTGCTATAGCTCCATTTTCAAGGACCTTGGTAATGTTATCTGATGTACATTTCCTGACTTGTTTTGCAGATGCTAAAACTGCTGCCAAGTGGAAGAAATTAACTACTTGATGACCATGAGCATGTAGCTCCCGGACCTACCGGAATCTAAGGGTTGATAATGTTAACTCCTGTGACACTGGTTGGATGGCATCACCGACTCAATGGACATGAGTTTGAGTAAACCCCCGGGAGTTGATGATGGACAGGGAGGCCTGGCGTGCTGAAGGCCATGGGGTCACAAAGAGTTGGACACGGCTGAGGGACTGAACTGAACTGAACTGTGACACTGATCTGTTATTTCACCATTAACCAGAGAATTGTGCACAAGCTGATCATATACCTTGGGACTTCCTTCCCTCTCCTGGCTCTTAAAAATGCTTTGCTGAAACCCATCATGGGAATTTCAGCTTTATGAGCACTAGCTGTCCTTACGATAGTTGCTGAATTCTCCTTCGCCACAACCTGGTGTCAGTAGGTGGGTTTTACTGTGCACATGTCCAAGTGAGTGGACCCGAGTGTTGGTTTAGTAACAGGCTCACCAAAATTCGAATAGATTGAAGAAAAGAGTCAGACATAACAGTAAAATAAGAACGCAGCCCTAGAAGACAAAATGTATGGATTTCATTTTTAGCTCCGCACTTAAGAGCAGTGTAGCTTTCTATATAAAATATATGTAATAGCTACCTCAAGTGAATAAGATTTTTATAAGGATTAAGTCAGTCAAAAATGCAAAGCAACTAGCTCATTTATTGGTAAAAAGTTCTCATTAACTTTTAGAAACAATTAGGAATATTATTTATGTTGTAATTATTATTAATTTCCTATTGTTCCTAAATATTAAGATAATTCAGATTCTCTTTGTGTTTCTCATATTTTTTCCAGACAGTAATTGAAATGTTTAGGTAAATCAAAGCAAGAGACCACAGAGTTCTTTTTTGTAATAAGAAGTTTGGAGACAGTATGTAATTTACCTGGACTAGGTAATTTCAAGGAAGAAAAATTACAGAAGATAAAGTAATATTAATGGGTTAAGTTGAATTTTTAAGATCATGGTTCTTGTTTTATTCGTTCCGTTAAAAAAAAAGTGTTGAATTTTGGTGCTGGATAACACAATCAGACAATTTCCCCTGGGTATGCTCTCCATGAACTCTTAATCTTCCAATGCAGAGAAAACTTAATTAAAAAGGAGCCTATTAACAGTGTACAATGTATTTAATGAGTGGGCCACTGACATCTCAATATGAAATGGGGCAATTGCATTTAAATAGAGGAAAGATGGTTATAGGAACTTCTCTTAGAGTTCACTAAGAGTTCTGAAAATATAAAGGTCTTGTCTTTGTTAACATTGAATTTTTGATACACACCAGCTAAATGTGGCTCAGCTGGTAAAGAATCCGCCTGCAATACAGGAGACCTGGGTTCGATCCTTGGGTTGGGAAGATCCCCTGGAGAAGGGAAATGCTACCCACTCCAGTATTCTTGCCTCGAGAATTCCATGGACTTTATAGTCTATGGGGTCGCAAAGAGTCGTGCATGACTGAGTGACTTTCACTTCATTTCACTTCTTTTAAATGGCCAGTGAGAGGTCTTCTTAGTTCATCATTCAAAGCAATATTTCAAATTAGTAGAATTAAGTTTAGCTCTGTGACATATTATAAGCTCCTTTCACTATTTATTCAAATGTCTTTAAACTTTCCCTTTTACGTCCTGCCATTTTAAAGAGGAAAATATTATTACATAATTTGGATACTTTTTCTAGTCTCTCCTGTATAATCTGCACACACCTAGACAGAATTCATGTCTCATAATCGCTCTTGTGAACTACATATGTAAAAATAGTCCTATAGAACTAGTGAATGATTTATTATGGGAAATATTTCATATTGATACTTGCCTATGATTTTTTTAATTATCTTTCACTGGCTTTTGAAAATATGTGTGAAGTTTCTGCAGAATCGCCAAACACAATATGCCATTTTGAGCACTCAATAAAGATGGACTGAATAGGAATATGTTTAGGTCTCTTTTTCTCCATCTATGTAAAACTACTATAAATAAAAAGAAAATTCTTCAGAAAGGGAGAAAAATGATAGGTAGACTCTAGATCAAGTTGGTTACTAATTGAAATGAGCAGTTTTATGAGGAATGAAAGAAGGTCAGAAGATTAATTGACTGAGATTCATTAAGTCATAAAATGTTTTTCTCAGCTTCAATTTAGTCTATCAAGTTAACATGAAATTGAAACTATATAAATAAAGATGACAAAAAGTATATTGAAAGTCATTATGCCATAAATATTGTATGAATTTAATGGTTTTTACTTCATCTATTAATTATTAAATATTTCCATTTCCAGAAAAGTTAAAACATGAGAACTGTGTGCTACCACCCCTCTTTGTCAAATCTAACTCAACCACACTTATATCATTTAAAAAATGCTACTGAAGGGTCATAGCTATATACCTCTTCCAAATTACATCCCTTCCATCATACTGAAATAAATAAATAATTAATGCAATTTACTGTATTGTTCATTATATTTACCATAAGGCAGTTCTAGCCCTGAGATCTAATTTTTCCACAGTGCCTTTTTTTCTTTTGCCATATATGTGCTTGTGTGATTCTGAGAAAAAAGATAAAGCTGTAGGTGTATATGTCTCTTTCTCACCTTGAATATATTCATTTCATAAACATGGAAAATAAAATAATATTTTTCCTGTCAGGCTGTTATACTATTTTAAAATTAATATAACATTTCTTTTAGGTGAGATGTAATTTAGAAATAAATTTGTATATAATAAAGTGTAACACCATGATGATTTGACATATGTATACTTTGTGAAATGAGTAGCACAATCAGGTTAATTAACAGATTCATCATCTCACATGGTTACTTCTTTTAAAAAAAAATTTTTTTTATGATGAGAACACTTAAGTTTTACTATCAGCAAATTTCAACTACACAGCATGATATTATTAAGTATAGTCATTAGGCTGAACATTGGATTCCCAAAAGGCATTCATCTTATAACTTGAAATTTTTGACCAGCCTTTCCCATCTCCCCATCTGCTACCCTCACTCCCAATCCCTGGTAAACACTACTGAAATTCTATTGCCCATTTCTGTGACTTCAACTTATCTTTTTTTTAAAATTATTTTAGATTGATAGAAACTTAGAACACATATGTCTACATTGGATGTTCATGCATCTATCTTGCTTTGCAATATTACTTTTATGTTTAATTACATTCTTACTTTTCTTTCTCTCCACTTAATTAACTATATAGATAAAATACATTTTAATGAATTTAATTGGAATTTTAGACGAGGGTAATAATCTTGGGGACATTCCTAGTTGTGTTACAACAGACTGATTCAATTATTTATCTTTTATTCTTGGTCCCTGAAAACACTAATTTTATTACAACTGGTAAGGAGTAAGAAAATGTACATTAAAATACAATGAGAAACTTTGGTACACAATGGAAAATATTTCTTAAATACCTACTTAGATTAATTTCATAGACTTCTGGATATATTTTAAAGAAGGAAACATAATAACAGCTGTGAAGTACTTTAAATTTTGTTTGTTTCTTTTAAACGAATATCATCATATACCTTATTTTCTGTGATGTATCTTCAACAAGGTAGTATATTAGTTTACATAGAGAGTCCTGAGTTTGTATACAATTTCAATGTCTAACTCTCTGCTTATGAAATTTCTCTGAAAGCTGTTCTTTAGAATTAACTTTGAAATAAATCACTAACATCCAAGTATTTTCCAGGTTTAACCATTCTTTGTCTTAGCTCCTTTGGGTGACTCTAGGCAGCCATGTTTTTACCATGTGACTCTATTTGCCCGGTTATAACTAACTGGATAAGAGATAGACTCTGACAAATAAAACAACAACAAAAATCTCCAAACCAAACAAAACCAACAACAAAAACCTCTTTGTTTTGGAAATTTGGAATTGTGTCAATCCTTCCTAATTCCTTAAGTTGGGGATGTTTGACCCCAAGATGAGTGACATGTCTTCTACTATGTGCCCAGCAAAGCAGAAAAACGTGCCATGGAGAAAAGAAAAATGAAACTAAAAGGCAGAGGAAAATTGTAAATTAAAAGTCAGGTGGTGAAAATGAGGAAAAGATACTCTATGACTTGAAGGCTGCTTTTATTTTTTGTTCTCAGCCTGAAGAATCTTGCTTGTAATTTATGTTCCTGTGTTTCTCAGAAGGAAATGCTATTATTAAGTCAGCCTGAATGTGTCATTAATTATATCCAAATGATCTTTCACTGAGACACTCGCCATTTGTTTTCTCAGTATAATCAGGGGTAAATAATGTCCCTTTATTTTAGTTAATACAAACAAAATGAGATATTTGTGTTTAAGTCACTGACAGGAACCTAGGAGCTGGAGTTTCATCTTTGGGATTTTCCATAGTGGTACATGGGTACTCAATAAAACAAAGTCCATTTATGTTTCCTGAATAAGATTATCAGCTTTAATATAGTCTTTTCATGAATGCTTTAATCTTATCAGTATTATTAATATTTTGTTTGAAAAGTAATTACTGATGTGATAAAGTTGAAAAGCAGAACCTCTAGATCTCAGACCATGCGGCTTAAAGATTCTGGTTCTGCCTCATTAACTTGTGATCTTAGAAAAGTTACTTAGAGTTATTTAAAATGGAAATATGATAGCAGTCACCTTATTAAAATGTTATAAAAGGTAAAATAATTTATAAACTTGAAATCCTTGAAGTATTCTTAGTATGCAAGCTCTTTTATAATTAATTGCTTTGTCATTGCTTTTCAATAGCATATCTGTAGGAAAAATATGTTTAAAAAAAGTATAAAGATAGCGTTACTGGGAAATGAATACTATATGGATAATGGATTTTGTTGTATGGTAAAAGCAGAGAGAAACAGTCAGCAAACATTTCAAAGAAACATTAAGCATCTAGGTGACTGGAGAGAATACGTATGTGTGTTTAGTTGCTCAGTTGTGTCCGACTCTTTGTGACTCCATGGACTGCAGCCTGCCAGGTTCCTCTGTCCATGGGAATTCTCCAAGCAAGAATACCGGAGTGGGTTGCAATGGGTGTCCAGGGGATCTTCCCAACCCCAGGATTGAACCCAGGTCTCCCGCATTGCAGGTGGATTCTTTATCAACTAAGCCACCAGGGAACCCCATATGAATGCATAGCATTCATAATTGTAGCTTCCTGCAATCTTTCAAGTTCCTTGGAAAACTTTTGGCCCAGGGACTTTGATAACATAACCATGATCTGCATTCAATCGGTCTTGCAAGGTCAGAGAGTAGTTTGGTTACCAGGTTGTACAGTTGAATGCTACTTAATGCTAAGTGTAAAATACTACTTCAGACCTTTATTTTTCTGTAAATCTATACACCTTCTCCCACTAACTTTTCTCCATGAATAGTTAAAAATATATGAATTCCATTCCTTGCTAATTTCTTGATAATCTTACACTATTGCCTTTGAATAATATAATTACACTGTTGTCCCTATTCTTAAAGACTTAATCTTAAAGACTGTACTTGGTTTTGAATCCTGTAGTGTAATTAATCCTAGAGGCTCTGGTAGTTGAGTTGATAGAAGCAGCAGGCTACTTTGACTTTAAGAATTTTTACCATTTCTCTTCTAAATATCTTTTGCTATACATTGTTCATATAATCAGCAATGTGTGAAATTTAGGTGTCTGACTCTACTCTCTGCAGGGGACTCCTTTAATTTGGTGTTTGTCCTCATACTTAAATTCAGCCATCATAGAAATCCATGCTTTAATTATTATGGCAAACCACTGGGAGAATCAAATTACCTGTAGTGGCTTCCATTCACTTTTTCATTCAATTCATGATCAGTCAGTTCCAGCTGCTAATACTCAGGCAATAGCAATATCTACTCATGCAAAATGTTTCTTTTCTTCCCTCCGCCCAATGTTTTTTCTACTTATCACCTCTTATTTTTTAATGTGCCATGGATCTTAAACTTCTGGTTTATTTTTACTATGTTATTCTATTTATTATTTTGTTTTAGTTTAAGATAATAGAGATATTTTGAAATTGTGGAATCATGGTATATATTCTAGAATCTGTTAATTACTGGTAGTAGGATTTTTAGCCAATGACATGAGTTCTTTGACTCAAGCTTTCTTTATTTCAAAGTGAATTTTGAGGTATATAAAAAAAGAAACTTTAAAAAAGTATGTGCTGTAACATTCTCTATAGTCCTTTTGAACTTTTAAACACCTCTGCTTGTGGGGGTCTTCGCCTGATAGCATAACCCAAACAAACTTTCATTCCTGAGGTGTCTGAGCCATAGCAATCCTGCCTAAATGGGATTATTGTAGTTTTCCATTAGCTTTACTCACAGGATATGAGATGTCCTATATTCGAGACTTTTCTTTACTTACACTCTGCCTCCACTGAAGCTGGATTTACTCCTGGTAGTCACTTCAGCCAGGAGCGAAACACTCATCTTTGTTCCTTTAGAAGCATGAAGAGTCCAAGTGGCCAGGCTGCTGTCTTACATTCCAACAATGTAATCGTTGTATCTACTAGTGAAAGCAAAAGTTTTGTTAGTGAATCAAGAGTAACGGGTGGTGGCACTTACAGAGGTGAAGTAATAATAGTATCCTGTTCATCTATTTCACTTTCAGAGAAACCATGCTCAACTTGCCAATGTCATGGGTCTCTGAGAGTTAGGCTATTCTGATTACTTCTTTGGCTCCACTGTTCATTTTGGTAGCCACACCCACCTTGTCTGGCAATTAAGTGACATTACTTGAGTCTTGCAACTCTGGCTTTCCATTATTCCCACTGCATTTAGGGATTCACTTTGATGGTAGAATTTCCCCTGTAAATATTTGACCTAGTGAGAATAACAACCATGAAAACTTTTAAGAATACTGGGCCTTCCCTGAGGCTTTTTTTTTTTAATATATGCTGCTGCTGCTGCTAAGTCGCTTCAGTCGTGTCCGACTCTGTGCGACCCCATAGACAGCAGCCCACCAGGCTCTGCCATCCCTGGGATTCTCCAGGCAAGAATACTGGAGTGGGTTGCCATTTCCTTCTCCAGTGCATGAAAGGGAAAAGTGAAAGTGAAGTCGCTCAGTCGTGTCCGACACTTAGCGACCCCATGGACTGTAGCCTACCAGGCTCCTCCATCCATAGGATTTTCCAGGCAAGAGTACTGGAGTGGGGTGCCATTGCCTTCTCCGATCTCTTATGCAGATATTCACAAATTCAAACCACTCATTGGGTTCACATTAGCTGTCAATCCACACAGGCTTTTTACTGGTATTCAGCAAATCTCGGCTCTTATACCTGACCTATCAGCTATCTCACCTACAGCCAGGTGCACACAGTACTTTCGGGCCT
Organism: Giraffa tippelskirchi; assembly: GCF_054371585.1. Taxonomy (NCBI): domain Eukaryota; kingdom Metazoa; phylum Chordata; class Mammalia; order Artiodactyla; family Giraffidae; genus Giraffa; species Giraffa tippelskirchi. The sequence continues at coordinate 47,304,618 of NC_137282.1, read as the reverse complement.
GCTGCATGGACAGGATTCTTATAATTTTCAAATAAATTCTATTTCTTAAAATATTAATTCCACTGAAGAGATCAGTGAAAACACAACCCATCGAGGTCAAGGTTTGCACGTGGTACTTTGTTGAGAGTCAGTCTTGACTTTAACTTCCTGAGGCTTACAAAGAACGGGTGCCCCACGGGCACAGTGTACCCCCTCCTCGCATCAGCTTTTGTCTGGCCCCCATGAGCACCCCAGGCTTCCCTTTTGGGTCAGCTGGTAAAGAATCCACCTGCAATGCAGGATACCTGGGTTTGATCCATGGGTTGGGAAGATCCACTGGAGAAGGAAAAGGCTACACACTCCAGTATTCTGGTCTGGAGAATTCCATGGACTATTGGAGTTGCAAAGAGTTGGACACAACTGAGCGACTTTCACTTTCACAAGCACCCCACAGCCCTGAGATAGGCAGGGACCTGACCACAAACTGGGACCCAACTTCTAATGCAGATTCAGGAGTGAGGCCAGCACCTAATCTCTGGGAGTGTCCCCTCCTGGGTAGAGATATTTGGACGTCATCTCTGAGGTCCTCTGCCCAAATTCTAAGCCTTTAAACTTGACACTGGAATGAAGAGCAAATAAAAGGTCTTTTTCAAAAGCTTCTGTTCCTTTTCTGGATCATGACACAGGCTCTAACCTGCAACAGCTGAGAATGAAGACTGAATTTTCTCCGGCATAAGCTGCTGCAAAGTGATCCGCACAGATGTTCTGTGGCTTAAAACAGACTATCTTTTTAAATGCCTGGCATTTCAGATACTTAAGATCGTCTTTGTTATGTGAGACTAGGCTTTCACTGGGGCTTCCACTGTAGTTCAAAGTGTAAAGAATCTGCCTGCAATGCAGGAGACCCAGGTTCTTTTAAGTTTCTCACCTTCTTGACAAGGTTCCTAGGAAAGTCATCCCAAACCAATGACTTCTGCCTGTGTTTAGATTTATATAAACTAAATCTGGGTAATTTTGTATTAAGGAGCCAAAAGGGAGAATGGCAGTGTGGCAGTCCACTAGGCGCTGTCACAAAGCATGATAGCCCCAGCTCTTGAACAGACACTTACTGTCTCATAGCCCTGGTGGCCAGGGCTTGTTTCTGAGGGCCTCTCTCCGCGTCTTCATGTGGTCTTCTCCATGGTTTAATTATGCTGTGTCCTCTGAGATGTCCCAGGGTGGATGAGGAAATCTTACATGAAAAACGCTCTCTAATATTCCAATTTCCCTAAACTTTAAGATGCCTTTCTCTATAGTATTCAAGGCATTTGAGCATTTCAACTTCTTTCAGTTATAGGCTATCTTTGGGTCCATGTTTCTGCCAACCAATTAAACATCTGAAATCTATGCTTAATGGGCTCATCCAATACTCTTGGACTGATTCAACTGTATATTCTTATTACCATGATAACACATCATTAATACTCATTACCACATGTATTCCTCTTATTTCTATACCAAAAAAAAAAAAGTTAGAAAAACCACGCAGTTTTTGTGCAATACATAGCAAACACTTCGTAAGTTACACTTTGTACCTCACTTTTTGGAGCCTGCCAGAACTTGAGTCTTTACATGTCAAAAGGCAAAGAGGGATGGTAGGGTTAGGCCTTGAAGATAATTAGCAGAGCTCTGAAAGGAAAATACCTCAGGGGAAGCCATTACAACTGCTTTAGGCAAAGGTGGGCTTAACCTCTTCAGGTAAGAAGACTCTGTCTACTGGCTAAGAAGGCCAATCAGAATTTAAAGATTCAATGTCTCCAGCTTCACTGGAATCTGGCCATATGCACCCACTTTAAATTTCAGGTCCACATTCCTTTCAGATCAACATCCTGACTTTGATAGGACACATTCTGTAAAGTTGGGAACTGATTTGTGCAATAATTTAGTCACTCACAGGATGAGACTCTGGCTTGTTTTTCTTTGTTACAGAAGTCACCCTGATCCCATTAACAACAAGAGAAAATTCTTTATTTCAGAAAAGTAATAGAAGCTTTTACTGATTTATACCTAATTTGAGTTGAGAATGTAAGCCCTGAGCTCATCATTTTCTTTCCCTCCATTCTATAGCACAGTTATGAATAATCAGCCAATCCTATGATTAGTCCTCAATCTGACTAAAATGTTCTAAGGTGATAAATACATGCTCACCCAGAACCTCACTTCTTACAGATATTTGGTTAGGCATATCCACATGGCAATATTTTGTGTATCTCGATTGCTACATCATAACGTGGGCTACTAGTGACCTCTTCATCACTGGCAATAAAATCCTTAGTATCTCTAAATCCAGTCTCTAAGATTAGAGAATCATTTCTGGAAAATCAGAACCCAAATTAGGAAACTCGGTTTAAAATTCTGTTTCTTCCAAAGATTAAAAAAAAAAAAAATGTTTTCTTCTCATGAGAACTTGTTTTCATTTTTGAGACTTTTAAGTTGATTGCATCAGGTCCGTACAAATTATATAGGATACTATTCTCAAATATTCTTTATGAACTTTAATCGAATCTACAAAGTACCATCACAGCAATATCTAAATTAGTGTTTCACTGGATACCGGGAGACTAGAGCCTAGCAAAATTGACTAATCAAAAGATGATAAAAATTATCAGAAGCCCCATGGAATGTTATGAGAATAAAATGTCCTAGCATAAAATAAAGCATTTCTTACTGTCTGGCATGTATTAAGTGCTACCAAAAGGGTTAACTATTGTTTAAGCCATTCTGGGTTGGATTTTTACTTTTTGAAGCAAATTGTTCCCTAACAGTCTTTCATAATTAGTTAGGAAGTAAGGAGTCTCCTACCTGCTAGAAAAAAGATGTGCAGGAGCTTGTATTCAGCCATGCACTCATCCTTGTGTTGGTCATTCTGGCAACTCTGAGCATTGTGATTGGTCCTGCCTGTCACAACCACAGAACAAGCTATTGATTATCTCTTGTGTTGAGGGAAACAAGAATGTTTCCAGAAAAACCAGAGGAACAATAAAGCAAATGCTGACAATAGCCATAATTTTCTACTTTCTAGCATGCATGCATGTGCATGAACACACACATGAACATGCACATTCACACATACACACACACATACACCTTATAATGCACACAATTCCAAAATTTTCCCTATGTGATACTATCATTCCACATGCAACACAAAAAACACTCACAAAAGGAGAAATTTCTAAGCCAGATCCATCTTATTCATACCCATCCAAGGCCAGGGGGCCCACATTATCTGCAATCTTTTTATTTAGGCTTAGATATGTAATCATGAAATTTCTGGACTATGTGATAAACTACCTTGTGTGTAGCCACCAGGCTTCCTTGGTGGCTCAGATGGTAAAGAATCTGCCTGTAATGCCTGGATTCAGTCCCTGGGTGGGGAAGATCTCCTGGAGGAGGGCTTGGCAACTCACTCCAGTATTCTTGCCTGGAGAATCCCCATGGACAGAGGAGCCTGGTGGGCTACCGACTATAGGATTGCAAAGAGTTGGTTACGACTGAGTGACTAAGCACAACCTTATATGTAGGCAGTGTTTAATTACAGATGGAAACCTGGGTAACCCCCAAACAACAACCAATCAGAAAAGAAGTGAAAATAGCACATAATAGTCACCACTTGAAACTTTTATCTTCCAACAGGAGGAGTATAAAAGGAGCTAAAGCACTTCCTTAGAGGGAATGGAATGAATAAATGAATTATTATTCCAAACCGCCCCAGATTCTATCACCTGAAAATATTCACTTTCTTCCTTGTCTTCTCCCCACCAACGAGGGTCATCGGGGTTGAGAAGCATCACGGTAAAGCAGGCTTTGAATGTATTCCTCTCCTGGTTAAGCATCCCTGAAGCGGAGGGTTACCTACATTGAAAAAAAAAGGAAGGAGATAATGTACTTTGATCCCTTTGAAAACATTAGCTTTTTGGTAAGTAGACTGATGACATTTATTATTTTTATTTTTTTCTTTATATTTTCTCCCTTGTTTTTGGTGATAACACTTAAGATTCTATCTTCAGTAAATTTCAAGTATACAATAGAGAATTATCAACTATAGTCATCATGCCATACCATAGATCTTCAGCACTAGGGCTAATCATTCTAGAATGCTGTATTTATTATCCTTTTGCTTTTTCTTATACATTTAAATCTTGTATGTGTTTCATAAAACTACTATTTTGTTTCACTTTCTTTGGGTGGTCTTATTCTATATCTATCATTAAATTTGGATTATTTTTAATATGATTTTTAAAATTAATTTATTTGACTGTGCCAGGTCTGGCATGTGGAGTCCAGTTCCCTGACTAGGGATTGAACCGGGGCCTCCTGCAATGGGAGTGCAGAGTCTTAGCCACTGGACCATGAGGGAGGTTCCTAAGATTAATGACATTTATAGTAAGAGTTTCATTACCTATGAAATGCTGCCTGCAGAATGTCTTTGATTCACTGTTGGTAATGATAAACTAAAGAGCTTCCCAGGTTGTACTAGTGGTAAGAATCTACCTGCCAATGTAGGAGACACAAGAGATGAGGATTTGATCCCTAGGTCAGTAAGATCCCCTGGAGAAGGGAATGGCAACCCGCTCCAGTATTCTTGTCTGGAGAATCCCATGGACAGAGGAGTCTGATGGCCGTAGTCCATGTGGTTGCAAAGAGTCAGACATGACTGAACACCACCACACATGATAAACTATGCTAGAATCGACAGCTTTCTGGTACATGGCTTCAGGAAACTATCACACAAGCTAGGTCATTACCTGGGTATAAAATAATTTTTGTAACATAAATGTTCCCTGCTATGTGAGGCAATAACCCATACATCTTTTTAGAATTTAAATACATGATCATGGCCAAAGAAGTTTTGTTCAACATGAAAAGGAAGGACCTGGAAGTCATGTACAATGCCCCAGACCTCCTCCTTCTTGACTGATTGTCTCCATTGCTTGTATTCCTCAAATTATTATAAGATTAATCCTGGGTAAGATTATTAACCCATAGGAGCCCAGCTAAAATCATCCCTACATTAGTTCAGAGAAAATTTCCCTGTTAGACTGACAAATTTTGGCGTCACCTCTATGATTGAGTAGGTAGAGGGTCTGAGAATTTCTTCAGTTGTTGAAGAATCTCAAGATATTTCTTCAGAAATCCAAAAACCTTAAAATATTGACTGAATGAAAACTTCAACTTCCAACAGTGCCAGAAAATCTCTAAAGTCAACAACTTCAAATCAAAGCCTATCCAGTGTTTGTAGATACTAGTGTCATTAGTTAGCTGGCCAGAGGATTTGGCTATTCCTCCTTGACTCAGTGTATTACAGAGAGAAACGACCTACGTCAACAATGCTTCAGATCTGTCTTGCATTGTCTTCTTTGTCTCTAGACAAGCTATATTTTATTTCAACTTTTTTTTCTAGGTAGCAATTTTTACTCAAAAGAGAAAGACATGAGCAATTCTCTTAAATTTACTATATCTTTTTTTTCCCCTCCAAGTCAGCTAAAGAGGCTCAGCTTGTACAGTGTCCAAGTACCAGGATATCATAGAGGTATTTTAATAGCTGATTACTGCCTCTGGACTTGGATGGGTACCATCTGTATTTGTTTTCCAGGAGTGTCATAACAAAATACCATAAATTATGGCTGAAATGATAAAAATGAAATACTTCACAGTTCTGGAGGCTAGAAATCTGAGGTCAAGGTGTCAGCAGGCTTTATTCCTTTGAAGATCTGTGAGGAAGAATCTATCTGAGGCCTCTTTCCTTGGCTTGTTGATGACCATCTTCTCCCTATGTCTCTGTACACTGTCTTTCCTTTATGAGTGTCTATAGTCAAATTTTCCCTTCTTATAAGAATACCAGTCATGTTGGATTAGTGTCCACCCTAATGACCTCACTTTAAGTTAAACAATTTATGACATCAGCAATGACCTTATTTCCAAATAAACTCACACTCTGAATTTAGAGCGATTAGAACATTAGCAATTTGGGGGGAGATAAAATTCACCCCATAACACCATCTTGGTTATGTGAAAAGGACGGTATCTCAGCTCCTTGATATAGCCGATTTCCCATTTTGTGGTCTGCTTTTAGAAACATTCCATCTTCCTGAAAGTATTAATCAAGATTCCAATGGACAGAAACCTTACATGTGTATATAAAGGATGCTGGTATTTGTATTCAGTTTTGTTATTGAATTACAGAGAGGACAAAACTGACTTTGAGGTTCATAAAGCACTTAAAAATTATTGAGACTTTCTTTCTTTTGTATGTTTCTCTCTGACTATTGGCTTGATTATCTCAAACCAGCTGCTCAGGAGAGATTGAATCCACAACAACAGAGTTCTAGGCTCATGTCCATGGAGCCTCAGGCATCCAAGAACTGAAAGCAGGCATTTCACAGTCAGCTCCTGCAAGAACAAACCCACGGAAGACTTTCTGTAGTTCTTGCTTTATGGATATCTTCACCTCTGGATCAATCACGGTGACTAAAGATGGGTGAATTTTATTATGGCTTACCTGCTCACACCTAATGCCTTAGGATTGGGGTAAAATGATTTGAAAGAAAAACATAGACAGTAAACAAACTTTTATGCTGCTAGCTTATCTGGCACTTCAATCATCTTAGAAAATGATGCTTAATATCCTAAGTACTTTCCTCAATGGAAAAAATGCAAAACAGAAGATACTTATAATTTTTTTCATTTCCTTTTAGCGATCATTTTGTCTGTTACTATGAAGACCTACAAGACCTTTTACAACAAAAACACCCAAAAAAGATGTCCTTTTCAATATACGGGAATGAATGCAAACGTAGGAAGTCAAGAAACACCTGGCATAACAGGCAAGTTTGGCCTTGGAGTACAGAATGAAGCAGGGCAAAGGCTAATAGAGTTTTGCCACGAGAACGCACTGGTAATAGCAAACACCCTATTCCAACAACACAAGAGAAGACTCTACACGTGGACATCACCAGATGGTCAACACCGAAATCAGATTGATTATATTCTTTGCAGCCAAAGATGGAGAAGCTCTATATAGTCAGCAAAAACAAGACCGGGAGCAGACTGTGGCTTGGATCATGAACTGCTTATTGCCAAATTCAGACTTAAATTGAAGAAAGTAGGGAAAACAACTAGTCCATTCAGGTATGACCTAGATAAAATCCCTTATGAGTATACCGTGGAAGTGACAAATAGATTTAAGGGTCTAGACGTGATAGACAGAGTGCCTGATGAACTATGGACAGAGGTTCGTGACATTGTACAGGAGACAGGGATCAAGAAAATCCCCATGGAAAAGAAATGCAAAAAAGCAAAATGGCTGTCTGAGGAGGCCTTACAGATAGCTTGGAAGAGAAGAGAAGCGAAAAGCAAAGGAGATAAGGAAAGATATTCCCATCTGAATGCAGAGTTCCAAAGAATAGCAAGGAGAGATAAGAAAGCCTTCCTCAGGGATCAGTGCAAAGAAATAGAGGAAAACAACAGATTGGGAAAGACTAGAGATCTCTTCAAGAAAATTAGAGATACCAAAGGAACATTTCATGCAAAGATAGGCTCGATAAAGGACAGACATGGTATGGACCTAACAGAAGCAGAAGATATTAAGAAGAGGTGGCAAGAATACACAGAAGAACTGTACAAAAAAGATCTTCATGACCCAGATAATCACGATGGTGTGATCACTCACCTAGAGCCAGACATCCTGGAATGTGAAGTCAAGTGGGCCTTAGAAAGCATCACTACGAACAAAGCTAGTGGAGGTGATGGAATTCCAGTTGAGCTATTTCAAATCCTCAAAGGTGATGCTGTGAAAGTGCTGCACTCGATATGCCAGCAAATCTGGAAAACTCAGCAGTGGCCAGAGGACTGGAAGAAGTCAGTCTTCGTTCCAATCCCAAAGAAAGGTAATGCCAAAGAATGCTCAAACTACCACACAATTGCACTCATCTCACATGCTAGTAAAGTAATGCTCAAAATTCTCCAAGTCAGGCTTCAGCAATACGTGAACCGTGAACTTCCAGCTGTTCAAGCTGGTTTTAGAAAAGGCAGAGGAACCAGAGATCAAATTGCCAATATCCGCTGGATCATTGAAAAAGCAAGAGAGTTCCAGAAAAACATCTATTTCAGCTTTATTGACTATGCCAAAGCCTTTGACTGTGTGGATCACTATAAACTGTGGAAAATTCTGAAAGAGAAGGGAATACCAGACCGTCTGACCTGTCTCTTGAGAAACCTGTATGCAGGTCAGGAAGCAACAGTTAGAACTGGACATAGAACAAGAGACTGGTTCTAATTAGGAAAAGGAGTACGTCAAGGCTGTATATTGTCACCCTGCTTATTTAACTTACATGCAGAGTACATCATGAGAAACGCTGGGCTGGAAGAAACACAAGCTGGAATCAAGATTGCCGGGAGAAATATCAATAATCTCAGATATGCGGATGACACCACCCTTATGGCAGAAAGTGAAGAAGAACTAAAGAGCCTCTTGATGAATGTGAAAGAGGAGAGTGAAAAAGTTGGCTTAAAGCTCAACGTTCAGAAAACTAAGATCATGGCATCTGGTCCCATCACTTCATGGGAAATAGATGGGGAAGCAGTGGAAACAGTGTCAGACTTTATTTTTTTGGGCTCCAGATTCACTGCTGATGGTGATTGCAGCCATGAAATTAAAAGACGCTTACTCCTTGGAAGGAAGGTTATGGCCAACCTAGATAGCATATTTAAAAGCAGAGAGATTACTTTGCCAACAAAAGTCCGTCTAGTCAAGACTATGGTTTTTCCAGTGGTCATGTATGGATGTGAGAGTTGGACGGTGAAGAAAGCTGAGCGCCGCAGAATTGATGCTTTTGAACTGTGGTGTTGGAGAAGACTCTTGAGAGTCCCGTGGACTGCAAGGAGATCCAATCAATCCATCCTAAAAGAGATCAATCGTGGGTGTTCATTGGAAGGTCTGTAGTTGAAGCTGAAACTCCAATACTTTGGGCACCTCATGCGAAGGGTTGACTCATTGGAAAAGAGCCTAATGCTGGGTAGGATTGGGGGCGGGAGGAGAAGGGGATGACAGAGGATGAGATGGTTGGATGGCATCACTGACTCGATGGACATGGGTTTGGGTAGACTCCGGGAGTTGGTGATGGACAGAGAGGCCTGGCGTGCTGCAATTCATGGGGTCGCAAAGAGTCGGACACGACTGAGCGACTGAACTGATGCTCTTTATCTCCTTTTTTTTTGTGCTTTAGTCTTATCTTTTACATTTCAGAATATTTTCCTAAATATTCATTGTTCTGTGTGTGTGTATGTGCGTGCATGTATGTGTGATGAGTGTATGTACATGTTCGAGTATTTTTTTTTCTTTAATTCTGATAAAAGCACAAAACTGTGGTTGAGTTACTCTACTCTCTCCCTCGTTGCTCAACTGCTTATGGATAGGGAAAAGAAATCATACTGTGGGATGTATGTTGTGAACTCATGTGAAACAATTTAGTCATTCAACATTCATTAGGAACTTTTATTAAATATTGATACCTTTCAAAATTGGAAGCAGATGGGAAGTGGTACGGGCTTCCCAGATGGCACTAGTGGTAAAGAACCCACCTGACAATGCAGGATACATAAGAGAGGTGGGTTCGATCCCCGGGCCAGGAAGATCCCCTGGAGGAGGGCATGGTAACCCACTCTAGTACTCTGTACTAGAGAATTCTATGAACAGAGAGGAGTCTGGTGAGCTACAGTCCATAGGGTCGCAAAGAGTTGGACGTGACTGAAGAGACTGAGCATGCAGCATGAGAGTGGTATACAGGCATTTTTCCATGATTTCACTGTTAGACAATTTTTTCCCATGGTATTCAGTCTTTTTTAGACCAAATTCTTCAGAATATGATGTATTAGAAAGCAGATAAAAATAATTCAAAACGCATTTATTTCTAGGCTCAGGGAAATTTTATTCTTTCTTAAGGAAAAATGCCAACAAGTATCTTACATGAAAGGCAATTCCAATTCAGCCATAGTAGCATACTGGCTAAAAATTAAGCTGGATCAGCAGATGGTGAACACAGAAACCAGTGCAGGTCTATATTGGGAAAAGTGAAGTCACTCAGTCGTGTCCGACTCTTTGTGACCCATGAACTGTAGCTGGCCAGGCTCCTCCATTTACGGGATTTTCCGGGCAAGAATACTGGAGTGGGTTGCCATTTCCTTCTCCAGGGAATCTTTTTGACCCAGGGAGCAAACCCGGGTCTCCTGCATTACAGGCAGACTCTTTACTGTCTGAGCCACCAGGGAATCCCTTTTTTTATTGGGAATACAAGTTCAAAGGTAGTTGTGGTTGATTTTGCGAGATAGTTTTCCTTCTTTCATGCAAAGACTTTCTACCAGCTCACCTATTTCGAATAACATTTATTTCTCTAAATTTTCTCTAACACCTCTCATACTAGTTAGCAAACTGTGTGATGGAAAAATTGATAATGATATTTGAAGTGTTTTAAGAGGCCAGGTCTGGAGCGTGCTTTGCTGCTTTGAGTTGCTTCAAACCACCCTCTACTGCATTGTAGATTAGAGTCCACTTATGCACACATATAACACTTTTATACTAAAGTGTGTTTAAAATAAATTAATCCGTAGACAATATAACACTAGGGTAGAGGGATGGATTATGGAACATGTAGTTTCAGTCCAAGGTCAAGACATCCTAGGTGAAATTCTGAGGAATTAGAAAATTCAATCTGCATAACATATTTTTTTCTGGGTTAATTAAATAACAACAGCTCAGTTAGAAACTAGATTTCTATATTTGCTTTTAATTTTCATACCACATTCCTCTTCAGGTACCAATATGGCTAGACTTGACATCTTTTTATTCAACAACCCATTGGGTTAAGAAAACCAGATACTGTATCAGGAAAATCTGCACAGAAAGTTCCACTGTCCTACAAAGGTTTTGTCTGGAGTGGCTATACTTGTTTTCTTTTTCTTTTTTTCTTAGAAACAGCATCGTGCTTGTTTACAGAGGTTAAGACATTCTGAGTTTATTAAGTATCTTCATAGTAATTACTGAGTTTTTTTTTTTTTTTTTTTCTTCTTTATTCCTGTAAACCGTGGGGCTGGGTGATTTCTTCCAGATTCTCCTCCTGTCTCACATCCACAAATTCATTGTCACAGCACTAAGAACTGTTGACACTGATCCTCTGCCCTTTACCAGACTCTCTTAATGTATTAAGTCTATAATAATCTTTCTCTGTTTAAGATCTTGGGTAGTTACTGCAACATAGTGGGATTTTGTTTGTTCTCTCAAACATATTATTTTGATAACTCCAGTTGCTATCATGACTACAGAATGGGAGTTGTCCATTTGCCTTCACTGATCATGTTTCTCAAAACTCTTCTTCATAATCATTTGCTTGTTGTTTCTGACTTTATTTCCACTCAGTATGTAATATTTTATTATTCCACTGGTTCTGAAGGTCAGTTTGTTTAAATAAGCATTCTTAGTCTAATAGATGGGAGAAAATGTGCAAAAACATTGGGTGGGCTTTCTACCATGAAAAAGTTCAGTGTTAGCTGCTCAATCATGTCTGACTCTTTGTGACCTCATGGACTATAGCCTATCAGGCTCCTTTGCCCATGGAATTCTCCAGGCAAGAATACTGGAGTGGGTAGCCATTCCCTTCTCCATGGGATCTTCCTGATCCAGAGACTGAACCGAGTCTCCTGCATTGCAGGTAGACTATTGTCAGAGTTACAAGGGAAGCCCAGGTTTTCTACCATAAATTTCAACAAATAGATATTTTCTTTTTTCTGGATTATTACAGCTTTCTTTAAAACCATTATCATTATACTTTAACAATTAATATATGCTAAAATATGAGTCAAAGTTAAATAGGTATTAATACAAAAGAGAAAATGTACTATGAATGACACTATGTGCTAAGCCCAAATTAAGCCCTATTGCCAAGATATTTAACACCCTTTCTTTCCCCCCTCTTAGTACACCACTGAAAAATAAAAATATTTAAATATTCCATAAATAAATTAATTTACAAAACATTTAAAAGGAAGCAAAATATTATGGAGAAACCACCTAGCATTTCAGATATGTTAACAGAGTAAAATGTGTTAAACCTCAAACTACCAATTTATATTTATTTATTTAATAAATGTATTTATTTTAGTTGGGGGCTAATTACTTTACAATATTATAGTGGTTTTTGCCATACATTGACATGAATCAGCCATGGGTTTACATGTGTTCCCCATCCTGAACCCCCCTCCCACCTCCCTCCCCATCCCATCCCTCTGGGCCATCCCATTGCCCCAGCCCTGAGCATTTGTCTCATGCATCGAACCTGGAATGGTATTCTGTTTCACATATGATAATATACAGGTTTCGATGCTATTGTCCCAGAACGTCCCACCCTCACCTTCTCCCTCAGAGTCCATAAGGCTGTTCTATGCATCTGTGTCTCTTATTCTGTGTCGCATATAGGATTATTTAGACAAGAAGTCCAACTATGCACTACGTAAGAGATGGACATCTCAAATAAAAATGACTCAAAGAAGGAAAATTTAAAAATCAAAATTCCCTCAGGCTAGCTCAAACAAAATTCAAATAAGGGCATTACAATACTAATATAATCCAAACTATAATTCAGGGTAAAACCATTTATCAAAATAAAAGAGGCAATTGTTAACACTGAGTTTGTAATAGCAAAATGCTAAAGCATATGTAAAAACATGTTCAGGGACTTGTTCTTTCTGTCTTCTAGTTGCTATTTGACATATGTATGTGTGTGTGTATGTGTGTGTGTGTGCGCATACCAATATGTGTGTACAATTATCTTCCATTCTTCTTTTATATCTATAATGTCTTATTTCTTAAACAAATACAGTCTGATATGCTAATAGATGCTGATTTTACCTGTTCCCCAATTAGCATATTAACAATTCAGTGGAGGCTTTTAGTAGCTCAAGCCAGGGGAGAATAGAAAGAATGAACATTTTGAGCATCAGCTTGAAACTCTGTGAATTCAGAGAATGTAGCTGAAGTGGAACTGTTTGCACATATGAAATGACGTAGATCAATTAGTTTCTTTTGGTTCTCCAAACAAATTTAGGCTATCATATAGATTTATCTGTGGCATGTAATTAATGTGAAAAGGAAATTGTGGAAGCGAAAGGAGAAAAATGATACATCGATGCTAGTCCGGTAGAATGGTTGGCATTTCTACATTGCAGCCTTTGGCAGGATTACACTGCATTCCTGTGTATTTTTAGAAGAATGAGGCTGACCGAGTTTACAATGGGAGGTGATAGAACTGGATCAGATCAACCTGCTGTGTTCCAAGGTACACTGTTCAACAATCCCAGGGGGCCACTTAAAGTCTATAATCCTTCTTATTGTAGTGAGGATCTGAGAAATAATTGCTGGCATGTGGGGATTTCTTTACTGTTTTTTGCTGAGCTAAGTGGATTAAATCGAGGTTACCTCAAGTTTTTTCCTATCTTAAGCAACAAAAATATTCAGTATCTCTAGAATAGCAATAGAACCCTAAAGGCAAAAATACCAACAGTTCCATATTTTATTGTTCAGCTGAACTACTGTTTATGTGTAACACTCATTTCAAAGGTCTATGCAATGGAATATGACCAAGTATATTACGCTTCTTAAAGGGCAATTTAAAGCTTAAGTCAGATATTATAATTAATATGTCACATCCAATAAGTCAAATATAATGCTTAGAAAATATAGATTGCACTTGTTTGATATGTCAGTATATTTATGTCAAAATAAATATAACATATTTTGATCAAACTTGATTGCTAATCACCAAATTATAAATATGTATTTTCAAAATACATTTGAAGCAAATATTTTGGGTTATTTCTGCTTCTCCCAGTTTTTAAAACTGTCATGATGTCCATCACATTCAGGTAGTAAATCATCTTTCTGATTAACAGAAACATCATTTTGAGAGCTTGATGAAAATGTTATGCTAGGATAATTAAAATATTTTAAAACAAAAATAGCTTTAAAAAGTTATATTTGAGAAGGACATAAATATTTTTCTTTTATAAAGTTATAGCATTAAAACTTAGTGAACGAGAAAATTGTGTAAATGAGTTTTTTTTTTTATAAATATCATCTTAAAATTTGTGAAACACTTAGGGAATATGGCCTTAGTAATCAGCTTATCCCTTTTAAAATCAACAGATAATATTTAAATATTAAGATATAATTAAAAAGACTTTACAAGTCTTTTTAGTTATCTGTGGTTAACAAAATAAATAAAAAATAACAGAAATCCAAATATTCAAGTTTTATAGTATTTCAGTTTTCAAAACTGGTTCACAGTCATTATCTCATTCTTCCAAATGTAAGGAAATACTATTATCATCAGAATTAAGTGTCTTATTCTGTGGTGGCTTGATTTAGTCATCCAGCTTGTCAGTAGAGAGGCCACGAGGATGAGAACACAGATTAGAATACTCAATAAGTAACACAATTTATTTTTAGACAAATAATATCTCTATTGAACCATCCTCTGAGATTTCAAAACACTTTCTCAAGCATATTCAATTCTACAATTATAGCTCCTATACAGGCTAGCCAATTTAACTTTAAATCTCATTTTGTATCTTTTTTCCTGTCAACTCATTTCTTTTTTATGGTTCCTAAAGCAATCTTGTATTTTAATTGTTAGCTAACATATCTGCTGATTCTTTGAAAAAAGAATATGTCTGTTAAATCCATCTGGTATAACATGTCATTTTAGGCAATGTTTCCTTATGGATTTTCTGTCAGGATGCTCTATCCATTGATGAAAGTGGATATTAAAGTCCCCTACTATTATTGTATTGCTGTCTACTTCTTCCTCCAGGGAAATCTGAGAACATTTCTTATTCAACCTTATATATTAAACGTCGAGTATAGTGACTGACAGATATGAGGTATTTAATACATAAGTGAAATAAATGGAAGATACAGTGAAAACAAAACATGTTAAACATATTTCTGAGTAGAGATTTTAACATCCATAAACTCTGCCTATATTTACAGGTCTTATCCATTACTGAATTTATAGGGTATTTTGAATGTGTGCATTGAAATTTTATTAAAGATGAAATGTTAAAAACAATAAATTTATTACATAGAGTTTTTAAAAGCAATATTTTCATTAGTAAGGAGTAGATGTTTCTATTCTATCAGAAGGGAAAAATATATCTGCTCTAACAGATATATTTTAGAGCAATTTTTTCTAAGAATAATTTTGAGTCTCTCTTTAAACACAGGTTGTGACACTTTATTTTTTTTCTCAGACAGTACTTGTTACTTCAAGAAGTTGACATTTCAGTTTTTATTTCTGAAAATATGATTGATGAATGATACTTCAATGATTTCAAAAGGACCTCACATCCTTTACTGTTGCATAACAAAGCACCAAAACATTTAATGTCTTAAAAGAAATGCACTCTTTCTCACAATTCTGTGAAATGCCTGATCAGCACTTCAGGAATCACTTTGCATCACTGGGTCTCATTCAGGCACTTACAGTCAGCTGACAGATGTGCTGGAGGTTGAATTCAACTGGAACAGCTGGATTGCTGGGAACTTTAATCTTGGGATTCTCCACAGCCTGGAGATCTTATGGTAACATTGTATGAAGGCAAACCCAGTGCCTTACGTTAGCCAATGTCTTGAATTTGATGTAGAAGTGACCTCCATGGAATAATGGGTAAAGAGAGGTATATTTTATTCTGGATCATTAGTGTAAAACTCTTAAGGTTACCCAATATTAATATTAAAAATCTCAAACACATATGCATTATTAAATAAACTGTAATAATTCCACATCAATAGTACATCCATAGCAAGTCTAATGTTACACTCTTAGCAGGATGGAAAAGAGTTGAAATTTTGAAATCATCAAAGCAAGCAAGTTACTTTTCTCATGTTGGGTCATATAACTAAACTTTTTGACTTTCCAGTAATCATTTTCTGAAAACTATGCCAAAATAAATCATTCCAAAATTTTTAGCTTGAAAGTGCTATTTCCTTTATTAATTCTATATTCTTATCACCACATCTTGAGGCAGCCCTGAACACGTGCCAGTCAGATATCTCTTCAAGAACTTCATTGCTGTATAGATGCAAGAGTATAGATCGATAGCTCTCAACCTCCAGCTGCACCACTTGCTGGATCTAAGTGAATCTTAAGCAGAGGTCATGCTCTTCCTGAATATCCTTCTCCCAGGAATGCACCATGGTAGAGGGACTAGGATCAGGCTATTTTTTCACAGTGTGAGATTCATCTAATACTGATGAGTAGGATAGCTATCTAAATTGGTGACAGGACATCTCATAGAAGCCTAGAGAAAGAAATACCCTGTGCTGAGCTAAGTTGAAATACCAGAATCGTTGTGACAAACAACAGTAGAAGAAATAAAAAGTCTCAGGAAAGTGGTCATGCTAGAACCAGTATATTATGTGAGACCAAAAGATCACTGGAGGATCATGTTTCAAGGGAAGGCTCAGAAGGCATATTATGAAGGATATTGGGAATGTTCTCATGAGAGGGACCCCAGCATTACTCAGAAGTCTTGGCCAGGGGTCACTGTAGGAGAACTTGCTATGGAGCTCAATGTATGGATAGCTATGGGGACAGTGCTTCAAAGCAGTAGAAGCCCAGTAGCAAATCTTAATAGCCCAAAGCAGGGGCAGAGGTGATATCAATTACTGTAATAAGTGGGGAGATCAGAGTGGCAATCAAGCCACTAAGGACTGACACATAGAAAATTGAAAAGACGGCTAACAGCACATAGTGTGTCTGAGAACAAAATGTGTGAAGCCAACAACGTTTCACTAAATGTACATAAACAAAAGAAAGCAAGATTGAATGAGCAGGAGACTAAGGGAAGTCACTCCAACAGAATCATAATTCTTACTCAATCTCCAGAACTAAGTTAGTTCTTGAACCCAGAATGCATGGATTGAAGTAGCTAGATCCCCAAGCGGGAAGATTCATAATAATTAAAAAGGGAATAGATTCCTTCAGCCCTCCCCCAAAGGGACATTCAGGTGCTTACTTGGATGATACACTAGGGAATGGGGATCCCCCAGCCTTTCAGCAACAACTGAACACAAGATCTGAGTGAGCTTTGATACTTGAAGAACAGAAAATCATTGTGGCTTCACTACTAAAGTAGGTGCAGACAGGAGACAAGTAATTATTGAAGTTATGGTCAAAATCTAGTTGTGGAACCAATAGCTAAATCCCTCTAGTCCTGAATGTATTATTGAAGTTGAAGTCACTGGTAGCTGAAATATATCTGACACTAGGTCATTGGTCTGAGGGATAAGATCTATTATGATTGTGGTGGTTAAGCATCTGAAACTGCCCATACCTTCTCCTTGATAGTGAATCAAAACCTGGAGTGTATCTCCAGGGTGGCAGTAAGTGACAGAAATTTGTGTCACCATTAAAAATTTAAATAATGCATAGAGGTAATTCTTATGATTGTTTCATTTGCCAGAGTGGCCCTTGTAGAAATTTGAGGGATCCTGGGGAATGAATGCATAATACCAGAGTTTCAATCAAGTGGTACTCTCAACCTTAGAGGCTATGATGAACAAGCTTGAGTGGATAAATACATCTGCAGTTATACTGAAAGTGACCATCAATTTAAATATGTGTTTAATTTAGAATGGTCAAAAAGTGTTTTTATTAACATGAAATAGACTAAAATATACATATTTGATTTTTCCCCATGCCCCAAGAGTCTATTAATTGTCATTCCTTTTGTTGTAATACAGCTTTAAAAATATCTGAATCATTTGAATTACCCACAACATCACATTGATCAACTTCATCCATATATTTTAACCATATTACCTTAGGTAAGATATGATGAGGCCAGATAAGAAAGATAAGCGAAAGAGACTATAAAGAGTTTTACAGTTTGTTTTATACTTACAGTTCTCTGGAGAGAGTATAGAATGCCATGTAAAACAATCAAGGGAAATGCTAGAGTCTATCGCAAGGTTGGGGAGGGGGGTGTAGGGGCTGTGGGAAATTGCCTTTATGGTATTTTCTGTGGAAAGAAAGGTTAAAGTAAGGAAAGCAAGCTTAGGATTAGATAATGCTAAAAATTGCAGTGGATTTTAGAGCATAGAAACTGTCCCTGGTTGCCAGGTACCTGGCCCTGGGGTTATTATGGAGATGTGTAATTGTTCCCAGTATAAGAATTAGAGAGAAAATTAACTGAAGTATGGGCTTAATCAATTAATTGGCTCCCCTGGTGGCTCAGATGGCAGAGAATTTGTCTGCAATGTAGGAGACCCAGGTTCAATCCCTGGGTCGGGAAGATCTCCTGGAGAAGGGAATGGCAACCCACTCCAGTATTCTTGCCTGGAGAATTCCATGGTCAGAAGAGCCTGGTGGGCTATAATCCATGGAGTTGCAAAGAGTCAGACAAGACTGAGAGACTAACACTTTCACTTTCACATGGGCTTAATGAGCTTCTTAAGAACAGGAACTAATTGGCCTCTAGCTAGGGTTCAAAACTAAGTCAATATCGATCACACACACACACACACACACACACACACACATTACACCAGGACATGATGATTACGCAGGATAAGTATACTACACATTTACTCATGGGCAATAGCAAATGAGGTGACCAGCTCCATGATGACCTGGAACAAAAAGGACTGGTGGATCAGAGATAGAGAGGTGTCGGATGGAACCAGTGTGTGGATATCTAGGAGAGAGCACAAAGGGTAGACATCACTCATAATGGACCAGAGGTTAAATAACCAAGCAGACTAAATGTCTGCCCATTTATATTTTCCTACTTTTGCCTTCACCCACTCCAGAAATTGCATGATATGGACCTGATTGGAGTGGCCACAGTGGTAGCTTGGAGACCACATGTGGGCCCAACAGCATAAACTCCAAATATCAAGGTTAATCTGGCTGCTGTCTCTTCTGAATGTCTAACTTGTCAGCAACAGAGATGAACTCTGAACCACTATCATGACATTATTCCTTGAGGAGTCCAATCAGCCATACTGAAATTCTCTCCTTGAGGAACATTAAATTATTCTCATAAGAACAAACCATTATCCTGGGTATAGGTTTGCTTTTCCTGCCCATAGACCCTAATCCAGCACCAACATCCATAGTAATGAATGCTTAATTAAAAAAAAAAAAACAACAACTGATATCTCACACAAAATGGTGTCCAACTAAAAAAACCTTCTTTATAATAGTAGAGTAGGTACAGGGTATGGTCCATGACAATGGATCTATTGATTATATCTTGTAATGCCCCAGCTGGATGCAAGTGGTTTTAGAGAGTGTTGAAATGGCCTAAAGCCACAAGTAAGCCACTGGCGTGAAGATGAGGTACTAGTATCCAGAATTCTGTGTAAATATTAAATCAGAGATCTGTGTGGAGCTATGTTCCTAACACGGAGAGCACAGGAGACTGGTAACCAATGATTGGTAGAAAGAGTGGTCTTGCTTGCTGTCATTCCCATATCTGAAAATATGGGCCCTTCTTGGTTAGAAGATTTAGTCTCTACAGAAAGTGCTATATTGGACTGCAAACTAGTGCTGCCAATTGGGCACATTGGACTGTTTATGTTCAAAGAGTTATGTAAGAGGAAGAGCCTGTTTGGGCATAGGTATTTTACCCTGATCAACTAGGAGAGGCATGGCTGCTGCTATTCACTGTGAGCAGGGAAGAAAATGTCTGGGATTCAGGTCATCCGCTGGGGTATGTCTTGTTCTCCATTTACCAATTAGGACTGCGAATGGATGAATGCAGCACAAATGGTTCAAGAAAGGTATGTTTATCAGAGACTCTGTTCTTTCAGGAAGGTGAGTTTGAATATTACCATCAAGTAAGCCAGTGGACCCAACAGAGGTGCTACCTGTGGTCCACAGACTTAGAATAGATAGTGGACAATGAGTACCAGTGGGAAACCAAGAACAATCAGAGATAAATTTATCCTGTTATTCTCCCTCTACATTTTCTTGAAAAGGAAAAGCCCACCAGAACTTGGCAGGAATTGTTCCTTCAACATGTTTGTAGAAGTTGGTCCACATGGCATAAGAGGCAGACTGTGGCAATTGTGGAGATGTACCACTTGGGTCCTCATCAAAGTAGTGCAGTTAACTGACAGCCTCCAGCCTCAGGATCTTCAGGATCTTCCTTAGCTTTTGAAAAGACATCATGTCCTTTTCAGAAAGTTTGAGCCAATAAGTGACCGTGGCAAGTATACTATGGACTAGCTGTTTCTGACTGACACAGGACTCATGTGACAGACAATCTTTCCTCTAGACCTCTGCGTTGGAATGACCCTGTCAGATCTAGATTGCAGTCCAATATTCTATCTGCCCAGTCTGTCATAGTTCACTCTTTTCTCAAGTGTCAGGTATGCATCTTGGTTGGAAGGATTTCCCTGCCCAGTTCTCTTTCCTTCTTTCAACTCTCACTGAAGTTAACCCCTGATAAACTGTGTGGACTCAATTCTATTTCTGTGTTTCTTCCAAGAGCATCCAGCTGACACATGCATTCACCAAAATAATAACCTACAGGAAATAAAGGTCTTAAGATTTGACTTAATAAATTCTCAAAATATTGATATTGTGTGTTCTGGACTGAATGTTTGTGCCCCTCAAATATTCATGAGCTGAAGCCCTCACCTCCAGTGTGATAGTATTTAGAGAAGGGGCCTTTGAAAGGTGCTTAGGTTTAAGTGAGATCACACTGTTAGCACCCTGGTCTGATGGGATTAGTGTCTTTAGAAGAAAATACACCAGAAAGCTAGTTCTTGCCTCCCACACGAACAAGCAGAGGTCATGTGATCACAGAATAAGCTGGTACCTGCCTATAAGCTAAGAAAAGAGGCTTAAGAATAAAAGCTACCTTGCCAGTGCCTTGACCTTGGAATTCCCAGTTTTCAGAAGTGTGAGAATTGAATTTCTGTTGTTTAAAACACCCAATCTATGGTACTTTGTTATGATATCCTGTGCAGACATATATTGTGTGTTATGGTTTAGAACTTATTATACCTACAAATAAATTGTAAATTTATCTGGTAAGTAGAGCTACTTTCTCATGAATCATATGAATTACAACCTTCTAATTTATACCAACTGTCCCATTTTTTTCTTCCATCACACAAAACAAGACTGCTTTATAGACATTATACACAGAAAAGACTGCATTATGTGATCTCAAGAATCTCAAGAGCATTTATTAAGTACTGATAACAGAAATCAGATGAAAGACTAAAAAGAGCTCTTGTACAAATGTACATCAGGGCATATTTCTGAAATGAATAATCTAAAAGCATGTTAGAGGCAGATGTATAAGAAATTCATTGAGAGAATTATTCCAGTATTAATCTTTACTTCTGCTAGAATTCCATTGCAAGTAATACTAATTATGAGAAAGTATCTTGCAAACAATATATCAACATTTTAATACTTTACTTTAAAGTTGAACTGATTTATCTTTCCTCAGAGCACATAAACTTTCTCAGATAAATAATTTTTAAAAAGGAACTTCTAGTAAGGAGGTAAATGAAAGCCCCCAAACACTTTATTCTTAGTAGAAGAAAATATTTCACTCTTTCTTTTCTTTCTATTTATTTTTGTAAATGGGATAACTTTCACAAACTTGTAATGGAACAGTGTTTTGCACAATAAAACAAAAGCCAACCAAATGAGGTTAAAAAAAAAAAAAGTTCTATGAAGTAGATCAAAGCACCACATTCTTCCTCTATATCCAAATTGCTCTCCTGCTATGCCTTGAAGTTTTGCAATCTATAATGGAAAAAAACATAGAAATATATTCATATGCAAAAAAGGACTATGGAAAATGTTGGAAGAATGAGGCTTGTTAACCACCTTAAATATAGTGGCATTTACTTTGAACGCGATCTACAAAGTATCTCTATTTCCATTCATGTGTGAAAAGCAAGATTTTTAAAGGAGTCATTAAATACATAGAGAGGAAAAGCTTGCAAGATTTGCCTTTCTCCTAGGTAGAAATAAAGTTTTATGATTAGCATGAACATGGAATTTTCTGGAGAAAACGAATCAGAACTGAATCAGAAACTATAATATTATAGAATAATACCAGAGTCTTAATCAAGAAGAGTAAGAACTGGTTACACTTCTAGGGCTGGTTGTGCTCAGATGTGAAGTGTGACATTTTATAGGAAAGAGAGTTATAGATTGCTCAGCTGAAAGCCATTTAACTGTCTGGCACATGATGTGTAGAAGCAAACCAAGGGAGGACAACATTTTTGAATAGAGCTAGATCTCATAACATCTCATTCCATTCCTGGTTTAAGCCCACCATCCAATATTAAAAATGCAACTTAATCTAATTTAGAAAATTTTATCCAGACTGGATGAGAATTTGGCAAGTTTCATGAAATAGAATGGTTGAAGTTTCTGCTAGAACATTCTAAAATGATACTGGCAAAGTAGAAAGGGATAAAAAAGACTAAATAACAAGCAAAAAAAACTTAATCAATTTTCTTAGTATACATTATATAATAGGAACCTTCTGACATTATAACTATAGATTTTGTTATAAGGGTGCATGATACTTATACATATTAGTAGAAAATGAGGCATAGAAAATAAAATAGAAAATAGACTTTTCTCTATAAGATATCTTTAAATAGTGCTGAAATATGGTTTTAAATACTTAATCAGATACAATACAGCAATGGCTTATAATATAAAAAGAAAGAGGACAGAGAAACATTAGGTAATTAGTTCTCCATGAAATACTCATTCTTTAAGATTGATTCTTTCATTTCAGTATTTACTATAGAAAAACAAATTTCTAAATATTGGTGATAAAAAAAATTCATCTGGTAATGTTCTGATTTTGTGGAATTTACAGAGTACTGAGAAAGGTTGCTAAAATAAAAGTAACAATAAATTGATAACTACTACAATGAAGAATAGGATAAGTCAGAGCAAAATCCTTGAGGTAGGACAGAATAAAACTTTAGGGGAAAATAAACAAATAAACAAACACAAAATTTCCCACTGTGAAAAATATTTGTAAATGTCTAGATTGAGTAACATTCGATTGGTTTCTTCATGGTAAGATCTCTTAAAACTACTGCTATTCTAATGAGTGTTATGATTCCCCATAAGATGAGAAGCATAGGGTATAGCACTCATTTTCCCTCATATCTCAGTCAGTAAAGAATCTGCCTGCGATGCAAGAGACCTGAGTTCAATTCCTGGGTCAGGAAGACCCCCTGGAGAAGGAAATGGCAACCGACTCCAGTATTCTTGCCTGGAGGGTTCCATGGACAGAGGAGCCTGGCAGGCTACAGTCCATGGGGTCACAAGAGCCGGACATGACTTAGTGACTAAACCACCAGCAGGGACTGAAGAGTTAAATTCCCCGATCATCTTACAGTTCTTTAAAAAAGATGTCTTTTCCTATTAGGAGGAGAATCTTCCTAGTGGTGCTTAGCTGGTAATTACTCTCTCCCCAAAAGCAATGAGGTGAATGAGCTTCTCATAGAGAAGGCAGAAGAAGCAGACCATAAAATGTAAGTAAAGTTCAATGACAGTGAGTTTAGGATGCAGGTAGGAAGTGATTAAAAAGCAGGGGGAGAAGATTTATTAACCATGGTCTGATAAGCACTGGATTAACATATGTTATTAGAAAAGGAAATGGAAACCCACTCCAGTATCCTTGCCTGGGAAATCCCATGGACAGAAGAGCTTGGTGGGCTATGGTCCATGGGGTTGCCAAAGAGTCAGACACAACATAATGACAACATAATGACTAAACAACAATGGTAATGTATATTGTATGAGAAGTAGAATAGATGTAATAACAATAGAAAATAAAGGAAGAAATCTGACTTATTAGATGATTGATACTGAATTCTAGATCAATAACCATCACACACTTTCTTCCACTTTTGTGTTCAAATCAACTGAGAGATTAAATCACAGAAATCAGAATATTAGAGAAAAATACCTACTGTACTACTAGGGAAGGCTGGGTTGGAATCTGTTGCTGAAATAGGGCAGTCATAATGGAGTTCCTGTAACTTCATCCAGAATTAACTTCCTTACCCAGGCACAGAAAAAATCTAGGTGTTCATAGACCTTCTTGAGGAATACTGCTTGTGTAAATACTGCTTGTGTAACCATGTCACAGGGCTGTGAACAGAAAAAGCAAAATGCAACAAAATCCTTTCTCTGCAAGCAGAAAGATTTATAAGAGTGCCAGAAGCACTAGGCTGAGCTGCTTTCTTTCTTTCCCTGAACTCACTGAAGAGATCAAGTGACTTCTCCTCCTTTGGTGATTGTGACTGCGCAAAGCAGAGACATGTCAAGAAAACTCAGAATGTCCTTCCCTTCTGGTCACTTTGCACTTAACCACTATCTCCTAGGAAGAGAAGTGCCCCATTTCTATGGTAACCTGGATGGAGGTAGGGGAAGAGGGTATGACTTTGTTCTAGAAATTGTCTATTGAGCAGAAGAAAAAGAGGATTTTTATAAGACCAGGAGACCTGCTGCCTACCATATACAAAGATCCATCTGAAAATTATGAATAATTTCAGACAGTTTTTTTTCAAAGTATAAACTTCCAAAAATGTTAAAACTCAACTCTCTAGTTAGTGTAGACTGAATATGTGCCCAACATATCTTACTCATAAATGAAGGAGTTAGGAGGTTGGTAGAGCTA
Organism: Giraffa tippelskirchi; assembly: GCF_054371585.1. Lineage (NCBI taxonomy): Eukaryota > Metazoa > Chordata > Mammalia > Artiodactyla > Giraffidae > Giraffa > Giraffa tippelskirchi. The sequence continues at coordinate 47,279,862 of NC_137282.1, read as the reverse complement.
TATTCTAGAGCATTTGAGAACTAGAGATCTACATATTCATTCGTGTTATGGGCTGAATGATATTACCACAAAGTTTATATGTTGAAATGCTGAATCCTTGAATCTCAGAATGTAACCTTAGTTAGAAATTTGGTCCTTGAAGATACAATCAGTTAAGCTGAGGTCATTAGGTTAGGTCATAGTCCAATGCCATTGGTATCTTTACATAAAGGGGAATGTAGACATAGGGAGAGACATGCGTAAAGGAAGCAGATATCAAGGAAGAGGGAGAAGACGTCTGTCCCAAACCAAGGAGAGGGGCCTGGAATAGAACCTCACAGTTCTTAGAAGAAAGCAACCCGAATAATACCTCATTTTTTTTTTTTTTTTTAACTTTTAGACTTTAAAACTGTGAGGTCAAAAATTTCTGTTGTTTAAATTGGTGAGTTTGTGGTGCTTTATTACAGCAGCTCTAGAAAATTAGGGCTTCCCTGGTAGCTCAGTCGGTAAAGAATCTACCTGCAACGCAGGAATCCACCTGCAATGCAGGGGACCTGGGTTTGATTCCTGGGTCTGGGAGATCTCCTGGAGAAGGAAATGGCAATCCACTCAAGTATTCTTGTCTGGAAAATCCCATGGACAGAGGAGCCTGATAGACTACAGTCCATGGAGTCACAAAGATATGGACACGACTGAATGACTTTCACTTCACTTCACTAGAAAACTAACACACGTGATAACAACCCAGGTTCTGAGATAACAACCCAGTAACCAGTCAAGGAAACAGCAACATCAATGACAGGAAGAGAGAGACTCTTTCAGTTCATAGCAGTTAGGGTAGAGTTTCCCTTAACAAAAGGTAGGATCAAATCCTAATGGGAATCAAAGTTCTTTTGCTTAAAAGATTTTTGTCATTGTTTCAGTCTAATGAATTCAGTGATTAGAGTTTACATGTGAGAATTTCACATTTCCAAAATTTATATTTTCCTGAATATAATGTACTAAATGATTAACTAGATCTCTCACAAAACAAAAGTTGAATCTTCATGTCAGGTCATTGTATGGTTTTTCACATGCTAATTTAAAAAATCATTTCAAGTACAGCAAAGTCAGGCCCAGGTGAACTAATTTGGCCTTGAGCGATAAATGTTAAAATCTTCAGTTCAGTTCAGTTGCTGAGTCATGTTGAACTCATGTGACCCCATGGACTGCAGCACGCCAAGCTTCCCTGTCCATCACCAACTCCCAGAACTTACTCAAACTCATGTCCACTGAGTCGGTGATGCCTTCCAACCATCTCATCCTCTGTCATCCCCTTCTCCTCCCGCCTTCAATCTTTCCTAGCATCAGGGTCTTTTCCAATGAGTCAGTTCTTCGCATCAGGTGGCCAAGGTATTGGAGTTTCAGCTTCAGCATCAGTAATAACTGATAAAAGCTTCTTTTTGAATCTATAGGAACATCAGTTCACATAATACTCTGATAGTACTATCAGGTCAGGAAGGTGTCATATCAGTAGCTGCTGCTGCTGCTAAGTCACTTCAGTCGTGTCCGACTCTGTGCAACCCTATAGACAGCAGCCCACCAGGCTCCCCCATCCCTGGGATTCTCCATGCAAGAACACTGGAGTGTGGGTTGCCATTGCCTTCTCCAATGCATGAAAGTGAAAAGTGAAAGTGAAGTTGCTCAGTTGTGTTCGTCTCTTTGCGACCCCATGGACTGCAGCCTACCAGGCTCCTCCACCCATGGAATTTTCCAGGCAAGAGTACTGGATTGGGTTGCCATTGCCTTCTCCGATATCAGTATCTGGACAACTCATATTTGGAAAATTAATGCATGAAGAATTAATTCAACAGATATTTAATGAACTTTTTAAATGTCTGATAAACTGAGCCAGGAACACTCTTTTCTGGCAAGAGAATCTTGCCACCAGAGAATGGATCAGTATCCAAGTTTTCTTATAGTCATGTAGGGAGCAGAGATATTCTCAAGGAGAGAGGAGCAATTTGCACATGCTATATCTGGCTACACTCCCTTCCTCCAGGCATGCTGTCAGCAGAATCTATATTCACTGTCAAACCCAAATCCCCTGGTGGGCTGTAAATATTTTCCATAGCTTCTATCTTTGTTCATCTACTTCACATCACTGAAAATGGACAGATAACCAAGTTGAACAAATACTAAAGAAATACTTGAACAAAGTAGAAGAAAAAAAAAATCCCACAAAGAAATAAGAGCAACACATCTAGCAGATAAGTAAATCCAGAGAAATAATGATGTAAGCTTCCCAAGTGGCACCAGTCGTAAAGAACCCACCTGCCAGTTCAGGAGGTGCAAGAGACGTGGATTCGATCCCTGGATCAGGAAGATTCCCTGGAGAAGGAAATACCAACCCAATCCAGTATTCTTGCCTGGAAAAACCCATGGACAGAGGAGCCTGGTGGTCTACAGTCCATGGGGTTGCAAAGGGTCAGACATGAATGAGCATGCATGCACACACTTGCAAAACAGAAGCACATTTAAGAGCAATATAAATCATATGAATAGAGAGATTTGAAATCATACTATGTCTATAACTAATGAAAAGCTGTCATGAGAAATATAATTCTCGGAATCTAACAATGTCATTTTGAAGATCTAATTGTGAAACAAACTACAATAAAAATAGGGCAGCAAAAGGTCAAAAAGATAATCTTGCAACATAATGCAAAGGCAATACGTGAGAAAAGTTAAGATTCATAGAGCAAAGACTGTAAAAATTTCAATGTCTTTTCATCCATTTAACAGATGTTTATGAGACACCTGCTAGGTGCCAGAAATTGTTTCAATGCATCCAAAGACCATGGGCTTTATTCTCAAGGAGCTTATGAAATAATGTGAGTAGTAAGTTTACAATAGGCACAGGAAGTAATAAACTATAAAAAGGTCAGAAGATGGAGAGGAAGTAGAACAGCTGAAAGGAGTTTGAGGATAAGAAAAGAGAGGATAGTTTTTATTTTAAATAGCAGAATGTGGTAGGCGTCATTAAAAAGGTAACAAAGATGGTTTTGGGTAATGTTCTGGGTGTTGAGAAACTTAAGAGATAAGATCAACAGGCTCCATGAACAGAGATTTGCCAATTCAAGTGAAAGAACAAAAGCAAACTAAAAATAAAAATAAATTTCATAGAGTTGAAGATGTGAACATTTTTTTGAAAGAACTAATCTCATACCAAATAGGATTAATGAGGAAAAAAAAGTACCCAAACTCAATTACATATCAATAATATAAAAAGCAAATGTTAAACATCTCAGTTAAAAAAAAAAACAACTCAGTAGATGATTAGATGTATGTAACTGAACATTCTACGTAAGTGTCTATGACCATGGGTATATAATTATGAAGATTTGGGATTTCCACCAAATATTGAAATTAATAATTGATTTAGTAAGTTGACCATCTATAAGTGTGACCATTTAATAAGTTTACCATTTATAATAGTGAGAGGTTTGGCTTGTGGGAGCCAAGAGGACTTGAGGGTTAACAGCGTGCATGGGTAGTGAGTAACTAACAGCACCCACTCATTGATTGCTATATTCGATCTATCAATGATCAAATTCTTTCACTAGCCTTGCTTTAACTGGTAAGTTAAGCCTAATCCTAACTCTAACCCTAACCTCCAAAAGAGGACATAAACTACCTAACTAAATCATGAATAAAATATATAGACAGATAAACAGAGGAGATCGGATAGATACATAGATAATATTAATAAATATATACTGATTTACTCCTGGTAATCCTTTCACCCTGGCTGTTAAATAGGTACATCTTCTCTGAATAATTTTTAAATTCTGTGGACAATGTCAATGATTTACTGTTTAACAGAAGATGATTTTTGTTTCATATTGCCACCGTTTATCGTCCATTTTTAAAAATTGGTTAGAGAATTTAAAAAGAAAAGCTTGCTATTTATGCCATGCATTTAAGGTATATTTCTGAATGCCAAAAACTCCCATGTCAATTAAGGTAAAATTGGTAACACTTGTAACATCAAGATATCTAAAAGAAACCCTCTGCTAATTTTATGGCTGTGACCTGAAAAATTGCATGTGGGAAGCAAGAAAAATTTTTTCAAAATATATTTCTGGGTTTTCCAATTCTAATGACTCAGAAATAAGTATATAAGAAATCCCTCTCCCTTTTGAGATGATCAATGTGGAAAAGTGAGTGATTAGCTATTAGTATCTGGAAATCCTGTGAAGTTTCACTTTGACTAGTCTGGGGGATACCTCTCCACAGACACACGTCTTAAAGAGAATATGGCCTGTAGGTTAAGAGAACACTAGTTGAGAATGCAGTGACAATTCTATTTATGTGCACATATGTCTGCTTGAGGCTGTTGATGGCATTTGAGGACTGACTGAATAAAAAATGACTACAATCTTAGATCAGAAAAAATATAATACGATGCTGTAAAAGGTGTATTGTAAAAAATGAAGATCAGAAGTATTAGATACAATCTTTAATCATCTGATATGAGTGTACGGTGTGTGTCCTAGAAGAGGTTTGTTTGTGGGAAATAGGTCAAGAGGACTTGAGGGTTAACAACATGCATGGGTAGTGAGTAACTAACAGCACCCACTCAAGACATGTACACTTGCTTAGAGTAGTGGAAATGAATCCCCTAGTTCCCAGCCCAGTCAGCAAAACACAGTCCTCAGCTACACTGGTGTGCAGACAAGCAATGAAACATCCAACCAGATTGTTGAGAATAAAATGTAATAAAACTTGAGAATGTTCAGCTCGTTCCATTTCTTTTTCAATTTGATACCAAGAAAAGTATGTTTACTAGATTTATTCAGAATGGGTTCTTTCAAGGCATATGGAAAATAAAATTAAAAATTCAGACCTACCTGTGTGGCTGGAGGGTGCCACGTAGAAAGTCGACTTTAGCAAATCAGCTAAAGATTTTCACAACACACTGAGTTTCAAGGTGCAGCATCAAAAGGTAGATTCCAGAAATGAAACTCCACATTGCAAAACCAAGATACATATTTGCAAAAGTAATTCTCTAAAGCATTGTTCTAAAAATGCAAAGGATCCTTCTACCTTTGGCAACAGAAAAAATTTGAGATGACTAGAGTATGATTTTATTGTAAGGGGATAAACCACATGAGTGTTCCTAACGTGTGACTAAAGCATTCATAACTTTAAAAGTTCTTCCTTTTCAGAAATATCCAGATGGAAAGAGATTCTTTTGTGTTCATCATATGTGAATTTTCTATTTTAATTTGTATCTCATTTTCTCTACAGTTAGATTATGCATGTAAAAGAATGAACTATACATATATAATTTTATAACTATTGAGATATGCTGTTTTCACAAGTAACACTTATAAAAGGTCATGTGTAGTAAGCATGACAATATAATTTAGGATCATGGTTTGCTAATCTATTTTATTTGTGATTAATTTCAAAAAATATAATGATTTCATCATTTACACTAATAAAATAAAACATATTTTTTTGTGTGGATAATTCCTTTTAGAGTTAAACAGATAACATGGTGACCTGTTACAGACAGATATTATGGTACTGACTAAAGAATAGATAGATCAGTTCAGTTCAGTTCAGTCGCTCAGGCATGTCAGACTCTTTGTGACCCCATGAATCGCAGCATGCCAGATTCCCTGTCCATCACCAACTCCCGGAGTTTACCCAAACCCATGTCCATCCAGTCGGTGATGCCATCCAACTAACTCATCCTCTGTCATCCCCTTCTCCTCCTGCCAACAATCCTTCCCAGCATTAGGGTCTTTTCCAATGAGTCAACTCTTCGCATGAGGTGGCCAAAGTATTGCAGTTGCAGCTTCAGCATCAGTCCTTCCAATGAACACCCAGGACTGATCTCCTTTAGGATGGATTGATTTGACCTCCTTGCAGTCCAAGGGACTCTCAAGAGTCTTCTCCAACACCACAGTTCAGAAGCACCAATTCTTCAGTGCTCAGCTTTCTTCACCGTCCAACTCTCACATCCATACATGACCACTGGAAAAACCATAGCCTTGACTAGACAGACCTTTGTTGGCAAAGTAATGTCTCTGCTTTTAAATATGCTATCTAGGTTGGTCATAACCTTCCTTCCAGGGAGTAAGCATCTTTTAATTTCATGGCTGCAATCGCCATCAGCAGTGATTTTGGAGCCCCCAAAAATAAAGTCTGACACTGTTTCCACTGTTTCCCCATCTACTTCTCATGAAGTGATGGGATCAGATGCCACGATCTTAGTTTTCTGAATGTTGAGCTTTAAGCCAACTTTTTCACTCTCCTCTTTCACTTTCATCAAGAGGCTCTTTAGTTCTTCTTCACTTTTTGCCATAAGGGTGGTGTCATCTGCATATCTGAGGTTATTGATATTTCTGCCAGCAATCTTGATTGCAGCTTGTGTTTCTTCCAGCCCAGCGTTTCTCATGATGTACTCTGCATAGAAGTTAAACAAGCAGGGTGACAATATACAGCCTTGATGTACTCCTTTTCCTATTTGGAACCAGTCTGTTGTTCCATGTCCAGTTCTAACTGTTGCTTCCTGACCTGCATACAGGTTTCTCAAGAGACAGGTCAGACGGTCTGGTATTCCCATCTCTTTCAGAATTTTCCACAATTTATTGTGATCCACACAGTCAAAGGCTTTGGCATAGTCAATAAAGTAGAAACAGATGTTTTCTGGAACTCTCTTGCTTTTTCGATGGTCCGATGGATGTTGGCAATTTGATCTCTGGTTCCTCTGCCTTTTCTAAAACCAGCTTGAACATCTGGAAGTCCACGATTCACGTATAGCTGAAGCCTGGCTTGGAGAATTTTGAGCATTACTTTACTAGCATGTGAGATGAGTGCAATTGTGCGGTAGTTTGAGCATTCTTTGGCGTTGCCTTTTTTTGGGGATTGGAATGAAAACTGACCCTTTCCAGTCCTGTGGCTGGAAAATGTGAACTAATGCAATTATTCCATTGCATGGAATAATTTTAGTATAATTTTGGTGTAATAACAATCCCAAAAGGAAATGAGTGTTGTTTAAGCATCCTGAGAGTCAGTGGTAAAGCAATCTTTCTCTTCAATAATTTTAAAATAAATTTTTGATTTTATAACCTTAAAACTTTTAGGACTTATTTATTAATTAATTTGTAAATACTAAAATGTATGTATACAAATGTATGTATGTATGTAAACTGTCTTCTCAAATGTCAGAATGTACAAGAAATCTGTCTTAAGACAATATGCCAAAATTTTACCTGAAATGATGATTTATTATAAATCCACTTAGTAATCCACTTAGTAAGCACTGAATCATGGATCCAAATGTCTACACATTTCTCCTAACAATAGTTATTTGAAATACATGCCAACTTTTGTCATCATTTCTATCAAATTCTGTTGTTTAAAATTTATAAAGAAATCACCTGGGGAGAGTGTTAAATGACTAATGCAGAAGCTATGTGTGTTTCATTGCTTCAGTCATGTCTGAATCTTTGCTACCCCATGGGCTGTAGCCTGCCAAGCTCCTCTGTCCTTGGGACTCTCCAGGCAAGAATACTGGAGTGGGTTGCCATGTTCTCTTCCAGGGGATCTTCCCAACCCAGGGATTGAACCCTCTTCTTATGTCTCCTGCACTGACAGATGGGTTCTTTACCACTAGCACCACCATCCCAGAATAATTAATTCAAAATCTTAGAGGGAAAGATAGAGGTAGCAGTCATGTTTAAAGCCTAGGTAATCTAATAAATAAGCAAACTTGAGAGCCAATGCTAAGAACTGCCTATACACATTGTCTATTTATTTGGGACACCATGAGCTGAATACCACCTGAAAAAAGATAACTAAACAGTACTTTCCCACACAATCTGCTTTTCTTTCCTCAATTTAATGATTTTTCTTGGACATACTATTATTTGCACATTGCAGAAGTCTCTAATTGTATGCTACTTTCTGTAGCATTAATTCCCATAGATGCTCAGAGTTTTTAGCAGTTCTCAATCTTTGCTGCAGATTGGAATTTTCTAAGGAGATTTAAAGCCCAGAAACTCAGGTTATTTGAAGCACTGCAATACTGAAAAACTTCCCTTTATACTTATGCATGCTTACTGTCACATCTGTGTTTTGTCATTTTATAATTTATTCAAAATACTTATTTTATTACTATATTAGCTGAATTTAAATATTTCTGCATGTAAATAAAATAAAATAATGCTTGACAGTAAGTATATTCTGGCTCTGTAAAAATGGAGAGACTTGACACAAAATAATGAGAACAAAATGTCTGTGATAAATTATGATAAAATTTAGATTTCAAAATTATTATTATGAATTATCTAAGACAGAATTCACAACCTCTCAAATAGGTTTGATGGCAAATAGCTAGTTAGCTCTATGAGAAAAGCTCTATCATCTTTTTCTTTTTTAGGTCTATCCTCAGGAACTGGATAGAGCTTCAGTTCTTCCCTTGTAGCTCAGTCGGTAAAGAGTCTGCCTTCAATGCAGGAGAACCAGGTTCGATCCCCTGGAGAAGGAAAGATCCCCTGGAGAAGGAAATGGCAAGCCACTCCAGTACTTTTGCCTGGAGAATCCCACGGACAGAGGAGCCTGGCAGGCTACAGTCCATGGGGTCGCCAAAGTAGGACACGACTTAGTGACTAAACCACCGCCACCACCACAGGACCTGGAGCCATGCCTTGCAAACAGTAGACACTCAAGTATTCATTAAATGAACAAGTTCATAAATTAAATAAAGAAATAAAATCAAGAGGCACTTATGAGAAATGATGGAGCACTTGAAATCTGTATTTTGCTATTCCTTCCTCACACCCCACCCACACACACAAAGGAAAATTATTTCATTTTATATAGAATGCTCTCAAATTGTGATGCTGGAGAAGACTGTTGAGAGTCCCTTGGACTGCAGTGTGGTCAAACCAGTCAACCCTAAAGGAAATTGTCCTGAATATTCATTGGAAGGGCTGATGCTGAAGCTGATACTCCAGATACTTTGGCCACCTGATGGGAGGAACTAATTCATTGGAAAAGACCCTGATGCTAGGAAAGATTGAGGCCAGGAAGAGAAGGGAGTGACAGAGGAGGAGGTGGTTGGATGACATCATCAACTCACTGGGCAAGAGCTTGAGCAAACTTTGGGAGATTCAGGGAAGACTGGTGTACTGCACCCCTGTTCAACAGAAATTAGCACAACATTATAAATCAACCATACTCCAGTAAATAAAATTTTTAAAAGGAAACTGGTTTCATTTTGGAATTTTAATAAAATTGATTAATTTCAGATGATTAGAATGGAAACTCAGTCAGGACTCATGATTCACACTGAGTTGCACACTAGTTTTTAAGACAAGCACACAATCCTGGGTCATGTGATGGATAGACAGCTCCTTAATGATCATTTCATCCTGACAGGCATTCAAATAAAAGAATGCAACTGTTTTCATCCATTTCTGGCAGACAGATGTCACTACCAAAATTGGAAGTAATTAGAGACCTTACAAATAGCTGTGAAAAGAAGAGAAGCGAAAGGCAAGGAGAAAAGAAAAGATAAACCCATTTGAATGCAGAGTTCCAAAGAATAGCAAGGAGAGATAAGAAAGCCTTCCTCAGTGATCAATGCAAAGAAATAGAGAGAAACAATAGAATGGGAAAGACTAGAGACTTCTTCAAGAAAATTAGAGATACCAAGGGAACATTTCATGCAAAGATGGGCAGAATAAAGGACAGAAATGGTATGGACCTAACAGAAGCAGAAGATATTAAGAAGAGGTGGCAAGAATATACAGAAGAACTATACAAAAAGATCTTCATGACCTAGATAACCATGATGGTGTGATCACTCACCTAGAACCAGACATCCTGGAATGTGAAGTCAAGTGGGCCTTAGGAAGCATCACTACAAACAGAGCTGGTGGAGGTGATGGAATTCTAGTTGAGCTATTTCAAATCCTAAAAGATGATACTGTGAAAGTGCTGCACTCAATATGCCAGCAAATTTGGAAAACTCAGCAGTGGCCACAGGACTGGAAAAAGTCAGTTTTCATTCCAATCCCAAAGAAAGGCAATGCCAAAGAATGTTCAAACTACCTCACAATTGCACTCATCTCAGTTCAGTTCAGTCGTTCAGTCATGTCTGACTATTTGTAACCCCATGAATCGCAACATGCCAGGCCTCCCTGTCCATCACTAACTCCCGGAGTCTACCCAAACCCATGTCCATCCAGTTGGTGATGCCATCCAACTATCTCATCCTCTGTCAGCCCTTTCTCCTTCTGCCCCCCAATCCTTCCCAGGATTAGGGTCTTTTCCAATGAGTCAACTCGTCGCATGAGGTGGCCAAAGTATTGGAGTTTCAGCTTCAACATCAGTCCTTCCAGTGAACACCCAGGACTGATCTTTAGGATGGATTGGTTGGATCTCCTTGCAGTCCAAGGGACTCTCAAGAGTCTTCTCCAACACCACAGTTTAAAAGCATCAATTCTTTGGTGCTCAGCTTTCTTTATAGTCCAACTCTCTCATCCATACATGACCACTGGAAAAACCATAGCCTTGACTAGATGGAACTTTGTTGGCAAAGTAATGTCTCTGCTTTCAAATATGCTATCTAGGTTGGTCATAACCTTCCTTCCAAGGAGTAAGTGTCTTTTAATTTATGGCTGTAATCACCATCAGTGGTGATTTTGGAGCCCCCAAAAATAAAGTCTGACACTGTTTTCACCGTTTCCCCATCTATTTCCCGTGAAGTGATGGGACCAGATGCCATGATCTTAGTTTTCTGAACATTAAGCTTTAAGCCAACTTTTTCACTCTCCTCTTTCACTTTCATCAAGAGGCTCTTTAGTTCTTCTTCACTTTTTGCCATAAGGGTGGTGTCATCTGCATATCTGAGGTTATTGATATTTCTGCCAGCAATCTTGATTCCAGCTTGTGTTTCTTCCAGCCCAGCATTTCTCATGATGTACTCTGCATAGAAGTTAAATAAGCAGGCTGACAATATACAGCCTTGACGTACTCCTTTTCCTATTTGGAACCAGTCTGTTGTTCCATGTCTGGTTCTAAATGTTGCTTCCTGACCTGCATACAGGTTTCTCAAGAGACAGGTCAGATGGTCTGGTATTTCCAACTCATTTCACATGTTAGTAAAGTAATGCTCAAAATTCTCCAAGCCAGGCTTCCAGACTGGTTCCAAATTGGGAAAGGAATACATCAAGGCTGTATATTGTCACCCTGCTTATTTAACTCATATGCAGAGTACATTATGAGAAATGCTGGGCTGGATGAAACACAAGGTGGAATCAAGATTACAGGGGAAATATCAATAAACTCAGATACACAGATGACATCACCATTATGGCAGAAAGTGAAGTAGAATTAAAGAGCCTCTTGATGAAAGTGAGAGAGGAGAGTGAAAAAGTTGGCTTAAAGTTCATCATTCAGAAAACTAAGATCATGGCATCTGGTCCCATCAGTTCATGGCAAATAGATGGGGAAATATTGGAAATGGTGGAAACAGTGGTTGATTTTATTTTTTGGGGCTCTAAAATCACTGCTGATGGTGACTGCAGCCATGAAATTAAAAGATGCTTGCTCCTTGAAAGAAATGTTATGACCTACTTAGACAGCATATTAAAAAGCAGAGACATTACTTTGCCAAAAAAGGTCTGTCTAGTCAAAGCTATGGTTTTTCCAGTAGTCATGTATGGATGTTGAGAGTTGGACTATAAAGAAAGCTGAGCACTGAAGAATTGATGCTTTTGAACTGTGGTACTGGAGAAGACTCTTGAGAATCCCTTGGAGAGCAAGCAGATCCAACTAGTTTATCCTAAAGGAATCGGTCCTGAATATTCATTGGAAAGACTGACGCTGAAGCTGAAATTCCAATACTTTGGCCATCTAATATGAAGAGCTGACTCATTTGAAAAGACTCTGATTCTTGGAAAGATTGAAGGTGGGAGCAGAAAGGGATGACAGAGGATGAGGTGGTTGGATGGCATCACTGACTCAATGGACATGAGTTTGAGTAAACTCCAGGAGTTGGTGATAGACAGGGAAGTCTGGAATGTTCCAGTCCGTGGGTTTCCAAAGAGTCAGACACAACTGAGCGACTGGACTGAACTGAACTGAATGGAAGCCTATTGGGTGCGTAAGTGTGCAGGCCAAAAAGAACATTTTTGTGGACTTGAAAGTCACTTTTATTTCTTCTGGTTAACACCGTTAGAGAAGCATATTCCTCTGAGCAACTGACTTTCCTCATGTTAACCTTGGTTTCCAGTTGCTGTTTCCTTAAATAATCAAATGCTCATATATTATACAAAGGACTTCCCAGATGGCATCAGTGGTAAAGTTCCTGCCAATGCAGGAGAGACGGGTTTGATCCCTGGATTACAAAGACTCCCTGGAGTAGGTACTGCTAGCCCACTCCCGTAGTCTTGACTCAGAAATCCCGTGGACAGAGGAGCCTGGCTGGCTATAGTCCATGGGGTTGCAAAGAATCAGGCACAACTGAGCACACTCAAACATATCTATAAAGTCACTTATCTGATATTATTTCTCAGATGTAGAAATTCTCTTAAGTTAATGCAGATAAATACACTTGGTAAATCAATGCAATCAATAATACGAATAGTATTGAGATCACATTAATTGTGTCCCTCTGAATGTTTACTAAACCGCAAGAGCATTTGAGTTTCAAATAGTAATCTGCCCAGTTGTCTCCTTGGACCTAGTCTTTCCATCTAAGCATGGTTGAACTAAACATGAGTTTATGACAAGATTACTGTGATCTTTTTAAGAAAATTTTTGGGAAACCTAAAAACCCCTGCATTAGAAGGAAGTAAAGACTTATAGTATATTGTTGGCAATATTCGATGTGAGATTTAATTGTGTAATATCTTGGCAAATAGTTTCTGTGAACCTTTTGGAACCACTTTAAATATCTTTCCTCACAGGATAGCTTCTATCTACACCATTGTCATTTTCTTCCCTGCTGGAGGAAAAATAGGTTATTCCATTGTTTTCCTTCTCTATTCACTGAGATGGAAATAACAACAATACTGCCCTGAGATTGTATCTATTGTGGAAAAAAAAAAAGATCAGAAGCAAAAAAGGTGTTTGCATCTTTAAGAAAAAAAGCTTAATAATTTTTATGGGATAATTTAAACTTTTCTGCTCAGAAAATGACTACTTTAGTTGTCTTCCAAGACACACTGGGCTGAGATTTATAATTCTCCTTTAAGTCTTAAAGAGAAGTTACATGGTATTGACTGTGATGTTTTTTTGTACAAAACAACCAGATTCACATGCTCTGAACATGGAAATTGAACTGAATACATGACATTTTCAGAAGAATGTCCTCAGTGCTGAGTAAATAAGGAAGATTTTTATACTTTATTTATTAAATGTTGTTTCCCATAATTTAATGTATGAAATAGAAGTAATTTCAGTTAGTGAGTAAGACTAAAGTTTCTAGACAAAGAAAATCCTGCACGTTAATGTGATTACACAGAAAATGACCTACTATATGAGTATATGCTTCGGTTTGCTTATTTTTTAAATCAGTATGTTAATTTGACATTCAATAGAGTAGTTGGAGAAGTTAATTGATCTTAATATGTATAGTTCACTAAGAATTATGTGTTCAAAAATAAAATATTCAAAGATCTAAAATAATTAAGAAATCAAGTTTTATTTGTCAGGGTTATTTCATTCACATGTAATTCAACCTTAATTCAGAGTAGTATAAATAAACAAAGCATACACCATTTTTTAATTTATAGATTTGGTGAATATGGTGGGATTTTAGGAGTTCATATTATAACAACTGGGTTCTAATGTCTTCAAGTCTGATCTGGATTTTCCTATTAGCTCCTTTCTCTGTAAGGATGTCTCTATTTTCCAGCAAACTTCTTGCCTGCTTGAAGTGGTTTTTTGTATGTGTTTCATAATATATTTTATGTGTGGACATGCCAGTGAAATTTTTGCAAGTTTGAAACTGTTTTCTTACTGCTATGTATTTTCTTAAGGAGAAGGTCACATTTATTGCAATATTTTATATGGTTTGCTTTATTTTATGGTTTGCTTTCATGGTTTTATGTTTTTTTTCTATTGGAACTTAAGCCCACTGAGGGCAGATCATTGTGTTAAATATCCCCAAAACATAGAACATAGAAAGTCTAAAACAGATATTTCTAGACTTATTAAATTCCTTAAACAGCAAGACAGACAAGATGCCCAGTCATATCATTGTGTGGGAGGTTACATATTTTGAATTTTGAAGAAACATACATATTCTCAAAGGCTCATTTTTAGTCCCATTAAAAAAGGCATCTGAATGTATGTTTTAAAGGTTCTCCAAGTGAATCTGATGCATAAAGTATTATCTATATCACTAATAGAGAATATAACTCTAATTGTTGTCATTAAGAAATCATCCTTAGTGGGAGCATAATATTTGAATAACAGTCCTAAAGGAAACACCAAAGAAGAAAAAGAAAAAAAAAATATAATGCTCCCTGGGAAATCAAATTGCTATTTTGGAATAGAAAAAAAAAAATTGTAAGACACTAATGACTATTTAAGAACACTTTAGCTTGCAGCATAGTTATTCTTGAAAGGGTTTCTTTCAGTATAAGGAACATATCATCAAACCAAAAGGATACAAGGAAATAATAAAGCCTCCTAAGATGTGATGACTCAGACATTCATTAACGAGCTTTAGAAAATTCTGCTTATGACAGTGCTCATGATGGTGATCAGAAATGAATGTCATCAAGTGGCACCTAATTAGTGTGATTAACCAACTTCAAAGCTCACCAGAGAAGGCCTTGGATCAGTGCTGCCTTTTATACATGGAAATGTTTTACATTTGGGAGCAACGCCTGTATCCTAAATATCTGATAATACAGATCTTTTCTTGTTTTCAGTCTCATGTAACCAGTTGGTCTGTTATCAGGCTGCATGTCTGTTAGATAAGCATGAATGACCTTGGAAATAATGAGGTACACTGTGAAGAATTTGATAGGGTTCTACCCAATGGATTTGATGAGACTGAGTATCAGGAATTCTAGCACTGGGTTTGAAACTCAAGCCTTATTCCCTTTCAGCTAAATATTCTTAAACAAATTGTATGAATTTGATCATCTAGATAATTTTCAAGAGTGAATACACACATCCTGTCACTGGAAAAATTTCCATATGGAAGAAATCCATATGACAAATAATAGCAATTATAAACAAAGCTACTCACTAATAGAGACAAGAAAATTTTGAATCTTGTTATATGGTTGTTTGTTGGCACTTACAGGAGCAACTTGGCATAATAGATTGGGGCAATTTATGTCAATCAAATTTAATAAAATTATAAGATAGTATTCTGAAAATGATGAAGAGTCATAGTCATGTGTCTCCAGAATTTAAGCAGAGTGTCACACGTATATGCATTCAGACTTCAGAAATGCATGTAAATAAAAAAAAAATGTATCTCTTAAACCTCAGCATCTTCACATAACAAAATATATGTTTTTTGTAGTCATTACATTATTTATTTAACACAGGAATGTACACTTAATTGGAAAATTAAGTTAGAATCTGTAAATATTAGCATAAGTTGAATCTCAGAAAAGAAAAAGAAAGCAATGATTTTGGTCTTACAGAAGTCATTCACTGTGAGGCTCACTTTCTTTATCTAGAAAATCAGGCTTTAAGAACTTTTGTTGTCAGGGTTATTACAAGAATCAATTCAGGCCATGAATACATAGTCCATGGAGTCACAAAGGGTCAGACATGACTGAGAGTCTGATTTCTGGATCTGAAAAAAAAAAATTGGAAGTTTTTTAAAGGTAAATGAGTTTTATTATTTACAAAGTGAGGATGCCTATGGTATGGGATAAATTTGTCATTCTGAAAGCAAGGCTGTAAATCACTGATGCTGCTTGGAACAGGGTGGTCATTTTAGTGTTATATAAATCCCCCTCAATTTTCCAAGCATCTTATAGATATGCATATGAATATAGATTGTTTTCCTCTTATATAGCTTTTTTCATGTATCATGAATTTATTTCAAGCTGTGATGTTTCTAAACATTATTATTAAATGGTATTGTATCAAGGTTTGGTCAAAATTGGTTGCCTTTTACTATACTTTTTAACTTGGCATTTGGAGTAGAGCAGTTTAAGTTAAAATATACAGATGCTTACTTATATATTGTATATTATATATCCATTCATATATATATATGCATATAAAAGTACTTAAAAACTTAATTCATATGCTCATATATTCCACCTGTCTTAATGGTAATACTAATATCTTGATATTATCAAGTATAATATCAGGTATTTCAAATATCTTGACAATTGACATAGTGAAATTTAAGATATAATATACTGAGTTGAGAAGATGAGAAGAAAGATGTTTCAAAGCTTAAAATCTATATAAAGCCATTAATTCAATCTCATTTAACTCCTATTATTTGGTAGTCAGGAGATTAGTATTTATCAGAATATCTATAGTAGCTTTGAAATAATAAAGTGCAAGTCTTCAGTTCGTGTCAAATCAAGTTATCAAATACACTCAGTGGTCCAAAGAATGTGGCTAAATACTGACATTCTTGGCTTTACCATGAAAGTTCATAAACAGCTTCTTAATGATATAGTTATAAGCTTAGTAATTGCCTTTCGTAAATTTGTGGTTACTAAATGCATAATAGATTCATAAATTTTTGATAAAAGTCTATTTAAGTAAATTAAAATCAATTAAAATAATGATCCCTAATCATAAACTTTTAAAATTTTCAACCAAAGCATCTTAATTTGTCAGTATTAAAATTACTTTAATATATCTTCTACAATTTTGGGGGGTGTGAACATTTCATAAACAAGACTGTAAGCATCCATGATGGATACCTACCTGAAAACGCATTTCCGAAAAGTCAGTTTTTGAACATCAACTCAATGCTCAAACATGTAACCATTTTGTTTAACAAATAAATCCAAAGTTAATTTGTTTCTCATGATATACTCTGCATATAAGTTAAATAAGCATGGTGACAATATACAGCCTCGAGGTAATCCTTTTCCTATTTGGAACCAGTCTGTTGTTCCATATCCAGTTATAACTGTTGCTTCTTGACTGCACACTGATTTCTCAGGAGGCAGGTCAGGTGGTCTGGTACTCCCATCTGTTGAAGAATTTTCCACAGTTTGTTGTGATTCACAGTCAAAGTCTTTGACATAGTCAATAAAGCAGAAATAGATGTTTTTTCTGGAACTCTCTTGCTTTTTTGAGGATTCAGGGGATGTTGGCAATTTGATATCTGGTTCCTCTGCCTTTTCTAAATCCAGCTTGAACATCTGGAAGTTCACGGTTCACATACTGTTGAAGCCTGGCTTGGAGAATTTTGAGCATTACTTTGTTAGCATGTGAGATGAGTGAAATTGTGCAGAATCTGAACATTCTTTAGCATTGCCTTTCTTTGGGATTGGAATGAAAACTGACCTTTTCCAGTCCTGTGGCCACTGCTGAGTGGAAATCCTTGGCTCATAAAAAAATATACAGTTTCTGGTATACTCATGTTTAGCATTGTGCTTTGAAAAACTCATGGTTATTTAACTTTCAAAAATTGGAGTGAACCTGTGCCTAGGTTTTCTTTAAAACACACACACACAAGACATAGTAGAGTAATGATGGCCAATAGCTTTGCAACATTCTATAGGCAGAGTTCTCTCCCTTTGTCCACATGAGCCATTTCAGACATACCTGTGTGCATGTTAGTTGCTCAGTGATGTCTAGCTCTTTGGGACCCCCTGGACTGTGGCCCGCCAGGCTCCTCTGTCCTTGGGATTTTCCAGACAAGATACTGGAGTGAGTTGCCATTTCCTTCTCCAGGGGATCTTCCCAGCCCAAGGATCAAACCTGGGTCTCCTGTATTGCAGGTAGATTCTTTACTGGCTGAGCCACCAGGGAAGCCCTCAAGCATTCTTAGGTTTTGCAATAGAGTGATCCTCCCCTCTCACCAACTCTTTTTTCAATCATGTTGTCTGATAGGCCACAGAGAAATTAGAAGGTATAGATTGAGACTGTTCTCCACCTCCTGCCATGCAACTTGAGGACAAAGATTTCTTTATGCTCAGTTATTGCTGCATTTCTCCTTTTTCACTGGGTCAACTAACTATAAAATCTTCAAGGTGATTTAATTTGTCTTGTATTCTGGATCTCGTTGGCATTAACTCTATTAGAAACTGCACTGTTTCAATCATCTTCCAAATCCTTATCTCCAAGCAGTTTTTCATTCTGCTTCTGGTTTGTTCAAGTGTCTGATATCCTCCTCTAAACTCATCTGATACCTCTCCATTGCATCTATCAACTTCTGCTTCTCAGCTTCAAAGCTATTCTTCTTGGCTGAGTTTACCACAGACTGTTTCACCACTTTTTACACCCACTCTGCTGCTTATTAATCTCTGGCTTACTATTGAAATAAAACTTCTGTGAATGACATCTCACATAAATTCTTCATATTTAAAATTCTTCCTATTTAAAGTTAATTGACTCATAATTATTTTTTTTCTGCTTGATATATTGAAAATACGGATACATCTGACCACTGTATTCATCTTGAAATACTCTCCTTAGGCTCCATGACACTGTATTATGTTCCCATTTATATATCTTGCCTTTATTTAGTATCATATGCATGCTCCTATTTTTTGTCCTTAAGTGTTAATGTTTTTATACTCATTTAGTTCTAATTTTTAACTTACTTTTGTATAACTTGATTGATTTTTAGCCTTCAACAATACCAGTTGTTCAACAATACCAATGTTCAACTATTTTCATGTCATAAGTGAATTGAGGGGCATGCCTGATATAAATTTTTGCTTCCTACTTTCCCTGGAAATCCTGGACTCATAATGAAATATACATTTTCTGGTAGCCTCATTTTTAGCATTGTGCTTTGAAAAAATCCTGTTATTTAACTTTCAAAAATTGGAGTGAACATGTGTATAGTTTCTTCTTTAAAAAATCACAAGTCACAAGTTGTACTCTTGTATCCAAATGCCTAATGAGTATCTACTTATATGCCTTGCAGATTCCTCAATATGAACATGAGTAAAACTATCTCCAGTGTTCCAATTTTAGTGAATAACTTTAGCCTTTCCATAAGTTGCCAATGCCAAGAACCTGAAACTCAATTTTGAAGCTTACCTTAAGACTGAGGGACTAACACTTTCGCTTTCACTTTTTACATTCATATATGCAATAGGCTTCCTAGGTGGCGCTGGTGGTAAAGAACCTGCCAACACAGGAAATCTAACAGATGCAGGTTCTTTCCCTGGTTCAGGAAGATCCCCTGGAGGAGGGTGTGACAACCCACTCCAGTATTCTTGCCTGGAGAATCTCTTGGACAGAGGAGCCTGGAGGCCTACAATCCATAGGGTCCCACAGAGTTGGACACGACTGAAGCGACTTAGCACACACGCAGGTCAAGTTCAATAAAATCAGCCACTGAGTCTAGTAAACATTATTTGTGTCCACCAAACTTCTCCATCTTGCTGCAATAGCCTTGCTATATTCCCTAAGCAGTGACCTCTTCTTTCTCCACATCTTCTACTTTGTTATGCTCCTATTTATTCTCTGTGTGCAGACATAGTTAGCTACTTAAATTCAAACTTGGCTATGAAACCCACTTTACCTTTCTCTATAACACCAATATTTGGGACTACAATCCAATGTCAGCTCCTCCAATATCTGGAGTTCCTGAGCTTCAGTATAATTTTGCTAAAGCATTAGGGCTGGTGTGATTTGTTTTACATTTTCTGTTCATAGGAAACAGGAAAGTAAATCAAGGTTATGTCACTATTGGCCTCTGAAGTTCAGACCTCAATAGCACGTTTTGCTCACTCAACAAATTCCCTCATTCCATTCTGTGATGTATCCCTAGCCAACATGCTGGTTCTCAAGTACTAACTTGGATTTCTTGAGAGAAGAATGTGCCATGTGCTCAGTCACACAGTCACGCCCAATTCTGCTACCCCGTGGACTGTAGATCACCAGGCTCCTCTGTCCAAGGAGCTTTCCAGGCAAGAGTACTGGAGTGGGTTGCCATCTCCTTCTCCAGGGAATCTTCCCAACCCAGGGATTGAACCCACATTTCCTGTGTCTCCTGCATAGCAGGCAGATTGTTTACCACTGAGCCACCTGGGAAGCCCAGAGAGAAGAATAAGACTTTTAAGATATCTTTTCTGTTAGAACAGATAAGTTTGACTCTATGGGAGCAATAATATGTGTAGGAGTTAACTATTTCATGCTCCCTCTCTGCATATGAAGTTAACCATTGAACAATGCAGAGGTAAGTGGCATTATCTGTGTTACTGAGAATCTGCTTACAACTTATACTTGGCCCTCAGTATATAATAGTCCTTCAAATCCTAGTGCTATCATATCAGCTGTTTTATATCCACAGATTCAACCAACCTTGTAGAGAGTAGTACTGCAAAGTGCATTTAATGAAAAAATCTGTGTACAAGTGGACTTAAACAGTTCAAACTTGTGTTTTTCAAGGGTCTGCTGTATACAGCACACTGACATTTCATCCCATGGTGACAATCAGTGAAACACCTTACTACCAGAACTTCAAGTGGAAAGTGGAGCACGAATAACTTTCTATTAATTTTTAACAACAATGTGATTGAATAAAATGTTTCTAAATTATTTTCAACTGCTTTAAATGTTTTTCTTTCCAAGTGAATTTTCTCTTTCTTACTGGTGTAATATTTGTTCATATCATATTCTGTGACTCTTCTGATCCCACTGTCAAAGCGACAATACCAGAAAAAGTTAAAGTCAAAGAACAGTTTATTCAAGACTATTTCAATAGGAATGAGAGGCCAGGACTCGAACAGCTTGGTCTGAAACAAAGGGCTAGAGAGTTTTTAAGAGTTGGGATGATAAAAGATCAAAGGTCGTCAGTGTCAGTTAATTTGTTGATTGCCACTCCTCCCAAAAAAGTAAAGAAAAACTTTCTTCATGACAGGAGGTAGCTTTACAAGTTGTGCCAAGATACCCAGAGAAGTTAGCTCTTTTACTCCCATAGACACGGTAGCCAGGGACACTATCTTCCCTTATTATTGTATTTTAAAAAGAAAGTTCTCTTGAGAGATGCTCCTGGACTGTAAATCTGACAAGAAGGTTTTTACCAAGATTTACATCTCAAAGGGATTTTTATTACATACTTTTTGAAGTAAAAGCTCTAAGAAAAGGGAGGTCAGAGGACCTGCAGTCAGGAAGAAGCTGGTCTATAGTTTAGTCTAACTGAGGGGAACAGGAAGGCCTTCTTGGACACTATCTGTCATGGCTTTTAATACATCAGGAAAAGAGGAAATTTAGAAAGTCTGCTTTTCTCAGAACAAACATTTCCTTTCATATCTTATAGTCAATTAAGATAAATAAAAATTACCTTTTTTCCTTTTGTTGCTGCCTTTTATTAAAATGTAATTTCAAAGACAACTAGCAGATGGAGGGAGAGAAATTATGCAAAAAAAGAACAAAAAAGAAGAGTAGGATTTTATAATTTAAAATAATAATTTTTTTACAAAAGTCTACTTGTTTCTACTCTCTTATTATAATTACTTGTTCAGTAATCTCTCTTCTAATTCTGATGGTAAACCCTGTAAGACCAACCTAGACAGCATATTAAAAATCTGAGACATTACTTTGCTGACAAAGGTCCATCTAGTCAAAGCTATGGTTTTTCCAGTAGTCATGTATGGATGTGAGAGTTGGACTATAAAGAAAGCTGAGCACCAAAGAACTGATGCTTTTGAACTGTGGTGTTGGAGAAGACCCTTGAAAGTCCCTTGGACTGCAAGGAGATCAAACTAGTCAATCCTTAAGGAAATTAGTCTTGAATATTCATTGGAAGGACTGATGTTGAAGCTGAAACTCCAATACTTTGGCCACCTGATACGAAGAACTGACTCATTGGAAAAGACCCTGATGCTGGGAAAGATTGAGGGCAGGAGGAGAAGGAAATGACAGAGGATGAGATGGTTGGATGACATAACCAACTCAATGGACGTGAGTTTGAGCAAGCTCCAGGAGTTGGTGATGGAGAGGGAAGCCTGGCGTGCTGCAGTCCATGGGGTCACAAAGAGTTAGACATGACTGAGTGACTGAACTGACCTGCAACACTATAAGGGCCAGGACTATCTTGTCTACTTTTTTTTAAAAACTAACCCAAAGTCTGAAATAGAGTAGTTACTTCAAAAACATTAATGAATAGATGAATGAATCAGTAAACTTGTAGAGATATTCTGAGGGAGAATTCAATGTGAGATACCTATTTTAAGCATATATTAAGACACAAACATTTGCTTGCCTCTCTGCCTGCTTTTCCCCCAGTGCTATTAGAATACTAGGCTTCATTTTGATTAATTTTTTGTGTCTGAAATACCAGAACTCTGGCAGCTTCATCTATTTATTTTCAAATTGTAATTTTCTAAGTTAGTCCCTATTTTATGACAGATTTTTTGACAATATTTTTGACAAAGTACAACCTAATAGTCTCACAGATCCAAACACTTATACTCATGAGAATATTGTCTTTCTTATTTATGAATTTTAAATGTCTCATAACACATTTTTAAAGTCACAGCCAAAGAAGACCTAACTTGCCCTGCCTTGAATGGCTGGATCTGAGACAGCATCTTGAGAAAAAAAATCTTAACAGGTATACTATGGCAAGCATCAAATATTCTAATTAGACATGATGAAGAGATTATATTGTGTATATATGGAAATGTCTAAGCAAATGCCTATTGATTCTAAACATTCTTTTAAGATTGGGCTGCAAATTTAAGAAATAACAATATGAGATACCTAGTTATATTTACTTTTCAGATGAACAACAAATGTCAATATTAGTACATTCCATTCAATATTTGGCATAATTTTATATTTTTTACATTGTTCCTTTTTGTTATTTAATCTGAAATTAAAATTTACCTGGATGTCTTGTGTCTTATCCGGCAGCTTTACTTATGATGATTATCCAGATAATCAGTCTTCTGTAAAGTGATTCAAGAAAGAGTAAAATTTTCAGAGTCAAACTAATAAAAGATACTGTGATCCAGTAAATTAAAATGAATCAGCTTGCTGATTTAAAAATGAAAGACAAGAATTTTTTTAAAATATATTTTTTCTGATCATAAATATTTTCTAGGAAAGCTAGTTATCCATCATTCTTGTGTTTGTACTGAATTTAATTTAAGAATGTTCTGGAGGATATTGAATTATACTGCATAGTCTTGAAATTGCTGCTGTATTGTTCTGATTCATAAAATATGCAATTGATTAATCCTCTATAAGAAATGGATTTCCAATATCTTTTTTATTCCCTTTTCGTTGTATTCAATATATTCTCTAGATAAGTAATATTTCATGGGAAAATATTTACCTTATACAAATGCCCATATTTTCATTAGCTATAGAAGAGTTAACACATGACAGGTATTAAAATTAAATTTCTGATTTTTTCACTATTTTTCACTCATTTAGTTCAAATGCTTTATGTTAATAAAAGAGTGCATCAGGGATATACCAACATTTAAAAATATTAAAGATGATGATTATATTCATTCAAGTATTGAGGTATGTGTTAGGTATGAACCTAACACAGCAAATGAAAGACAGAATGATATAACACTATCACTTATACAGAAAAAGAAAAAAAAGGTTCTTTCGTACTTGCACCCAAGTAAAGTAATGAAATTTTTGGTGCTGAAAATATCAACCATTTTTAAAAATTAGACCTTTTAAATATACTTAGATTCTGCATCTTGGAAGATGAAGCTTAATAATATCATGCAACACAGTAAATTAACCAATTCTTTAAAATAAAGTTAGCTAATTTCACTTCCTTATGCTCTTGAGAGCAAATAACCTTTAGATTTCCTTTCAAAGTTGGGAAAATATAAGCTACGTTGCTTTCCGTGATTAGAAGACAGCCCACTATTTCCCTTATTTTTCTCCGTAGTGTGACATAATGAACATTTATGCATACTTTCTCAATGAAATGACATGCTTCCATTTATTGTAAGGTCCAATTATGCATAAGCACTGGCATGGTCCCCTGAAATTAATATACATTTATACACATTTATTTAAGCAATGTTTCCACAGTGCACACCAGAAAAAATCTCCCTTCCATAAGACTTTTTTGTTGTCTAGAAGCACCACTAATTCCTTGGTGATAAAAATAAGTCTGTAGAGAAAAATCTTATTTCAGACTACAAGTAATCTTCTAAGCATAACACTCATTGTTCCAAATACTTGCCAAGAATTATGAATTCTTACATCTTTGGAGAATCTGAGATAACTTTTATAGTTAGAATTCTCAGGAATTGCTAAAGAAAAAGAAGAAAGGGTAGAAGAGAAACTCCGAGTTATGATTTAGCAAATATGCCATATTGATCAGGGCTTTTGAGGTAAGAAGACCCATGAGGAAGCATGGTTAAAGACAAGGAAGATCAGGTATTCTGTTTCAGCAACATTGCTTTTAAGATATCTATTAAATATCTGGTGTGATTTATGCTTGCATTTTTTAAAATATATTTATTTACTTATTTATTTATTGGCTGTGTTGGATCTTCATTGCTCTGTGGGCTTTTCCCTAGTTGCGGTTTCTCATTGTGGTAGCTTCTCTTGTTGCAGAGCGTGGGCTCTAGAGAATGTGGGATTCAGTAGTTGTGGCGTGAGGGCTCACTAGTTCCAGTTCCAGGGCTCTAGAGCCCAGGCTTAATAGTTGTGACACATGGGTTTAGTTGCTCCGCAGCATGTGGGATTTTCTTGGATCAAGGCTGGAACCTGTCTTCACCTACATTGGCAAGCAGATTCTTTACCACTGAGCCTCCAGAGAAGCTCTATGTTTGCATTTTTGCTTGACCTACACCAAGAGATTAAGTTTTCCTCCCCCAACAATGAAGTACTTTTTCAAATTTTTCATCCACTCCTTGGCAAAGGTATCTGGTACGTTTGTTATGTTCACTGAATAATTTAGATTTTCCTAGATAAGTTATTTACAAGGTATTCCTATAGAGGGAAAGATTCCAGAGAGATTTTTACAGTCTAGTTGGGATGCACGACACAGAGATTTTCATTTCAGCTGCCTCAAAGGCAAAATTATTTTCAAGTGTCTTTTATCTGTGCATGTAAGCATAGGCTAGTCTTCTCTTTCTTTGCCAATTTACTCAAGGGGTTGAAAGCAAAAATAAATGTGACTGTTACTTTCTAACATTGGACTCTCTCCATTGAAATTTCTTTGATACTTGCTCTCTTTCTTTTCATGATTCCTATGCAAATGATAGTGCTTTTTACAACTGTAATATATATTTCATAGCACATTTCCTAATTTTGCCCACAGTGTTTGTAGTTGGTTCTCCTTTCTCCTATAAGCTTCAGGATGCTTTTGGAGAGAAAAGGGAAAATGCTTTGGTTCAGAGTTTGCCTATAGTGAAAGAATACATAATCATATCTGAGTTGATAGTATCGTGAATAAAAAATGCAGCCTACATACATATTTTAATAACCAGTTGGGCCTAAGTACAATTTAAAAATTTAAATATATACATACATGATATGGACTTTTGAAAGCTGTGCTGTGCTTAGTGGCTCAGTCGTGTCTGAATCTTTGAGATCCCATGGACTATAGCCTACAGGCTCCTGTATCAGTGGGGATTCTCCAGGCAAGAATACTGGAGTGAGCTGTCAGGCCCTCCTTCAGGGGATCTTCCCCACCCAGGGACGGAACCCAGGTCTCCTGAATTGCAGGCAGATTCTTTACCAGCTGAGATACCAGGAAAGCCCTTTTTGAAAGCTACAACAATAATACTATACATTGAAAGCTGCAATAAATATAAAAAATCCTTCAGTCTTTCTCTTAAGGCCATACTCCTCTGCACAGTTTTGACTCATCCTCAGTCTTCACAAGTCATAGCAGACTTCTCTTGATAGCAGTTCAGATTTTCATGTAATTCAAGAGGATATGATGACACAGAAAATACATACTTTTAATCAAGAAATTGTAGAAAAAAATACACAAGCATGTATTCTTACAACAGAATGTTAATATTAAGATATTACATCAGCAACATGGTTTGTATTCTGGCTTGTAAACTTAATAGTTTTTTGACACTGAGCATGAAATATTAGAATGGTTTTAGAAATACATATGTTTTATAATAAAGAAATAATAGATTTAAATGTAGGATAATGTCACATATTATTAAATAAATAGAAAAATGGTATCTATGTGAAACAATCAACATTATCTATATACATTTCCTCATGGAATCTTTCCAAAGCTAAAACATGTGATGGTAGTAACAATGGTAATAGTGATACATTTGAAGCAAACTGACAATAAGGCAATGTCTAAACTATTTACCATGCTATGGAATATCATGCAATTACAAAAAAGAAAATAAAATGATATATAGTAAGTCTCCTATATATGAACCTTCAAGTTGCAAACTTTCAAGGATTGGAACATGTGTTTGCATGTCCAATCATGCAAGTTAGTTCAAGTGTCTGGTATATATCGTTACGTGCATGTAATTTTTTCAAGTGCCTGTGCTTTTGTGTATTTTGCTGTGTAGTACTGTGTAGAGTACAGTAATAAAGCAAGCCCAGGATATCTGGAAGCAAGCAATTTTCTTTACTTGAGAAGGCATTGTTAGTTTTTGAGACACAGGACTCAAAGATTGGTCTATACATGAAACTTGCAGCAGCCATTCAGGATGTAATCCAGTGCTACTGTGTCATCTATAACAAGGAAAAAAGAGCTACTACCCAGACAGCACTGGATCATTTTTTCAACAGGGTACATAGAATTGAATACATAAAGGATCTAGAACCTGTTCCATCTACATCTCGTATGAATGAAATTGCAGCTTGCTCTACAGATTTTAGTTTCTTGAGCTCTAAAATCACTGCAGACGATGACTGCAAACATGAAATTAAAAGACACTTGCTCTTTGGAAGGAAAGTAAGGACAAACCTAGACAGGCTATTAAAAAACAGAGACATCAATTTGCTGACAAATGTCCATATAGTCAAAGCTACGGTTTTTCCAGTAGTCATGTAGGGATGTCAGAGTTGCACCATAAAGAGGGCTGAGTGCCAAAGAATTGATGCTTTCAAATTGTGGTGCTGGAGAAGACTCTTGAGAGTCCCTTGGACTGCCAGGAGATCAAACCAGTCAATCCTAAAGGAAATCAACTCAATATTCATTGAAAAGACTGATGCTGAAGCTTCAATATTTGGGCCACCTGATTACAAAGAACTGACTCACTGGAAAAGACCTTGATGCTGACAAAAGGAGAAGGGAGCAACAGAGGATGAAATGGTTAGACAGCATCATTGACTCAATGGACATGAATCTGAGCAAACTCCAGGAGATTGTGGAGGACAGAGCCTGTTGTGCTACAGTCCATGTGGTTGCAAGAGTTGGAGGTGACTTAGTGACTGAACAACAACAACTCTGTCTCCTAAATCTGAGGATCCTTCAGTTCTACCATTTGCTTCCTCTCCCTCCTCCAGTCAGTGACTCTTCTTGCTTTTTCACTGATGCCAGCACCTGTTTGCCAGTTGTTGTATTGTACTACTGTACTTTTCAAGGTACTATGCTGTAAGATTAGATATATATATATATATTTTTGCATTTGTTTTTTACATATTATTTGTGTGAAAATAATTATGAGTTTATTGCAGTATACTGTTACATAGCCAATTGAGTTAGTAGGGTACTTAGGCTAACTTTGGGGGAATTATGAACAAATTGGACTTATGAATGTCCTCTTAGAATAGAACTCATTCATATGTAGGAGAAATACTCCATATATATGTACAAATATTTTTATGTATAATTTATGTAAGTATATGTATCGGTTCAGTTCAGTTCAGTCACTCAGTCGTGTCCGACTCTTTGCGACCCCATGAACCGCAGCACGTCAGGCCTCCCTGTCCATCACCAACTCCCAGAGTCCACCCAAATCCATGTCCATCGAGTCGTTGATGCCATCCAGCCATCTCATCCTCTGTCGTCCCCTGCTCCCACTGCCCTCAATCTTTACCAGCATCAGGGTCTTTTCAAATGAGTCAGCTCTTTGCATTAGGTGGCCAAAGTATTGGAGTTTCAGCTTCAACATCAGTCCTTCCAATGAACACCCAGGACTGATTTCTATTAGGATGGACTGGTTAGATCTCCTTGCAGTCCAAGGGACTCTCAAGAGTCTTCTCCAACACCGCAGTTCAAAAGCATCAATTCTGCGGCGCTCAGCTTTCTTAATAGTCCAACATCCATACATGACTACTGTAAAAACCATAGCCTTGACTAGACAGACCTTTGTTGACAAAGTAATGTCTCTGCTTTTTAATATGCTGTCTAGGTTGGTCATAAGTTTCCTTCCAAGGAGTAAGCATCTTTTAATTTCATTGCTGCAATCACCATCTGCAGTGATTTTGGAGCCCAGAAAAATAAAGTCAGCCACTGTTTCCACTGTTTCCCCACCTATCTGCCATGAAGTGATGGGACTGGATGCCATGATCTTAGTTTTCTGAATGTTGAGCTTTAAGCCAACTTTTTCAGTCTCTTCTTTCACTTTCATCAATAGGCTCTTTAGTTCTTCTTCACTTTCTGTCTTGATTCCAGCTTGTGCTTCCTCCAGTGCAGCGTTTCTCATGATGTACTCTGCATATAAGTTAAATAAGCAGGGTGACAATATACAGCCTTAATGTACTCCTTTTCCTGTTTGGAACCAGTCCACTGTTCCATGTCCAGTTCTAACTGTTGCTTCCAGACCTGCATACATACAGGTTTCTCAAGAGGCAGGTCAAGTGGTCTGGTATTCCCATCTCTTTCAGAATTTTCCACAGTTTATTGTGATCCACACAGTCAAAGGCTTTAGCATAGTCAATAAAGCAGAAATAGATGTTTTTCTGAAACTCTCTTGCTTTTTCGATGATCCAGAGGATGTTGGCAATTTGATCTCTGGTTCCTCTGCCTTTTCTAAAACCAGCTTGAACATCTGGAAGTTCACGGTTCATGTATTGCTGAAGCCTGGCTTGGAAAATTTTAAGCATTACTTTACTAGCATGTGAGATGAGTGCAATTGTGCGGTAGTTTGAGCATTCTTTGGCATTGCCTTTCTTTAGGATTGGAATGAAAACTGACCTTTTCCAGTCCTGTGGTCACTGCTGAGTTTTCCATATTTGCTGGCATATTGAATGCACCACTTTCACAGCATCATCTTTCAGGATTTGAAATAGCTCAACTGGAATTCCATCACTTCCACTAGCTTTGTTCATAGTGATGCTTCCTATATCAATGTAAAACAAATTGTCCAGTGTTAACAAAAATTCTAAAATTATGTATGTATCAAGGTGTCTATGGAAATAAAAATAAATCTAAGTAACATTTTATGTATTTTATGAATACATTTATATGTTTATAGAAGCATAGAAAATGTCTGGAAATACGGGCTTAAAATAACCCCTGTTTCCTTTAATGAGATTGCGTGATTACAGTCAATGGAAAAGTTTGTCTTATCTTGAATAGCAAGCTTATTTTAAGACAATGATATGTGTGTTGAATGTACAATTAAAATTATTTTTAATGAAGGGGGAAAGTAATTATTTGAGAATTATATTTTATTGAATATGGGTGAAGGGTGGTATTATTTTGAATGCAAATCACCACATAAAAACTGTATAGCTATTTAAATATATCTGATTGTCACTGAGCTTTTTGATGTCAAATGCCCTCTAATTGGAAACTAATTAATATCTTAAAAGTGTAGTAAAAGAAAAGCAATTATTTGAGTTGAAAAGGAAACTCATAGTTGATATTACTTTGTGAAATATATTTTATAGCAGTAGTTTTCAGTTTTAATTATCAGAATTTTTGTTTATATCATTTCAATAAATTTAGTCATTGTATAATGAAAAGTGATATCTAATATTTTACTGGTTTTATCAGAGTTAATTTTCATTAATAGACTAATAGTTTGACTTTAACTTAGGGAGAAAAATAACACACTATTATTTCAGTGTATTTTTCTTGTTTTCTGTTTTAGAAAAATCTTTCTCAAGCAACTGCTTCTGACTCAGGTAAAACTATATTTGCTGTAACCATCAGCCCAGGAGACCACCAAGAGAAGAATACAAGCCGATGGATCCTGTCTTGTTTGTGATGGGTACTGGGCGTACCTTACTTGAGTTATGCTGCTATTTGACCATTGCTTCACACATGTGTTCAGTAGGTTCCACATCACGTTTGGTTTTTGCTGTTTTCCTTAGACTTTTCAGATTTATTATTTACTTACTACCTTTCTACACACTTATTTAGATATTGTTATTAAAACATCTAAATTGTCATGGGGAATTTCTGGGAGAACTTCAGGGGAGATATGTCCAGAGTAGTTGCAAAGAGTGCTACATTAAGGAGTGGGGCTTCCTAATCTAATCTCCAGTGCTCAGTCATGTCTGACTGTTTGTGACCCCCATGGACTGTAGCCTGCCAGGCTTCTCTGTCCTTGGGATTTTCCCAGCAAGAATACTGGAGTGGGTTGGCATTTCCTCCTCCAGGGGCTCTCCCTGACCCCAGGATCAAACCCACATCTCCTGAGTCTCCTGCACTGGCAGGCAGATTCTTTACCACTGAGCTATCTGGGAAGTTGAACAGTTTATAATGTGTTGTAAACACACCCTTGTAAAACTCTGAGACTTTTCAGACAGTGGTGAAAATCACTTAGTCGTGTCCGACTCTTTGTGACCCCATGGACTATAGAGTCCATAGAATTCTCCAGGCCAGAATACTAAAGTGGATAGCCTTTCCCTTCTCTAGGGGATCTTCCCAACCCAGGGATCGAACCCAGGTTTCCTGCATTGCAGGCGGATTCTTTACCAGCTGAGCCACCAGGGAAGCCCATATCAGACAGCATGTTAAAATTGTTTTCAAAATAATTCTAAGACTTTTTTGCCTTTTTACTGAATTGATATTTTCACTGATGTTATAAAAGTAACTGTGGATAAAAATGACTGGTGCCTTACTATGAATCACACTGCTGACATAATAATGAGTTAACAGTCACTCCGTTCTTCACTTGGCACACCTGCACAGAAAAAGAAGGGGGAGGAGAGAATGCAGCAGCAGAGGTGATACTGGTTTCAATTATTTTTTTGTAGCAGGGAAAAACCCTCAACTCTTGGGTAGACTTACTGTTAATATGTTGAGTGATGAAATGGAATTCACATATTACATATTTTCCTACCCTAGTAGCTCAGACAGTAAAGAACTTACCTGCAATGCAGGGGCTCTGGGTTAGATATCTGGGTCAGGAAGATCGCCTGGAGAAGAAAATGGCAACCCACTCCAGTCTTCTTGCCTGGAGAATTCTATGGAGCCTGGTGGGCTACAGTCCATGGGGTCGTAAAGAGTTAGACACCGACTGAGTGGCTAACACTTTCTTACCAAAGAACAACTGTCTCTCAAGAAACATACACTTCTGTGATTGTTTGGACTGCAGACTGAGATTTTTTTTTTTTTTTAACAAAACACTTTTTATTTGAAAGAATGACTGCCATACAAACTATTCAGATTTTGTATTTCCTTATACTTTCTTGAAAATAAAACAAGTGAGCATGTTATTTGCAGGCAAGCAACGGACAGTACTTGTTGTCAATGATAAAATTTGAGCTTTCAAATGAAAGTAATGTTTTAATAAAATAAAAATTTTACAAAACTTATATTTGCCACCATGTGTTTATCAGCTTACCAAAACAAGGAAGCTTGTTGACCAAATCAGGAGAGAGAAGAAGGATTTGATTTCTTGTTAAAATGTTATTTAATGAAATAAATCTACATTTGGAAGATCTGTAGAATTCACTGAACCATTACTTTTAAAATGACCCACACATGAATCTAAGAGCTCTTGATGAAGGTGAAAGAGGAAAGTGTAATAGGTGGCTTAAAACTCATCATTCAGAAAACCAAGATCATGGCATCTGGTCCCATCACTTCATGACAAATAAATGGGGAAAAATGGAAACAGTGACAGACTTTATACTTTGGGGCTGCAAAATCACTGTGGACAGTGACTGCAGCCATGAAGTTAAAAGACGCTTGCTCCTTGGAAGAAAAGCTATGGCAAACTTAGCGTATTAAAAAGCAGAGACTTGACTTTGCCTACAAAGGGTCATATGGTCACCGATGTGAGAGTTGGACAATTAAAAAAGGCTGAGCACTGAAGAACTGATGCCTTCAAACTGTGGTGCTAGAGAAGACTCTTGAGATTCCCTCGGACTACAAGGAGATCAAACCAGTCAATCTTAAAGGAAATAAACCCTGAATAGTCACTGGAAGGACTGATGCTGAAGCTGAAGCTCCAATACTTTGGCCACCTACCTGATGTGAATAGCCGACTCATTATAAGAGATTGATGCTGGTAAAGATTGAAGGCAGCAGGAGTGGAGGACAGAGGATGAGATGGTTGGATAGCATCACTGACTCAATAGATGTGAGTTTGAGCAAGCTACAGGAGTTGCTGAAAGACAGGGAAGCCTGGCGTGCTGCAGTCCATGGGGTCGCAAAGAGTCGGACATGACTGAGCGACTGAACAACAACATATGATTTAAAGATTCATTAAAAATGCAAGACAGAATAATGCTTTTAAAATTATAATCTGGAAAGCCTGTTGATGTGTTTTCAGATTCCACATTAAAACTAAACTTTAATAAATTAAGAGGTATTGAATTTGGGTATAGTGTCAAAATAATTATAGTATCTGATAAAGTGAAAGTGAACGTTTCAAAATAATTATAGTATCTGATAAGGTTTTAAAAATCCTCCGAGGCTGGATTATCTTTGTGTACTACAAATTGACTAAGATAGGCAGTGTATTAGAACAAAAGTAGACATGAAAATCTCGCTGTCATGTTCTAAGTCAGACATAAAAGAGTTTTGAGTCAAATTAAAGAGATTTGACCCAGAGATTTGACAAAGACAGTCAATTCTAACTGCTAGTATTAAATACTAAGTTCAGAACCAGTTCCTTAGTTATTTCTGCATACCTAAGATCCCTACCAGGAAATGCATGAATTTTGCAGGGTTATTTCTATGAGTCATGTATTTCCCTTTCTTCCTGTATTAGATGGACTAATTATATTGCAGTAACTTGTCCTATAGCTGTAAAGACTTTTTATTTTAACACTGTATGCTGATCACAATATAAAATAAGGCAAGGTAAAGGAGTAGAGATTGAAAGTTATGCTCTTTTAAGCTAGACGAACAGAAACTGCTTCTCTGAATAGGTGACAATTGTGTGAATAAGCTATGCAAACACCTGGGGAAGAACTTAACTGGAAAAGGAGGCCAGTACATGTGTGGCATGTTAGATGAAGAAAAAGAAGGCTCAGCTGCATAGCACAAAATTTAAAAAGAAAATTATGAGAGATAGGTTAGAAAAGGTTGTTTGGCAAAAGGTCATGAAGGTTCCCCATGAGTATGAAGAGATATGTATATGGAAAGATGATTAAAGATTAAGACTGAAGCTAAGTTTTCTTGGTTCAAATTCTAGCAATTACTGTGTCCTAGGATACGTTTTTTAACTAATACCTCCATTTTCTCATGTTTATTCCTGGCAGTAATTCTCAATCTTGGAAAAAGAATGCAATTATTAATCATTGACATATACCCACATGGTACATTATATACACATTAGTTATAATTTTTCTTACTAAATGAGATTATTAGCTGTAATTACTATTAATGACTGGGATCTACACTATTAAAGAGTTTTAAACAGGAGACTGGCACTATCTGAGTCACATTTTTAAATAGAGAAATCACTCTGGCTCCCATGCAGAGGCATGATAGTGGGGTAAGGACAAAGGAAAACATTGGGGAAATACTTATGACTACTATTGGGATAATTCTTGTGGGTGATTATAGGAATCTTGACTGATGGTAGCAGTGAAAGTGGTTGAGTGATTAGATTCAGGAAATAGATTCAAATATGTAGCCTCCAGTTTTAAACACACACACACACACACACACACACACACAATTTTACACCACCACCACAATATTTATATTTAAAAAATGATGACTTGCTTATACCTAATTCTGAATATCTTATTGATCACGTTCATTTTTATGATGCCTAAAACTCATTTCCAAATATTTGATACTCACATAACTAATAGTTCTCTAAATCACATGTGCCTCTGCTCATTATCAGGTGTATTCTTCAGTTCTTACTTACCCTGAAATAAATTGATCCCCTCAGCTAGTACAAGCTCTAGCTTTATATGACAGAGGACCACACCTTCAGTCTCCCAGGGGCAATAAGCATCTGCTTCATTCTCTTTATATGTTTGTTTGTTTAACTTTCAGGTACACAGGAAACACCTGAAGGGCTTGTTCGATTGCAGATTCTGAAGCGGACCTGAGATTTTGCATTTCTAACAATTTTCTGATTGCTAACATAACATAATTTTATTTGTTATCAATAAATTTTATCAAATAAAATTTATTTGTTTATCAATTTTCTGATCCCATAACATAATATGGGATACACTAAAAACTTTTAGATATTGCTTCTTCTGATTTTTTTTCTGTAGACAGTAGCTACCTTTTTCACACAACATACATATAAAAAGTATCATATGCACCATTACCTGATATCAAGTTAAGAAAATTTAGTTTTAAAAAATTAAATGACTACTACTTCTTCTTCAGTGTCCCACAATAGTAAAATAAGTTTTAAAAAAAATGGATAAGTTTTTCGTTTCAGTACATGTTCTATTTCTATCTCTACTTCCAGAATAAAGGCAGTAACTTTCATGAATCTTTTCTTCCAGTCTCTTCCTTTCAGTGAGTTCAGTCTTAAACTCTAGCTTGGCTCTCATGTCATAAATGTACATGCTTTTTGATGCTGCTGGTGCTTTGAAATATCTGTAGTATCACAGTGGACATCATCATTACCCTCATCATAACCATCTCTAATGTAAATAGCAGATAGACAAAT
This sequence comes from Giraffa tippelskirchi, assembly GCF_054371585.1. Lineage (NCBI taxonomy): Eukaryota > Metazoa > Chordata > Mammalia > Artiodactyla > Giraffidae > Giraffa > Giraffa tippelskirchi. The sequence continues at coordinate 47,244,778 of NC_137282.1, read as the reverse complement.
AAAATTAAAAAATGTACTACTAGTGGAAAATCTGAAGGTGTAAACTTTATACAACAATAATGAAATCAAATTGTCATAACCACAGTGTTTTATTAGCTGCTATTAAACCAATTACCCTGAGGTATATGTAACCTAAGTGATATAAAGGAGAAATAACATAAAGGTGATTCACATGGTTTATTTAAATTTAGTATCTGCTTTTTGGTCAAGATTAAAAGTATGGAATTCAATTAAATGCAGTTATACTCGCAAGTTAAAGTTATACTGTAAGACTTATGAACTTGACTGTTTTCGCACTGTCATCATTAAAAATAGAAATAGAAATGATAAAATATTTTAAATATGCAAATAAAAAATGTTTATTTCCAAATATCTAGCATATATTTTATGTTGATAGTCTGGACATTTCATATTTTAAAAAATTAAAAATGTATTGTGTTCACAAACACTGGTGTGTTCAGGCATTTTGGAAGGTGTGCAATGCAGGAACATAGACTTGAATTGTGCACATGCAAGGGGAACATGTTCATAACACAGCATATGGAAAATTTATGTAGGTTTTACACTAAGCCCAAAATAACTATAGCAGTATTTATATAGGATCAAACTGGCATCTCTCTTTTGGCTCTAATATAAAGAACCAGCAGAATGGTGCAATAGAACTGTCTTACACGGTTCCCTAGCAATCATTTCTCTCTTTTGCTCTTCCTTTGTATTACACAGATATTAAAACTCCAGGATCAACTTCACATTTTTCTTATTTTTTCAAACACCTTGAAATTTAAATCTATGTTCTGGCAATACTTACGGATCCATACTTTAACTTGCTTTTGTGTTTTGTTGTTTTATTTGTCCCACTTATCATGTTTTCATTTTCCTGTTTTAATTTTAAATATTCAATAAGTTATTAGTTTCATTCACATAATTTATGGTAATATTGAATCTATCATCATTATCATGTTTATTACTATAATATCAGTCATTTGCTGCTTGCTTTATTAACTCTTAGTCTAGTGGTGCTATTTTTGTTAAGTTTGGCACTTTCTATTTTTGGTCTTAGTATTGCTAGAAAATTTACTAAGTCTTAATTAGCTCAACCACTAGTTCTTGCAATGCTCCTAGTATGTCTTTGAGACATTTACTTCATTCTTTAGTATCTCAGTTTCTTTATCTGTAAAGAGCATCTACCTCATAGAGGTACAGTGAAACTGGATTATGTATCTGTTCCCCCAGTGTTGCCTTGCACATAGTAAGTATGCATTGTTAGCTATTCTTATTTTTTTAATTAATTAATTTATTTTAGTAATGCTCACAATTCTCCAAGCCAGGCTTCAGCAATACGTGAACCATGAACTTCCAGATGTTCAAGCTGGTTTTAGAAAAGGAAAAGGAACCAGAGATCAAACTGCCAAATCTGTTGGATCATCGAAAAAGCAAGAGAGTTCCAGAAAAACATCTATTTCTGCTTTATTGACTATGCCAAAGCCTTTGACTGTGTGGATCACGATAAAATGTGGAAAATTCTGAAAGAGATGGGAATACCAGAGCACCTGACATGCCTCTTGAGAAATCTGTATGCAGGTCAGGAAGCAAAAGTTAGAACTGGACATGGGACAACAGACTGGTTCCAAATAGGAAAAGGATTATATCAAGGCTAAATATTGTCACCCTGCTTATTTAACTTATATACAGAGTACATCATGAGAAATGCTGGTCTGGAAGAAGCACAAGCTGGAATCAAGATTGCCAGGAGAAATATCAATAACCTCAGATATGCAGATGACACTATCCTTATAGCAGAAAGTGAAGAAGAACTAAAGAGCCTCTTGATGAAAGTGGAAGAGGAGAGTGAAAATGTTGGCTTAAAGCTCAACACTCAGAAAACTAAGATCATGGCATCCAGTCCCATCACTTCATGGCAAATAGATGAGGAAACAGTGGCTGACTTTATTTTTTTGGGCTCCAAAATCACTGCAGATGTTGACTGCAGCCATGATATTAGAAGACCCTTGCTCCTTGGAAGGAAAGTTATGACCAACTTAGACAGCATATTGAAAAGCAGAGACATTACTTTGTCAACAAAGGTCCGTCTAGTCAAGGCTACAGTTTTTCTAGTAGTCATGTATGGATGTGAGAGTTGGACTATCAAGAAAGCTGAGCACCGAAGAATTGATGCTTTTGAACTGTGGTGTTGGAGAAGACTCCTGAGAGTCCCTTGGACAGCAAGGAGATTCAACCAGTCTATCCTAAGGAAGATCAGTCTTGGGTGTTCATTGGAAGGACTGATGTTGAAGCTGAAACTCCAATACTTTGGCCAACTGATGTGAAGAGCTGACTCATTTGAAAAGACCCTGATGCTGGGAAAGATTGAGGGCAGGAGGAGAAGGGGACGACAGGGGATGAGATAGCTAGATGGCATCACCGACTCAATGGACATGAGTTTGGGTAGACTCTGGGATTTGGTAATGGACAGGGAGGCCTGGCGTGCTGCAGTTCATGGGGTCACAAAGAGTCAGACAGGACTGAGCAACTGAACTGAGCTGAATTACTTTATAATATTGTAGTGGTTTTTGCCATACATTGACATGAATCAGCCATGGGTGTACATGAGTCCCCCATCCTGCCTTTTTATACACTGTGTGCCTAACTCTAATCTATCTTGTGAATAACAAGAGTAAATGATAGAGATAAGTATTCTTTCATCATATTGCTTATATTTTAGTGGAGAACAGGGACAGAAACAAAATAAACAAATATATTAATGTGTTATTGCAGATTATGATAGGTGCTTTGAATGAAATATACCAGATAGTATAGTTGATGTAAATGAGAATAAATGTGAGAGGACTCTGATTGATCTGACCCCTCATTCAAAGAAAAGCCTGCTGGTCTCACTATAAGAATGCACCAGGTACTGTAAGACCTAGTCAGGCAGCAGGGGTACCAAATAAAATGTCTGCAAGAAAGGGAGTTCATAATAAACTTGGTAAATAGCAAATCAGTGTGTGCATAGAGCTGAGAGGAGATTTAAATTTTATATTCTGATTTAAGTTTGAAGTTCAAATTTTAATGTGAATTTCAGCTCTGTGTAGATTTTATTGGAACCAGAATTGAAAATGGCATCACCTAGGGATAGATCACAGAGTGAAAAGAGAAAAGGTACAAACTTGATGCCCAGGAGAGCTCCTTAGTGTGATAAAGATGAGCCTAAAAAGTCAACTAAGAAGGAACAGGCAAAGGATGAAAAAAATATAGAAAAAGATCTGTCATAGAAACCAAATGAATTGACAATTTCTTGGATGGAGCAATCAACAGTGTCAGATTCAGCCAAAACATAAAATACAATAAAGATAGAAAATGTTCAGGATTTAGAGATATAGATATTATCATTCTCTTCAGCAGGAATTTTTTGTTAAGTGATGAGACCATCTTCCAGAATAAAATGAGCTGAGAAAGTAGAGACACATGGAGGGAAAGCTATTCAAGTGGATTGTGATAGAAGAAGAGAGTTTATGATTTTAGCTGGTGGTTTATGGGGAACTGGTTGTCTTCCCTGGTGGCTCAGATGGTAAAGAATCTGCCTAGAATGCAGGATACCTGTGTTCAATCCCTGGATTGGGAAGAAACCCTGGAGAAGGAAAAGGCAACCTACTCTGGTATTCTTGCCTGGAGAATTCCATGGACAGAGAAGCCTGGCAGGCTACAGTCTATACAGTCCATAGGGTCGCAAAGAGTCTGACACAACTGAGTGACTAACACACGTGAGAAATTAAATGAGTGTTTCTGGTATTTTTGCATTTGTTGTATGGAAACATGTTTAAAAGTTACCAAGAAATATTCAGTGGAGAAGGAGTGATGGAATTTTCAAGTAAAAGTAGTTGTTTGTTTATAATATGGGAGCAAAAGAAAGTGAAAACACTGGGGGAGAGAATTAGATTATGTAAGAATAGGAGGAAGATCCCATATCAGAATAGGAGGGAAAGGTTATAGAATGATTTCATTTATGAGTGGTTGATCAGAATATGAAGCACTTTTCATGGAATACTTATAGTTTCTAAAGGAAAGTAGATCTGATCAAAGGATGAAAGTAAAGAATTTGGGATTTGGAGACATGGTGCGCAGTTATGTACACAACCGAGGGGGAAAGGAAGAGAGGATATAGCAAAAAGCCACATGTTTGGTTGTGTGCCTTGGATTTATAGAAGTATATCACCCTCCTGGGTAACTTGATCTGATAGAGCCCAGCTCCTGTATGAAACCTATGGAGAATTTAGTGATTTCGTTCCATTCAGAATTGAATTCTTTGAATGAGTAGAGTGAAAAGATTCAGTGGATGGAGGGCGTTGTGTTAGGACGAAGAGGGATGAGGTGAAGCGCTTAAAGCGGTGGGACCAGGTGCGAGGTGCTCTTGGACCCAGGGCTCAGGCAGGCCCCGCCTCCCTCCCGCCTCTCTGGATCACGCCCAGGGCGTTGGCGGCCGAGGTTGCCAGGGGGATGTGACTGCTTGGTGGCTGCGCAGGAGATGATGCTGTTTCCACTTACAACGCAGGGATCATAGGCAAACACAGCCGCCACGGAAGCACTGGGATATTCCTTCTCCCATCAGCTCAGATGCCCCCAAGGAGACTGACTGCCTACTTGTACAGAAACTAGTTGAGACTCTGAAGCCATTTGGGGTTTTTGAAGAGGAAGAGGAACTGCAGGGCAGGATTTTAATTTGGTGAAAATTAAATAACCTGGTAAAAGAGTGGCTGCGAGAAATTGGTGAAAGCAAGAATCTGCCACAATCTGTAATTGAAAATGTTGGTGGAAAAATGTTTACATTTGAATCTTATAGATTAGGAGTACATGCAAAACGTGCCGATATTGATGCATTGTGTGTTGCACCAGGACATGTTGATCAAAGTGAATTTTTTCACCCCATTCTTTAAATTGAAATTACAGGAAGAAATAAAAGATTTAAGAACTGTTGAAGAGGCATTTGTACCAGTTATCAAATTGTGTTTTGATGAAATAGGGACTGGTATTTTGTTTGCAAGATTAGCACTGCAGAATATTCCAGAAGACTTGGATTTAAGAGATGACAGTCTGCTTAAAAATTTAGATATAAGATGTATATGAAGTCTTCAGGGTTGCAGGGTAACCGGCAAATTTTATATATGGTACCAAACATTGATAACTTCAGGTTAACCCTGAGAACTGTCAAACTGTGGACCAAACACCACAACATCTATTCCAATATATTTGATTTCCTGGGTGGTGTTTCCTGGGCTATGCTAATAGGAAGAACTTGCCAGCTTTATCCAAATGCAACAGAATGAACTCTTGTACATAATTTTTTTTGTGGTATTTTCTAAATGGGAATGGCCAAATCCATTCCTATTGAAACAGCCTGAAGAATGCAATCTTAATTTACCTGTATGGGACCCAAGAGTTAGTGTATTATTTTTTCCCCTACAAATTTGCACTGTGCAATAAGGAGTAGAAATCATGTGCATAAACTTGAGGGAGACTTCCCATCCTGTTAGGTATGAGTAGACATGTTCGTATCACACTTTTTAATCTCAACTAGAATTGTCCTCTGTTGTGAGAAGCAAAATTATGTACCCTGGAACCACATTTAATTGTACACAGTTTATAATACCAAGGTCACTAAAATTTTAATTTAATTGCTTAGAACTACCTTGTAAGTCAAAGTTGTGCAGGCATTTCTGCTTAAAAAATAACAAAGTATACTAAAGATTCAGTGGATGATTTGACTCAACATTGATTTGATCAATAAATAATAATTAAGCACCTGATATGTGCCAAGACCACTTCTAGAGGACCTGATGTAGTAGTTAAAATATAGACTTTTCTTCTAAACTCATTTTAATAGACTGTTCAGAAAACAGTCCTGTCATTTTAGGTGACAACAAATTCTGTGAACAAAATATAAAAGCAAGAAGAGAAATAATGGATGGTTAGAATCATATTTTATAGAGTGTTCAGGTGATGTTGGAAGAGAAAATGTAATCATGAGAATAACAATGCACATGAAGGAGGAGGAAGATGAGGAGAGATAGTGCAAAGGTTTTGGTGTTATTAATAAATGTGTGATGTGTGCAAGAGAAAACAAGGGAACCAATATGATTTAAGGGAAGAAGTCAGGGAAACAGAAGAGATTAAATAGAATGATTAACTGAGAGGTAGATCTTTTAAGATCTACTAAGAAATTGAAACAGTTTTGGATTTTAATTGGAAGGAAATGAAAGGTCTTTGGAGAATTTTAAGTAGAAGGCTGATCTGTGGCATACGTACCTGAGGTCTCATTCCAAGTTTTGCATTAAATATGCATTTTATGGCCAAGAATGTGTATAGGAAAAAGTTAGAAGGTCAGTGCAGTAGTTAAGGAGAGACTAAATTGGTATTGGGGCTTCCCAGGTGGCTCAGTGGTAAAGAATCTGTCTACCAAACAGGAGACACAAGTTTAATACCTGGGTCAGAAAGATCCCTGGAGAAGAAAATGGCAACACACTCCAGTATTCTTGCCTGGGAAATCCCATAGACAGAGAAGCTTGATGGACAACAGTCCATGGGGTCACAAAAGAGTCAGACAGGGCTTAGCAACTAAACAATAACTGCAAGTTGGTATTGGCAAAGATTTCATTAAAATGATGGTCATTAGACTATAAATAATGGACCTGAATAGAAGCAAAGAAAGAACAGTCAATATAGAGCATATAGTTGTGACTCAGAAAATTGCCAAGGTGGAAATCTCAGCTTTGGTGATGCATAATTGCTGTGAAAATTTTTATATTTTCTGTCTCAGTTCATGCATAAAATGGGGCCAGTATGTATATAAACCTTGTATTATGTTGTGAAAATTAGATTATTACCCGTGAGTCATGTCTGACTCTTTGCAACTCCATGGACTGTAGCCTACCAGTTTCCTCTGTCCATGGAATTCTCCAGGCCAGAATCCTTGAATGGGTAGCCATTCCCTTCTGCAGGTGATCTTCCCAACCCAGGGATCGAACGAGGTCTCCTGTATTTCAGGTGGATTCTTTACGGTCTGAGCCACCAGGGAAGACCAGTTTATGGTTATTGTATTTATTTGTATTCTTATGAGAGAGAAGACTGGTTAATCAGCTAAAGGCCCTAATGAGATCAAACACTGGGTGAAATGTGGGTGATTATAAAACTGATCTTGGCAGAGGAGGAATTTTGTTAGAAAGTGGAATACTGTGTGATTTAATGACCTTGCATTGGAGAGGTCTGGTATGGGAACTTGCTCACAGAGGCAGAAGCATGTTGCTACTGGTTCTAGCTACTGGCTTCTTCCTAATCTCCCACATACAGTATCTTGCTTCCTTTCAGGGTTAACACCACTAGCCTGACCACATTCAGATACTTTAAGTACCATTATATCTCCCAGCATTAGTGGTGGTAGTTGCTTTCTGTGGTTACTATCTCTGCATAATATCAATGTTCCCTTTTTGTTATTTAACCTTCAATTTCTCTGTAAGCAATTAGCCATATTAAATCCTTCCTGTGAAACATTAATATTATTGTTTTATTTCCTGACTAGGCTTTGGTTGGCACACAATAGCATGTTTCTGTTCTCATTTATTTATACATATTCATAGATATCTATGTGAGTAAAGCTTATATACATGAAAGCATTTCATAATGTGGACACATTTTGTGCAGAGCCTGTTCTTTAAATTGATCTTTTTATTAAGGTTCACTAGGCATATGCTTAAATCTTGTCAGTGTCTTTGATGTATTTTTCTGTATTCATTGACTAAGGATTAAAGGGTACTCTTTGTTGGAGAATGGAATGGCAAACTCCAGTATACTTGCTGTGAGAACCTCGTGAACTGTATAAAAAGATAAAAATATATGACACCGAAAGGTGACGAGTCCCCCAGGTCTAAAGGTGTCTAATATGCTACAGGGGAAGAGTGGAGGGGAACTTCAATAGCTCCAGAAAGAATGAAGTGGCTGGGCAAAAGCAGAAATGACACTTAGTTGTGGATGTATCTCATGATAAATCTGATGCTGCAAAGAACAGTACTGCATAGGAACCTGGAATGTTAGGTCCATGAATCAGGGTAAATTGGCCGTGGTCAAGTAGGAGATGGTAAGAATAAACATCATCATCTTAGGAATCAGTGAAGTAAATGGACAGAATGGGCGAATTTAATTCAGATGACCATTATGTCTACTACTATGGGCAAGAATTCCATAAAATAAATGGAATAGCCCTCATAATCAACAAAAGAGTCTGGAATGCAGTACTTGTGTGCAACCTCAAAAATGACAGAATGATCACTGTTCATTTCCAAGGGAAACCATTCAACATCACAGTAATTCAAGTCTATGCCCTTATCACCGATACCAAAGAAGCTGAAGTTGTTCAGTTCTATGAAGACCTAGAAGACCTCCTAGAACTAAAAAAAACAAACAAAGATATTCTATTCATCATTGGGGATTGGAATATAAAAGTAGAGTCAAGAGATACCTGAAGTAACAGGCAAGTTTGGCCTTGGAGAACAAAATGAAGCAGGGCAAAGGCTAACTGAATTCCTCCAAGAGAGTGCACTGGTCATAGCAAGTACCCTTTTTCAACAACACAAGAGATGACTTTACACATGAATATCACCACATGGTCAATACTGAAATCAAATTGATTAAATTCTTTGTAGACGTTCTGGGAGAATAGCATTGAAACGTGTATACTATCATATGTGAAACAGAATACCATTCCAGGTTCAATGCATGAGACAAATGCTCAGGGCTGGGGCAATGGGATGACCCAGAGGGATGGGATGGGGAGAGAGGTGGGAGGGGGGTTCAGGATGGGGAACGCATGTAAACCCATGGCTGATTCATGTCAATGTATGGCAAAAACCACTACAATATTGTAAAGTAATTACCCCCCAACTAAAATAGATAAATTTATTAAAAAAAAAAAATTCTTTGTAGCCGAAAGTGGAGACATCATATACAGCCAGCAAAAACAAGACCTGAAGCTGACTGTGGCTCAGATCATCAGCTTTTCATAGCAAAATTCAGGCTTAAACTTAAGAAATTGGGGAAAACCACTAGGCCAGACAGGTACAACTTAAATCAAATCCCCTATGAATGTGCCATGGAGATAACAAATAGATTCAAGGGGTTAGAACTAGTAAACAGGGTACCTGAAAAACTATGAACAGAGGTGCACAATACTGTACAGAAGGCAGTGAATAAAACCACACCAAAGAAAAGCAAGGATGGAAAGAGATTATCTGAGGAAGCCTGACATAACTAAAGAAAGAAGAGAAGCAAAAAGCAAAGGACAAAGGGAAATGTATATCCAACTAAACACAGATTTCCAAAGAGCTGCATGGAGAGACAAGAAGGCATTCTTTAATGAAAAGTTTATAAATCTAGAAGAAAACAACAGAAGGAGAAAGACTAGAGATCTTTTCAGGAAAACTGGAGATATCAAGGGAACATTTTGCGCAAAGATGGGCACAATAAATGACAGAAACCGTAGAGACCTAGCAGACACTGATGAGGTCAAGAAGAGATGGAAAGGATACTTGGGAGAACTGTACAAAAAAGATTTTAATGAACCAGATTACTACAATAGTGTGGCCAGTCACCCAGAGCCAGACATTCTGGAGAATGGGCCTTAGGAAGCACTGATGACTGAACAACAACGTTTTACTTATCACAGCTCATTATACAGAAATGATAGATAGATAGGGATATAATCTTAGGGTTTTTTTTTTTATTGCATATCCCTCTTTATTCCTTTTGAAATAAATTCAGAATCAACTTCATATATATCTTTTTATATTTTTAATACTTTAAAAATTTGTGTATAATCAATGCTATATTTATATCTTCAGCATTTCTCTTTCATAGGTGGGGACTTCCCTGGTGGCCCAGGTGGTACAAAATTCACCTGCAATGCAGGAGACTTGGGTTCAATCCCTGGATTGGGAAGATACCCTGGAGTAGGAAACAGCAAACCACTCCAGTATTCTTAACTAGAGAATTGCTTGGACAGAGAGGCCTGGTGGACTACAGTCCATGGGGTCACAAATTGTGGCGCATGACTGAGGGACTAATATTCAGTTTCTTTTCTTTACCAGTAGTGCCACCTGGGAAGCACTGTGAATCACAAAACTGTCAACGCTGGGAATTGCAGACAGGGTCTATACGGTGTATGGGTTTCCCTGGTGGCTCAGTGATAAAGAATCTGCTTGTAACGCGGGAGCCACAGGAGATGCAGGTTCGATCCCTGGGTCGGGAAGATCCTCTGGAAGAGGGCTCGGCAACACACTCCAGTATTCTTGCCTGGAGAATCCCATGGACATAGGAGCCTGGTGGGCTATACAAGATATATGCATTTGTATATCTGTATGTATATATGTATATGGAGTAGGCTGTGATAGATATATTTCTGCATTTCTCCAAATGCATCTGGTAGAAAACATCTAGAGAAAAAGGAGAAAGCAATTTATAAAGATTTTTCAATGCATAATTCCAATTTCCCTCTAGAATATACGTCTTTTTGAGAAATGTGTATTCAAGTACTTTTGCTAATTTTTAAATGGATTATTTGGATTATTTTTGTTGTTGTTTGTTTCATTTGTCTGGCTACTGAACTGCAGGATTTTCTTGTATATTTTGTACATTAAGCCCATTTGATAGGTCTAGTCTTAGGCTTTCTTTGATTGAGAGATTTATGATTTCAGATTCATGTCACTACTCAGTATCATTCTCTTCAGCTTCCTATCTCTTCATGATTCAATCTTGGTAACCTGTATGCTTCTAGGAATTTATCTATTTTTTTTAAATTGGTTAGCATATAATTATTCATAGTAGACTCTTAGGATCCTATTTATTTCTGTGACATCAGTTGCAATATCTACTTATTTCTGATTCCATTTATTTAATAATTGAGTCTTTACTCTTTTTATCTTAGTCTAGCTAAAGATTGTCAATTTTGTTGATCTTTCCAAAAAGCCTATTGTCATTTTCAGCATGGATCTTTTGTATTTGTTCCTATTTTCTTTTTTAAAAGTTCTGCTCTAATCTTTAGTGTTTCTTTTCTTCTGTTAAGATAAGGATGTGCTTATTTTATTTTCCTTGTTCCTAGAGATGTAAAATCAGGCAATCTTTTTTTTTTTTTTTTTTTACTGCTCTTCAACCTTAAACTTTCCTCTCAGTACTGCTTTTGTAAAAATATTACTATTTCCCATAGCTTTGGTAAGTTGTATTTTCATTTTCATTTGTTTCGAGAATTGTTGCATTCTAATTTCCCTTTTGATTTCCTATGTAAAATTTATACATAAAGGCAACTCTAATCAACTACAAACATTTTTATTGCAAGAGAAATTAATTATCTTTATTTATTCTGTGAAGGGAAGTCAATATTACATATACTCTTTAATATATTGAAATATTGGAAAGTCAAAGAAGAGTACATGCTGAAAATTTCATAAAAATTATTCTAGTATAATTTGAATTAGCTATAAAATGTAATGTAAAGTTATGAAAGTGATCTGTATTTATAAAAGTGGTCATTTTCTATACTGAGGCAATTGTTAGGTTCTATGTATGAAATTGAAGGATATACTATCAGTCAGCTTGCTACCAGGAAGCATGAACACATAAACTGGATAAATTGCTGTGAGTTAATAAATTGACTATTTACAGGTGTGTGGGTTGTTTTGGAGATCAGCAAATGATGATGTAGTATATGTAAAAGAAAGGGAAAATAATCTATTATTGTAGTCATTCATAAAACTCAGGATAAAGAAGAATGAACATTGCATCTGAAATACCAAAGACATCTAGCACCAAGGTCAATTAAACTTTTTACATTTTAGCATAAATAAAAATTGTCAGATCATGAGTAAATTTACTCCATTTCATAATATCTTTGTAGTTTTATCACTACAGTGGCAGTCAATCTCTTCTCCAGGGGATCTTCCCAACCCAGGGATTGAACCCAGGTCTCGTATATTGCAGGCAGATTCTTTACCAGCTGAGCTAACAGGGAAGTCTAAAGTGGTTACTAAAAAACGTTGCATACATTTTAAGTGCTAAGTTGTTCAATCATGTCCGACTCTTTGTGATCCCATGGACTATAGCATGGAATGTTGCTCCTCTGTCTTCCACTATCTCCCAGTGTTTGGCATGATTCCATGACTATCTAACCAATTCATTCTCTGCCACCTCTTTCTCCTTTTGAATTCAATCTTTCCTAGCATCTGGGCTTTTTGCAGTGAGTCGGCTCTTTGCATCAGGTGGCCAAAGTATCAGAGCTTCAGCTTTGGCAATAGTCCTTCCAATGAATATTCAGGGTTAATTTCCTTTAGAATTGACTGGTTTGATCTCCTTGCAGTCCAAGGGACACTCAAGAGTCTTCTCCAGAACCACAGTTCGAAAGCATAAATTCTTTGGAGCTGAGCTTTCTTTACAGTCCAACTTTCACATCCAAACATGGCTACTGGAAAAACCATAACTTTGACTATACGGATCTTTGTCAGCAAAGTAATGTCTCTGCTTTGTAAAACACTGTCTAGGTTTGTCATAGCTTTCCTTCCAAACTGCAAGTGTCTTAATTTCATGGCTTGCAGTCACTATCCACAGTGATTTTGGAACCCAAGAAAAGAAAATCTGTCGCTGCTTCTATTTCCCCCCCTTTTATTTGCCATGAAGTAATGGGACAGGATGCCATGGTCTTAGTCTTTTTAATGTTGAGTTTCAAGCCAGCTTTTTCACTCTCTTCCTTCACCCTCATTTAGAGGCTCTTTAGTTCCTCTTCACTTTATGCCATTAGAGTGGTATCATCTGCATTTTTTAGGCTGTTGGTATTTCTCCCAGCAATCTTGATTCCAGCTTGTGATTCATAACTGTATCCCACAAATATTATATGTGAAATATTGCTGGCTAAAATTTTAAACTTGATATGCCTTTGTGTGGTGTTTTTCAATATTTTATTTGCTCATATATTTACTGAAAAATTTTCACAAATATTTATCTGGTACTTTTATGTGTGAACAATTTTTCAGTGCTGATCAGAATAAAATTCCTACTCTCAAGAAATTAATTTATTTTCAAAGATAACCAGTTCTTTCAGTATCAGTTTAGTAAAACTTTACTTTTTTAGCATATCGTTTTATATTATATTGTGTAAGTGATTACAAATGGTAAACTCTCATTGTGTATGTGTGTGAGACAGAGAGAGAGAGAAGCTGAGAACCTGTGTATGGAGAGGTTTCTTAGGGTATTTTGCCTAGTGATTTTCATGTATGTTTCAGGCAATTTTATCAATAAGTATTTTGTAATGTGATTACTTTGTAACTGTTTAAATTTTATCTTTTGTATTGCCATTAGAGCCCTTTACTTTATCATCTGTTCAGTCCAAGGGCCATCTTTTTAAATTGATTTGACTTATCTAAAATTAGCCCACTAAATAGCTTAATATAATAGATACATGTTAAAATAATTACAGCTTTTAGTTTAGCATGTCATTATTACTGAAAATAGTTCTCTAAAAGTGATTTAATTAGTAATTTATCAAAGATGCCAAACTTCCCTGTTTCCTAGTTAATTCTATATTACTTGATAGTTATCCCTGCACTAATCACTCATACAAAGGTACATGTATATATATATAATTATATATGGTTTTAAGAATACATATTAAAAATGTTAAAGTCATTTATTTAATTATAGCTTAATTATAAATTAAAAATTGAAAGTAAAAGTTGCTCAGTTGTGTCCAACTCTTTGTGACCCCATGGACTGTACAGTCCATGGAATTCTCCAGGTCACAGTACTAGAATGGGTAGCCTTTCCCTTCTCCAGGGGATCTTCCCAACCCAGGGATTGAACCCAGGTCTCCGGCATTGCAGGTGGATTTTTTAGCAGCTGAGCCACAAGGGAAGCCCAAATTAAAAAGTAGACATGTATATATACAGTTAAAGAATGCTTTTGGAACCTCCTAGTCATTTAAAAACTTGACAAATTTGATGCTGATTCTAGGTAATATGTTACTTACTGATGAATTTGCTTTGCATTGCATATACATGGTGTTGCATCTAATCACTCCTCAAGTTGCAAGAGGCTGAAAAATAACTAGAAGGAAATAGACAAAGAACTATTTCAGAAACATTGTTCACAATCAATACTTTTCACTTTATCCAAAGTTTTCTCCTTTAATCTCAAGGGGCTTTGTTATCTCAATAGCCTGTTTCAATTCAAAATAAATAACAACATACCTTGGGGTGGATTTTCTCCTAACAAGGTGGAAGTCTTTCCTAAACAAGGATCAGCTTCCTCCTTGTGCTTTGAAAATGGGATCTGAAGGTTGAAATAACCTTGCAGGTATACAGGGACAATTATACAGGAAATAATTACAGAAACATCAATTCTAAGAATGGATTGTCATACATAAATAATAAATTATCTACCACAGAGGAACAAGTTTTTAAATCAACATATGGTATAATCTGAATTCTCTGGTGGCTCAGATGGTAAAGAATCTGCCTGCAATGCAGGGCACCCAGTTTGGAACCCTGGGTCAGGAAAGATCCCCTGGAGGAGAAAATGGCAACCTAATCCAGTATTCTTGCCTGGAGAATCCCATGGACAGAGGAGCCTGGCAGAGGACAGTCCATGAGGTTGCAGAGTGAGACATGACTGAGTGACTCACACTTTCACATTCACAGGGTATAAATATGTTAGGAAATTCTAGCCATATTAATTTGCTTCTTCTCGGACTGTAATGACAGTGCTGCTTTTGAATCTTTCTCTCATGTAGCCCGCCTTTGGGTAAAGTAATTGTTGCTACGAGATGGTCCTATTTCTAAACAAATTGATAAGAGCACTCATTAATAAAGCACACACACATTGTTTCTTTGGAATGCCTGCTCATTTGATAAGGCTTTTTGTAAAGTTTGAATGGGTGTTATTGCTGTTCAGTTGCTCAGCCATGTCTGACTCTTTGCAACCCCATGGACTACAGCGCACCAGGCTTCCCTGTCCTTCACTATCTCCCAGAGTTTGCTCAAACTTATGTTCATTGAGTCGGTGATGCCATCCAATCATCTCATCCTCTGTTACCCCCTTCTCTTCCTGCCCTCAACCTTTCCCAGGGTCTTTTCCAATGAGTGGGCTCTTCACATCAGGTAGCCAAAGTATTGGAGCTTCAGTTTCAACATCAATCCTTCCAATTAATATTCAGGGTTGATTTCCTTTAGGATTGACTGGTTTGATTGCCTTGGTTTTCAAGGGACTCTTAAGAGTTTTCTCAAGTGAAAACTTATCAATTCCTCAGAGTAGTACCTAGCCAAAAATGCTACATTAGTGCTTCTGTATATTACTAAAATTGTTATTGCTTAGATGATTAGTTTTGAGTAATTCAAGAGGACTTCCATAGAGTTCTATTTATTTTAGTAGAATTTTTCTTCTGAATTTGAATCTAAAATGTCAGTTAATTATAAATTATTGCCTTCTCTTAATTTGTTCATGTGCATTTATTTTTCTCTACATCCTGGAAGTATATCTTTTAGTATAGTGATATATCTATCAATTAATTGTGTAAATTGATACCCAAGGGAAATATATTCTTCATTCTCAGGGAGATAAATATATATTGAGATTACATTGTTAAATCACACATAATTTTTAGGATGATTGCAAATTCTTTTTACAATAAGAAAATATCTTTATTTACATTTTTCTTTAATATATTAGATTCTAACACATAGGATTCTTAGTATATACAATATTTTACAACTTTATGCTTAACTATAGCATACATACAGAAAAGTGCACATGTCACAAGTATTTTAAAAAATCTGGATATTCTATGTTACCTGAAACTAAGTCAAGAAACTGATGATTAACAAACCTGAAAAGCAACATCACCCCACACCATCATTCTTCCATCCAGTCACTAAACCCACAAGGAGGAAAACCAGTGTTCTCATCTATTGTAGAAGACATCAATTTGACCTGATTTTATATACAGTTGGAAAAATATTCTTTGTTCTCTATAAGTGCAATCTTTGCAGGATATACTTTTTAAATTCAATATTTTTGAGATTCCTCCATATTATTGCATGAACTTTTAGGACCAACCACCAAGCTTGTGTTCTGGTCTCCCATCTTCCTGTGCAGTACTAGGATATAACAACTCTTCTATTGCCAAAGCCAGCTGTACATTTGGTTCCTCTTAATTTTAAATTTTTCCATATCAAATTTTGAGTCCATTGACATTTTTACCTGGTCATGACAAGGGATCATTCATGTACTAGGTTAAGGAGAAAAAAACATAGGGAGGCATAACAATTTGATCTTGAAATGACTTACTTTCTCTGGAATTTTAATTCTCCCTATACTGTTTGCTTCTACACTTTTCTTGATGGGACGGAAACACATATTTTATACACACAGGCACCTTTATATATTGCCTTATTTATTTGTTACAGAATCAATAATTACTTTTTTAGTGAAGTTTTGATTTCTATTAAGTTTGATAATTATATTGCTAAAGCTATAAAGTATTATGATTTATATAAGTATACACATGTCTCTCAGACAGAAAATTTTCAGTAATTAATATACAATGTTTATTTATAATATTATATTCAGATGATACTTAACATGGCTAGGAATTAAAACTCAAACCTACCTTACAGGTATTTGTATAGCCTGGCTTTCACAATTATCACACTGGTGTTTTGATTATATAGTGACCACAGTTGAAGTGTTGTTCTGAGTGTCAGATTCAGTTTTACAGCTAAAAATTATTTTAGTATTTATTCAAATACAATAAATCCTTCCCATAAAAATAACTCTGTGAAAAACTAGTCCTATATTTTCTTACTAAAATTCTCTGTATGTACTTATTTATACAAGAAGAGTTTGTAAACAGTGAAATGTTTCCTACATACAATAAACACAATATAAATTAAATAATGTTGAAATAGATCAGTCTCCACAATTCATAGACAAAAAAGAGTGTAACTGTATCTGAACAGCACTGACATTTACAGTAAATATACTTTTAACAAAATGTGATTAAACCATAAATTAATAACTTACTAGTTTTGGTAAATTCTCATATTTTTACATATTATAGTACTACCAGTTGTTCCATACATGGGCTCATATCTAACACTGTAAAAGGTATGGCCCGCCAGTCCACCTAAATTAGTTTGCTAGTAACGGTCTTTTACCCTGAACTTTGCTCTTGTCTGCGGTTTTATATTTTCTTTTATTTGTGAGCTGTGAAGTCTTTCAATAAAAAGTTCAAAGCTCACACAACATAACAAACGTGAACACATATCCTTTTAAGAACTTTTAAATGTTTATATCCAAAGGCACTTTGTAATATCATTTTTTTCCTAGAGACTGCCTTCATATATCAAACCTCTCAAATGATTTTGAGAAGAATATTAGTATATAACAGGATCTCATTCTTTCCCCATCAGAAATCTACTACTTTTAACCAATAATTTTATATATAAATAAAATTTATATCATAATACTTTCAAGAGTTGAAGAGAGAAGACATCTAAACTCAAAAAAGATGACTTGAAGTATAAAAATTGCATTTTTTCAATATGAGAATACACAAATCTTTAGTTTTACTTTCAATAAACTTGCTGTTGCTTCCAAACAATGTATCTTCCTTTGAAATATGACTTAGACCTTGCTAGAAAGAAGTAAACATTAAATGACATGGAAAATAAAAACTCAAACTATCTATAAATGTATCTCTATATATGTAATGTTCTGGCAATTTTCCTGATGATAGCTGGCAAGAACTATAAATATAAAATATCCTTTCTTACACCTGACCCATATTTTCTATGGAAAATTAAAATGTAATTTCCAATGTGCACTTTTGTTTTCAAATTATGAAACATTAATTACTCAGTCTTCTTCAGTTCACAATTCTATAGCTCGGAAGTTCAGATACAATGTGTTTGGGTCATCAGCTCCCGGACTCCAAAGGAAAGTGAAGATGCCAGCCAATCTGCATTCTCATGTGAAACATGGAGTCCTCTTCTAGGCTCACATAGTTATGGAAGAATTCAGTTTCGCAGTTCTAATATGAGGTTTGTCAACCACAAATTGACACTTGCCATGGTTGCTTGCCTTCTATCTCTACAAGGATTAAATCATGTGCTGTTGCAGCTGCTGACCTTCAACACACCCTGAAGGAGCTGAGGGTGGAGAGCAGAAATGAGGCATTCTGTGCTCCAGGAAACTGGCAGGACAGGCCTTTGTTGTGGTTGTAGTGATGTACTTTGTTCTCCTTCATGCTCATGTGCTCAGTTGTATCCAACTGATTCTTTGTGACCCCGTGGACTGTAGCTCCTCAGGCTCCTCTGTCCAAGGGATTTTTCAGGCAAGAATACTGGAGTGGGTTGCCATTTCCTTCTCCAGGGGATCTTCCCATGTCCCCTGCATTGCAGGTAGATTCTTTCCTGTCTGAGCCATAAGAGATATTCTCAGGAGCTAATTTTATGAGCCCAATTTTTGTATCTCCTCATATCTAGAACTAAAACCCTTCACGGTGACGGTTGCTTTTTGTGACTAGCAGAAACTTCATGAGACAGCAGAAACTTTATACAAAAAGTATGTACTTGATTGCATGTACTCCCCCTTTGCCAAAATCACATATATACTGTATTCCCCCTACATCTTTGGAACAGTTTCTCAGAGCTATCTGAGCTTCTGTCTCACAGATGGCAGTCCTCATATTGCCCCCAATAAAACTTAACTCCTAAATCTCACGCTGTGCATTTCTTTAGTCTACAGGTTCCCATTCCTTTGTTGCCTGTCAGCTATTGGTTAGAGCCCCCAGAAGCCACTTGAATTTCTTGCTACATAGCCCCATGCATCTTCTAAGCCAGCAATAGAGATATTACCTCTGAGAATCCCTCTCAGATCCAGAAGATAATGGTCTGCTCTTATTCATCCTTGGCAATTTGTTGTTTCAGCCTGGTATGTTCTGCAGAATTCCTCTCTCTGGTGGAGTCTTAACCTCTAGTCTTTCTCTATCTCACAGGATTGCAAAAATCCATTTAGTTTTTCAGTCTTGCTCACAGGTTTTGGGTTTCTTAATCTGCAGAAATACAAGAGTAAACAAACCTCCTGAGAGGAAATGTATTTGGGACCACCCAGGTCTCTGCTGTAAAGTATATTGTGTTCCATAATGACTCACTCATTGTCAAGTCAGTCCTTTGTAAGTATTTGCTTAAGGCTTTACAACTTGCTCAACATCCCACCTGAATTAGCAAATGCCCCTGGGGGAAAATGGCAGCAGAATACAACTCACCTCTCTGATTTAACTTTTTGGCTGAAATTTCATCTTTCTGCTTTAGGAGGACTTTATTACTCTCATAGAAATGATTTCTCTATTTTATCTGCTTTTTCTTTTTTTACTATTTTATAGAGAGAGACACTGATCTTCCATCACTAATTCCAGAAGTGAAGCCAGTTCAGATGTTTTGAATAGTTTCATTTATCGTGGGTTATTGAAATACATTTATTGTTGCATTTAATTAATTAATTCAAATTCTGCCCCATTATATTTCTTAATATGCCAAATCAAAGAAGTACTGATCAAGATACTCTATGGTCACATCTATTTATCCATCCAAATTACAGCTTATCCAAAATTTAGAGTTAAAAGTAACTTTCAAATCTTGTTTTCCATTCAGAGATCTATATTTAGTAAATAGCATCAAAATTAATACATATATTTGAAATTGCTTGTCATGTTCATAGTAGGTCCTGTTTAATTTTATATTAATAGTACTTGGGTCATTTAAATGGTAATACGATGGCCTTCCCAGGAGGCGCAGTGGTAAAGAACCTGCCTGCCGATGCAGGAGACACAGGAAACTCAGCTTCTATCCCTGGGTCAGGAAAATCTCCTGGAGTAGGAAATACAACCCACTCCAGTATTCTTGTCTGGAAAATTTCATGGATGGAGAAGTCTGGCGGCTACAGTCCATGGAGTTGCAAAGAGTCGGACATGACTGAGCAACTAACACATGATGTAAGGAGGTGAGCATAGACCTTTGAAGCATAATTGCCTGAGTTTTAGAATCTATCCTCTACTTTCTGTGTGACTGGCCAACTGAAATTTTTGCCTCATTTTTCTGACCTAGAAGGTGAGCGATATAACTTCCCCCACTTTTTAAGCAGGGTTTGCAAGGAGTCAGACATGAGTGAGCTACTAATACTTTCATTTTTTATGATTGTTGTAAAAATTAAGAAATCTAATTTTTTAACTTTAATGGACTAAAATATTCCCCCGAATTCTTGTGTTGGAGCTCTAACTGCGCCCCTCCTCCACTGTAAGGCAAGTGCAGAGAAAAAGAGAGTGAGCCAGAGAGTTAGGCAAGAAAAGGGAAATTTATTAGAGGGGAAAGAGAGGATGATGGGTTCTTAAGGAGAACCAGTGTCCTCTCTTTTTGACAGGGTCCTTCTTATACCCCACCAATGAAAAATTCTCTGAAGGGATGGTTAACTTTTAGCCTGTAGTTCAGTCCTGTGGTCACATATCCAGAAGTCTGGAATCTGGTGGTCTCACAGCTTTGAGAAGATAGGCACTAGTGAGAAAACAGAATGCCATTTGGGCAATTTGGTCAGTCTCATGGACCACTGTGATTTTATATTTTGTTTGCAAAGTCGACATAATGAACCGTCTTATCAATGAGACCCCCTGTGGGCCCTATCACCCATATGATGGGATTTGGGCCCTTTGAGTAATAAATAGGTTTGGATGGGCCATTTGAGAGATAAATAGATTCACATGGGGTCATGAGCATGAGGACATGATTATGAGAATGATGACAGGATTAGCCCCCTTTTTAAAGAGAGATATCAAAGTGCATCTCTCTTCCTCCCCTCTCTCTTCCTGCCATGTGGGAACACAGTGAGAAAGTGACCATCTATGAGCCAGAAGGAGAGTTCTCACAGCCATGCTGGAAACTTGATATTAGATTTCTAGCCTCCAGAACTATAGGAAACACATTTTTGCTGTTTAAGTCACTTAGTCTGTGGTATTTCATGATAGCAGCATGGACTGAAAACACTGTCTCACATCTAGTAACAGATGGATACACAACACTTGGCTCTCCAGTGTCGGGACCGGCCGACGAGTCAACGTAGGCACAAACGCGGGATTTCTCGGCTGAGAAATAAGTAGATAGAGACGCAGCGGGGTTGAGAGGATCACTGCAGTCAGTGATGACTGTTTATTTTTACGCACAGATTTTATACCCTTCTACCAGGAAATTCTTATACAATACATTCTTTGCACCAAAGATCACATAAGGAACATAAAGCAATCAACCAAGATCTTAAGAATTTTTTTCTCAGGACTCAGGTCGTAAAAGCCATTTGTCCTGCGTCAGATGCGCTCCAGGGGCTGCAAGATGTTTCCTTAAGGTTAATGATTAATAAGGGGTGGCGGGACAAGAGAGCTATGTCTGGAATTAGACCCTTGAGTCAACAAGGCAGCTCCCAAAGCAGATCCTGTTTGTTCTCAGGCTACCCCCCACACTCCAGAAGAACTCAAATAGTCCATGGAAGGGAAATGCACCCTTTGCTTTTCAGAGAACATGTCTTCTAAACTATCAGACGAGTTATCCATACTGCGAATGCATCTGATTGTAGTATTTTGTTTTGTACAAAATTTCTTGTTTTATTTTAGGTGTAATAGTGAAACCTATGTTTGCAAAGAGCATAGATTTTTCACTTTTATATCAATTTGATATCATCAATTCTTTGATCCATACTCTCCTCAAGTCACAGATATCTTTCTTCTTAAACTTGAGGTGAATTTTCTTGACCATAAGAATGTACAACTTTCAACCCCTGCTTTAATATATGCTCACATTTTGAAAGCAAAATATTCTACTCAATTCTACTTTTTTATGTCAAGTGTGTACAGGGTAAATTCACTCAAATTTTTATTACAGAGTTTCTTTAATATCAATTTTGAATATGAAGGAAAGAAATTTTTCTGGGAGAATAAAATATAGAATGAGTAGATTGATTTTTCCATAATTTTACCCAAAATAAATTTGACTATACAACTCACATCTTGGGGTTGAGTACAACTTTCCCTTAAAGTATTTTTTAGAGAGTAATTAAATAATATTTAAACTCAGTAATACTTAAGAGGACATGTTCTCATTATTTGTATGTATAATAGAAAAGAAAATTCTGCTGATATTCAGTTTGAATTACAACTAGAAATATTAGAGAGTGTAGCTTCCCTGGTTGCTCAGATGTTAAAAATCTGTCTGCAATGCAAGAGACCAGTTTTGACTGCTGAATCGAGAAGATCCCCTGGAGAAGGAAATGGCAACCCACTCCAGTATTCTTGCCTGGAGAATTCTATGGACAGAGGAGCCTGACTGGCTACAGTTCACGCGGTCGCAAACAGTCGGACACGACTAAGTGACTTCACAAGGCATGGAAAGAGTTAAAATTTTAATGATGATATAAAGTGAAATAGAAGCTGATGCCTGGTTTCAACTTCTTAAAAATGAAGTTACAAAAATTGAATAAAAATATTTCTAAAGGAAAAAGGAAAAACTGTCCTTGTGACAAAAAAAAATCACATATTTGTGATTATCCAGGCTATCCCTAGTACAAGTTCTTTATATTTTATATAAGGCATTATCTTTTCTTGCTTTGTGAAGAGTAAAGGTCAGCTGTAAGCAGCACTCTGTGAAATTTCCAGGAATATCGTGTGATCCAGCAGAAGCTGATGTTGAGACATTGGTACAAACAAAAAGGATATAGTGACCACTAGATAATATTGACAAGAAAGTTTACTGTTCTCTGTTACCACATTGTGATCTTAATTTTTCATTGGAAAATTGATTTCTTTCTTTATGTAAATATTTATTTTTTCTTTAAAAAGATTAGGGGGTTTTGCATTGATAAATGTGCATAATTTCAATGCATATTGATTATATATACATAATATTAGTATGTATATTGAAATTATATAATCATTTATTTTCTTGTGATGAGAGCATGTGAAAAATCTGTTCTAACAACTTTCATTATGAACTATAGTGAAAATGCTATGATTTAGAGCCCCAGAACTTACTCATCTTGTAACAGGGAGATTGAACACTTTGACTAAAATCTCCCCATTTGCCTCAATGCCTAATCTTTGATAACCACTATTATACTCTCCACGAGTCTGACTTTTAGAGACTCTCTATATAAGTGAAATAATGCAGTTTTTATCTCTCTCAGAATGATTTATTTCACTTAGGCCAATTCACTCAAAGTTCATCCATGATGTAACGAATCTCAGAATTTTCTTTTTTTTAGTGACTGGATAGTATTTCATTAATATATACATTCATATGTATATATGTATACATATATATATATACACACACACTCATATGTATATATGTATACATATATATATATACACACACACACTATACATTATATATGTAAGATATCTTTGTTTATCCATAGATAAATACTTAGGCTGTTTCCATATCTTGGCTGTTATGAATAATGCTTTAATGAACATGGGAATGAGGATATCTCTCTGAGATCCTGATTTCATTTCCTTTGGATATATACACAGAAATCAAATTGTTAGATTATATATTAGTACTGTTTCTAATTGTTTGAGGAAACTCCTTATTGCTTTCCATAACACCTGACCAATTTACATTCCCTTCAACAATGAGCAAGAAAGTTTCCCTTTTCTCTGCATTCTCACAAACACTTTATCTCTCTCTCTCTCATAATAGCCAATCCAGCAAGTATGAGATGTTATATCACTAGGGTTTGGATTTGCCTTTCCCTGATGATTAGTGCGGTAGTTTGAGCGTTCTTTGGCATTGGCTGACATCTGCTGGATCATCAAAAAAGCAAGAGAGTACCAGAAAAACATCTATTTCTGCTTCATTGAGTATGCCAAAAGCCTTTGACTGTGTGGACCACAATAAACTGTGGAAAATTCTGAAAGAGATGGGAATACTAGACCACCTGACCTGCCTCTTGAGAAACCTGTATGCAGGTCAGGAAGCAACAGTTAGAACTGGACATGGAACAACAGACTGGTTCCAAATAGGAAAAGGAGTACGTCAAGGCTGTATATTGTCACCCTGCTTATTTAACTTATATGCAGAGTCCATCATGAGAAATGCTGGGCTGGAGGAACCACAAGCTGGAATCAAGATTGCCAGGAGAAATATCAATAACCTCAGATATGCAGATGACACCACCCTTATGGCAGAAAGCGAAGAAGAACTAAAGAATCTCTTGATGAAAGTGAAAGAGGAGAGTGAAAATGTTGGCTTAAAGCTCAACATTCAGAAAACTAAGATCATGGCATCCGGTCCCATCACGTCATAGCAGACGTGATCTGTTTCCCCATCTGGGGAAACAGTGCAAACAGTGTCAGACTTTATTTTGGGGGGCTCCAAAATCACTGCAGATGTTGACTGCAGCCATGAAATTTAAAGATGCTTACTCCTTGGAAGGAAAGTTATGACCAATCTAGATAGCGTATTAAGAAGCAGAGACATTACTTTGCCAACAAAGGTCCATCTAGTCAAGGCCATAGTTTTTCCAGTGGTCATGTATGGATGTGAGAGTTGGAGTATAAAGTAAGCTGAGCACCAAAGAATTGATGCTTTTGAACTGTGGTGTTGGAGAAGACTCTTGAAAGTGCCTTGGACTGCAAGGAGATCCAACCAGTGCATCCTAAAGGAGATCAGTCTTGGGTGTTCATTGGAAGGACTGATGTTGAAGCTGAAACTCCAATACTTTGGGCCACCTGATGCGAAGAGCTGACTCATTGGAAAAGACCCTGATTGTGGGAAAGATTGAGGGCAGGAGGAGAAGGGGATGACAGAGGATGAGATGGCTGGATGGCATCACTGACTCGACGGACATGGGTTTGGGCGGGCTTAGGGAGTTAGTGATGGACAGGGAGGCCTGGCGTGCTGCGGTTCATGGGGTCACAAAGAGTCAGACATGACTGAGCGACTGAACTGAACTGAACTGATGATTAGTGATTTTTAGAATATTTTCATGTATCTGTTGACCATTTATATAGTTCCTTTTGAGAAATGCCTATTCAATTCCCTTACCCATCTTTAAAATCAAACTATTTGGTACTGAGTTATATGAATTGTTTATATATTTTGAATATTAACCCCTTTTCACATATATGATTTGAAAATATTTTCTCACATTCTGTAGAATATATTTTCATTTTGTTCATTGCTTCTTTTGGTATGCATAAATAATCCCACTTACTAAGTTTAGCTTTTATTCTTGTACTTTTGTTGTCATATTTAAAAAAAATTATTGTCAAGACAGATGTCAATAGACTTTTTCCTAAATATTCTTCTGAGAGTTTTATGGCTTCAGGTCTTATGTTTAAGTCTTTAATTTTGAATTAATTCTTGTGAGCAGTGTATAATAGGGATGCAATTCCTTTCTTTCCCACGTGATTATGTAGTTTTCTCAACTTCCTTTATTGAAGACTGCCATTTTCCTAACAAGTATTGTTTGCTTCATATTCAAATGCTAATGAATATATATGTGAAGATTTGTTTCTGGGCTCTGCATTCTGTTCCATTACTCTCTGTGTGTACTTTTATGTTAGGAACTTACTGTTTTGATTATTATATCTTTGTTGCATAGTTATCTTGATTGCTTTATAGCATCTATGTTTAGGCCATTTCTCCTTAAAATTTCCCAAAGATGAAAACAAGATGTCCAGAATTCATATATTGTATGAAACATGGAATATTAAATTTCACAGATCCTGCTTCACTTCTAAATTTCATTGGATAAAAATCAAATAATTTTCCTGTATAAATATTTTCAGTTCTCAAATTTTTATAAAATTAAAATAATGTCAAGGCATTCTGGCTGGAAGCAGAGCAGTGGTGGTCACAGGTAGCAAAGGTGCACCTCGGTTTCCCCCAACACCCTTTGTCCTCAGACCCAATCCACATCCCTCCACCCCATAGGCCCACCCAACCAATTCCCTGTGCTGGAGTGGGTCCGGAGCCCCCTAGGAGAACCCCCGACCATGGGCAGCCAGAGCTCCAAGGCTCCCGGGAGTGACCTGACTGCCAAGGAGACAGCAGATGCATCCCCCTCTAAAGTTGACAGACAGGGGAATGGCCATGTGAAAAGCAATGGAGGTTATCCCCCAAATGTGAAGGGGAGTCAACCCCCAAGAATAGAAAAGAGAAGGCAGCCGGTGCCTCTGGGGATGCCATCGAGCCAGCAACCCCCTAGGCAGGGTGCTGAGGCCAAGGAGGGAGGGGCACCCCCATGAAGACCCCCAAGAAGAATAAGAAATTCTCTTTCATGAAGCCTTTCACATTGAGTGGTCTGTCCTTCAAGAGAAATCAGAAGGAGGGTGGGGGTGATTCATCTGCCTCTTCACCCACTGAAGCAGAGCAGGAGCAGGGGGAGACGATTCCCTGCCGCAAGGAAGGCACTGCCCAGGAAGGGAAGGCTGCTGCCACTCCTCAGAGCCAGGAGGGCCAGGCCAAAGGGCAGAGGCCATCGCTACCTCCAGGGGAGGAGGCACAGAAGAGGCAGAACCCCAGGCTGGAGAGCCATCTACTCCCTCGGGGCCAGAGGGTGGCCCTACACCAGCAAGTGAGCAGAATGAGTAGCTGGGTGAGGGCAGGTGGGTGATCTCTAAGCTGCAAAAACTTGCTGTCCTTGTGAGCTCACTGCCTAGACCTGGTGCCTCTGCTGCCTTCCTGTACCCAGAAAGGAACAGGGCTGTTGCCCTCTAGCCACATTGCCTCTCTTTCTCTCCCTCCTGTGGATTCTCCCATCATCCATCTGGTCTTCCTCTTAAGGCCAGTTGAAGATGGTCCCTTCCACTTTCCCAAGTTAAGTTTGTGATGTGAAATGCTCTTGCCCTTGGCCCTTACCTCCTTCCCTTCCCCACCTGTGCCAAAGGCAATTGCTGGTTTTCTTCTCTAATTATTTTCCAGGTAGGTTTTTTTTTTACCAGCTTCCCTAGTGGCTCAGCCAGTAAAGCAGCTGCCTGCAACATGGGAGACCTGGGTTTGATCCCTGGGTCAGGAACATCCTCTGGAGAAGGAAATGGCAACCCACTCCAGTACTCTTGATTGGAGAATTCCATGGATGGAGGAGCCTGGTAGACTACAGTCCATGAGGTTGCAAAGAGTCAGACATGACTGAGTGACTTCACTTTCCTTTCATTTTTTGTTTACTCCCCATATCCCTGAGCCAGGTGTGAGGGCACCACACTCCCACACCCTGAGTGTAGTCCAGCCTTTCCCTGTTGAGTTTTCAGTTTCTCCTGCTGTGCCTAGGGATACCTGGGATGGGGAGGACACTGCCCCTGCCTAGGTTTTTATAGATGCCTTACTCAAATTCAAACAAACAAACGAAAGATGTCAAATATGTCTCCTAGTACACATCCAGGTATATGATGCATTTCTAAACAACGTATAAAACTGTATATTAGAAAAATAGATGAAATATAAAATAGTGTATTATTTGGCAGATATACCCAATCCCAATGTCAGCTACTATCTATACAAGTGTTACTTTCTCTGGAATGGTGTTTATTTATCATACTCTTCAAAATACTAGGAAAACATTCTTGACCTATAGAATATATAGAAATAATGACTATTTTCCACTAAGTCTAGAATGATAAAGTCCTTCAGATATATGACTGTAAAAAGAATTGCTCTGTCTTACATTGAGATATTACATTGTTCTATGTCTCCTGTCTATATTGTACAACTCTGTTCAAGGTGTGAAATGTGAAAGTTGCTCAGTCATGTCCGACTCTTTGTGACCCCATAGACTATACAGTCCCTGGGGTTCTTCAGGCCAGAATACTGGAGTGGGTAGCTGTTCCCTTCTCCAGGGGATCATTCAAACCCAGATATTAAACCTAGGTCTCCCCCATTGCAGGCAGATTCTTTACCAGCTGAACTACCATGGAAGCACAAGAATACTGGAGTGGGTAGCCTACCCCATCTCCAAGGGATCTTCCTGACCCAGGAGTTGAACAGAGGTCTCCAGCATTGCAGGAGGATTCTTTACCAGCTGACCTACCAGGGAAGCCCAGGTGGCTCAGTGGTAAAGAATCCACCTGACAATGAAGGAGATGCAGGGGATGTGGGTCTGATCCCTGGGTTGGGAAGATCCCCTGGAGAAGAAAATGGCGACCCACTCCAGTATTCTTGCCTGGGAAATCCCATGGACAGAGGAGCCTGGTGGTCTACAGCCCATAGAGTCACAAAGAGTAGGACACAACTGAGCGCACAGACATATTTATGAAATGTTTTCTCCAATTTCCATCTCTAGCTCATTCAAGTCATTCTGAATATTGCTACAATATTTCTTCATTTGGGCTTCCCTGGTGGTTCAGATGGTAAACAATCTGCTTACAATGCAGGAGACCCAGTTTCTATCCTTGTGATGAGAAGCTCCCCTGGACAAGGAATTCAAAACCTACTCCAGTGTTTTTACCTGAGATATCTCATGGACAGAGGAACCTGGCAGGCTACAGTC
The DNA here is from genome assembly GCF_054371585.1 of Giraffa tippelskirchi. NCBI lineage: Eukaryota > Metazoa > Chordata > Mammalia > Artiodactyla > Giraffidae > Giraffa > Giraffa tippelskirchi. The sequence goes on along the minus strand of NC_137282.1, from coordinate 47,216,170 downwards.
AATAGAATCACAAAGAGCTGGATACAACTGAGCGAAATTTCTTTATTTAGGAAGACTTCAAATTATTTTGTAATTATATTTTCCTATCTACTTTGATAACTATAATTTCTTTGAAATGTCAATATCTACTTACCCACAACCTGAAAACATGCATAGCATGTGGGTATTTTGGAAACTTGTGTATGTATACACACACACACACACACACACACACACACACACACACACAATTGGGTGCATCAGTGGACATGAGTTTGAGGAAGCTCCGGAACTTGGTGATATACAGGGAAGCCTGGCATGTTGCAGTACAAGGGGTCGTAAAGAGTCGGACATGACTGAGCGACTGAACTGAACTGAACTGAATTATTTCTAAGGTAATTTGAAGACATAGGATTTGAATCAGAGGGTCTATTTTAAGTTTTAACCACCTTTTTTACTTTCATTATGTAACAGCAGAATCACGTGTAAATAGGTCACTTAAGGTTTAGAATCTCATTAAAAATCTTTCATACTGGAATGAAGAATCTTTGATTTGCTTTACGTTTTAAATATAACTTTTTAAGTTTTACAGTTTTTTTTTCTTTCACTACAGAGAACAGCATAGTTCTGATAATTACTCTGCTTTTTGCAAATTATCAGAAGGATGTAAAGAGTATTTACTGACATTAATAAGTTACTCTTTGGCATCATTATTTGCTAATGAGCTTGTTTCAGAATGTTTGCAAGCTTATGTGACAGGATGACATTTTATTATATGAATAAGGTCAAATCTGTTATTTAGTCCTTGAAAGAAAAAAAATTCTTCTTGAAATGTGAAGCTATTAAGTACATTTGACTCAAAGATTGCTTTAAAGTCAAGAAGTGGCACCTCAAATTCATGTAGCTGCTCTAACCTATGAGGTGGAGTTTTGGCAATTATAAGGAGATGTCAGGAGGTACTTTGCAGATAGTGATTAGCCATGTTAAAGGTTATGTTCAAGCTAAATTTTGAATAGCACAGTGGCTATTATTTGAAACAGCAAGATATACAGACTTAGAAGTTGAAATGCAAAGTCGACTCTGTCTTCCTTGAAACTTCCTTGGCTTCATCATTCACTGTCATTAAAAATATCAGGATCACCATAATTAGGGGCTCTAAGAAACAAGTGCACACTATTTTTATTTGCCTCAGATGCCAAAAAAAAGACTTGGATTTTGGTCTTTAGGAAATGAGAAGGTTTGGGAATGTTGGCATAAATTTCTGAAATTGTGAGATTGACTTTTTACTAACATAACTCTTGTGACTGTAGAATAAATTGAAATGGAAAAAAATTCATCTAGAAAGAAGCATATCTCAGTGAAAGGGAAATTTTAGAGCCCTTGATTATGACAGTATTCCTTTTTGCCAACTGCGTTTGTCTCATAACCTAGACGGCATATTAAAAAACAGAGACATTAGTTTGCCAACAAAGGTCCATCTAGTCAAGGCTATGGTTTTTCCAGTGGTCATGTATGGATGTGAGAGTTGGACTATAAAGAAAGCTGAGCACCAAAGAATTAATGCTTTTGAACTGTGGTGTCAGAGAAGACTCTTGAGAGTCCCTTGGACTGCAAGGAAATCCAACCAGTGCATCCTAAAGGAGATCAGTCCTGGGTGTTCATTGGAAGGACTGATGTTGAAGCTGAAACTCCAATACTTTGGGCCACCTGATGTGAAGAGCTGACTCATTGGAAAAGACCCTGATGCTGGGAAAGATTGAGGGCAGGAGAAGAAGGGGATGACAGAGGATGAGATGGTTAGATGGCATCACCGACTCAACGCACATGAGTTTGGGTGGACTCCGGGAGTTGGTGATGGACAGGGAGGCCTGGCGTGCTGTGATTCATGGGGTCGCAAAGAACCAGACACAACTGAGCGACTGAACTAAACTGAATCATTTTCAAATTGATTAAGGTGATTATTGTTATAATCATTATATAATTGTCATAATATAACTTGGAATATGAGGAGAAGGAAATAAAGCAGCATTTTCACTGATGATTACAGAGAAGGTATAAGGAGTAAGTTTAATAAAAGCACTATCCTGTAAGATGAGCAATATTTTGAAAGACTAAAATGTGAAGTGCTATGTTTTATCTCTTAGTAATTGCAGGAGCCCAGTTGCATTCACTCATGTCTCCTTTGACTGCTTTGTGAATAGTAAGCACTCAGAGACAGTAAAATTTATGTCCATATATTTTTTCTTCACCCTGCTTATTTAACTTATATGCAGAGTACATCATGAGAAACGCTGGGCTGGAAGAAACACAAGCTGGAATCAAGATTGCCGGGAGAAATATCAATAACCTCAGATATGCGGATGACACCACCCTTATGGCAGAAAGTGAAGAAGAACTAAAGAGGCTCTTGATGAAGGTGAAAGAGGAGAGTGAAAAAGTTGGCTTAAAGCTCAACGTTCAGAAAACTAAGATCATGGCATCTGGTCCCATCACTTCATGGGAAATAGATGGGGAAACAGTGGAAACAGTGTCAGACTTTATTTTTTGGGGCTCCAGAATCACTGCTGATGGTGACTGCAGCCATGAAATTAAAAGATGCTTACTCCTTGGAAGGAAGGTTATGGCCAACCTAGATAGCATATTTAAAAGCAGAGACATTACTTTGCCAACAAAAGTCCGTCTAGTCAAGGCTATGGTTTTTCCAGTGGTCATGTATGGACGTGAGAGTTGGATGGTGAAGAAAGCTGAGCGCCGCAGAATTGATGCTTTTGAACTGTGGTGTTGGAGAAGACTCTTGAGAGTCCTTTGGACTGCAAGGAGATCCAATCAATCCATCCTAAAAGAGATCAATCCTGGGTGTTCATTGGAAGGTCTGATGTTGAAGCTGAAACTCCAATACTTTGGCCACCTCATGCGAAGAGTTGACTCATTGGAAAAGACCCTAATGCTGGGTAGGATTGGGGGCGGGAGGAGAAGGGGACGACAGAGGATGAGATGGTTGGATGGCATCACCGACTCAATGGACATGGGTTTGGGTGGACTCCGGGAGTTGGTGATGGACAGAGAGGCCTGGCGTGCTGCAATTCATGGGGTCGCAAAGAGAGGGACACGACTGAGCGACTGAACTGAACTGAATTTTTTCTTCCCTTAAGTAAAAGCATATTTTCAGTGAGTTTTTTTTAACTTTTTAGTCAATTTTTGTTGCAGTAGTGTTGCTTTTTTTTTTTTTTTTTTTTGCTACGTTGTGCAGCATATGGGGTCTTAGTTCTCCAAACAGGATGGAACACCCTGTGTTTTCTTGCATTGGAAGCATGGAATCTTAACCTCTGGACCACTAGGGAAGTCCCTTTCGTGAGTTTTTAGGTATATGATAATTAACTTTTTTGACCTCAATAATATAAAGCTGTAAGACAGACGCATTTCAATATCTGATATAATCTAAAAATGAGATTTAACTTCCATGCAGATGTGTTTCATTATTTCAGACAAGCTTCTATTCTTTTTGCTGTGATCTGTATGCATCATTATAACTTGGTTAGGCTGAAATGTGAATCAAGGCTACAGAGAGAGAACAGAACAAAGAAACTAAGGGAGCCCATGGGAGTGCAGCCTGTATGAGTGTACAGGAAACATTGCTGGGAGGAAGGTTGGAGATTAGCAAGATGGACTATCAAACTTTGCGTTTCCCAAACTCAGTCATCTAATTCTACATGCTTTCTTCTCAAAGTAGATTCTTTTGGCAGGTAGAGGTTGTAACATACTATATTCAAGTGGAGGTGCAACATAAGGAATCTACATGTAGGTAACAGTGGTGATAACATTTGGCAAAGTGATAGTGAATGTGCCAAGTGAAGGATTGAAATCTTGATCCACGTGACTCGAGATAGCACAGCAATAACTAAAGGGACTACATAGAGAAGAAGAGATCAGGACCTGTGGCAGCAACAAACTACTGCCAGGAAATAATAACTATTTAATAACATTAATTTAAAAATAATAATAAAAATTTAAAAATAATAATAATTTAAAAAACATTGCCAATTGAGAGGTCTCTCAAATTCATCATTGTATGTGCGCACACTGAGCGACTGACACACTCAGTCATCGTCAGGGCCAACTCTGTGACCTATGGACTGTAGCCCACCAGACTCCTCTGTCCATGGAACTTCCCAGGCAAGAATCATGTAGTGGATTGCAATTTCCTTCTCCAGAAGATCTTCCCACTCAGGCATCAAACCTACAACTCTTTCGTCTCCTGCATTGGAAAGCAGATTCTTTACCACTAGCACCACTGTGGAAGCCCCAGATTCATCATTAGTGCTCCAGGAAAACATTTCTCTTTTCAGGGAACACAAGGCAAGAATGAATGAGGACAAAGAATTTGGAACTTGCTATCATTATTTTTTGTAATATTTTCATATTCATATTTAACTTAATATGTATGTTGTAAATCATTTCAGAAGTACAGAATAAGAACAAAAGTCCAATTTTAATCTTAGCCTCACATTTTAAATATATGTGTGGATAAAGTGAATAAATTGCAATCCATTAATATACAGATAAGTATTAATACAATCATGAGAGTTTTATTTAGGAGACTTAAGTAAGGGAAAACACAAATAAACAAAGTAGGAAGAAAAAACTCAGTAAACCACAATGAAGTCTAAGCACCTCACTTCTCAGACATGAATGAAGACACACAATTGGTTATACATGCAATAGATTCTACTAGGCGTAAGGATAATTATTCACCTGATTTTAAGAACTGTAGATCAGATTATATTTTCAAGATTTTTCAAAATTAGAGCTAGTGTTATATGATTATAGTATGTAAAGCAATTGTGATCCTGTCCCTGAAAATAGTGTTTTAAAATAATATTTTCTATTTGATTTTCAGTTACTAACGTGACTTTTAAAACTATTTTGGTGCTCACTTCAGCAATACATATGTTAAGATTAGAACTATACAGAGAAGAATAGAATGCCCCTGCTTAAGGATGACATGTAAATCTGTGAAGTGTTCCATATTTTTGAAAAGGTTATTTAAAATGGAATGCATATATAACTGAAGCACTTTGTTGTATAGCAGTAATTAACATAATATTGTAAGCCAATTACACTTCAATAAAACAACTTAAAATTAAAATTTTATTTTAAAATAAAAATTGGACATGTTTAAGTTATAAAATATGATTTGATATACATATGAAAAGTTTACTACAGTCAAGTTAATTAACATATTTTTTCCTCACATAGCAATCTTTTGTGATCAAAGCACCTGAAATCTACTCTAAAATTGCTGCTGCTGCTGCTGCTAAATCGCTTCAGTCGTGTTCTACTCTGTGCGACCCCAGAGATGGCAGCCCACCAGGCTCCCCCATCCCTGGGATTCTCCAGGCAAGAACACTGGAGTGGGTTGCCATTTCCTTCTCCAATGTATGAAAGTGAAAAGTGAAAGTGAAGCCGCTCAATCGTGTCTGACTCTTAGTGACCCCATGGACTGCAGCCTACCAGGCTCCTCCATCCATGGGATTTTCCAGGCAAGAGTACTGGAGTGGGTTGCCGTTGCCTTCTCTGAAAATATCTGCAGGAAATGTCAATGAGTTTTAAAAATTCCCTGCTATATTTAAAGGTCATAAGTTAGACATATCATATGAATCTCTTAGAACAATGATATGCAATTATAAGTAAATGTTTTAAAAGTGTTGTTATCACCGATACAAATTCTGAATATTATATCACCCTTAGTAAAATATTAGTGTATTTTACAAATGATTTTTTAAAGGTAGAGACTAACTTGATGTCATATTTACAAGTATATTTACTCACATATTCATGGGATTCATTCTAGTAAGAACTGTATACTCATACTAAGTAAATTCATGTTTTTTTCACTGTATGCTCAAAAGTGCTCTGAGTGAAAAACTACCCTCGTATCCCTAATCTTGTCACTTTAGTAGCCTACAGATTTTCCTCTTGGAAATCAAGTCTGAACTGATTAATATCTACTGTCTTATGAATCTCAAAACTATTAGGCTGAAAGCAAGGTGTTATTTGATGACTGCAAGTTTGATGCATAAAGCAGGGTGCTCAAAGCTGATGCTCTGGGACAACCCAGAGGAATGGGATGGGGAGGGAGGTGGGAAGGGTTTCAGGATGGGGTGATACATGTGCATCCATGGCTGATTCATGTTGATGTATGGAAAAAAACATCACAATATTGTAAAGTAATTATCCTCCAGTTGAAATAAACAAATTAATTTAAAATATTTTAAAAAAGCATTGTCTCTTAATGGATAGCTACAAATCCCAAGTAAGAAAAACAGCAGATGGATATAAAATGAGCCAATCACAATCAAGGAAAGGCTTATGTTTGAGACTAACAGGAATCTAACTCATTGTGACTTATTTATCTTTCTATCTGCAAAGCTTTGCATGCTGTCAAACACATAACAGGAGTTCAATAATTGGGTTGTGAGGAGATTTATACTGCTTAAAATATTAACAAACTCATGGCTTTCCTAAATAATTTTTACTCTTGATATTCATTGTGAATGTAATGTTGTTTCTTAATTTGTAATCAAATTAATAAATGTGCATGCTGTAAATATCATATGGTATTGAGTTATAAAAATAGATCTGTCTTAGCTGACTTGCTAGTTTTCAGCCCTACATCTCTGAGGCAATCACATCCATGACCTTTTACTTTTTCCTCTGGCATTCACTCCATTTTTCTATATATATGTTTTATGACCACTTTGTAGTTTAATGATTTTGATCATTATCAACTCACTTAATGTAAGAGTAGATGAAGATTTAACTCTTCAATATTTTCCCTCCAAAGTCTCCCTTTTTGCACTAGTACTCTTACTAATATATTGTTGTTCAATTCCTCAGTTGTATCCAACTCTTTGCAACCCCATGGAGTACAACATGCCAGGCTTCCCTGCCCAACAGACTTTTCCTAAGTTTGTAATATCTTTTCTTATAGTTATTTATGCTCCTACTTTTAAATATACTGAAATCTTCCAACAGATATATAAACATGTAGATGCGTTCTAAGTACTTTGTTGTTACTGTATAGTCACTAAGTCATGTCCAACTCTTCGTGACTCCATGGACCATAGCCCACCAGTTTTCTCTCTCCATGGGATTTCCCAGGCAAGAATACTTGAGTGGGTTGCCATTTCCCCCTCCAGGGTATCTTTCCAAACCAGGGATTGAGCCCATGTCTCCTGCATTGGCAAGCAGATTCTTTACCACTGAGGCACCAGGGAAGCCTGTTCTGTAGACCCACTACTAAAATATCAACTTGTGCTAAACTATGATTATTTTCAGTCCTTCTGAATAAAAATTTGAACTGTTTATTCCCATGTTGATTATGTATGACACTATCACCTATGATTTGGAAGCACAATCTGCCAACTTCCTACAAGTAACATTAGAGCACTTACTTTCTCTATAAAAATGCATGATGACAAACATAGAACTAAAGATCTCTATTCCTTATGTTTCCCTGAAAGGTGTGTTTTATGGTGGACATGTATTTATATAATATTTATATATGCTTACACAGTAAAACACATTCTCTGAATATAGCAATATATAAAATAAGTTTGTATAAACACACATTTCCTTGAGGCTTATTCTCTGGCCTGACTTCTAACTAAATACCACCTACTCTGAAGGCTATTTAAGTGTGATGAAAAGCTGAGGTATTGCATAAAGAGGACTAAAAATAGATCACTTCTAGAGCTTTATTGATGCTATTAAAAGACAGGAAAATGTTTTCTGCAAGTTTGAATTTTACCACACATTTACATGTAGCTACAAATCACGTTACTATGACTTTTCCGGAAAAAAAAAAGAAAAAAAACAATTTGAATTCATTTGAGGATAACAGATTTCAGAGGGAGAAAAAAGCTATTTCAACAAAGGAAAAAAAACAAATCCTTAAGGCAAAAAATGGAACACAAGAAAGATGAACATCCTTAAGGCGAATAATGAAGAAAAGAAAGAAGCAAAGTGTTAGGAAAAATTTAAACATTGATCTAGGCATGTGGTTTTATAAGATACAGTTTACTTGTTAATATATTTCTTCATTTACCCTCTTTCTCTTTCTCTCTCTTCCTCCCTGAATCTCTCTCTCTTCATACACATACTAATTTTTTTTATATCACCAGATTATATTTGTTATTTTGTTTAGAATGCTTCTTTCTACTTTTATTTTATGTTCTCAGTCATGTCTGACTCTGTAACCCAGTGGACTATAGCCCACTATGCTCACCTGTCCATGAAATGTATCAGTTAAGAATACTGGAGTGCGTTGCCATTTCCTCTTTCAGGGGCTTGTCCCAACTCAGAGAATAAACCTGTGTCTTCCACATTGGCAGTCAGATTCTTTACCACTGTGAACCTGAGAGGCCCCCTTACTATACTTGATCTTAGCCAAAAGGTCTTGTTAACAAATTCTTTGAAGATTTTGGTATCAAGTTTATAGTGATCTCATAAGATGAAGCAGGAAATATACTGTTTCTCTATTTTCTGAAAGTGCTGATATAAAACCACATTATTTCACCCTATAAGTTTTCTCCCTAAAATTTGCCACTTAGCTCATCTGTTCCTGGAGTTTTCTCTGTGGGTAGATTTAAATTAAGGCTTCTGTTAGCAGATTTAGAACTATTCAGATCGTCTTTTGTCAGTATTGTTAAATTAAGCAGTTCAATTTTAATCGCATATAGATTTTACCCCCAAATGGCAAATGGTACACAAAATTATATTATTATTCTATTAATAGTGTCTGCATGATTGACAATAAAGTCTCCATTTATACTTCTTATATTATGTCTGCTCTCCTCTCCTCTCTTTCCTCTCTTCTAACTGCTCAGCAAAATTCTGAAAATGGGGAATTATGGAGTAGAGATATTACCTAGGTCTAGACAAACTAACTTTAGAACATTGATTTCATTCCATGGTAGGGCCTGGAGGTCATTCTGTTTGCAAAAATGATCTATGATGTGCTGGTTCGAGGAGTGGTATCATCCTTCTTTCTTTCATTCCATGGATACAGCATAAAATCACATCAACTTCAGTATTAAAAATCTCAAAAATGTGAGGGGTGGTGATTACATTCATATTTCCACTCAGTTTACTAGAATGAATCCTCTAAACCAGATCATGGTGGATGAGAGTGGACAATTCCAAAGTCACTAAAAAGTGGCTCCATTTGCAGCTTCTGTGTAGATATTGCATCTTTGGTGGATTGGGTTAATATGTCTTTCTGTAATCTCTGCTCAGAAATCTCTGTACAGACACATGGGAATATTTATGAAGTAATGCCAGCAGTAAAGAAGGACAGACAGGGGTTCAGAATCCAAGGAGTTGACAAATATCAATTGCATTACTAACTGACATGTACATATATGCTTTCCACATTCTTAAATATTGGCAATATTTTACTATTAAAACATGAAATTATTCTAAAAATAAATATTAGTCCAAGTTTCTATTGGTAGGCTATAAATACATTGCTTTACTTTTTCTCTGATCTTTTTGTTTAAGAAGTGTGTTTGTGTGTATATACACATATATATAGCAGTCAATCCTAAAGAAAATCAGTTCTGAATATTCATTGAAAGGACAAATGCTGAAGCTGAAACTCCAACATTTGGCCACCCAATGTGAAGAATTGACTTTTTGGAAAAGACCCTGTTGCTGGGAAAGATTGAAGGCAGGAGGAGAAGGGGATGACAGAGGATGAGATAGTTGGATGGCATCACAGATTTGATGGACATGAGTCTGAGCAAGCTATGGGAGCTGGTGATGGACAGAGAAGCTTGGCATGCTTCAGCCCATGGGGTCACAAAGAGTCAGAGTGAGTGACTGCACTGGACTGATGCAAGTATGTAACAAATATATATATATATATATATATATATATATATATATACCTTCAACTGTCTATTATGTCATATCATTGGAATGAAATGTTTGAAATAAGTTACTTGAAATCTTCTAAGAATGATTGAATTTTTTTGACCAACTCTATCTACTTCTAAAAGAGAAAAATAGTTACTGCAGTATATAATGTTTGCATGCTAAGTTGCTTCAGTCATTTCTGGCTCTTTGTGACCCCATGAACTGTAGCCCTCCAAGCTCCTCTGTCAGTATTCTCCAGGCAAGAATATTGAAGTGGCTTTCCATTTCCTTTTCCAGGGGATCTTCGCTACCCAGAGATAGAACCCGTGACTCATGTCTCCTTCAGGGGCAGGTGGGTTCTGGGAAGACCAATATAAAGTTTAATTATATTAAATATAATATCATATGTTATGTAAGAGAAAAATAATTACTAGAGTATATAAATCTTAAATTATATAAATGTAATATCATATATTATGCATAAGCTGTCCCCTCTTCAAGAAAATTAGAGACACAAAGGGAATATTTCATGAAAAGATGGGCACAAAAAAGGACAAAAATGGTATGGACCTAAGAGAAGCAGAAGATATTAAGAAGAGGTGGCAACAATGCACAGAAGAACAATACAAAAGTGATATTCATGACCCGGATAACCACGTTGGTGTGATCACTCACCTAGAGCCAGACATCCTGGAGTGTGAAGTCAAGTGGGCCTTATGAAGCATCACTAAGAACAAGGCTAGTAGAGGTGATGGAATTCCAGCTGAGTTATTTCAAATCCTAAATGATAATGCTGTTAAAATGATGCACTCAACATGCCCAAAAGTTTGAAAAACTCAGCACTGGCCATGGGACTGGAAAAGATCAGTTTTCATTCCAATCCTAAACAAAGGCAATGCCAAAGAATGTTCAAACTAACACCAATTGCACTGACTTCACATGCTAGCAAGTAATGCTCAAAATTCTCCAAGTGAGGCTTCAACAGTATGTGAATTGAGAACTTCTAGATGTTCAAGCTGAATTTAGAAGAGGCAGAGGAACCAGAGGTCAAATTGCCAACATTCGTTGGATCACAGAAAAAGCAAGAGAATTCCAAAAAAAAAAAAATCTACTTCTGCTTCATTGACTATGCCAAAGCCTTTGTGTGGTTACAACAAACTGTGGAAAATTCTTAAAGAGATAGGACTATCAGATCACTTTACCTGCATCCTGAGAAACCTGTATGTTGGTCAAGAAGAAACAGAACAGTGCATGGAACAACAGACTGGTTCCAAATTGGGAAAGGAGTATGTTAAGGCTATATATTGTCACCCTGCTTATTTAACTTATATGCAGAGGACATGCTGGGCTGTCCTGGGCTGGATGAAGCACAAGCTGGAATCAAGATTGCTGGGATACGCAGATGACACCACCCTAATGGCAGGAAGTGAAGAGGAACTGAAGAGCCTCTCGATGAAAGTGAAAAAGGAGAGTGAAAAAGCTGATTTAAAACTCATCATTTAGAAAACTAAGATCATGGCATCTGGTCCCATCACTTCATGGCAAATAGATAGGGAAAGAATGGAAACAGAGACAGATTTCATTTTCTTGGGCTCCAAAATCACTGCAGATGGTGACTGCAGCCATGAAATTAAAGCCACTTGCTTCTTGGAAGAAAAGCTATGACAAACCTAGACAGCATATTAAAAAAACAGAGACATCACTTTGCCTACAAATGTCCATATAGTTAAAGCTATGGTTTCTAGTAGTCATATATGGATGTGAAAGTTGGACCATAAAGAAGGCTGAGTGCTGAAGAATTGATGCTTTTGAACTGTGGTGTTGGAGAAGACTCTTGAGAGTCCCTTGGACTGCAAGGAGATCAAATTAGTCAATCCTAAAGGAAATTAATCTTGAATATTCATTTGAAGGACTGATGCTGAAGCTGAAGCTTCGATACTTTGGCCACCCGATGTGAAGTGGTGACTCATTAGAAAAGACCCTGATGCTGGGAAAGAGTGAAGGCAGGAGGAGAAGGGGACGACAGAGGATTAGATATTTGGATGGCATTACCGACTCAATGGACATGAGTTTGAGCAAACTCTGGGAGACAGTGAAGGACAGAGAAGCCTGGTGTGTTGCAGTTGATGGGGTTGCAAGGAGTCAGACATGACTGAGTGACTCAACAACAATTCATTTGTAAATTATGCCATGTATTATCATAATTACATAAGATACAAAGAGTATAATAAACTTCATGTGTATTTGTGCTACATTGAGAATGAAACATAGGTTTTAAATGGATGCATTGTGTATTGCTGATTCTCTACTTCTCTCAGTAAGGATCCACAAAACCCCGACAGTCACTGGGCCTACACTTGTGTCCCATAGTTGCAGAAGCCAAGTTGCCAAGGTTTCCCTTCGCTTTTGTCGAAACTGCTTACCCAAGTCGACCTCCTCTTCCTGAGTTTATGGTCGAAACGTCGTGAACTCAATCACAATTGGGGCCCTTGAGGATGTCCCCCTGGTCCATAGGCTGCTCACGCTTCACTTTCTGCTGTACAATGGGCCTTGCTGCCAAGCGTGGACCTGCAGTCTCATAATGTTGCACATTGGGCACCAGTGTGGCATCACGTAGGACACGATCCATATTGTCTAATGCGTTTTCAGTTCTATCCAGTGAACCATCCACCGCTTCCCAGTGTTCCACTGGAGCCCATGCCAAGAGTATAGTGGCCACATGGTACCACATGCTGAATAGTGGCCACTGGATTCCTCCATCAGTGTAGCCTCTAGTTGCTGGGTATCCTGTCAACTACACTGATTGTATCTCTGATTCTGTTCCTGATGCCAGTTGCCAGTGTTCATGCTGTTTGCATTGTTCACTGAACCCAGGGTAGACAAGGTGCAAGTGGGAAAGCTGGAAGAAAACTCAAGGAGCTGTAGGAACTGCAGACATGTTTATTCTCTCCTGGCTGGCACAGTAGCCGTAGCAGCAGATACACTATACTTCTCCTCTTGTGGCTGACCTAACGGACACGGCCGTGAGGCAACAGTAGTAACATAACCATAACGCAGCCAACATAACATGACCTCTATGCAGCCTCAGTGCCTTCTCAGATGGAGCTTATATATCCTTACTGAGCAAAGTAGCACTTGACCAAGCAGGTACCTTGTGAGGCCGCATGCGCGGTGATATAAGTGATCTCAGCTGTTACATAATCGTTATTCACAAAATAAGGGGCAAGAGCTAGAGGCCATGGGTCGAGAGAGCCTGACCACACCATCTTGGCCAATTCGCTCTTTCCCTACAGATAGTAAATGGATAGAAACTTGTGAAAATCTTTGTTACTGAAAATAAATCATTTATATTTACAAATAATCCTTCTCTGGATTGTAACACAAAACGGAAACGTTACCTTGTTTACCTTGTGTGTGCGCTCAGTCACTCAGTAGTGTATACTCTGCCACGCTATGGACTATAGCCTGCCAGGTTCCTCTGTTCACAGGATTATCCCAGCCAGAATAATAGAGTAGGTTGCCATTTTCTCCTTCAGTGGGTTACATACCATAATGGAATTTATCAGATTTGAATCTGATCTGCAGTTTACTGAAGGGTCACTTCCTACCTGAGTGAGCAATTTCAGCCCTTCAAATTATGAACATTATTCTAAACCTATGCCTATTCAATTGATGGTAGAGCAATTCTTGTTGAAGTCCAAAAATAACACTCAGATGAGTGTATATGGAGAAATTAGATGGTGTGTAACTGGCAGAGATTCAGAAGAATCAATTGCTCTGATTTCACCACTTGGTAAATGGACCAGAGCTGACGGTCTAAATTGAAAATAATAGTTGGAATGTTCTACAATGGCTTTGATCCAGAGCATGTAAGACAACTTTACAGAACAGTTTAAGCACCAGACAATTACATGCCAAAATTCAGTTAATATCTTCCTGAACTATCTCTCTATTTTACATTTAACATGTTTGTACAACATAAATGCATTGGGTCACATTTTCTGTAGTTAACTGAACCATTGGTGCTGGACTTTGTCAACAATGCCATGATAGTAGGAAGAAAAAAAATTCTAGCAAAAACAATTACAATACTAATTATAGCCTAGTATAATAATAACCTCTTCCATTTCACAACTTCATGTTTAGGTTCCAAACTGTCATTGTCATATGTTTGCTATTCTAATATTAGCTGATTTATGAGAATAAATGTGGAAGCAGCAAGGATCCTTTCTTGTATAGTTTTATTTTTGCAAATAATTGTTTATATATTTAATACAACTAGGGGCTTCCCAGGTAGCGGTAGTGGTAAAGAACCCTCTTGGTGGTGCAGGAGGCATAAGAGACCCAGGTTTGATCCCTGGGTTGGGAAGAACCCCTGGAGGAGAGCATGGCATTCCATTCCAGTATTCTTGCCTAGAGAATCCCATGGACAGAGCTGGTTACAGGTCCAGAGAATCTCAAAGAGTACATGACTGAAGTAACTTAGTAGACACGCACATACCTAACACAACTGTGAATTTCTACTTGAGTAATTTAACAGATAGAAGCTAAATGACCTACGATTTATCTTTAGTACCATTTATTTTTCAGGTTACATGTAAAATTGTTTATATGGAATTGACCACAGAGTTACTTTTTCTATATGCATTATCATGTGGAGACTATTTTCATATGATTTATATAAATATAGTATATAATAAATTTCCTTAAATCTAACAAAACTCAAGTGTATTTTCCACTTTAGTGTTTTGAGAGAATGCATTTTGCAAACTGTGTGCATGTAAGTGGTTGTTTCAAAACTGTATAGTTAAGTTTATTAGTATCAAATCCAATATATAGTGCTTTAGAATAAAAAAAAAGAAATTATGATACTTTTAACTGAGTGGAATGACTGAGTGACTAACACTTTTACTTATAAAGAGGCTGCATGTAAAGGGTCATGGATCATCATATTTTTCTTGGTCTTTGCTGTATATCCAATCCTTATCCTGCATACAACACGTAGAAGGCATCTAATAGCTATTTTTGGAATCCTAAATAAAGAAGGAAAAAGAATATATTTTTCTGATATTTTCAAGAGAGAAAGAATAATAACCAGAAGTCCCAGGGAGCAGAACAAACCTGATTTATTTAAGTACAGTCTTTGATTACCTGGCTTCCCTGGTGGTTCAGATGGTAAAGAGTCTGCCTGCAATTCAGGAGACCCAGGTTCAATCTCTGGGTGGGGAAGATTCCCTGGAGAAGGAAATGGTAACCCACTCCAGTATTCTTGCCTGGAGAACTCCATGGGCAGAGGAACCCGGCAAGCTACAGTCCATGGGGTCGCAAAGAGTTGCACATGACTGAGTGACTTTCACTTAAATTCACTTTGATTACCTAATGAGTGGCAGACTCTTTGCTTGGGAGTGTGGCTAAAGTGATGAATAAAACACATCACTGAACTAAATTTTCTTTAATGGTCAAGACAAGTATTTTAAAAAAGTGAGTATGGCAAAATTTCTGTAAATTTATAATATTCTAGTTACTGTTGCCATTATTTTAACCAGAACGTTTGGACAAGATAATACCAAAATCTCTCTCAACTTAATAACTTCAAATTATGATTCTCTTAAACATCTGAAATATTGTTAAAATGTATGCAAAAATGTCTTATGCCAAATTTTCCAGGGAAACATTTATGACTTCCTAAATAGGCATTTTTGTGGCAGTTAACAAAAATTACCATATCTATGGATTCTCTAAATGTATAAAATTTCCCTAGAATATTTGGCAAAGTGATAAATATGTGAGGTGACAAATATATTAATTTAACTTGATTGTGGATATTATTTTGCAATATTTTTATATATTGAATCATTAAATCCCACCTTAAATATTTACAATTTTATTTTGTCAATTTTTCCTCAATAAAGCTGAAAAAAATAAAATTAATGTTTTCACAATATTGTCATTTTATTGGTCATTTGCTTATCTTCTTTGGAGAAATGACTTTTAAAGTATTTTGCCCATTTTGTATTTGAATTATTTTTGTATAAGAGGTTTTAATGATCAACAAGGTCTAAAAAAATATTCTTTTTTTTTACTCTGATAACATTTAAAATGCTACTCACAAAGCAGTAAAATTAAGAGACTACTCATATCTCAGCTTTCAGTATATATACAACATCATGTATAAATTAGTATTGTTATTTAAAACCCTGTCATAGGCAGTATTCTATTAATAAGATGGCCTCCTCCATAATCCCATATTGTCATGTTCTTGTCTCATACCCTCTCTTTGAATGTAAGATGGCTTAGTGACTTGCTTTTAACCAATAGAATTTAGGAAATGTGATGAGATGTTTCTGTTGTGTTTGGGTTAAAAATTTGTGACTTCCACTTTGCTGCTAAACACTATTTGTCTTTTATATTGTATGCTTTGATGAAACAAGCTGTCATTTTGGAGTTACCATTTTCTCAAGGAAATGAAAGCAAATTTTTGTTCAACAACTTTTGATGATTTCTCGCAACTATCACATGTGCTCAGAAATCTTCAGCCATGTCTTCAGATGAGAAGTCGCCATAGGCTGACACCATAATTTCAGCCTGATGAGAGTTCCTAATGCATCAGAGATCCTAATCCATATCTAAATTTTTGACCAACAGACTGAGATAAAACACTACTTATGGTTTTAAACGACTGTGTGTGGTAATATATTATGTAGTAATATACAATTAATTGTTTCTCCAAATGAAAATTTTTATATGTATTGAAATAATCAAGAAATGAATAATACTTTTAGAATACTTTTAGAATGGTATATACTTAATATAACACTCTAATGGCAGAAAGTGAATGGGAAATAAAAAGCCTCTGGATGAGAGTGAAAGAGGAGAGTGAAAGAGTTGGCTTGAGACTCAACATTCAAAAAACTAAGATGATGACATCTGGACATCTGGTCTCATCTCTTCATGGCAAGTAGATGGGGAAAAAGTGGAAACAGTGAAAGATTTTATATTCTTCAGCTCCAAAATCACTGCGGACAGTGACTGCAACCAGGAAATTAAAAGATGCCTTCTTGGAAGGAAAGCTATGACAAACCTAGACAGCATATTTCAAAGCAGAGACATCACTTTGCCAACAAAGGTCCATGTAGTCATAGCTATAGTTTCTCCAATAGTCATGTAGGGATGTGAGAGTTGTACCATAAAGAAAGCTGAGCACTGAAGAATTAATGCTTCCGAACTGTGGTGCTGAAGGACTCTTGAGAGTCCCTTGGACTGCAAGGAGATCAAACCAGTCAATGGTAAAGGAAATCAACCCTGAATATTCATTGGAAGAACTGATGCTCCAGCTGAAGGTCCAATAGTTTGGCCACCTGATGCAAAGATTCAACTCAGTGGAAAAGACCCTGATGTTGGGAAAGACTAAGGGCAGGAAAAGAGGGCTACAGGATGAGATGGTTGGATGACATCACTGACTCAACGGATATGAGTTTGAGCAAACTCTAGGAGATAGTGAAGGACAAGGAAACCTGGCATGCAACAGTTCATGGGATCACAGAGTCAGACACAACTGAGCAACTGAACAGCAACAATAATATTTAATACAAAATAACACATTTATGTATTTATATATCAATTGAAAAATTAATATATACTAAATATGAAAAAAAAGATTAAACAGGACTCACAATGAAGCCATGAAAAATGTACAACAATGCAGAAATGCATGGATGTGAAAATAAGCAAAACAAATAACCAAAAGCTATTTTCAAAATTCATGTAAAATGATGTTAATGGATGACCTGCAAAGAAATACCATTTGTATCTCAAAATATACACATCACTGAACTAGTTAAGTATTAAAGTTTGGGGAAAGTTTGCTTTAATTGATATAACTCAATGTGGGCAAAGACGCAAGGCTGGACTTTCATCTTTGGCATTATTGGTAATCACCTTCTAAATTGGTTTCTACTCAACCTGTGATCCCTGGAAAAGGAAATGGCAACCCACTCCAGTATTCTTGCCAGACAGAGGAACCTGGTGGGCTGGAGTCCATGGGCTCCCAAAAGAGTTGGACATTACTTAGCAACTAAACAACAGCAACAATCTTCCATTTCATTGGAGTTTTTGTTCCAGTCAAACAGAGAGTGACTCATGCCTGGGTTTCCTATCTGGCTTATATTCATGATATGGAATTTGCCGAGTGTATTCATACATGGACCTTCATCTAAGGTTAGCCATGACCGTCCTCTTCCACAGTTCCACCTGTTACTGCTAAATAATTATTTTGTAAAAAAAAATAATAATAACATTTCATCTCTAGTTTCAAACACAGCAGCTACTAGCTGAGTAACTTGTGTTACTTTTTAGGCTTTTTAGAATGACATTTGCTTATTATTTCTTTGCTTTGCATCATTATAACTTTAAATAAGAACTCTAGGAAAAAAATAATGTTTTCATGTCAAAAGCAAATCTGCATGACCTAGTATGGTAAAAAAAAATTATCATGTATGTGCTTGCTTATAGAAGTTATAATTCTCTAATCTCTACTCCATTATTCCAAGAAAATATTTATTACTTATGTGACAAAAATTGTGAAACTGATTTTTTAAAGAAATTCAATGCTAAAATACTCCAATATGGATTAAAGATGAAAATTTCAAGATACAGCAAATGACATTTATTGAATATGCACCAAATTAGCTTTTGCTATCTTCAGTCAATCATGAGCAAAGAAAAAGCCGGTCAAATTTAATTTAGTAAATATGAGCTAAAAACATCTTATATAAGTCAAACTAAATAATTAACATAAAAAGACACACTGGAGCATATAGATAGAAATGATCTATCTGGTACAGTCAGTTAATTCTCTGTAATAAAATAATGCAACCACAAAAATAACACTTTTCAGTGCCTAGAAATTGAAGTAGTTTTCAAATATTTATTTTGAAATTAAAACAATGCAATTTCCCATTTGTAATAACATTGCAAAGAAGACAAAACATGCCATGTGTTGTCTTTCAATGTCAATAAAATTAGATTTATAATTGCAAGCTAAATAAACCATTGTCAAATAATTTCCTGAAATAAGTTAATGTAACTTAAGTGCTCTATTAAAATAATCATTGTAGCCTACAGATGAAGACCTGATTGTAATATGATTTAAAACATGTAAAAACTCTCATGTAAATATACTGCCAAAATATCTATTTTCATGAAGTATCATAAATCAAATCTTTAAGGAGAACTACAAGTGCAGAATCTTGTAAACATTTCAGAATATCATGAATCTTCCAAATAAAAAGTATGCTAGAGAAGAAATTATATAATCACCAATTCCGATTTCAAATAGCACTTATTGCCAAGCATCAGGATTAAGCATTAAAATTAGACAAAGGTCAGTTATGAAAGATCTCAAGACAAACACACCTATAGTTGAACAAGATGGACATATTACACTTTGTCTGAAAGGAAAACTCATAGGGATCCATTAGACTTATCAGTAAGATGGCTTTAGAAAGACCTAGTGTAGAAATGAACTTTGGACAATTCTTGGGAGTGTCCAAGTAAGTCAGACTTGGCTCATGATTGGATGCTGTCAGGAAGTGGGGCAATTTTATGATTGAGTAATTCAACAAATCTTAGTTACAGTAAAGGCAAACTGGGTAAAGGAGAAGCTGTCACTTATTTTAACAAAGAGAGAAGGAAGTTTGATATTTCATGGGTTTCACAGTGACCTTGTTTGGTCTCGTTCATCATCCACTCAAAGTGACCTGAGGCTGGTATGTTCTGTGAGATTGTTTATGTTTACCAGGATAATGACATGGTCCAGCTGTGAGCATCAAGCTAGTTTATAATAACATTGAGCCCTACCTGTAAGCACCTGTAAGCATCGGACCAGTTCCAGAATGCTAGGGATTATTTTCTTTATCAGTGTTTAGTGTAGCAGCTTCTGTTGCTGTTATTTAGTTGATAAGTCATGTCTGACTCTTTGTGACCCTAGTAAGCTATTTAATTCAAAACACAAGGGTTCATAAAATTATTTAGTGACATTTCTAAAGTCGATGCCAATTGTGTTGGATAATTTATTCATATTTCACGTGACAACATTACACCTCAAAGAGGTTGAGTTACTAATGCAACATTCTGAGTCTACATAAGATCAAGAAGAAAACTCACTTCTTTTGACCTGAGTACTGTGTGGTGTCTTCTGTACCAGATTACTCTCTCAAATGACACATTATATATTCATCTTCATCTTTATTACAGTATAATTGACAAATAAAAATTATATCTATGTAATGTGCATATCTGGAGAAGGGAATGGCAACCCACTCCAGTACTCTTGCCTGGAGAATTCCATGGAAAGAGGAGCTTGGTGGGCTAGAGTCCATGGGGTTGCAAAGAGTCAGACAGTATTGAGAGACTAACATTTACACTTAATGTGTACAAGTTGATATTTTGACATACATGTACAATGTGTAATAATTAACAAAGGAAAGCTAACTGACATAACCATCACCTCACCTAGTTACTATTTTCATTTTTGAATAACGCTGAGAGTGAGAATACTTAAGATCTACCTCTTAGCAAATTTCAAATATCAAATTTGGTATTTTAACTATAATCTCACTACTCTACCCTAGATCTTAGAACATGTTAATTTTCCATAACTGAATATGTGTACCCGAAGCCCTGTTACACCCTCTCCACAGCTCCTGGCAACACCATTCTGCACTGTTTCTGAGTTTGACTATTGTGACTCTACACACAATTGAGATCATGCAGCATTTATCTCTCAGCATCTAGCTTATTTCATTTAGTGTAATGTTCTCCAACAAAAGCAAAATTAGATGTGTAGGACAGCATTAAACTAAGAAGTTTCGATTTTCAATCTCTCTTCAAAAAAATCAGTATACTTTCTTCCCTTCACAGTTGGTAAAAACTACAGTCTTCAAGAAGGTTAACCAAATGTATTTACCAAATATAAAATTGCTATATTGGAAAATTTTGGAAGCTGAATATCATTAAGCTCAGTCAATAAAATTTGACAAGGTGTGAGAAATAAGAGATAAAATTGTCATTATTTATGTATGAAAAGATTTAATATTTTACATATCCAAGAGACCACTTTAGTAAACTATTGCTAACATGAGGATAAACTATTAAGAAGTTTGAATACAAAATGAAAACATAAAGTACATGCACTATATTCACATATATACATAAAAACTACATCATTTTTCAAAACAAAATGACAGACTAAAAGATTTTACAATCAATGTGAATGGATTTGGAAGAGAAAAGCTACATACATTAAGAGACATAAAGTAAGTTTTTAATAAACATCATGCAATGTCTTGGAGAGAAATTCAACATTATAATGACAGTTCTCTCAAAATTAATCCTTAAATCTAACAATATTACAATAAAATAGAAATAAGTATACATTTGCAGTTGTAGTAAAGTTGAATCCAAATTTTATATTAAATTGATCGAGAACAACTGGGGTTTTTTTTTTTGTTTTTTTGTTGTTTTTTTTTTTATAAATTTATTTATTTTAGTTGGGGGCTAATTACTTTACAATATTGTAATAGTTTTTGCCATACATTGACATGAATCAGCCATGGGTTTACATGTGTTCCCCTTCCTGGACCCCCCACCCACCTCCCTCCCCATCCCATCCCTCTGGGTCATCCCATTGCCCCGGCCCTGAGCCCTTGTCTCATGCATCGAACATGGAATGGTGTTCTGTTTCACATATGATAATATACATGTTTCAATGCTATATTCCCAGAACATCCCACCCTCACCTTCTCCCTCAGAGTCCATAAAATTGTTCTATGCATCTGTGTCTCTTATTCTGTCTCACATATAGGGTTATCGTTACCATCTTTCAAATTCCATATATATGCATTAGTATACTGTATTGTTGTTTTTCTTTCTGGCTTACTTCACTCTGTATAATGGGCTCCAGTTTCATCCATCTCAGTAGAACCGATTCAAATGTATTTTTTTTAATGGCTGAGTAATATTCCATTGTGTATATATGGGTTTTTTGTGATAAGATGGATAGTTAGGAAAACAAGTGAACTTTGTTATACACACACACACACACACACACACATATATATGTATATGTATATATATATATACACACACACACATATATATATATATGTTGGGCTTCCCTGGTGGCTCAGCAGTAAAAATTCTGCCTGCAATGCAGGAGACCCAGGTTCAATCCCTGGGTTAGGAAGATTCCCTGGATGAGGGCATGGCAACCCACTCTGGTATTCTTACCTAGAGAATCCCATGGACAGAGGAGCCTGGCGGGCTACAGTTCATAGGGTCGCACAGAGTCGACAGAGTCGGACACAACTGAGTGACTGAGAAATAACAACAACAAATATATATGCTGCTACTGTTGCTGCTTAGTCACCTCTGTGAGACCCTATGGACTGCAGCCTGCCAAGTTCCTCTGTCCATGGGATTCTCTAGGCAAGAGTACTGGAGTTGATGGCCATCCCCTCATTCAAGGGATCTTCTGGACCCAATATGGGGCTTCAGGGTGGCTCAGCGGCTAAAAGAATCTGCCTGCAATGCAGGAGATGCAGAAAATGCAGGAATCATGGGTTCAATTCCTGGGTCTGGAAGATACCTTGGCAGGTTACATTCCATAGGGTCACAAAGAGTTGTACATGACTGAAACAGCTGAGCACGCACGCATACACACACTCACACACACACACTCACACCCACCCACATATATATATATATATATATATATATATATATACAGAATTTTTATATAGAGAAGGATTTAGAAAAGATTTTACATAGAGAAGCAACCTAAACCTATTTCTGTTTTAGTAAATTCATGTTCCATAATGTATGGAAAGGACTGTGAAGCAGCAACATTGAAACAGAAGCTTTTTTGATAATTCTTGAAAAATAGTAGAATCTTGAAAAATAGCAATGTGCTTAGTGACTTCAGTTGTGTCCAGCTTTTTGCGGCCCCATGCACCATAGCCTGCCAGGCTACTGTGTCCATGGGGGACACATTCATGGGGGATTCTCCACGCAGGAATACTGGAATGGGCTGCCATGCCCTCCAGATACCTAGTAGATGGTGTCAGCGTGCAATTGTAGCAGATACACAATGCACAGTGTGTGGCAAGTAGATGATTCCAAAAGTTAGGAAAAAAATTTTTATGTGTAATTTTTTCTTGTCTTTCCATTAAAATACAAATTTTTATTTCACAATGCAAAGTTTGAAAAAAATAGAAGAGATATTTTTCCTTGTGATGAGAATTCAAGATTTGCTTTCTTAATAATGTTCTTACATAACACGCAGCAGTGCTAATTACATTTATCTTGGTGTACATTGTATTCCTAGTACTTATTTATCTTATAACTGGAAGTTTATGCTTTCCCTCCATCCTCATTCAGTTTCTTATAGTTTCCTAAGCAACCTTGGCAAGCTTGCTCATTGTTGAATTTGGAATAGACTCTACCAATGAGTAAAGACTCTCACCAGGTTAATCTTGAATCACCTTTCAGGATTTGGTTTAAGTGTGTCTCCTCCCTTCCTTCATATTCACCACATTATGCAAACTTCCATATTTCCTTCTGTCCTGTTTGTGTGTGTTTCTTTTGTGCTTTTCTAATATTTTGTGTTTTATACTTTTTTTTTCAAGCATTTCACAGTATGTGACAAATTTTCATGTGTCTCTTCCATCAGGCAGTTAGATTTGAATGATTTAATCAAGCCATTAATCTCTCAGAACAAACTCCAGCTTTAGCATTCAGCAACTTAAATTGTGAATTTAAAATGATAGTACAGTACACTAACGTTTGTGATTTCCTGGTCAAAGAGATATAAATAATGAATGCACATTTTTAAATAATACATTGCATAATATCTATTTTGATTCACCTTAAGAAATACTAAACATAAAAATAGATTTGATTTGAACTAAAGTCATATTAATAATGTATCATGATTTCTCTATTATGGGAAATAGAGCTTTAAATAATATAAAATTAGTAATTATGAGGTGTTAGAACTCCCAAGAAGTAGCACAGATGACTTGACAGAGGCAAATGAGGCAGATTGGGAAAGTGAATATGGCTTGGCTGAGATCGAGTAAGAGGATTCAGCTGTTTGTCACAGAGCAATCACCAGACAAGCCAGTGGAGTACTGTCCCCAGGCTAGTACTTAATAAAGAATGCATGAATGAATTGATCAAATCTGTGTTCTGTGTGCATCTGTGTAGGCAGACGCTATAAAACATCAACATTAATGAGAAGCCCAAAAAGCTATATTCTCACAAAGCATGGGCAAAATACAAATTTTAATTTTAGCATTGAGTAGAAAAAATTTCCTGTTCCCATTGAACAGGCACTGTGAAACTTTAAATGTGAAGCTTCTCAATGATAAATAAATGTCTGGTAAGGAAACACAAATATTTATTCAGATATGGTCATATGTTATCAAAAATACCTACCAACTCCATCAAAACCCTGCCTTGCTTTCTTTGAGAGAAATAAAACTGTTTACTACCCCATCCAAGGTTACTCCTACCTAGACAATTTGTTTGTTGTTCAATCCCTAAGTCATGTCTGATTCTGCGACCCCATCTACTGCAGCATGCCAGGCTTCCCTGTCCTTCACTATCTCCCTGAGATTGCTCAAACTCATGTCAGTTGAGTCAGTAATGCCATCCAACCATCTCATCCTCTATTGCTTCCTTCTTCTCTTGCCCTCAATCTTTCCCAGCATCAGGGTCTTTTCCAATGAGTTGATTCTTCAAATCAGGTGGCCAAAGTACTGGGGCTTTGGCTTCAGCACCAAGATTCTTAATTATCAATAAAAATTAGCTAGGTAAATATTTTAAAATGTTGGAGAGAGAAGTGATCTTGGAATGAAGTGATTATCTCTCCTAATTGTAGAGATTCAAGTGCTGATTTCCAGGAAGAAGAAAAACTGTTTCTAAGGAAACAAAGCAAGTTAGTAAAAAAGATAAGATTAAATGAAATATTCATCAAGCCGCACCTTGTATGCAAAGCTGTTTCATATTGGGCCAAGATCCAAAGATATTATCAAGAATGCCCTATCTTTCATAGCTTAAAGACAAATAAAATATATCAAGTTGACTTATAAATAATTACTATATCACATTGATTGCCTGGCCCAGAAGCTGTTAAAATATAGTACAGGCAAAAGAATTATCTAGAATAATTGAATTTAAAGATCATTTCAGCATTAGTCATTTCAATAGTTACTTTTTAAAGTTCCATTTACTATAAATGTATTATTGTTTTTTTATGTACTATAAATATTTACTGATTATCACATACCATGCACTATATTAGGTGTTGGTTTTATATATTTTAATTGTTTTTTCCAGATTTTACTGCTTTACAGTGGCTTTCAGTTCACAGGTATTATAAGTTTTGAAGTGAACATGAAAAAGAAAAAAAAAAATGAGCAAACAAACAAGCAAACCTGACAAATACTCCTTAGAGATTTCAGTCTAGTGGTAGAGACAGTAAACATAATAAATCAGTAATTAAACTTATATTAGAGGTTGGTAATTGCAATGAAAAAACCAAAGCAGGATAATGGTTCTTAAGAATTGCAAGAGAAGGAGGAAACTTCCAATGGAAAGAGTAGGGCAGGCCTTCCCTAAAAAGTGATTTTGTAGCACACTTTGAAGGAGCTGAGGAAGTCAGCAAATTAACAGAGAGATTTTTTCAAAGCAGAGAATTCTAGTATCCAAGCATTCCCAGTCTTATCATTCCATCAGGATATTTCTATATAATTGGATGACATGTAACTGAGGGCTTAGAGATACAGAAGTTTGGCCAAGGCAGTGATTTTTGTGTTAATGTAAAATACCTGACCTTTACGTGTCACCAATGGGAACCCTTAATTGATTAATTTTAACTGACTTCTAAGACAAAATATTATTTCAAGCAGCAAAGTAAAAGTCATGAAAAAGTCAATGAAAGGCACAGAACCATCTCCGAGGCACGTTATTAGAATGGCTTGTTTATACTGTCTCTGCTCTCATCACATCTTTACCTTCCCTGACAACCCAGCATAAATACCTGAGACAGCCATTCAATCTGTCTTAATTTCGTAGTAGCAATTGCCTTCAATCTTTCACCAAAAGGGTACAGGAGCCATCTAGTTTTGGCGAAAATCTATGCTTGTTTAATTTGGGTGTCACAGAGGTCACTATAAGGGGAGCTACCAAAAGTGATACCTGGATCTAAGGATCTCAAACCTTGAACTTATAAAGAACCTTAAGAATATTTCTTGGGAACATTAAGTTTTAGTTCCACATTCCCAGGCTGGGGTTTTTCTGAAAGGGATTCAGTCTTAATTCATAAAAGATAGTCGTAAACTTCATGCGGAGGTGCCTGCTCTGATGTTTCTGACAATCTCTGGAAGCCTATAATGATGTTCCATGGACACATACTATTTCAGTGTTTTATATTTTGCCTTAAGCAATATGGTGGAGACACATTCATCAGTAGCATATAGGTTATCATGTCTTTTATTTGAGACTGTCTGCATGAAGGATGAAGGAACATATGTTTTAGGATTTAGTCCTAATGTATTACACCTGTGTCAGTATATCTATCATAAGACTAGTGTAATTTGATATACTCAAATATATTTCATTGGCTTTCTTTTGGCAAGTACAAACTTGTAATGAACTAAATATTCTACACATTTTCAAAGCAAAGCACCCAGTTAAAGTTACCATATTGAATTATCAAGGACAATAAAATATAAATTTTATTATATTTCTATAATTTATGGGATGCCTACATCAATATATTTAAATTATCATTAATACATATCTTGAAGTTTTTTAGACCCAAAATAATTTTCAAACTATCAAAGTAAACTGCCAAGGTTTTATTGGCATATCATATTTTTAGAAACTACACAAACAAAAACAAAAACCTGAGCAACCCTTTTTGATATAGTCCTTCCACGACTCATTTCCTTTTCACATGGTAAAACTAAGATCATGGCATCTGCTCCCACTGCTGCACACCAAATAGAAGAGGAAAAGGTGAAAGTAGTTACAGATTTCCTCTTTTTCGACTCCAAAATCACTGCAGATGGTGACTGTAGCCATGAAATCAGAAGACGATTGCTTCATGGCAGAAAAAGTGATTACAAGCCTAGACAGTGTGTTGAAAAGCAGAGATATTACTCTGCTGACAAAGGTCTGTATAGTCAAGGCTGTGGTCTTCCCAGTGGTCATGTACAGTCGTGAGAGCTGGACCATAAAGAAGGCAGAATGCCAAAGAATTGATGCCTTCGAACCGTGGTGCTGAAGAAGGCTCCTGAAAGTCCCCAGGACAGCAAGCAGTTCAAACCAGTCAATCTTCAGGGAGATCAACCCTGAATATTCACTGGAAAGACTGATGCTGAAGCTGAAACTCCAGTATTTTGATCATTTGATGTGAAAAGACGACTCATTGGAAAAGTCCCTGACACTGGAAAAGATTGAGGGCAAAAGGAGAAGCGGGCATCAGAGGATGAGATGACTGGACAGCATCACCGATACAATGAACATGAACTTGGGCAAACTCCAGGAGATGGTGAGGAACAGGGAAGCCTGGTGTGCTGCAGTCCCTGGGGTAGTAAAGAGCTGGATACAATTGGGAGACTGAACAACAGCAACAATTCAAAATTTACCAAATTAATTTGAAAGAAACTAGCCACATTAGATTTTAATAGATGGGGGTGTGTGATAAGTGGTCAATTAAGTTTGAGATATCATGAGATAAACTAATTCAACATTTTCCTTCTTCCTCTGGTTCACACTGCCTTTGATCCAAAAGTAGCTCTTTATATTAACTCAAGAGGGACTGAAGTTTGAAAAACTGTTATACTTGCAGTTCTTGAAACATTGCTGTGATTCAGATGCTAAAGACCTTCTTTGGGAATTGATGGTATGGTGGAATCAGTGCTAACTTTAAACTAATGCAGCCCACATGACTTATAAAGTGCATGCTGGAGAAAATTACTTAGGTTTTCTACTTCTTAGTTTTGTCGTCTGATGACTATAGAAGATGGCTTCATGCTCTGTAACCTTAGACTTTATACAATAATAATAGCAATAATAATAAGAATATGTTTAAACATAATATATAATACAGAAGCAAAAATGAAATATTAATTCCAGATAAGTGAGTAGATTGATCATGATGTTAGCAACTAAACTCCTGTTGTCTAAAACATTCTTTTTCATTCAATATTTCATTTTTGAAACATTTTCCCCTTGATGTGAGTTGTCTTTTCTAAAGTGACTAGATCATTCAAAGCAAAGGGAACAATCAAAGTAGCTTTGCTAGAGGCTATTTGCAGTTGATGTCACTTGAATTTAAACTACAAAGACATTTCAAATAAAAAACATTTTCATCTCCTAATGTATAACCCAGGAGATAAGAAATCATGGCATCCCAGGGGAAATACCTTTCAGCTATGTCAACTTGGCAAGTTGCATCTGCTTTTCAAGAGAACAAAGAAAAGAGTTTGGATATGACAGTCTAAAAACCCTGCTTCCTTAAACTTTTTACCCTTAACATTGCATGAATGAAACAACTTTGCTCTTCAAAAGGCTACTAAAGGCCATTAGCTCTCCCACAATTGTGTTGGCAAGGTGAAAATCAACTTGAGAATGTTTTCTGTTCTCATTTATTCAAAATTACCTTCTGTTCTGAACAACAACAATAACCAAGATCAGCAAATTCACAGCAAAGTAAGTCAACTAAAAGCTATTGTTAATGCTTCAAGCAAAACCCCATATATTTATCACGTCACGCTTCCCATTGTCATTGGTATACGACCTTGTATAAAAAGGTGTATATAAAAGCACCATATTTTTTGGAAACATTTACTTTGAAGTCTCTTCAAATAAATTTTGTGGTAATTATTCCACTCTTAGGTAACTTAGAGGATATATTTAAATATTCTATTACTTTCATTAAAAATGAATAATGAAATATGACTTTGAAAAGCAAATAGAAAAAAAAATAAAGAAATAAGATAAAACCTGGGACTTATCTTAAGAAATTAACATTCTGGTAGTAATGGATACATGCAAGTACAAGTAAACAGAGTTGACTGAGGGATCCATTTCTGGAGAAGTTAGCTAAAGTTTTATACAGAATATATTATTTTTTGGCAGAACAATACATTTTATCTTTTTTTTCTTTTTGCTTGGAAGACAAGAATTAGTTGGATGTTTTATGTAAGGGAAGAGAACCTACAAACTGTAAGGGCTAAGATAAAAATCAGCATATCTTTAAGGTGGAAATAATGGGTAATTTAGAGCTGAATAAACAGATAAAGTACTTTGAGTATGGAATCATTTGTGGTGCACAACCACTTTGCTAACAGTGACTGCCAATTCCTGGGATCATGGAGATATACATGCGTACCAGTCTGGGAAAATGTGAGTTATCATAGTAGAAGACCAGGTCTCCAAGTCCTCTTCAGATGGAACCAACGGGTCATGTTGAGATCTATGAGTGGATCCCAGACACCAGAAATAAAACCCATCTTCAGAAGAAAGAGTAGTGTTTCCATTTGTTGCTTAGGAAGAGATAATAAGAAGGCAGAGAAGACAATTGTACGTCATATTTAGGAGTGGATAAAAGCCTTAGCTGATAAATGAGTGAGGTTATTAATGTATCCAAAGCCTAACTTCAAGAAGACAAGTCTCTTGCTTGAAAGGAGGAGATAATCAGTGAAGAGTATCCACTACTGTGCAAGGTAAAGATCATGGCCAGGTAAGTAAGCATGTGATGTGAGCGCAGTGAGTACGAGGGTAAACTAAACTGATGAGGCGGTCCTGTATATGACTGTGTTAAAATATACCACAAAAGACTCAGGAAGAGCCTTTGACCTTCCCCCTTACTGCCTAAAGAGAATTTAAGACAGGATGCCTATCCCAAGAAGAATCTATCGTGATAGATAACCCTAGGAAAGTATTAGTTATGAAAGGGAGGAACCTAGCACAGTCCATTTGATCAAAATCCTCTGTTTCCCATTGCCTGTGGATGGCCCAGCAAACATTTGTTTAAACATTAAGTATTTTTATCTTCCTGTGAATTACTCTTTTTCCTTTCAAAGTCTTCTCTTTAGTCTTACCTTGCCTGGCTGTCTTTGGAATACTTCATGCTTATATGAGCTCACTGTGCACACAGAATGTATTTAATTTTCTCCTGGTAAATCTGCCTTACGTCATTTAGGTTGCCAGACAAAAGATATGAGAGAGGACATTGCCCCTCTTGGAAAGAAGCCAACCTAAAAGTCATCATACTGCAGGATTCCATCTAAACGACATTGTGGAAAAGGAAAAACTGTGAAGACAAGAGAAAGATCAAGGGTTGCTGGAGGAAAAAGAGACAGGTGAATAGGTGGAGGACAGTTCAGTCCAGTTCAGTTGCTCAGTTGTATCCAACTCTTGGCGGCCTCATGGACTGCAGCACGCCAGGCCTCCATGTCCATCACCAACTCCTGGAGTTTACGTAAATCCCCGTCCATTGAGTCGATGATGCCATCCAATCATTTCATCCTCTGTTGTCCCCTTCTCCTCCTGCCCTCAATTTTTCCCAGCATCAGGGTCTTTTCCAATGGGTCAGCTCTTCGCATCAGGTGGCCAAAGTATTGGAGTTTCAGCTTCAACATCAGTCCTTCCAATGAATACCCAAGGCTGATCTCCTTTAGGATGGACTGGTTGGATCTCCTTGTAGTTCAAGGGACTCTCAAGTCTTCTCCAACACCACAGTTCAAAAGCATCAATTCTTCGGGGCTCAGCTTTCTTTATAATCCAACTCTCACATCCATACATGACTACTGGAAAAACCTTAGCCTTGACTAGAAGGACCTTTGTTGGCAAAGTAATGTCTCTGCTTTTTAATACGCTATCTAGGTTGGCCATAACTTTCCTTCCAAGGAGTAAGCGTCTTAATTTCATGGCTGCAATCATCATCTGCAGTGATTTTGGAGCCCCAAAAAATAAAGTCGGCCACTGTTTCCCCTCTATTTGCCATGAAGTGATGAGACCGGATGCCATGATCTTAGTTTTCTGAATGTTGAGCTTAAACCAACTTTTTCACTCTCCTCTTTCACTTTCATCAAGAGGCTCTTTAGTTCTTCTTCGCTTTCTGCCATAAGCATGGTGTCATCTGCATATCTGAGGTTCTTGATATTTCTCCCGGCAATCTTGATTCCAGTTTGTGCTTCATCCAGCCCAGCATTTCTCATGATGTACTCTGCATAAGGCAGTAAAAATATTCTGTATGATATTATCGTGAATATAATTGTGGGAGATAATAACTAGACTGAGTGGACCCAAGGAGAATTTTCAGTAAATAAGCAAATATATATGTCACATATCTATCTGTGTGTGTGTGTGTACGTGTATATATATATATGTGTGAATATATGTATGTATATATACATATATGTATATATATACACACACACACATATATATTCCATGCACTGTAGCCCACTAGACTCTTCTGTCCATGGATTTCCCAGCAAGAATACTAAAGTGGGTTGCCATTGTCTTTTCTAGGGGATTTTCCAGACCCTGCAATCAAACCTGCCTCTCCCATTACAGGCAGATTCTTTACCATTGAGCCACCAAGGAAGCTCATATAAATGTATATATATATATATATATATTTATGTTTTAGCTACTAAAAAACTGGATAAAATTAAAACAGGGGAAATTCAGTCCAATAAATATAGTTTCTAAAAAACTCTGATGTAAATAATATAGCTTAAATATTATTTACTGATTATGAGACAAAGTAAATGCCTAAAACACTATTGTTCTCACAATATTTTGTTTGGCCAATAGAGGGAAATAAAAAAGCACAGCATCTTAAAAAATTGTTATGTGATAGTGTTTAATTAACTCTTTGCTACATAAACTTCATCACTTTAATTTTATCTGTAAAATCATTTGAATTTAGTGAAGAGGAGGGGAGAATGTAGCTATTCATATGCATAGTATTCTTGCATACCCTCTTTGTTAATATATGAAGGTTAATACATGAAGCTATCCAGTGTATAATACTAGGGGTTATTGGAAACTCACTATTTGACTCACTATAAATAATCAACAAGGAACCAAATCTTGATCATAATAAAAATCTCCCCAATAGTACGTGTGTGTGAGGACATATTAAATTTTTTAAATATTAAGTAGATTTAAAGACTTTTCCCTGTTCTGCCAAGGTTGTTGCTTCATTAATTTCATATTTCATTGTGTATATTTCATTGCAAACTTTGCCATGAGCATCTTTCTCCCATGATGCTTGAGAGCTTCTTCTGAGATAAGACTATGATTTTTCATCTCTGTGGACTCAGCATGCAAGTAGCAGAGTGAATGGGAAAAATAGTTTGTGAATAAGTACATCAATATAAGATCTATCTCATAAATATGCAGATGAATGCTCTGTGACTATTAAGATAGCCATATTAGAAATTCTGATTTTCACTCTGCTCATTTTCTTTTTCTTTCCTTTCCAGATTCAGACTAATTCTTACATTTCTAACAACGCCATAGAAATTGCCAAAATGCTCCAAATGCTCATCTTGTATCTATTTTCCAACAGCAGGAGGCCTTGAAGCTATGTATTTTCAATTACTCTATAATTACAAACATTTCATGATTTAGTTCGAATTGAGAAACATGTTTCTTTCATGGATACAAAAAGTCTTATTATTGCCAAGGTACAACCACTTCTGACAATTCAGACTCTTTACATCAAGAATGTCTTTTTCATTTTCAGTCAAAGATGTTAAGAGGGGCAAAACATTAATTCAAATACTTTACTTCCTTTCCTCTACAATTATGATTTATTGAGATGGAAGTTAAAAACAAGTATAGAATGATTCCTAACAGAGATATAAAGAACTCAGAAGTGGAGAAAGATAAACTTTGTGTTTTAGAGCAAATAGAAAACTTCATTTTACTCTCCATTTAGCTTCTAGGAATCTAGATAAATATAAATAAAAAAAGCTTGCCAAAGGCCTCTGCCACACTTGTGAATCTGACCACTCTCAGACACAAACCTCATTCAGATAAACAGGCTTACACTAACTACACCTACATTATAAAACATTTCCAATTTTATCTTCCTCTCAATACAGTACTATAGCACTTCAAGTATACTACAAGTTAACTGCTATATTAATACTTCATTTGAAAGTATATGCAATTATGGAAAAAGCAAGAAATGGACTTCAACCCGTTTTAGCATATCATATAAAATTCCCAGAGGCTATATCAAACTATTTGAAAGCTTCAATAATAAAAATATTTTCAATTTTTAAAAATTCAGGTATTTTTGACACAGTCCTTACTGTTCTTTAATCTTTTTAAAATATAAGTTTTTAAAAAACAATGACAATAATTATAATAAACATTTAAATATATCCTTAAATAAGTATGTACTATGAATCTGGCACTGTGCTTAACAATTTATGGAAACTAATTTAATGCTAACAAAACTCCATAATGTGCTTACTCTTACTGTTTCATTTTACAGATAAGGATATGTCTCTGACTTATTACCTTCCATTTTCATTTAAACCAATTCCAATCAAGCTATCACTTAAAACTCCAAAGAGAAAACCATTTTTGCCAATGTCACAAAACACCTTCCCTTGGAAAATCCAATATAAACTTCACATTCACTTCCTAGTTGTTCTCTCTGTAGCACTGATTATATAGTACTTCTGGAAACTATCCTTTAATTCATTTCAGGAACAACACATCCTTATCTAGCTTACTTATAGCCTCTCCTTACGTTATTTATAAGTTCATCATCATATCTCCAACCATCTAATTTTGAAATGGTCACAGTTTAGCTTGAAATCACTTTTGTTCTTTATCCATAGTCACTTACTTGGTTACAAAGTCTTGTCCTATACATGTAAATATCACTTAAATGCTGAGGATCCCAAAATTATACCTCCAGTCCAGACCTTTATCTTAAATTCCAGACTAAAAAACTTAACTGTTCACCACTGTTACTTGCACATCCAATTAAAAATCTCCTTCCTAGTAATACACCCAATTTGCACTGCTGACTTTTCCACACTTGAATCACCCATTCAAATTCTGCTTTTATTGTAGTCTTCCATAGTTTGTAAAGACAATCATATAGAGCTATGTACAAAGAAGTTCCATCCTTTTCTTGATATAAGTGAAAATACTTGAATTTGCCTCAACTTTTGTTTCTTTGGTGCGCATGGTCAGTCACTTCTGACTCTTTGTGACCTCATAGACTGTGTAGCTCACCAAGCTCTGCTGTCCATGGAATTTTCCAGGCAAGAATATTGAACTTGGTTGCCATTTCCTAGTCCAGGGGATCTTTCTGACCCAGGGATTGAACCTGAGTCTCTTGCATCGCCTGCATGGGCAGGCAGATTCTTTACCATTGTGCCACCAATCCTTTTGTGTTGAAACTGACAAAAATTCAATTAGCTTTACCTACAAAGTGTATCCACAACATAACTGGTTCTTGTCACCATCACTATCTCTCACCTACCAATCATCTCTGTATCAGTTTCTTGCTTCTCACTTTGCCCTCTTCATGTTCAATTTAGAAGCCCTACCATCCTTTTCAAATATAAGTGAGAATATACGATTCTTCCACTCTGTGCTTTTTTAATCCACTCAGAAAACACATGCCTCATTATTTGCGGATCAATAACACAATCTTTAAAAGTTTATGTTTTATTTCATATATACAATTATTTCATGCATATCAATATAGCTTCACTTTAAATATTTACAACTAGTCAGCATGAACCTTAGATCACTTACAGAATCTTCAGTAATAAGAAACAAATTAAATCTTATAATAAGTTTCACTTTGAAATATGAAAAACTTCTGAACAGTTCTGCCATTTTTAGAAAATCTATCTGGACTCTCATTCTTACAGTATGGAAACCTCTTCATTTTTCTTCAAGTGGTCACCCTGATCCCTCTCTTTTCCTCCTAGAAAAGATCCCTTCAGGGAAGAGATAAGTAGCGCTATATATGAAGCCTTGACATTCTGCATTTCCTTTTTTATTTTTTAACATCAGCAAGCAAAAACAAGGATATTTTCATAAACTTATGTTTCATAAATAATTCAGGAAATGAAGGAACACTTTTGCAGATACTCCTGCTAAGTTATTAGGAATTTTTTTTCTATACTAACCTTTAAAATTCATATACAAATACCAAGAATACTTAATTCATTTTAAAATACATGTATTTCCAAAAATTTCATATGGGCACACAAAAAAAATGATTACAGTGTGTGGGTGTAGTTAAAATAACTCAAACAATAGAGCCTAGTAAATGATGTATGTACTAGCTTACACATATTAAATAGCTGATACATGAATGACACTGTTTTCAGTATTGATACATATTATCTCATTTAACCTCCACAAGAATTATTAGAACCAGTAGTTAGACTCAGTTGTGCTGATTATGCAACAATGATCTTAACCACTCTTCATCATTCTCAAAAGCTATCAATGTCAATAACAGGCTTACTTTCTTCATTAATTCACTAAAGAACTATGCCCCTTGGTTACCTGTCTGACATTGGTGTATAGCCATCACATCACTGCATGAGGATTAGAGTTAACAGATGGAATATCTTAGTATTTAAGGATTGACAAAGTAAAACAGATGTAAATGTTAAGGCAAAGGAAGGAAAAAAGTAAAAGATCTTCTTATAGGTTCATTAAAATCAGACATTATTAAAATTTAACTTATACATGCATATATTTATAAGAAGGGCAAATGGGTAAACTGTAAATCAAATGCCTCTAATTAGAATTTTTTAAAAAGATAGATTGTGTTCCTTAATCAGATAATTGCAATTTTATTTTAAGTATAACATTCTATTTTAATTTGTGAGCAGATATGGCCGTATTTTAGGAATACTGTCAAGAAACTTTTTTGTCATTGTAAGAGAAATTTAAAACAAAGAAAGAAGACAGTAATTATTTAACTCCAACAAGCAGTTTCATGTGATTTTATTTGACTGTCAGCATTTAAATACTTATTTTGAGAGTATGTCTCTGATGAACATAATGCAAAGAGAAAGTTTGATAATTAGCAAACACTTTATTAACATATGTGGTTTTTTGTTTTAATTTTAATTTTTTTTTTCAGGTCAGGCTCTTGCAAGTTGTGGCAAATTAGTGTTTATTCAAGATTTAATGCCACTGTCAGTTCAGATTCTTTAGCTAGAAAAGGCAAATCTGATTTACATTAACCTGAGCACCTTAATAACTAATTAAAATCTCAGCCTTCTGGCCAAGTTCTAAGACATTCATTCTGTTTAACTCAGCAACAAAATATTGTTAGTCACTTTCTTCTGAGAAAGAAGGCTCTAATTTATTGCCACTAGTAGGGCATTTTATAATTTGCAATCTAATCAGCCTTAACAAAAGATTTTGCACTTGGCATGACTCAAATACTTTGCTCGAGGCCTTACTGAGAAATGATTATCTTCCACTGCATTTCTGCCCTAATTTACTGCAGTTATTTCATATTTGCAGTATTTATTCAGTTCATATGTTTCAGATTGAAAAGTGTAAAACAAAGATTGCATATGTATTATGACATGAATTCCTAAATTTTGCTCATATATATTAGATTATAAGGCTAAATAGATTATAGGTTAGCATTATTTCTAAATTGAAATGGGTTAACAGATATATGAACTGAAGTCAGTTCATTCTATTATTTACTATACTTAATATATGCAAGAACTGAGCATATGTCTGAGAGTATGAGGCTGTATAAGGGACATAGGTCAGGTGAGCAATATCATTTTCCTAAATTTCAATTTGAAACACTGTCGAAAGAATGAAATGGACCAAATGGATAATAGAATTGGGAAATGTATAGTACATGTGATAATATTAAAGTATTTAAATTATCAGTCTTTTTTATATTTCTCACACTTCT
This sequence comes from Giraffa tippelskirchi, assembly GCF_054371585.1. Lineage (NCBI taxonomy): Eukaryota > Metazoa > Chordata > Mammalia > Artiodactyla > Giraffidae > Giraffa > Giraffa tippelskirchi. The sequence continues at coordinate 47,179,245 of NC_137282.1, read as the reverse complement.
CAGCAGTATTTTTTTAAAAAAGAATCTTTTTAAGAAGTCAGTCTTCTTAAAATGCACAATAAATATGATGTTCTCTCACTTTATCTACTCTTTCAAAATAATTATTTGTCAGTTGTAAAAGTCAAAAGAAGAGATAATTTACAAAGAGTAATTTAGATGTCATATTTAATGCCTCTGAGAGACAGAGTAAGTTGTGACTGATTTTGTATATAATCATGATTGTGGTAAAACTTCATTTCAGGAGGGTGAAAAGGTCAAAACTAGTTAGGATAAAATGTCACTGAGTCCAAGCCCTTACTATTTGCAGCAGGATAGACCAGTCAATTAATAGATGAGTTGTTGAGGCAAAGAACAGTGACAATTCCAAAAGGCAGCAGACAGAGGAGAGGTAGAGTAGTGTCCTAAAGAACTATTGTACCCAATTTAGAATTCAAGTTTCTTTTATATTAAATGTACAGGATGGCCCATTTCCAAGGCTCTGACATTTAAAGGTAAAATGCTTTTCATTCATTTGGGATAAAAAGTTGCAGAACAGAGAATAATATTTGTCTTGTTGGAGGTTTACAGGAACTTCATGACGAATCTTCATGGACAACTGCAATGACAAAGGATGCTGACACCAAGAACTTGCAACAACTAATCATGTCCTCTCCCCTTTGATGATTTTGTTTTAGAGTGACTTCATCAGAAAAGACACAGATAAGAAAAATATTTTACACCTAAACTGTCAATTGGATATTGGGTTGATTCAGGAGCTTTGTTTAAAGTGTTCACTCAATAAAGGAGACTTTTGCTGGAGTGCATGTGTGTGGAAGTGTGTGTGTGTATATGCTAATCATGTAATTGTAGTTCTATTCCTACACCCTCTAATTTGTTCCATTGGTGTATTTATCAATTCTTACTCAAATTTCACGTTGTCTTTATAATGTCTTAAAATACATATTGTAAGCTTTTTATACGTGTATTTCCTTTAAAAAATTGTTTCACTATTTTCAGTCCCTTCTTTTTCTATTTACATTTTAGAATTAGCTTGTAAATTTATGCAAGAAAAAAGCCTGCTGGAATTATGATTGAAACTGCACTATCTACAGATCAATTTGGGGAACTTAAAAATGTATATGTATGTATTCTCAGGCTACAGTTAATCAAGAAATGTTCAACATATACTGAGGTGGATATCAGAATTTTTATAGAAATTTTTTCAAAGTCTTCCATTTAACCCTTTTTAAACTAGAATGTCTATAAGCACTTAGGTATGCATTTAGCTACTTTTTATGAATATCTCTTATTATACCACTTTAGTGCTATGATTTTATGCAATTTAAATTAAAGACAATCGAATGTTTCACTGCAATAGATTTCTATTCCCTCATCTTTAAGGATCAGAGTCTTTATGTTCTGATCTTGAGTGGAAGGAAGGTATAATGAGGTACAGTATAGTTGGAGGTATGAGTAGGTACAGTATAGTAGGAATGGAATACGCTAACCACTCCAGTATTTTTCAGCTTCCCTGGTGGCTCAAATGTTAAAGAATCAGCCTGCAGCACAGAGACATAGGTTCAATCCCTGAGTTGGGAAGATCCCTTGGAGAAGGGAATGGCAACCCAATCCAGTATTCTTTTCTGGAGAATTCCATGTACAGAGGAGCCTGGCAAGCTATAGTCCATGGAATCTGCAGAGTTGAACATGACTGAGCGACTAACACTCACATTCACACACATTTCCTAGGTATACTATTTCATATGTATGTATTTTCTATGCACTCATTGCAGGTTGAGTGTGAATGGGACAGATAATTTGTCTTTTTAATTTCACAGATTTAAAATTGAAAAAGAATATATTCAAGAAATTTTACTAGAACATCCTCATCCAGTGTGACTTTTAAGGATTCATGTCCCTCTCATTTACAAAATATGCTCACTGCCTCCCAAGATCTCCAAGAATCTTGCCCAGTTACAGCATCAACTCAAAGACACAGGTTTTTTTTTTTTTTTCCCAGTCTCTTTGGGCTTTGTCAAAGGAATTCAATTTTAAAATGAGAGATAATTTCCTCTCAAAAATGTTGCTGAATAAACAGTTGTAACTCTTCAGAAAGATATGTTTAGTATTTTGTAATATTCACGTATGTTTTAGATATTTTTATGAAGATTATACATTTAGTCCTATATTCTGTCATTCAAATATCTAAATGGCATTTTCTTACTGATGGGAATAGGAGTGAAAATAAATAGCTTAAATAAATACCATTAAAATTATTTTTATGCACTTAGTATGAGGCCAGAGTGAAGAACTCATAGTATCAATTGCTGTTATTCCCAAATTATCAAAGAAAGTTTTTCTCTATTTTATTTATTTATTTATTTTGGCTGCAACCACATGGCAGATGAGATCTTAGCTCCCTGATGAGGAATGGAACCTGTGCCCCTGCAGTGGAAGCACAAATTCCTAACCATTGAATCACCAGGGAATTCCCTCTCTATTTACTTTAATGTAATATAAAAAAATAATTTGTAATGTTTATTGCAATTAAATAATAATTAAAACTGTAAGCAAATACATAAACAGAAATAATAATTTCTATGTGTTTAAGAGAAACATAGTATAGCTTAACAGTATAATTATGAAATGAAATTGGAGAGCAAATATATTAATTAATGAAAAATGTAAAGATATATTAATATATTGGAATAACTTTCTTTTTTTGTTCTAAAATAAGCTCTGATTCTTAGAGCTTCCCTGGTGGCTCAAATGGTAAAGAATCTGCCTGCAGTGATGGAGACCTAGGTTTGATCCCATGATCAGGAAGATCCCCTGGAGAAGGACCACTCCAGTTTTCTTGCCTGGAGAATTCCATGGAAAGAGTACCCTGACCAGCTATAGTCCATGGGATCCCAAAGAGTAAAAATGACTGAGTGACTAATACACACTGGTTCTTAAAATGCAAATTAAAATATGCCTTTGATATTGAGAAGTGCTTTTCTTTTACTATTAAATTTACATTGAGAAAACTGACCTTGTTTATTTTAATGAGACAATACTGGGTTTTCAGGGGAGTGTATGATTTCCTTGGTTCTCTCTCTTTGCAGCAAAAATTTGAAATGGTAGACCAGTGTTACAGCTCAGTTTCATTTGGCAATCAAAGGGTAGTACACCCTGGAGGCATGAAGGCTGGCTGACTCCAAAGGAGAGGCTTCAATCCATCTTGGCTTCCTCCTTTTATTCATTTGTCTCCTCCCCTCTGAGCCTGCCCTATGCAAACTGGGCTAGCCAAGAAGGGGGTGTGTTTGTTTCACCTGAAGTTCTCACTCCAGTCCACGGGTTTTGTTTTGTTCCATTTTTGTAGGCTTTTCCCTTTCTTTGTCTTTTAGCCACCACCATTTTGGACTCCTTTTTCCTATTTTAACTACCTAACAAACTTAAAATGCAGTCCATGTAACTCTTCAGGCCAGAATGGTAGCCTTTCCCTTCTCCAGGGGATCTTCCCAACTCAGGGATCAGACCCAGGTCTCCCACATGGCAGGCGGATTCTTTACCAGCTGTGTCATAAGTGAAGCCCAAAAATACCAGAGTAGGTAGCCTATCCCTTCTCCAGCAGATTTTCCTAACCCAGGAATCAAACCGAGGTCTCCTGCATTGCAAGTGGATACTTTACCAACTGGGCTATCAGGGAAGCCCTCAATACAAAGAAACTGAAAATAAATTTATTTGACTATTAGTTTGCCTAAGGATAAAATTTTGATCTTGCTTTTAGTATAAAAAAATTATTTTGGATTTACTTTGGAGTCCCAAAAACAGTTTCAAAATTAAGCTTATGTTTTTCTGCTCCTGACTTGTGAAATACAATGAAAGCACTACTGTTTTATAAAGAAAAGAGTTCAGATTTAAGAATCTCCAGACTGGTTAACTGGAGATTTAAGAAACTCCAATTAACAAAACATTTAAATGTTAATTTATTTAATTAACTTTAAGTTAAAATAGCTCAAACACTATTAATATATAAAGTTCTCTTTAGAACTTACCAGTTGTTTGGAAAGAAGTAGGGAAATATCAAACCAAAGGAAAAGCTTTAATGGAAAAAAGAAACTCTCCTCCCTAATTTTTAAAGAAGCTTATACACCTCTCTTGGATTTCTTAGAGCCAATGTTTTCCAAATGAAAGGAAGTTCCAGATCTTTATTCTCATACCACACAGATAACAAAATAGCAGTCTAAAATATCTGAACCCCAAAGTGAATGTAAATACAATAAATTTTCCATTTTAATACACAAAACCATGATGTTGTTCAGTCACTCAGTCATGTCCGACGCTTTGCGACCCCATGCACTGCAGCAAGCCAGGCTTCCCTGTCCATCACCATCTCCCAGAACTTGCTCAAACTCATATTCATTGAGTCAGTGATACCACATAACCACCTCGTTCTCTGTCGTCCCCTTCTCCTCCTGCCTTCAATCTTTCCCAGAATCAGGGTCTTTTCCAATGAGTTGGCTCTTCTCATCAGACAGCCCAAGTACTGGAGCTTTAGCTTCAGCATCAGCCCTCCCAATGAACACCTAGGACTGATCTCCTTTAGGATGGACTGGTTGGATCTCCTTGCATTCCGAGGGACTCTGAAGAGTCTTCTCCAACACCACAGTTCAAAAGTATCAATTCTTTGGTGCTCAGCCTCTTTTGTGGTCAAACTCTCACATCCACGCAAAGCCATATATGGTCTTAATTTAGCTAATAATCGTTGTTTTTTACATTGTGCTTTCCCCCACATCTACATCCTATGACTCAGTCATACCAAAGCACATTGCATTCTCAGTATATTCCGTATTAGGTTTCTCCGCTATGTTTCTGAAAATGAAGAGCTAACTTCTTTCCACGTTTATCCCCAGTAAAGTTCCAAAGGTTTAATATGGTTTGCATGGATGCAGAGTCCATGAATGAGCATGAGGTGTCCTATGAAAGTCCTAAAACTATAAATGTAAATTTTTGTCTATATGCATATGTTTTTGTCCAGAAAATTTTCTTAGAATTCCTTAAGTTGTTAAAGAGGTTCAAATACACAAAAGTATTATTATTAACTTTATTCTATTCAGTCCCAATGTCTCTATAATATATAGTAAACACATTTAAGATTAATACACACATTTAATATTCACATATTATTCCCAGATCAGATATATTACATGATGCATGAGAATGATTAATAACTATTTTCTGAATGTTTGAACAAATAAGAAAATTCTGGGAAATTATTTGGAGGCTGCAGCATAAAGAGATCAACTTGATTGCTCAAGAATATTCAGCCAGTAAATATCAAGTGAGAAATAAACCTCTTGTCTGTCTGATAGCATTTCTAACTGGGAATATTTAAAGTTCCAAACTACCAAAAGATATACTTGGAGCATCAACTTGTCTACTATGCTGCTTCCACAATGAAATATTCTCTGCCCTCTAACTCTTTGACTGCCTAAATTAGCCACTCCCTTTACCTCTGCAAATGTTCATGACAACAATTAATGTTACATATTACAACTTGCAGAGATGTGCCGGCAGCAAATCTCTGCAAATGTTTAGGACCCCAGGGTCCAGACACTCTCACGGAAGCTGTCTTGTAGCTGCCAAAATGATGTCATAGGACACAGAGCTTAGAAAGTTGAACATGACTGGTTCACACAAGCTGCTAGTGGCTGGCACCACCATATAAATGTATGTGTCTAAGTTTCAACAATGATGGAATGCTTTATTTTGTCCACAGTGGATGGGTCTTAATTGGACAAGAGTATTAAACAGTAAACTGTGATACAAGTTTCTCAGATTTTAAGCAAGGACAAATAGTCAGATTTCCAGTTCAGTTCAGTCACTCAGTCGTGTCCGACTCTTTGCAACCCCATGGACTATAGCACACCAGGCTTCCCTGTCCATCACTGACTCCCAGAGCTTGCTCAAACTCATGTCCATCAAGTCGGTGATGTCATCCAACCATCTCATCCTCTGTCGTCCCCTTCTCTTCCCACCCTCAATCTTTTGCAGCATCGGGGTCTTTTCTAAGGAGTCGGCTCTTTGCCTCAGGTGGCCAAGTATTGGAGCTTCAGCTTCAGCATCAGTCCTTCCAATGAATATTCAAGACTGATTTCCTTTAGGATTGACTGGTTGGATCTTCCTGCAGTCCAAGGGACTCTCAAGAGTGTTCTCCAACACCACAGTTCAAAAGCATCAGTTCTTCTATGCTCAGCTTTCTTTATAGTCCAACTCTCACATCCATACATGACTACCAGAAAAACTATAATTTGACTAGACAGACCTTTGTTGGCAAAGTAATGTCTCTACTTTTTAATATGCTGTCTAGGTCGGTCATAGCTTTTCTTCCAAGGAGCAAGGGTCTTTCAATATCATGGCTGCAGTCACCATGTGCAGTGATTTTGGAGCCCAAGAAAACAAAGTCGGCCACTGTTTTCCCATCTATTTGCCATGAAGGGATTGGACTGCATGTCATGATCTTAGTTTTCTTAATGTTGAGTTTTAAGCCAACTTTTTCACTCTCCTCTTTCACTTTCATCAAGAGGCTCTTTAGTTCTTCACTTTCTGCCTTAAGGGTGCTGTCATCTGCATATCTGACATTATTGATATTTCTCCTAGCGATCTTCATCCATTCCAGCATTTCACATGATGTACTCTGCATATAAGTTAAATAAGCAGGGTGACAATATACAGCCGTGACATACTCCTTTCCCAATTTGGAACCAGTCTGTTGTTCCATGTCCAGTTCTAACTGTTGCTTCTTGACCTGCATACAGATTTCTCAGCAAACAGGTAGGGTTGCCTGGTATTCGCATCTCTTGAAGAATTTTCCACAGTTTGTTGTGAACCACACAGTCAAAGGCTTAGGCATAATAAATAAAGCAGGAGTAGATGTTTTTCTGGAACTCTCTTGCTTTTTCTATGATTCAGCAGATGTTGGCAATTTGATCTCTGGATCCTCTGCCTCTTCTAAATTCAGCTTGAACATCTGGAAGTTCACAGTTTACATACTGTTGACGCCTCGCATGGAGAATTTTGAGCATTACTTTGCTAACGTATGAGATGAGTGCAATTGTATGGTAGTTTGAACATTCTTTGGCATTGCCTTTCTTTGGGGTTGGAACGAAAATTGACCTTTTCCAGTCCTGAGGCCACTGCTGAGTTTTCCAAATTTTGCTGGTATATTGAGTGCAGCACTTTCACAGCATCATCCATTAGTTTTTGAAACAGCTCAACTAGAATTCCATCACCTCCTCTAGCTTTGTTTGTAGCGATGCTTCCTAAGGCCCACTTGGCTTCACATTCCAGGATGTCTGGCTCTAGGTGAGTGCTCACGCCATTGTGGTTGTGGTTATCTGAGTCATGAAGATATTTTTTGTATAGCTCTTCTGTGTATCCTTGCCACCTCTTCTTCAAGTTTTCTGCTTCTGTTAGGACCATACAATTTCTGTCCTTTATTGTGCCTATCTTTGCTTGAAATGTTCCCTTGGTATCTCTAATTTTCTTGAAGAGATCTCTAGTCATTTGCATTATATTGTTTTTCTCTAATTCTTTGCATTGATCACCAAGAAATGCTTTCTTAGATCTCCTTTCTATTCTTGGGAACTCTGCATTCAAACGGGTGTATCTTTCCTTTTCTCCTTTGCCTTCACCTTCTCTTCTTTTCTCAGCTATTTCTAATATCCTCCTCAGACAACGATTTTGCCTTTTTGCATTTCTTTTTCTTGAGGATTGTGTTGATCACTGCCTCCTGTACAATATCATGAACCTCTGTCCAAAGGTCTTCAGGGATTGCAAGAGCAAACAGAAAGGTATGTAGGAAGACTTAGTTTTTTAAAATAAGGTTTGTGCGGAGGATAGGCATAATTCTAAAGATTTTCCAAGATTCCAGCTCCTGACTATTTAATCAAACACAACTCTAGACACTGCTGTGAAGGGATTTGAACACGACAAGATTCAGTTCAGTTCAGTCGCTCAGTAGTGTCCGACTCTCTGTGACCCCATGAATTGCAGCACACCAGGCCTCCCTGTCCATCACCAACTCCCGGAGTCTATCCAAACCCATGTTCATCGAGTCGGTGATGCCATCCAACCATCTCATCCTCTGTCGTCCCCTTCTCCTCCTGCCCCCAATCCTACCCAGCATTAGGGTCTTTTCCAATGAGTCAACCCTTCGCATGAGGTGGCCAAACTATTGGAGTTTCAGCTTCAACATCAGACCTTCCAATGAACACCCAGGATTGATCTCTTTTAGGATGGATTGATTGGATCTCCTTGGAGTCCAAGGGACTCTCAAGAGTCTTCTTCAACACCATAGTTCAAAAGCATCAATTCTGCGGCACTCAGCTTTCTTCACCGTCCAACTCTCACATCCATACATGACCACTGGAAAAACCATAGCCTTGGCTAGACGGACTTTTGTTGGCAAAGTAATGTCTCTGCTTTTCAATATGCTATCTAGGTTGGCCATAACCTTCCTTCCAAGGAGTAAGCGTCTTTTAATTTCATGGCTGCAGTCACCATCAGCAGTGATTCTGGAGCCCAAAAAAGTAAAGTCTGACACTGTTTCCACTGTCTCCCCATCTATTTCCCATGGAGTGATGGGACCAGATGCCATGATCTTAGTTTTCTGAACGTTGAGCTTTAAGCCAACTTTTTCACTCTCCTCCTTCACCTTCATCAAGAGGCTCTTCAGTTCTTCTTCACTCTCTGCCATAAGGGTGGTGTCATCCGCATATCTGAGGTTATTGATATTTCTTCCGGCAATCTTGATTCCAGCTTGTGTTTCTTCCAGCCTAGCATTTCTCATGATGTACTCTGCACAGAAGTTAAATAAGCAGGGTGACAATATACAGCCTTGACGTACTCCTTTTCCTATTTGGAACCAGTCTGTTGTTCCATGTCCAGTTCTAACTGTTGCTTCCTGACCTGCATACAGGTTTCTCGAGATACAGGTCAGATGGTCTGGTATCCCCATCTCTTTCAGAATTTTCCACAGTTTATTGTGATCCACACAGTCAAAGGCTTTGGCATAGTCAATCAAGCAGAAATAGATGTTTTTCTGGAACTCTCTTGCTTTTTTGATGATCCAGCATATATTGGCAATTGGATCTCTTGTTCCTCTGCCTTTTCTAAAACCAGCTTGAACAGCTGGAAGTTCACGGTTCACGTATTGCTGAAGCCTGGATTGGAGAATTTTGAGCATTACTTTACTAGCATGTGAGATGAGTGCAATTGTGCGGTAGTTTGAGCATTCTTTGGCATTGCCTTTCTTTGGGATTGGAACGAAAACTGACCTTTTCCAGTCCTGTGGCCGCTGCTGAGTTTTCCAGATTTGCTGGCATATTGATTGTAGCACTTTCACAGCATCACCTTTGAGGATTTGAAATAGCTCAACTGGAATTCCATCACCTCCACTAGCTTTGTTTGTAGTGATGCTTTCTAAGGCCCACTTGACTTCACATTCCAGGATGTCTGGCTCTAGGTGAGTGATCATACCACCGTGATTATCTGGGTCATGAAGATCTTTTTTGTACAGTTCTTCTGTGTATTCTTGCCACCTCTTCTTAATATCTTCTGCTTCTGTTAGGTCCATACCATTTCTGTCCTTTAGCCTATCTTTGCATGAAATGTTCCTTTGGTATCTCTAATTTTCTTGAAGAGATCTCTAGTCTTTCCCAATCTGTTGTTTTCCTCTATTTCTTTGCACTGATCGCTGAGGAAGGCTTTCTTATCTCTCCTTGCTATTCTTTGGAACTCTGCATTCAGATGGGAATATCTTTCCTTTTCTCCTTTGCTTTTCGCTTCTCTTCTCTTCCCAGCTATCTGTAAGGCCTCCTCAGACAGCCATTTTGCTTTTTTGCATTTCTTTTCCATGGGGATTTTCTTGATCCCTGTCTCCTGTACAATGTCACGAACCTCTGTCCATAGTTCATCAGGCACTCTGTCTATCACGTCTAGTCCCTTAAATCTATTTGTCACTTCCACGGTATACTCATAAGGGATTTGATCTAGGTCATACCTGAATGGTCTAGTGGTTTTCCCTACTTTCTTCAATTTAAGTCTGAATTTGGCAATAAGCAGTTCATGATCTGAGCCACAGTCACATTAGATGACATTTAAGAAAATTAACTTCTGGGTTATCTAGATTGGCCCCAAGATAACTCAGAGACATGTAAAAGCGGAATAGGAAAGCAGAAGTATCGGAGCACTAAAAATCATAAGAAAGGATTGGTTGGTCATTGCAGATCTTGAATATGAACTAGCAAGGGATGCAGTGGCTTCTAGAAGTTAAAATGCTGCCCTTCCAATGGCTGGCAAGAAAACAGGGCCCTCAGTCTGCCAGCTTCATGAAACTGAATTTTGCCAACACCTCAATGAAATTAGAGGCTTCCCTGCTGGCTCAGACAGTAAAAGCCTCTGCCTAAAATGCGGGAGACATGGGTTCTGTCCCTGGTTGGGGAAGATCCCTGGAGGAGAAAATAGCAACCCACTCCAGTACTCTTGCCTGGAAAATCCCATGGACAGAGGAGCCTGCTAGGCTGCAGTCCATGGGGTTGAGAAGAGTAGGACACGACTGAGCGACTTCACTTCACTTCACTTCAGTGAAATTAGAAGTGGCTCCTCCCTAAGATGTTTAGATAAGAGCCCAAGTTGATTGCCACCAGATTACTGACCCACAGCACTATTGGACACCAAATAAATGTTCTAAACCATGGAAAGTAGAGTAATTTCTTGCAATAGTAAAAGTAAAACAAAACAAAACAAACAAAAAAACTAATACAGTGAATAGAGAGAAATAAGATTTAGAGCAATGACTTTGAAAGTGGTTTAGAGAAGTGGGGAGAAAAGAATCTGACAGTATATTCCTGGAGTTTGCTAAGGCTGGCAATGCAAGGCTTTAGCAGCAGGAGGAGCAGAAGCACATGAAATCAAATTCCCTTTCTTTCCAGGAGGTAGCAATGCCTATCATTACAAATAAGGGTGAAGAAGAATGTTCTGGATGCAATAAAAATGAGTCTTTTGCTTTAACCAACTTAGCATATTGCACCTCTTCACCACCTCACTTTCCTTCTTTAGAAAAATTATTTAAACTCTACTTTTAGTTTTCACTTGCAAATTAAACTTACTTTTCTACAAGCTTGTTTAAGAAATGGCTATTAAAATTTGTTCTGAGTCGACCTTTCATAGACTGTAACTAAATAAGCAAAGGAACACATAACAAATAAAGCAATGTGCATAATGAGTAATCCTGAAAACAATTATCTTAAAATTTAGAATGGATGAAGAAAAAATGTTTGTCTTCTGGTCTGATGTTTTAAAATGTAAGCTTAATTAGATTTTGAATTACCAATATGAGTCTTGTGTTTTGATGCAGATAAATGTAAGTAAGAATTGTTTATGTAAACACAAACACATATTTCAAACTTTTAAAAAATGAGGGAAGGATCTTCTATAGATTAAAATGTATCACTGACTTGACATCTGCAATTACTTTGCAGTGAATAAAACTTTTATATTTCAATTAGAATTGTTAAAATGGAAATATAACCAGGAAAGATTGCACACTAAAGCATAAACCAGTTATTTTTCAGAAAAATAGATTCATGAGGTAGATTGGAGATGAATTATCACAGAACCAATATACCAGGTAGTTCTAGTAAGTAATATTCTATCTCCTTGGAACATATATTCATAAATATATTTCAACTAAAAATTCTCAGGTTGTTATGAAGATTTTTACACATCCTGGCTATTGAATAGCCTGAGAAAGAAGTATTAGATTTAGTTCCTATTCTCAATAATGTTACAATTTAATTAAAGAGAGATGACTAATGCATAGGAGATAATTAGCAAGTAATGAAAAATAGTATGAATTTATGTGATAAATGTAGAACCAACTTTTAGTTCTAATACGCAGCTCCACTTTTTCTTTATCTCAAGCACTAATATAAATCGTCTTTGAAGAAAACAAAACAAAAACTCAGCAAGTAACCAAAAGGGAGAGTGTGTATGTAATTCTTAAAATATTAAGTAAAATAACTTCTTGTCGCTTCTTTTTGCTGTTTTTATGACTCTGAGTCTCTTCCATTAGGGACTGAAGTCACAGTAATTGGTATTTTTCTTCTCTGTACCATCTTGTTCTGATTGTTCATATGGGTTTTCAGGCTTCTGTTTATATAAATTTTACTCTGTCTGAGAAAAGAAAGGTTTCATTACTGAAAAGAAACCATGTAATCATTAGGTTCTCAGATAAAGACTGTTCAACTTTTTCCCTGTATTTTCAACCAATTAATCAGATTCTACTCAAAGAGAGAAGCCTTCATTATTCACATATTATTAGAGCAGGTAGAATTCTAATGTGATTCTGGGAAGGAACCCATGCTTGTCTTTCAGATTTGACAAATGTAAAGTGGGCTCTGATGCTTATTATATGAATCAAAGCCACTGGCAACAGTTTTAATTTTTGCTCTACAGAATGATGAAAAATTGATAGAATAACATTCATTTTGATATGACAAGAATAAAATAACTATAACAATATTTAAGTTAGTTTTCTACTTAATAAAAACAAAAAAGTAGTAGCTGTCATCCTTGCTTCATGAACTTTTTTCTATCTAGCTATTTAATACTTTTAAAAAATATAATTCAATGATTGGATCTATCAAGGAGAAGAGGCATTTATATTCCAATTTAATCTGATTACATTTTAATTGCTCCCCCTCCCAATTCCTAGTTTACTATGAAATCTATGTTTTATAAATTGGAGTCTCATTTAGCGTTCTCCCTAGAAAAAACACATGCTGACCGGAGGAACTGTGTATTTGGTCCCACTGGTGACTGTAGTTCATATTAAAACTCCCTTAATTAGTTTTCTGGCACACAAGTCGTTCTATCTTGAACTGGTGCAAGATATTAATGTCAAGATTATTCAACCTTGGGAATTGGAATAATCATAGTTTGATACTGCAAATGTAAAAAAGTATTTGAATGCAGCAAATTTAAGAATTCAACCCTTCTTGTCACATGAAAAGATAATCCTTTTCTGATAGGCCCCATTTCTTTGAAGTCACATTTGAAATTAAAAACAAAAAAAAGACTCATTTTATTCCCTAAGCCTGTATCTCCCCAGTCTCTGCTTCAGGAAAATTATAGTCATTTTGTTTAGATCTTTAAGATAGAAATAATAGTTAACTCAATTCCTTTATTTCATTTAAACTATACTCAACTTATTATAATTGATTCTGTCAATCATGACTTTGTAATTTAGCATTGATTTGTCCATGTATGTTCATTTCTATTGACATTGTGCTCATCCAAGACATAAGCATCTCTCAGTTGAAGAGTGTAACTTCTGTCTTTACACACATCCACTTGCATTCTTTATGCAGTTCTGAAATGCTCTTTTAAAATGTAAAATTCAAATGGGACACTTCTGTTTAAGAATTTTTTTGAGGAATTTTTAATCTGTATTCTTGAGAGATATTGGTCTGTAGTTTGCTTTTCCTGAATTATCTTTGTCTGGTTTTGGTATTAGGATAATGTTGACCCATTAAAATAAGTTATGAAGTATTCTCTCTGTAAAAAGCTTAAAAGAGATTATAGAAAGTTGGCTTCATTTCTTCCTTAAATGTTTGGTAGACCAGACACTAGTGAAGCCATATGAGCCTGGTACTTTCTGTTTTGGGAGGTTATTTATTACATGTGTGCTAAGTTGCTTCAGTCGTGTCTGACTCTGTGCAACTCTAAGGACTGCAGCCTGCCAGGATCCCCTGTCTGGGATTCTCTAGGCAAGAATACTGGAGTGGGTTGCCGTGCCCTCCTCCAGGGGATCTTCCCAAACAAGGGATCAAACCCATGTCTCTCATGTCTTCTGCATTGGCAGGTGGGTTCTTTACCACTGGCATCACCTGGGAACCCCTAGTTTTTCAATTTTTATTAGATTTAGAACTATTCGAGGTATCTAGTTCTTCTTCTTTTAGTTTTGGCAAACTAAATCTTTCAAAAACACTGGTCCATTTCACCTAAATTATCATGTGTGAACATAAAGTTGTTCAGAGTATCCTTTTGTTTCTCTCTTACTTTCCATGGAATGTTCCCTGATATACCCTCTTTCACATCTGATATTGGTAATTTGTATCCTTTCTCTTTTTTCTTGGTTAGCCTGTTCAGGGGCTTATCAAATTTACTGATTTTTTTCAAAGAACTAGCTTTTGATTTTGTTGATTTTCTCTCTTGACTTCCTGTTCTCAAATTCATTATTTCTACTCTGATTTTTGTTATTTCCTTTCTTCTGCTTAGTTTGGTTGTAATTTACTCTTTTTTTTCCTGCTTTCTGAAAGTGCAGAAACTTAGATTACCAATTTTAGACCTTTTTCTTTTCTAGTATATTCATTCAAAGCTATAAAATTTCCTCTAAGCACTACTTTCTTTTGCTGTTCGGTCACTAAATTGTGTCCAACTCTGTGAACCAGGCTTCATTCCCTGTCCTTCACTATCTCTCAGAGTTTGCTCAAACTCATGTTTATTGAGTTGATGATGCCATCCAACCAGCTCATCCTCTGCTGAACCCCTTCTCCTCCTGCCCTGAATCTTTCCCAGTTCAGGGTCTTTTCCAATGAGTTGGCTCTTCTCAGCAGATGGCCAAAGTATTGAAGCTTCAGCTTCGACATCAGTCTTTCTAATGAATATGTAGGGTTGATTTCATTTAGGATTGCCTGGAATGATCTCCTTGCTATCCAAGGGACTCTCAAGAGTCTTCTCCAGCACAATTTGAAAGCATCAATTCTTCCATACTCAGCTTACTTTATGGTCCAACTCTTATATCCGTACATGACTACTGGAAAAATCATAGCTTGGACTATACAGATCTTTGTCAGCAAAGTAATGTCTCTACTTTCTAATGCGTTGTCTGGGTTTCTCATAGCTTTTCTTCCAAGGAGCAAGCATCTTTTAATTCCATGGCTGCAGTAACCATCCAGTGATTTTGGAGCCCCAGAATATAAAATCTGTCCACGTTTCCACTTCTTTTCCATTTATTTGCTGTGAAGTTATGGGACTGGATGCCACGATCTTAGTTTTTTGAATGTTGAGTTTTAAGCCAGCTTTTTCACTCTCCTATTTCACCCTCATCAAGAAGCTCTTTAGTTCCTCTTCACATTCTGCCATTTGAGTGGTATCATTTGAATATCTGGGCTTCCCTGATGGCTCAGTTGTTAAAGAATTCACCTGCAACATGAGAGACCTGGGTTCGATCTCCAGGTTGGGACTAGGTTGGGACAATCTCCTGGAGAATGGCATGGCAGTCCACTCTAGTATTCTTACCTGGAGAATCCCTGTGGACAGAGGAGCCTGGGGGGTTACAGTCCATGGGGTGGCAAAGAGTCGGTCATGACTGAGCAATTATGCCAATAACCATTTGAATATCTGAGGTTATTGATATTTCTCCCAATAATCTTGATTACAGCTTATGCTTTATCCAGCCTGGCATTTGGCATTATGTATTCTGCATATAAGCTAAATAAGCAGGGTGACAATATACAGCCTTGATGTACTCCTTTCCAAAGTTTGAACCAGCCTGTTGTTCCATGTCTGGTTCTAACTGTTGCTTCCTGGCTTGCATACAAGTTTCTTACAAAATAGGTGAGGTGGTTTGGTATTCTCATCTCTTTAAGAATTTTCCTGTTTGTTGCAATCCACACAGTCAAAGCTTTTAATGTAGTCAATAAAGCAGAAATACATGTTTTTCTGGAATTCTTTTGCTTTTTCTATGATTCAGTGGATGTTGGCCCTTCAATTGTATGCCAAATATTTGATAGGTGGGTTTTACTTTTCATTTTAGTAAAATATGTTTAAGTGATCTTAAATAACTCATGGTTCAAAGATTTCTTTGAACCATAAGCTATTTAGAAGTGTGTTTCTTTGGGTTGGAGCTTTTCAGCTATTCTTTTGTTATTAATTTCTAGGTTAATTCCACTGTGCTCTGAAAGCAGATGTTGCATGATTTCTACGCTTTTAAGTTTGTTAAACTTTGTTTTATGGCCCAGAATGTGGTCTATCCAGCGAATGTTCCCTGTGGGTTTTAGAAGAGGATGCATTTTGTTGTAACTGCATAGAGTAATTTGTAGATGTCAATTATATCCAATTGATGGATGGTATTGTTGAGTTCAACTATGTCTTTACTGATTTTCTACCTGCTTGATATTTCCATTTTAAGAATAGGATGTTAAAGTCTCCAGATTTGATAATGAATTCATCTGTTTCTTCTTGTAATTCTATCAGTTTTTGCCTCACGTTGTTACATGCTCTTATTTTCGGTATGAACACATTAAGAATTGTCATGGCTCCTTGCATAATTGACACTGTTATTAATGATGTCCTTTCTTGTTCCTTAAAACTTGTCCTACTTCGACATCTGCTCTGTACAGAAACAATATATTTACTTCCATTTTCTTTCAGTTAGTGTTAGCATGAACTATTTTCTCCATTTTCTTTTCCTATATGTGTATTTACATTTAAAATGGGTTTTTTTTTGTAGACAACATACAATTGGATAATGTGTTTTGTGTGCAGTCTGCTAATTAACCCACGAAAGCTGTCATTCATTTCAGCTACAGTGGTTTTAATCAGTAGTGTTTTCTTTTGACTCTTCCTTAGGATCTCCATATTTCTGTTGAAAATAACCAAGTACCCCACTCATCCTATTTGGATTGTACTTTGAGGTAAGATAAGGGTATGTAAACATTAAATATATAGAAAAGTATTATTTGGAAAATGTATAATTAGAAGATGGCATCACCACTGATTAGTTTCAACCTGACTAAAATTGATGATATTCACAAAGATGGGCTTCCCTTCATGTAAAACAGCATAAATTGTACTGCAAATCTTTTTGATTAGTCTTAACAACATGATTGGAGCCTGGGTTTCATCAATATTTATTTATGATTTCTAGTTTATATGACATACAGTCTCTAGAGCAAAATGTTCAACGGTATGAGTATGAATCACCCAGATAAATATAGATTGTTGGGATACTTAATAAAATCTGACACACTTTTTTCTAAAAATTAATAGCATAGAAACAAACAAATAAGGAAATCTAACAAGGAAGAGTTAATAGTCATAATAACCACAATGGGAGTATTGTGATTTTTTTTACTTCTAATTCAAATAACCTATCTATAAAAGATAATTTTCCAAAAATCAAAAATATGAATAGAGACTAAGTATGATACTTTGATACTATTATAATCATGATCATATGATCGTATCATATCATGATCCCTTATGATATTAAGGGATTTTTTAAAAAATTATTGATTTATTTGGCTGTATTGGGTGTCAGTTGTGGCATGTGGGATCTTTAGTTGCAGTACGTGGGATTTGGCTCCCTGACCCCTGGTCCCCCTGCATTGAGAGCGTGGTGTCTTAACCACTGGACTGTCAGGGAAGTACCTAAGGGATTATTGGTAACTTTGTGTGAAATAATTAAATTGTATTTAGACAAGAAATGATCCTTGATTTTTAGAAAAGCTTAAGGAAATATTTATGAATAAAAGAAATTTTTTAGGATTTCACTTTAAATTACTGCATCAGTCCAGAGAAAGAGAGCAAGATATGTAAAATGTGCACCAAAATACTAATTATTAAATGTGGATGATTTTAGTATACTGTATTGCTTTTCCCTACATTTTTTAAGCTTGAAAATTTTCATAATAAAATTGGTTTTTGAAAATACAAAAAAGTCGGTTATGTACCATTAATTTTCCAAATTTTGATGAGTCAAAATCTGTAGTGAAAAAAAAATCTTAATATTCCAACAATTAGGTTGTGAAAGTGAATTTATTTCTTTAGATTTCCTTCAGTTTCACCCATTTTTTCTTTGTTTCAGTAAGTGAAGGTAAATGCTCAACATATGGAGGCAGCATCTTTCCCTAAGACTATTAGAAAGTGATTCTTGGACTGCAAGGAGATCCAACCAGTCCACCCTAAAGGAAATCAGTCCTGAATATTCACTGGAAGGACTGATGCTGAAGCTGAAACTCCAATACTTTGGCCACCTGATGTGAAGAACTGACTCATTGGAGAAGACACTGATGCTGGGAAAGATTGAAGGCAGGAGAAGGGGACAACAGAGGATGAGATGGTTGGATGGCATCACTGACTCAACAGACATGAGTTCAAGTAAGCTCTGGGAGTTGGTGATGGACAGAGAGGCCTGGTGTGCTGCAGTCCATGGGGTCTCAAAGAGCTGGACATGACTGAGCGACTGAACTGACTGACTGGCTGACTGCACATTTATGATTGATAATTATATAGCAGATACTAGGAACTAAATTGTATGCATATTAGTCTTTTCTGAAACCTTATTTCTATATAATTTTCAGAATATAACAATCCACAGATCACTATTAAAAATTGAACCCTAGATCCTATGAATTTATCTGTGTAAGCTAGATTTCAACAGTACATGAACTGAGAACTTCCAGCTGCTTAAGCTGTATTTAGAAAAGGAGAGGAATTGAAGATCAAATTGCCAAAATCCGTCGGATCATAGAAAAAGCAAAAGAATTCCAGAAAAACATCTATTTCTACTTCATTGACTACACTCAAGCCTTTAGCTGTGTGAATCACAGCAAACTGTAGGAAAATCCTTAAAGAGATAGAAATACCGGACCACCTTACCTGCCTCCTGAGAAATCTGTATGCAGGTCAAGAAGCAACAGTTAGAGCCAGACATGGAACAAAGGACTGGTTCAAAATTGGGAAAGGAGTGCTTCAAGTCTGTATATTGTCACCCTACTTATTTAACTTATAGACAGAGCATATCATGACAGATGCCAGATTGGATGAAACACAAGCTGGAATAATGATGCCCAGGAGAAATATCAATAACCTCAGATATGCACATGACACAACACTTATGGAAGAAAGCGAAGAAGAACTAAAGAGCCTCTTGATGAAAGTGAAAGAGGAGAATGAAAAACTAGTTTAAACTCAACATTCAAAAGACTAAGATCATGGCACCTGGTCCCGTCACTTCACAGCAAATAGATAGGGAAACAATGGAAACAGTGAGAGACTTTATTTTGGGGGGCTCTAAAATCACTGCACATGGTGACTGAAACACTTGCTCTTTGCAAGAAAATTATGAACAACATACACAGCATATTAAAAAGCAGAGACACCACTTTACCAGCAAAGGTCCGTCTAGTCAAAGCTATTGCTTTTCCAGTAGTCATGTATAGATGTGAGAGTTGGACCATAAAGAAAGCTGAGTGCCTAAGAACTGATGCTTTGGAACTGTGGTGTTGGAAAAAACTCTTGAGAGTCCCTTGGACTGCAAGGAGATCAAACCAGTCAATCCTAAAGGAAATCAGTCCTGAATATTCATTGGAAGGGCTGATGCTGAGGCTGAAACTCCAATACTTTGGCCACCTGATGTGAAGAACTGACTCATTTGAAAACACCCTGATGCTGGGAAAGATTGAAGGCAGTGGAGAAGGGGATGACAGAGGATGTCATGGTTGTGTGGCATCACCAACTTGATGGACATGAGTTTGAGCAAGCTCTGGGTGTTGGTGACGGACAGAGAATCCTGGCATGCTGCAGTCCTTGGGATCGCAAAGAGTCAGACACAGCAGAGAGACTGAACTGAACTGAACTTAACTGTCCTCTGTCTTTTCCAAAGTCAGTTTATACATATGGAAATTCTTGGTTCACATAATGCTGAAGCCTAGCTTGAAGGATTTTGAGCATTACCTTGCTGGTGGTTTGGTGGTTCAGTCGCAAAGTCATGTCCGACTCTTGCCACCCCATAGACTGTAGCCTGCCAGGCTCCTCTGTCCATGAAATTCTCCAGGCAAGAACACTGGAGTCATTTCCTCCTCCAGAGGATCTTTCCAACTCAGGGATCGAACCCAGGTCTCCTGCATTGCAGGCAGATTCCTTACCAACTTAGCTATGAGAGAAGCCAGTACCTTGCTAGCTTGTGAAATTAGCATGATTGAATGGTAGTTTGACCATTCTTTGGCATTGCCCCTCTTTGGGATTGGAATGAAAATTGACCTTTTGCAATTCTGTGGCCCCTACTGAGTTTTCCAAATTTGGTGATATATTGAATGCAGCACTTCAATAGCATCATCTTTTAGGATCTGACATAGCTCAGTGGGATTTCTGTCACCTCCACTGGCTTTATTCGTGGTGATGCTTCCTAAGGTGCACTTATCTTCACACTCTTGGTTGTCTGGCTCTAGGTGAGTGACTACACCATCATGATTATCTGGGTCATGAAGGTCTTTCTTGTGTATTTATTCTGTGAATTCTTGCCACCTCTTCTTAATATCTTAATATCTCTGCTTCTGTTAGGTCCATATCATTTCTCTCCCTTATGTGCCCATCTTTGCATGAAATGTTCCCTTGGTTTCTCTAATTTTCTTGAAGAGATCTCTAGTCTTTCCCATTCTATTTGTTTCCTCTATTCCTTTGCACTGAGGAAGACTTTCTTATCTCTCCTTGCTATTCTTTGGAAGTCTGCATCCAAATGGGTATAGCTTTCCTTTTCTCCTTTGCCTTCAGCTTTTCTTCTTTTCTCAGCTATTTGTAAGGTCCTCCTCAGACAACCATTTTGCCCTTTTGCCTTTCTTCTTCTTGGGAATGATCTTGATCCCTGCCTCCTGTACAATGTCACAAACCTCCATCCACAGTTCTTCAGGTACTCTATCAGATCTAATCCCTTGAATCTATTTGTCACTGCCACTCCACTGTATAATTGTAAGGGATTTGATTTAGGTCATGCCTGCATGGTCTAGTGGTTTTCCCTACCTTCAAATCTGAATTTGACAGTAAGGAGTTCATGATCTGAGCCACAGTCAGCTCCTGGTCTTCTTTTTTGCTGACTGTATAGATCTTCTCCATCTTTGGCTGCAAAGAACGTAATCAATCTGATTTTGGTATTGATCATCTGGTTATTTTCATGTGTGGAGTCTTCTCTTGTGTTGTTGGAAGAGTGTATTTGCTACAACCAGTGTGTTCTCTTGGCAAAACTGTTGGCAAAAAAAATAGAGGTACCAGAGATCAAATTGCCAACATTCATTGCATCATATTGAAACCAAGGGAATTCCAGCAAAACACTTGCTTCTGCTTCATTAACTACACAAAACCCTTTGACTGTGTGGGTCACAACACACTGTGGAAAATTCTTAAAGAGATGGGAATACCAGGCCACCTTAACTACCTCCTGAGAAACATGTATGCAGGTCAAGAGGCAATAGTTAAAACCAGACTTGGAAGAATGAACTGGTTCAAAATTGGGAAAGGAATGTCTCAAGGCTGTATATTGTCACCCTGTGTATTTAACTTCTATGGAGAGTACATCATGCCAAATGCCAGGCTGAATGAGTCATAAGCTGGAATAAGATTGCCTGGAGAAATATCAACAACCTCAGATATATAGATGATACCACTCTAAAGGCAGAAAGTGAAGAGGAATTAAAGAGCCTCTTGATGAGGATGAACGAAGAGAGTTAAAAAACTGGCTTAAAATAAAACATTCAATAAACGAAGATCATGGCATATAGTCCCATCACTTCATGTAAATAGATGGAGAAAAAGTGGAACTAGTGACTCATCTTTTTTTTCCTTGAGCTCTAAAGTCACTGTGGATAGTGACTACAGTCATGGAATTGGAAGACACTTGCTTATTGGAAACAAAGCTATGACAAACCTAGGAAGCACATTAAAATCAGAGACATTACTTTGCTGGCAAAGATCCAGAAAAGTTATGACCAACCTACAAAGCATATTAAAAAGCCAAGACATTACTTTACCAACAAAGGTCCATCTAGTCAAAGCTATGGTTTTTCCAGTAGTTCTGTACAGATGTGAGAGTTGGACCATAAAGAAAGCTGAGCGCTGAAGAATTGATGTTTTCAAACTGTGGAGCTGGAGAAGACTCTTGAGAGTCCCTTAGCCTGCAAGCAGATCAAACCAGTCAATCCTAAAAGAAATCAACCCTGAATATTCATTGGAAGGACTGATGCTGAAGCTGAAACTCCAGTACTGATGTGAAGAGCAGACTCATTGGAAAAGATCCTGATATTGGAAAGATTGAAGCAAAAGGAGAAGACAGCAGCAGAGGATGAGATGGTTATATAGCATCACTAACTCAATGGACAAGAATATGAGCAAACTCTGGAAGACAGTAAATGACAGGAAAGCCTGACATGCTGCAATCCGTGAGGTTTCAAGAGTTGGACCCGACTTAGGGACTGAACAACAGGAGAACAATAAGACAAATTAAAAGGACATAACATTGACTTTTTGTTGTTGTTGCTACCAAGATTCATCCTTTTCTTGAATATATGCTCCCTAGATTGCTACACTGTTTGGTTAATTTCCAGAGTACTAACAAAGTTGATTTTGACAATTTTGGCCAGTGTTCTCATTGGTTTCATGGAAAATAATCTTTTGTAGGTCCTACTCTAACATTTTTCTTGACTTCTGTCTATACCCAGGTTATTCTTCATCTGAATGGCTATTAAATTGTCAATGTACTTAAAAAAAAAACCCTCTGATTATATACTAATATTTCATAATTTACTAATATTTATATTATATACTTTCTGAGTTTTCTACCTATTATTTATGTCAACACTATACTTTCAAATTATTAAAAGTCTCTTACACATTTAATATGCTATAAAACTAATATAATCTTAAAATTCTTCTTTCACAAATATGTATTAAATACCAATAATACAAAACATAAAACATATAATATATATATATTTGCATTAAAATGTAAAATAGTACTTAAAAACTTGATTGTCTAATGCAGTAAACTAAGAAAAAAAAGAATGTTGAAAATAAGTTAAAGAAACATCAATTTTGCACTAACAATGAAAAGATGATGCAAATAGCTTGCTGAAAGTAAAATAAATGATTCAATCAGTTATTAGTAATAAATGAATAATAAACATATTAATAGCACTAAATACTAGAAGTCAATGCATAAGATGTCCCAAAGTAAAGGAACAACATTTTTAAAGACAGAATTTTCAATTTTGCCAAAGTTGTGGTCAAATATGAGAGAATAGAAATATTTTCTGACATATAGCAAATAAGAAAAATTTTCTTGAAAAATATTTAATGAAACTTCACTAGACTAGTCTCTACCTTACAATGAAAGCAATAATCATAAAGCAACTACTTTACAAAGATATCAAGAGATGTATAAATTTTCATGATTATATAAGCCTTATAACAAATGTAATAATGAATTACCAAATTAACATATTTGATATAATAAATAAAGTATACAGTCATTTTGAGCTCATGTCATCAGCTCAGTTCAGTAGCTCAGTTGTGTCTGATTCTTTGTGACCCCAAGGACTGCAGCACACCAGGCTTTCTTGTCCATCACCAACTCCCGGAGCCTAATCCATCAAGTCAGTGAGGCCATCCAACCATCTCATCCCCTGTCTTCCCTTCTCCTCCAGCCTTCAATCTTTCCCAGCATCCGTGTCTTTCCAATGAGTGAATTCTTCTCATCAGGTGACTGAAGTATTGGTGTTTCAGCTTCAGCATCAGTTCTTCCAGTGAATATTCAGGACTGATTTCCTTTAGGATTGACTGATTTGATCTTGCAGACCAAGGGACTTTCAAGAGCCTTATCCAACACCACAGTTCAAAAGCATCAATTCTTTGCTGCTCAGCTTTCTTTATAGTCAACTCTCACATTCATACATGACTACTGGAAAAGCCATAGCTTTGACTAGATGGAATTTTGTTGACAAAGTAATGTCTCTGCTTTTTAATATGCTGTCTAAGTTGGTCTGGAGAAGTCAATGGCAACCCACTCCAGTACTCTTGCCTGGAAAATCCCATGGATGGAGGAGCCTGGTGGGCTGCAGTCCATGGGGTCACTGAGTCGGACACGACTGAGTGACTTCATTTTCACTTTTCACTTTCATGCATTGGAGAAGGAAATGGCAACCCACTCCAGTGTTCTTGCCTGGAGAATCCCAGGGATGGGGGAGCCTGGTGGGCAGCCGTCTATGGGGTCGCAAGGAGTCGGACAGGACTGAAGCAACTTAGCAGCAGCAGCAGCAGCTAGGTTGGTCATAGCTTTTCTTCCAAGGAACAAGCATCTTTTAATTTCATGGCTGAAGTCACCATCTTCAGTAATTTCTGAGCCTCTTCCCCGCAAATAAAAGTTCTCACTGTTTCTTTTGTTTCCCCATCTATTTGCCATGATGGGTGGGACTGGATGCCATGATCTTAGTTTTCTGAATGTTGAGTTTTAAGTCAGCTTTTTCACTCTCCTCTTTCACTTTTATCAAGAGGCTCTTTATTTCTTCTTCTCTTTTTGCCATAAGGGTGGTGTCATCTGCATATCTGAGGTTATTGATATTTCCCCCAGCAATCTTGATTCCAGCTTGCGCTTTATTCAGCCCAGCATTTCACAAAATGTACTCTGCATATAAGTTAAATAAGCAGGGTGACAATATACAACCTTGATGTACTGCTTTCCCAATTTGGAACCAGTCTGTTCTATGTTCAGTTCTAACTGTTTCTTCCTGACCTGCATACAGATTTCTCAGGAGGCAGGTCAGGTGGTCTGGTATTCCCATCTCTTTCAGAATTTTCCACAATTTACTGTGATCCACACAGTCAAAGGCTTTGGCGTAGTCAATAAAGTAGAAGTAAATGTTTTTCTGGAACTCTCTTGCTTTTTCCATGACCCAGAAGATGCTGGCAATTTGATCTCTGGTTCCTCTTCATTTTCTTAATCCAGCTTGAACATCTGGAAGTTCATGGTTCACATACAGTTGAAGCCTGGCTTGGAGAATTTTGAGCATTACTTTACTAGCGTGTGAGATGAGTACAATTGTGTGGTAGTTTGAACATTCTTTGGCATTGCCTTTGTTTGGGATTGGAACGAAAACTGATGTTTTCCAGTCTTTTGATCACTGCCGAGTTTTCCAGATTTACTGGCATATTTACAAATAGACTCAAGGGATTAGATCTGATAGACAGAGTGTCTGAAAACTATGGACGGGGAGGTTCATGACATTGTACAGGAGGCAGTGATCAAGATCATCCCCAAGAAAAAGAAATGTAAAAAGACAAAATAGTTGTCTGAGGAGGCCTTACAAATAGCTGAGAAAAGAAGAAAAGCTAAAGGCAAAGGAGAAAAAGAAAGATATACCCATTTGAATGCAGAGTTCCAAAGAATAGCAAGGCTAGATTAGAAAGCCTTTCTCAGTGATCAGTGCAAAGAAATAAAGGAAAACAATAGAATGCGAATGACTAGAGATCTCTTCAAGAAAATTAGAGATACTAAGGGAACATTTCATGCAAAGATGGGCACAGTAAAGGACAGAAATGGTATAGACCTATCAGAAGCAGAAGACATTAAGAAGAGGTGGCAGAATACATGATAGAGCTATACAAAAAATTTTCATGACCCAGATAACCACGATGGTATGATTACTCACCTAGAGCCAGACATCCTGGAATGTGAAGTCAAGTGGGCCTTAGGAAGCATCACTACAAACAAAGCTAGTGGAGGCAATGGAATTCCAGTTGAGCTATTTCAAATCCCAAAGATGATGCTGTGAAAGTGCTACACTCAATATGCCAGCAAGTTTGGAAAACTCAGCAGTGGCCACAGGACTGGAAAAGGTCAGTTTTCATTCCAGTCCCAACTTAAGTCATATGTTTTGGATAAATGTGTCAAAATAATCTTAATTTACTTTAAAAATAACAACCAGAAATGTTTTTCTGCTTGCAATGGCATATAACTTTTAAATAAGCATGTTATGTGTAGTAATGCATACAACAGTAATAAATATATGTTCTTCCTGTCTTATTTCTTAACTTTGAAGTGTAAAATAAGATAAACAGCTTTGTCTCCTACAATCTATATTGTATCTGTATCTATCATCTCTATCATCTTTATCTTTATGTATGCCAGATAGTGTGTGTGTGTGTGTGTGTGTGTGTGTGTGTGCATGCAGGTGTACATATACATCTGCAGCATGTGATCAGTGGCTCAGTCATATTCAACTCTTTGAGACCCTATGGACTGTAGCCAGCCAGCCTCTTCTGTCCATGGGATTTTTCTCGGCTAGTACATTGGAGCAGGCTGCCTTTTCCCCCTCCAGGGGATCATCCTGATTCAGGGATCAAAGCTGCATCTCCTGCACTGCAGAAGGATTTTTTTTTAACACTGAGCCACCAGGGAAGCCCTATATATCTGCAAATATACAGTAAGTTCAGATATAATGAAAACTCATTGAAAAAAATTATATATAATTCCTAGCATCAGAATAGACATGTGGATGTATTGGAAAATAATCTGCCAAGGGTTGTTTCATTATTTATAACTATAGTAACAACATATGCTCTGGTTGTATATATATTTCCATGGGTATGTTGAAATAAATACTCCTTGTTGTGTGAGTTCTCCAATAGGGAGAAATAAAATTATGAAAATAAACGTAAATAAATTATTTATCATATACTCATCAATGACAATGCACTTGCGAGAAAGCATACTCAATTTCAGATGACAAGCAAGGGAAATTCTTTGTAGAAACCCAGAATGATTCCTGGTGTCTTGAGACATCTCTTATAAAATACTTAGGGATTTGAAAAAGCTTTTGTAATAATTTCACTTAGAATCCACACTAAGTGTATGCTTTCCACCATGGGGTACTGATTCTAAAAATAATTTTAACAAATTCAAAGGTATCAAGGGAAATGTATGTGCAAGATGAAGACTGTGAAGTTATTAATATTTACAGGAGGCATTCTATCAATTTCACCAGGCTGAAGCAATTCCATATTTAGTTGTTGTAATAATAAATGTTCCGTGAAATAGAGCTATATTACTGTGAGCCAGGATGTTCTAGCTGACTTCAACATAGTTATTGACCTCCATGCATTAAGATTTCTTCCTCCCTGAACATCACACATTTTCTATGAAAGCAATCCAGAATTAGGCTGAAAAAAATTAAATAAATATATAAATGTAACCTAGGAGAGGAGCTTACTAAAACAAAATTTAAAGGCAAAGCACAAGATAATTGTTCTTAAAACATGAATAAGCAACACAGAGAGGTCTATCAGAAACATCTTCTGCTTGCCTTCTTTGACTTAACGCATTTTTATATGCATTTCCATGGGTTCACTTCTTTTGTTTGAAAATATGTAAATTTAAAATTTGGATGAGTGTAATAGGGAAGAACAAATCTGACTTCATACTGGATCTGTTTCTTTTACTTTAACCTTTGCTCTTATTACAAGTTAATCATTCACCAGGTGATGCCTATAGTTTAAAGCAGCATCCCCCACCTTTTAGGCATCAGGGACCAGTTTCATGAGAGACATTTTTCCATGGACTGAGGGGGAGATGGCTTCGAGTACATTACATTTATCATACACTTTATTTCTATTATTATTCCATTGTGATGTTTAATGAAATAATGGCTTCCCTTGTGGATCGGTGGTTAAGCATCTACCTGCCAATAGATGAGAGCTTGGTTCGATCTCTAGGTTGAAAAATTCCTCTGGAGAAGGAAATGGCAAACCACTCCAATATTCTTGCCTAGGAAACCCCATGGATAGAGGAGATTGGCAAGCTATAGTCCATGGAGTCCCAAAAGAGTCAGACACGACTTAGCAACTAAACAAGTATAATGAAATGATTATACAACTCACCGTAATGCAGAATCAGATCATCAGGCATTAGATTCTCATAAGGAGCCAGCAACCTAGATCCCTCACATGCACAGTTCAAGGTAGGGGCTGTGCTTCTGTGAGAATCTGTTGCTATTGCTGATTTGACAGGCAGTGGAGCTCAGGCAGTAATGTAAGAGATGGGGACCAGCTGTTAAATACAGAAGAAGCTTTGATCAATCAATTGCCTGACACGCACATCCTCAGTTCAGCCCAGTTCCTAACACACCATGGTCTGGTATCAGTCTGTGACCCTGGGGTTGGGGACCCCTGGCTTAATGTATACAAAATGGCCCAGTTCCAGGAACTCTGCCTCCCATGCCTGAAGGTTAAGCTAAAATACTTTTGCTCAGCTCACAGGAAACATCCTGATCCAGCCCACCTATGAATGGCTTGCAGGGGAGAAGAAATTAACATATCCCCTTCTGGAATCTGGCTGAAGCCAGGAAATACTTGCAAAAATTTATGGGCTCTTTTTGAGGGGGGTGGGGGGGTGAGGGGAGATGCTTCTCAGGTAGTGCTAGTGGCAAAAAACCTACCTGCCAATACAGGAGGCACAAGAGATGCAGGTTCCATCCCTGGGTTGGGAAGGTTCCCTGGAGGAGGAAATGGCAAACTAGCAACCCACTCCAGTATTCTTGCCTGGAGAATCCCATGGACAGAGCAGCTAGGTGGGCTACAGTCCATGGGGTCGCAAAGAGTTGGACATGACTGAAACAAATGGCCTTTAGTACTTTACCTCCTCATGGTCTCCCTCTTTGCTCTGTAAAGAAACAAGCTCCTAACCTGGGAAAGGTGGTTCTTTAGGACTTCAGTCCACAATTCTCTTGGTCTGCCGGCTTCCTGAGTAAGTTTTCTCTTCTTTGCTCTAGCAGTTCAGCCATCAGTTTATTGGCTTGCTGTACAGTGAGCAGCACGAGCTTGGACTCAGTAACATTAGTCCTTTATACCGCTACTAGTAAAATACATATAATCTAATTATTTCTGTACAGTGACTTTAGGTTTAAAAAATTATGTAGCACTTGCTTCGAGAACTATTTGTGATCTAGTCTCTTCTATACTGTTCTATTCCTCCTCACAACATCTACAGTTTTACTGCCAGTAACATTCAAGTCAGCATTAGTATTTTATAAATGAAGTCCTTTTGTTTTAAAGTTTAATTATGTAGCTTGGAAAACAATTTCTGTCTGCAAATTATGATTTGGCACATTAAGCAGAAATGTAAGCAGATGGTATAATGCAGTAATTTTTATTTTCTTATTATTTTGTTTCTAAATTTTAGATGTTTATGCAAAATTTTGATTGTTTAATTTCAACAATTACCACAGTTATAAAATATGTTGCATTTTAAAACATGCAGAAGATTCTCCAAATGTTATACTTTAACCAAATATTTGACACAGTATCTTCTATTGCTACATTAACAATTTTTTTAAAAATAAACTTTCCTATAACTGAGATATATGTTCTGCACTTGTAATAATTCCTTAGTGGGAAATGTTTACAAATATTTCTGGAAAATTTACTTTGAATAGCATAATACATGTTCTCCTTTGTAGGAAGATTAGTATGTAAGATGAAACTCGTAAGAGTGAAACAAACTCATGGATTTTTTGGAGTAGACCTCAATACAGGATCTAAGAAAGCAAGCAAAGTCTAGGATTCTGATCTTATGTTATCTAATGGCCTAAATAATCAGATCCTACTGCATCTCAGAGGGTGACCCAGGTGGCTCAGTGGTAAAGAATTGTGTATAAGACAGGAGACAAGAGTTTGGTCCCTGGAGAAGGAAATGGCAACCCACTCTAGTATTCTTACCTGGGAAATTCCGTGGACAGAGGGGCCTGGTGCACTGCAGTTCATGGGGTCACAAAGGAGTTAAACAAGACTTAGCAACGAAAACAATATACTGCACCACAGAATATTAGAATAGAGACTTGTTGCCTGAACCACTGCTGAGTCTTCTGTTATGGCCTCCCAAATGTATTTGGAGATGGGGTCTATAAGGAAGAAATAAAGATTAAATGAGTTCATAAGGGTGAATCCCTGAACCAATAGGATTAGCATCCTTATAAGAAGATTCCAGACATTCCATCTTCTCTCAGAGAATTCAGAGAAAAGGTCACATGAGGACAGAGTGAGAAGAAAGTCATCTGTAAACCAGGAAGAAAGATCTTTCCAGAAACTGAATCAGCCAGCACCTTGGTCTGGGACTTCTAGCCTCCTGGACCATGAGAAAATACATTTCTGTTCCTTATGCCAGCCAGTCTGTGGTATTTGTATGGCAGCCCTAACGGACTGACGCATCCTTCAAATAAAATTTAAATTTAAAATGAAACAGGTAACTGAAGCCAGATAAAATTAAGGAGGGTTAAGAAATATTCAGTCAAATTTCCTCAAAGCAAATAAGAATTCAAGGAAGATATGCATGGTCACTGGAGAAGTAAATGGCAACCCACTCCAGTATTCTTGCCTGGGGAATCCCATGCACAGAGGAACCTGGAGGGCTACAGTCCATGGGGTCGCAAGAGTTGGACATGACTTAGTGACTAAACCACCACCACCACCATGCATGATCACTTGCACTGATAGGAAAATGAGAACAAATGGTTATAAAAATGTGAAGTTAATGATAGAGCACTAAAGAACAAAACGAATATGCTGTGAAGAGAAAAATCAGTGACAAAAATGCAATGTGCATTCATTTTTGGGGATTTGTTGATGATTCATATGGTAAAGAACCTGCTTGCAATGCAGGAGACCCAGGTTCGATCCCTGGGTTGAGAAGATCTCGTGGAGAAAGGAATGACAGCCCACTCCAGTACTCTTGTCTGAACTATTCCATGGACAGAGGAGCCTGGTGGGCTACAATCCATGCAGCGGCTAAGAGTCAGACACGACTGGGCATCTAACACTTTTCACTTTCGCTTTTCACCCAGAACCAGTTCCTTGAGAGCGGTGGTGTTTATGGGGCAGCATCTTATCATCTGACTTTCGTGTATCTCTGGAAAGGGGAAACTGTGTCTATGTGTGTGTGTGTGTGTGTAGAGTTTTATCATCTGGAGTCCTTCTCAATGGGAAAAGTTTTCACCATCATTATCTTTCACAGCCTCATCTAAGTGGAGCAACTTTGCGCTCAGAGTACTGTCGGATCCTTTGGTAAAACAAGCTTGTCCTATTCTCTCCATTAACTGGTTGAGGAAACGCCACAAGAGTTCATAGATATGCAAGGAGAAAGAGATAGCAAAAAAATTAAAGAACATGCTGAGCAGTTTTATGTGCCTATATAGACCCATTCATCTTTGACCCTGTGTATTTTGCTTCCACTAAGAGCTGAGAATGTCTGGACAATATTGTGTTGACACTATCCATTGTTATGGCATAGGGTAAAATAGAGAATAGAGGCCTAGATTTTAGCTCTTAATACTTCTTCTTTAAGATGGTGATATAGATTTTGCTCACAATTATTTTGCCAGACCAAGCCATAAGTCCAAACCTGATGTCTTTGAATTTGGGAACTATAGCCTCTGTCCCTCATACCCACCCAAGGCTCTGCATATAATAATATGATCATCCATATCTTCTTTACACACTTATTGTAGTTTGTCTTTTTTATTCTTAGTTTTTTGAATTTATGGTCTCCCCTACCCACATTCTCAGTAGATTGTTCAATTATACTTTATTCATGCTGAATTGTTATATTAGAGTTTTCTACTATGTTGAGACTGTTTCAGATATTTTCTCAACTGAAAAATTTTAATTCTCATGTTCTAATTTACTTCAGTAACTTTTAATAGCTATGAAGTTTGGTTTTGTTTTTGGGTTTTACTTTTTCTATTTTCTTTTTTTTCTATATATATTCAAGTATATTTCATGATTTTCACAGATCCACAATATAAGGCAATCACTTGGGGAGAAAAAGTAAGAGAGGATTATTTCATTTCTGGGTTCAAGATTCTTTTCATTGATTGCCACATTAAAGCTCAGTTTTCATAAATCGTACCCTATGTTGGGGGAAGAGTCAGTCTTCTGATTTACTGTTATTAATTTATTTTTTATAGCTTATTTTTGTGATATTTTCTATTTTTCCATCTTCACTGAGTTTCCAAGGGATGTCTCATCTCCCCAGATTAATCTGCTCAACTCTAAAACTAGGCTTCCCAAGATTCACCTTCTCTCTTATGTTTTGCCAAGTTCCTTCCTTTCAACATGGCAATAGTCAGTTCTTTTATTCACCACATCTTAGAATTTCTTCCAATATTGGAGGTGCTTCTTCTGACAGGGATAAGAGTATAGAATGTCATTTATTTTTTTATAAACTTTATAGACTTGCAATGAAGGGTAATGTTCTATACATGCTGAATGCAGGGAAATGTAATATGAAAATTGTATGAAGTTGTATAGTAGGAATCGTCAACTCAAAGGACATAAGTCTGAACAAACTCTGGGAGATAGTTAAGGGCAGGGAAACATGGAGTGCTGCACCACGGGGTCACAAAGAATCAGACACAACTGAGCAACTTAATAACAACAACAATATAATAGGAATAGAGAATATAACTGATGACAGATGGATGGTTCAAGAAGATATATACAATTATTAGCAGATTGTAATATGATTTCAGAAAAAAAGGTGATAAACTTTCTGGTAATATTAATAAATGCTTAGTGTCCAGAACTGAGATAATAGAGATGTGTGCTGCACATATCTACTTTCTAAGCAATATCTTGTAACTATTTAGAATTCAACCTGAGAATAGAAACCAGAATGGTAATGGACTTGAGACTATTAGAAATAAGCACTAATGTGCAGCCCAATGGTATTGAGGATATCTCATGTGAAAGTGGGTCTCCCCATCACTAAAAATCCTCATCAAGTGGCTGAAAGGGCATAGAGCTATGACTTTCTCAAATTCATGTTAAGACTGTGCAAGATTACCTTCCAGATTTCTTCAAAGTCTTGAGTCTGTTATCTATAACAGGAAAGCAGTTTCTTTTTCTGAAACCATTTTTTTTTTGAAACCTCCATTTTTGTGGGCAGTATATACATGGTTTTTCTAAGAGAGATGCATTTTAAGCCTCTAATATAAGTGTAAGACATTAAGGAGTAATGGTATTTTGTGTGTTTGAGATAAGCAATTATGGCAATAAACACATGTAGAGGCTCTAGCATGATCTGAGAAGCACTGCATTTGTTTTGACATCTGTTTACTTAATCCTTGATAATTTTCTCACTTTCCATGGACCTCAAATACTTCACTGGTAAACTAAAAATGACAATATACAACATCTTTATAGAGGATATATAATTATGCTTCTGCCTTCTCCATGGATATGTTACATACTTTTTGCTTTAATAGATATGTTCTATCAAGTTTCTTCTATAATTGGGTAAGTCAGATAAAAAGGGACTGATGCAGATTCAATTCCTAGGTTGGGAAGATCTCCTGGAATAGGAAGTTGCAACCCACTCCAGTATTCTCGCCTGTTAAATTCCACGGACAGAGTAGCCTGGTGGGTTACAGTCCTTGGGAACACAAAGGGTCAGACACCATTGAGCGACTGAGCATACGTGCATGTAGATAAAATAGTGCATAATGAAATGAGAAATATATTAATTTAAATAAAATAAGTTTTTAGATAAAATCAATGTTATGAATAGAGAAAGGCTAAATAGCAAGCTGATATTCTGTTTTCTGATGTACTTCTGCTGTTAATTCAATGAATGGAATGGATCTCAAAATTCATTTGTGTATCTCTGTATAGCAAAAATTAACATCATAATAAAAGCAGAATTCTATTATTTTGAATCAATAGCTTTTAAAACTTAAAAAAAAGATCTACTCTGATAAATGTCGGTTTAGGGTTCCACAAAGGGCTTTGATAACAAAAGTCATATTCTCTGAAAGAATATCAGCTGATATGAGTTATAAAATAGGCAAAATTATATACATTTCTTAATTAAAGATGTATATGGGATGGAAAGAAATGCAATATTTGGATGTTTATATTATTATTAATGCAAAATTAAGAATTTAGGTACACTCAAATAATGTCTTTAATGGAAAAATTAAGTCCAAGTAAATCACTAAACTATTTTGCTGGGAGTTCATTTTCTTCTTACATTTTAATGTAATATTTTCTATCCTGAATTACTTAGTGGAAAAGTAAATTGATGGCATGAAATTAATTTCCACTTAAAAAAATCTACATGGATATAAATCATTGCAACTTGGGGGAGGTTGAAAAATGACTGTATTAACAAAATTTCATGTTCAACGGACAAATAAACATCCTCACAAATTCAAATCACCACTGCATATTTACCCATCATTAGCCATAATCTACTTCAGATGATGATGATAAATGAACCAAGAAACTGGATCCTGAACAATACCTATTTAATGATAATAAACAACCAAGAATGTACAAAGACTCACCTGCCCTGAAATTGGTATTTAGCCTGATAAAGACCTTATTTAACTGCTGTTTCCTCTGGCATAACTGTGGTTCTCTATTATCAAAGGTCTGTTTCCCAAAATATAATAATAATTATATTTTAAAACTTATATTTTCATGAATGCAGTTAATATATAGTGATAAACTTTCTCAAGGTAAACTCAACTTGCATATTTAGGTGGATAGATAGAGTGATTGAACTATGTATCTATCTAGATTGTCCATAAGAAACTGTTTGATATAGTTTTCTCTTTTCACCTAAAACTAGCAGACTGACAATTTTGAAGATTTTGCAAAAGTTATCAAAGTTCCATCCTTTAGTCTTCTAAGCTATAGCTAGAAGATCAAACTTTAACATTCTCATGTTTTTTGCTGTGGCCAACAAGGCCTAATATGAACTCTTTGCTGTCTCCAGGTACCTGAAAAAGAAGTGCCCTTTGCTTTGTGCCTCTGGTAAATTCAGGTTACAACAGTTTGCAGTTATAAGATCAAACTACAACTGGGTACCTTAAATTGTGTTTATAGTTTTCCTGGTCACCCTTTCACCCTTCTTGTCTACGGGCATGAAATGTCCTATTTTTATTCCAGTTTTCCATTATGTGTAAAACATATAGATAATACTTTTTATAGCTGCTGTTAAAAGATCTTAAAATCAAATAACTCAGATTAAAATGGAATTGCAAAAACAAAATGTATCCAGGAAAGTAAATTGAAAACATAAATGGCAAACTGAGAAATGCACTTATATAACAGACAATTCTAATGTCTCTACATGTTGATATATAAATATGAGACAAACACATAGGAAGAAACAATGGAAAATCCATTAACATATGTTATATGGAAATGAATAATGCAAGTAATATCTATGCTATGGGGTTTAATTAAAAAGACTCGATGGTCACTTTAATGAATAATAGAAGTTGAGATGAGCTTAATCTTGGGATAAAAAAAGTAAATTTTTTTTTTGTGTATAAGAAAGAAAAAGAGAGAAACAGTGAGGAAAATAATTACATGGAGAGAATCAAATACAGAGATATTAGAGAGATTAGTGCTGCTATTTGTGGTAAGTCTTTCTCATAAGAATTGAAAAAGTTGAGACATGATTGAGTTTTATTGCAAAGTTTAATAGTGCAGACATTTCAAGAAGGTTTGGGTAAAATACTAGAATGACAGCTGTATTAGTTTCCTATTGCTGCCATAACAATTGCCACAAATACACTGGAATAGAAAAAGGCAAATTTACTGTGTTAGAGTTTTACAGTCAGAAGTCCAAGATGTAGTCCATTGGCTAAAGTCAAGGTGACTGCCTGACTCCACAGAAATACAGAAGATCATAAGAGACTACTATGAGCAATTGCTTGCCAAAAACACATCTGGAAGAAATGACCAAATTCTTAGAAACAAACACTCTCACAAGACTTATCCAGGAAGAAATAGAAAATAAGAACAGACTAATCACAAGTACTGAAATTGAAACTGTGATTAAAAACCTCCCAATAAACAAATGTCTTCACAGGTGAATTCTATCAAACATTTAGAGAAAAGTGAACCTATATCTTTCTGAAACTATCCCCGTCCCTCCCCACCCCCCCAAAAAAAAAGGCAGAAGAAGGAATCCTCCCAAACTCATTCTGTGAGGCCAGCATCATCCTGTAGTAGGCACACTTGACCTACACCTAGAGGAGATAGGTGTAGTAGTAGACTCATACTGCAGCATTTCCCTTTTCAGGATGGCCATCTACACAAGCAATCCCAAGATGTGGTCCAGACGAAAGAATAGACAAAACCTGGAGATCTGAGGACACTGTCAGATGTGTACAAGTTTCACCGGTTCCCCAAATCACCACAGACTTCACCACAGACCCCACAGTCCCAAGCTTTTTATCTAACTTGTCATCTTGCTGTTTTAGCTGATTTGCTTACACCATTTACAGCTAATGTGCATTATGAAAACAAGCCAAGTTAAATATATAATCTTCTAATTTGTTTTCTATTTTTTGATCTATTTTTGTTTATTTCCTTTTCCCTCCTTTTCTGATTCCCATTGGATGGTGCATTTTTTATTATTACACATATTTGTCTTGTGGGATTATTAGATAAAGTCATTCTGTTATTTTAATAGTTGCTTTAGAGTTATAATAAAATTATTTAACTGATTGTATTCTACTCGCAAGTAATGCACTACTTTATACATACTTCTCTCATATTAAAGTACCTTATAGCAGTACACAAGTTTCCCTCACTATTCAAAATTAGAGCATCCTTATGAAAAATTTGTATAAAGCAAAATAGCATAAACCAAAGTAACATAGAATATCTCCCTGCTTTCTAAATGTCGAGACCTACATTAGTACCTATTTTCACTAATATAAAGAAATTCAAAGAGGGTTTCCACTTTTACAAAAAAAAAACAAACACATTGTTGTACTAATTCAGGTCTTAATACAATCTTTCAGAGACTAGAGAATAATTACATTATTTATTTCTAGGCCTTTGTGCTATTTTTGTTATAAATTTTATTTCATTAATATTATGAATCCCCAAATACATTCTTGTTGCTAAGTTGTATCCGACCATTTGTGACTCCACGGACTGCAGCACGCCAGGCTTCCCTGTCCTTCACTGTCTCCTGGAGTTTGCTCAGACCCATGTGAATTGAGTTGATAATGCCATGGAACCATTTCATCCTCTGTTACCCTCTTCTCCTTTTGCCCTCAATCTTTCGCAGCATCAGGGTCTTTTCCAAGCAGTCAGCTCTTTGCATCAGGTGGCCAAACTATTGGAGCTTCAGCTTCCAATGATATTCAGGAGTGATTTCCTTAAGTTTTTGCTGGTTTGATCTCCTTGCTGCCCAAGGGAATTTCAAGAGTCTTCTCCAACATCAAAATCTGAAAACATCAATTCTTTGGTGCTCAGCCTTCTTTATGGTCCCACTTTCACATCTGCATGTGGCTACTGGAAAAACCATGGCTTTGACTACCCCGACCTTTGTTAGCAAAGCGATGTCTCTGCCTTTTAATATGCTCTCTAGTTTTGTCTCTTCAAGAAAATTAGAGATATCAAGGGAACATTTCATGCAAAGATGAGCACAATAAAGGACAGAAATGATATGGACCTAACAGAAGCAGAAAATATTAAGAAGAGGTGGCAAGAAGACACAGAAAAACTATACAAAAAATGATCTTAATGACCTGGATAACACTGATGATGTGGTCACTCCTCTAGAGCCAGACATCTTGGAGCAAGAAGTCAAGTGGGCCTTAGGAAGCATTATTATGAGCAAAGCTAGTGGAGGTGATGGAATTTCATCTGAGCTATGTCAAATACTAAGATGATGCTATTAAAGTGCTGCAGTCAATATGCCAGCACATTTGGAAAATTCAGCAGTGACCACAGGATTGGAAAAGGTCAGTTTTCATTCCAATCCCAAAGAAGGGCGATGCCAAAGAATGTTCAAACCAATGTACAATTGCTCTCTTTTCACATGCTAGCAAGGTAATGCTCAAAATCCTTAAAGCTAGGCTTCAACAGAATGTGAACCAAGAACTTCCAGATGTATAAGCTGGATTTAGAAAAGGCAGAGGAACCAAAGATCAAATTGCCAGTGTCTATTGGATCATAGGTAAAGCAAAGGAATTCCAGAAAAACATTGACTTCTGCTTCATCTAGTCCAGCATTTCACATGATGTACTCTGTATATAAGTTAAATAAGCAAGGTGACAATATACAGCCTTGACATACTCATTTCCCATTTTTGAACCAGTTTGTTGTTCCATGACCAGTTCTAACTGTTGCTTCTTGATCTGCATACAGGTTTCTCAGGAGGTAGGTAGGGTGGTCTGGTATTCCCATCTCTTTAAGAACTTTTCACAGTTTATTGTGATCACACAATCAAAGACTTTACTGTAGTAGTGAAGCAGAAGTGGATATTTTTTTCTGGAATTGTCTTGCTTTTTCTATGATCCGGTGGATGTTGGCAATTTGATCTCTGATTCCTCTGTCTTTTGTAAATCCTACTTGTACATGTAGAAGCTTTTGGTTCACATAGTGCCTATCTTGAAGGATTTTGAGCATTATCTTCCTAGCATGTGAAATGAATGCAACTTAGTTGATTGTTCTCTGAAGAAATTAAATAAAAAATGAAAAGTTTTTTAATTACCCATATATGCTGTTTATTAATTTATATCTAGCATTACATCTGGTATAATTCTATTTGTACCTGAAAGATTTCCTTGATACATATTTTTAGCTTTTATGAGCATTAAAAAAATCAGTTTTCTCTTAGAAAAACAACTTTTGCTGGTAAAAATTTCTAGGTTGACCATTTTGCCTCTTTCAATACTTTAAAGAAATTATTCCCACGCATTCTGACTTGCATTGTTTCTGATAACAATTCTGTTAACATGTTTATCTGTTTTTCAGTGTATATCATGTGCCTTTTTTCCTCTGGCTTCTTTGTCTTGCCCTGTATCACTGGTCTTAAGCACGTTGATTAATATGAATTAATTTAGTTTTTTCATAATTCTTGTGTGTGGAGTTTGTGGAGATTCTTATATAAGCAGGTCTATATTTATTATTGTTGTTGTTCAGTCACTCAGTCATATCTAACTGTTTGTGATCCCGTGGACTGCAACACTCCAGGCTGCCCTGTCCTTCACTATGTCCCAAAGCTTACCCAAACTCATGTCCACTGAGTCAGTGATGCCATCCAACCATCTTGCCCTCTGTTGTCCCCTTCTCCTTCTGCCTTCAATCTTCCCAGCATCAGGGTCTTTTCTAATGAGTCAGCTCTTCACATCAGGTGGTCAAAGTATTGGAGCTTCAGCTTCAGCATCAGCCCTTCCAATGAGTATTCAGGACTGATTTCCTTTAGGATTGACTGGTTGGATCTCCTTGCAGTCCAAGGGACTCTCAAGAGTCTTCTCCAACACCACAGTTTAAAATTCAGTTCTTTGATGCTCAGCCTTCTTTATGGTCCAGCTCTCATATCCATGCATGACTACTGAAAAACCATAACTTTGACCATATGGACCTTTGTTGGCACAGTAATGTCTCTGCTTTTTAATACGCTGTTTAGGTTTGCCATAGCTTTTCTTCCATGGAGGAAGCGTCATTTAATTTCATGGTTGCAGTCAATATCTGCAGTGATTTTGGAGCCCAAGAAAATAAAGTCTTCCACTGTTTCCATTGTTTCCCCATCTATTTGCCATGACATTATGAGACCAGATGCCATGATCTTTGTTTTTTGAATGTTTATTATAAGATATGGAAAAAATATGGGCTTCCCTGGTGGCTCAGTGGTAAAGAATCTGCCTGCAATTCAGGAGACACTGATTTGATCCTTGGGTCAGAAACATCCCCTGGAGGAGAAAATGGCAACCCACTCCAGTATTCTTACCTGGAAAATCCCATGGACAGAGGAATCGGGTGTGCTACAGTCCATAGGGATGCAAAGAGTCAGACATGACTTAGAGATTGAACACACACATAGACACGGAAGAAATGTTGGCCATTACTTCCTAAATAGTTTCCTGCATTCCTCTATAGCTTCTCCTTTGTGACTTAAATTGCATGTAAATTTTGTCCTTGAAATTTTCTTTAGCTCAGGGTGCTCTGTTCTGTTTTTCATTTTTTTCCTTATACACTGTTCATTTTGGACAGTTTCTATTGCTGTGCTTTTATGTGCAAACATCTTTTCTTATATTATGTCTCTTCAAGCATTTACCCCATTGTAGTTCATGTTTCATCTCAGACATTGAAGGTTTTTCCTTAGAAATATGTTTTATATTTAAAAATTAAATCCTGTATTTTTCCTTATTTTAAATGTTTCTTCATTTCTTGAATTTATGGAATGTCGTTGCAATTACCATTAGTTTTATCATTGATGCCACTTCTGAATCCGTTTTGACTGATTGACATTCTTCTCATGGGGAGCTATATTCTTTTCTTTTTTAATCACTAGGAGCTTTTATTGGTTGCTAGATATCTTGAGTTCTTATTATTGGATTCTGATAATTTTTATAAGTAACATAATTGTGCTGCTTGGAACCTGATATTCTATGTCACACTTTTAAATTATTTTTTAAATTAATTAATTAGTTAATTTTTATTTTTGATGTGCTGGTCTTCATTGCTTTGCAGGCAGGCTTTTCTTTAGTTGTGGCAAGTGAGGGCTACCCTCTAATTGTGGTGTGTGGGTTTCTCACTGTG
This sequence comes from Giraffa tippelskirchi, assembly GCF_054371585.1. Taxonomy (NCBI): domain Eukaryota; kingdom Metazoa; phylum Chordata; class Mammalia; order Artiodactyla; family Giraffidae; genus Giraffa; species Giraffa tippelskirchi. The sequence continues at coordinate 47,138,820 of NC_137282.1, read as the reverse complement.
GTGGCTTCTCTTATTGCAGAGCACAGGCTCCAGGGCATGGTGGGCTGCAGTAGTTGCAGTATGCAGGCTCAGTAGTTGCAGCTCATGGGATCTAGGGTCAATACTTGTGGCACAGAGGCTTAATTGCTCCACGGCATGTGGGATCTTCCCAGACCAGGGATCAAACGTACATCTCCTGCATTGGCAGGAAGATTCTTTACCACTGAGCCAAGAGGGAAGCCCTAAGTTAATTTTAGACAGTCAGAGCTACATTTAGTCCTTTCCCCACTAAATGAAACATGACCCTCCTTCGTCTCTCACCCACTGCCTCAGAAGTGAGGAGGTTTTTCACACTGATTGCTATGAATAAGCACTGTTCTTTCATGTTGTCTTAAATTTGGGGGGAAAACAAATGTTCAGACCACAGCACATGCTCATGCTCATACACAGGAAAGTATTAATATAAGTTGAAACAGAAAATTTGACCTCTCAGCTAAGTAATAATATGGCACTTTTATAGGCAACGTTTAAAGCAAATGTTTATGTAAATGAATATTTCTGTGCTGCACTCTTATGGGAAAAATGATGAATTAAAATTGAAATGATTTGAAAAATTTGACTGGTATGGGAAAATGCACATTAAAAGGGTAGAGCTGATTTAAACTTCTTATATCTTCATCTTTTCCTTTTAATGCAAACGTTAATTTTAATTAATGTGTTTCTAGATTTGGCAACATTTTTTAGTACTGCCATTTCTTTCTGAGTAGTTACCGAGGTTTTTCTCATTAAAAAGGAGCCAATGTAGTTCCAACTTTGCCTAGCACATCTAATGGTCTGAAGAAAAAAATCCTGTAAAATCAGTCAATTATATTTATGGAAGAAATTTCTTTTTTCCAGAAAAGCAATACTAAGCTTTCAAAGCATAATATTAATAAATCATAAATTTAAAATAAAAGTAAGACAAGATGCTCTCTTTCTGGAGGATGGTAAAGCTTACAAAGTTTTGAATTTTTAAATTTTAGGGTTGTACTGGGAGAAGAAATCATATAATTACCTTCATTATAATTTCAAAATGTTGATGGCATTTTTGAGAGTACTTTTAAAATGGGAATTTTCCACAGAAGTGCTGTCAAGGTGTCCTTCAACTTCATTTACGTTTGATATTTTTGGAACATTTCACCAATAGCAGCAAATACATGTAATTTTTTTCAAAATACATTACTAATATATTATAACCATAAAAAAATCTCAATAAATTTATAAGTATACAATTTATACAAAACTTTGGATCTAACAAAATTTGAAATAAATAACAAAACAACTCTTTAAAAATCTCCAAACAATCAGAACCAAAATAGGACAATTCTAAGCAACAATGGGTCAAAGAATATTTCAAAATAGAATTCAGAAATAATTGAGATTTAAGTAAACTTGAAACCACAGTAGAAAGAAAATTTTAGTAGAATGCTAAAATAGCACTTAACTTGAAATTTATAGCATTAAATGCCTATATAAGAAAAGAAGAAAGGTACTAAAATCAATAACCTCAGCTTTCACCTTAAGAAACAATAAAGCAAGGAACAAATCAGGCCTAAAATAAGTAGAAGAAAGGAAACAATAAAGATGAGAGCAGTAATCAATGAAGCAGAAAATAGGCTTTAGAGATAATCAATGAAACCCAAAGCTAGTTCTTTGAGAAGATCAAGAAAATAAGTAAGTTTCTAATCAGACGGTTCATAAAAATAGAATAGACAAATGTCATCAATGTCAGGAATTAGAAACATGGCATCACCACGGATTGTTCTGAAAATGTCAAAATAATAATATTCCAAATGTTAATAAGGCATATTAACAATTGTATGCCAATATATTTACAACTTAGATAAATGGAAAAATCTTTTGGAATACATAAGTTACTAAATCTCATACGAAATATGTAATGTCATATAATTGTAAACTATAAAATAATTTATTAAATTATTAAATCTATAATTATTAAGTTAAATGAATTTGCAATTTTAAAGTTGCTCATGAAAACTTGAAGGTCTTTATGGTGGATTCTGCTGCATATTTAAAGAATAAATTATCCGAACCTTAGACGTATTTTAAAACTTCCCCTAAATTTTAGAGGTGCAATTGTTTTCCAAATCACTGTATAAGGTCACAATTCTACTGACACCAAAACCAGAGAAAGATGCTCCAAAGATAAAAATATCCCTCATGAACATAAAAGTACAAACATTATAAAGAAACCTCTAGCAAACAGAATTCTCAGCCTGGAAAGTATAGGTTGTATTCTGTGAACATGATCAAGTAGTTTGCATTCCAGAAATACAAGTTTAGAATAATTTTTGGAAATCATAATCATCTCTATAGATAAAGGAATTAAATTTAACAAAATCTACTACCAATCCTGATTAAAAAAAAAAAAAGTCACAGCAGAGAAGGAGTGGAAGATATGTCCTCAACTTGCTAAAGGGCATCTTGGGAAGTTCTATAACCATCAAACTTCATGGTACAAAAATGAATTATTTCCTTCTCAGATAAGGAAAAAGATAAGCCCATCTGCTCTCATCACTTCTATTCAACATTGTATTGGAGTTTCTAGCCAATGCAGTCAAGAAATTTTAAACTCATTTGCCTAGGAAATATTCTTATCCTTCATCTACTTTTGTGCTGCTACTGATCATCTATACAGTTTGCTCCCACACAACTATGTTCCTGGAAATGACTTGAATTCACATTCCTTTCTAGCAAAAGACTTTTGATCTAAGGTAATCACATGATTTTAGCCACTTATTACTAGTTCATAAATAGACACACAGCCTGATCCTAGCAAATAGGATACCAGTGGACACCTGACCAGAAATTTCTAGAAAGAGAAAAGATTTTTCTTTCTTTAGAAAATCCACACTAAGAGAAACTCTTTTCTTGTTCTTGTTGTGTCTGGAGCACCTGGATTGACCAAAGTCACCACAGGTGCTGATGGAGGTAAAAGAAATTTACATTGCAATTTTGCGTGTAGCCTGGTGGGCTACAGTACAAGGGGTCACAAAAGAGTCGAACATGACTTAGCAGCTAAACAACAACAAAATCATGTAGTTCTGAAGATTTCTACTTCTAGATTGCCTGTTACATCTGATAATGCATGCGTTTGTATTGTAAAGCCAGTTTGAGATGATGATATTGCTTCCTGCTACTTGAAAGAAATCTCATGTAGATTCTGACACCAGAAAATGAAGAACAGTATGTAAAAGATACTGAAATGTGAAATTCTGAGAGTGGAGGATTGGCCCAGAGGAAGTTAACACGCTATATTTTCCAGCTAAAAATGTGGTCACATTTGTTTTGCATTTAAACAGAGTCGATCTGCAGACAACAGAGCAACAAGTGGGTCACTCGGGTTGTGAAGATAAACAGTGGAGGAAGACTTTTCTCAGAAGGCAGAACTAACGTCTATGTGAGACAGCTTAGCCTACAGACTGTTCCTTTTATCTCCTTTTCATTTGTGTTTTTTTAATTGTATAACTATCTATTCTTTTGTCATAATTGAATGGTAGACAGTTAGCTGAAAAATATTTTTTAACTTTGTGTCAGAGTATAAGCAAATTCTCAGCCATGAGTCGTAAGGGACTAATTTTTGTTCATTTTTGTGAAAAGTTTGCTCTTTCCTAAGAGATAACCATAGTAAGCAATGATTAATCTTGTTTTTTGCTCTCTAGACATTATGTTTAAATGATGCCTGGAAATTTAGGTTTCTGACAAATCTCAGAATTCTAGCAACATATGGATAAATTCAACACCGAGATTAGGAGAGAAAAGGAAAAAATAATCTGGGTCCATATACGTTTTATATCACAGAACTAACCACTCATGATTCCTGTCCCATCATTAAACTGCTTATCAGAAAATGTATACAATCAGATTGATATTTTATATTACTTTCAACCAAACATATCCTAACTGACATAGCTAGCAATGTTTCATAAACACACATGATAATGGTGATAGAATAAATCACCATAAATTTTTCTGAAGGCAATCTGTCAATATGTAATAAAAGTTCAAAAAAGCCTCACTTGGCAGTATAATTCTAACCTAGGAATCTTTTTTTAAGTAAATCACTGAAGCTAAAAACAAGCATTTATGCCAAAACATTCACAACAGAATTATTAACAATAGTGCAAATGTATAAAAATGATAATCATCTACAATAGGCTTTTGCTGAAGAGGTACATTCATAAAATTAATGAGTCCAGCTTAAAGAATGTTTTTGAAGTTAATTTAATAAGCTTTGGGGTACACAAGGGTATAGAGTTTAGTAAGAAATAGAAGAGAATAATTTGTTTATACAAATTTATCTCAATTATGTTTAATATGTGAATGAAAGGTGTATGATGCTAATATTGTTTTGGGGTGATAGAATTAAAGATTTTTTCAAATCTTTTTAAATTTCATACTTTTTTCTAATGATAAAATATCGTGTATGTTCATCACTCAGCTGTGTCCAACTCTTTGCAACTCCATGGACTATAGCCCGCCAGGCTTCTCCATCCATGGGATTCTCCAGGCAAGAATACTGGAGTGGGTTGCCATTCCCTTCTCCAGGGATAAAATATTACTTTATTATAAAATATAATACATAAACTATTTTTATAAGTTTGACTATGAGTCACTGGAAGGACTGATGTTGAAGATGAAACTCCGATACTTTGGCCACCTGATGCGAAGAACTGACTCATTTGAAAAGACCCCGACGCTAGGAAGGATTGATGGTGGTAGGAGAAGGGGACAACGGAAGATGAGATGGTTGGATGGCATCACTGACTCAATGGACATGAGTTTGAGTAAGCTCCGGGAGATGGTGAAGGACAGGGAAGCCTGGCGTGCTGCAGTCCGTGGGGCTGCAAAGAGTTGGACAGGACTGAGCGACTGAATTGAACTGAACTGATGAGTCATAGAAGACAAAAAAATTATAAGCATTAGTTTTCTCACCATAATATGTTAAAATACAATTAGGCGCTATATCATAACTTAAAATTTATTAAGTCAAAATAGTTAATTAAGACTTATTACTTATATTCATCTTTGCTCTAGTAACTTTTTCTTTTAAATAAAATATAATATATGCTTTCATGATTTCATGAGGCACTACTTATTCTGATGAATCACAGCTAAAGTTTTAATTATTGTGTCAAGAATTTTGACACAATAACCTCAAAAATTTGATTTGCTATTTATTTGGTATATTATCAAAAGCGTATGTAAGGTTATAAGTCAAAGTTAGAGTGTTTGTATATTTTTTAATATTAGTTTATCTTCAGATCATCCCATAATAGAAAATACATAATTAGACTAGTGTAATGCCGGCAGTCTAATGCCCAACATTATGCTTAAGCAATTCAAAATCCCAAGTAGAGTTTATTTTTTATGTTTTCATTTAATTTTTAGCTTATAAATTATATAATCTAGTCTTCATTTCCTATATGAATAAGTCTCCTAGGGCACTCTTCTCACTAGCTATGGTTGGTATTAATTTTTGCAGTCAGCCAAGATTTTAGTTTTAAAAATTCTTTTGATAAACACTTTGCATAACTCCACTGAATTAAATCATATTAGAAAAACATGGACCAAGATAGATTTGACTTGTCTGCCTAGCACTTAAAACCAGTCCGGTGGGAACACAAAACCCTTGCATATGGTTCAAGTACAGTTAGGAACCAAGGTTGCATTTAAATGAGAATGCATAGGCAGCTTTGCCATCTGTCTGTGAAGTCCTTCCTGATTTGCTTGTCGAAAATGTTACAGGCTTAGTTAAAGCAGGCAGCACCAGGGGAAAACTGAAGAAGACAGCTGCCTCCTCTCTGTAACAGACCAAGGCAGCACTCACTAATAGGAGTTGGGACCTGTCTAACCTAATCACAGAAGTCTCACATGGTTTCTCAGCAGTCTATCCATCTATCACCGACACAGCCGAATCCTTAAAAATTTTTCTATGCATAAGTAATAACTCATCCTTTTCCTCTATTCAAATGAGATTTCTTGCCTTTTATAGATCATAGGCACTTTCTACCAAAAAAAAAAAAGAGAGGATGTTTCAAGTGCATTTGACATAAGATTACACTAGTAAAATACTACGAAGATACACAAGTATAGCTTTTCTATAAAGCTACATAATATGTAGTCTATTTCTATTATAGAAAGTGAGGTTACTTCTAATTTAGTGTAAACAGCTTAGATTATGTATTATGATAATTTAAACCAGTTTAAGTTCTGATATGGTTGAAACAGTGAAGCCATTGCTGCAGCCATAGTTACAGGTTGTACACACCCTTAGTGATACTAAAAGAATTCTGTCATGTTAATTATAAGAACTTATGTTAATTTGTTATGCAGATTATTGAGTATATCACCTTGTTCTGAGCTAATGAGGAAATATATCTCTCATGATTAAGCAGAACTTCTGTTTAATGGCCAACAGCCATTCTTTCCACCATTCTTTTTGACAATATTTTCATTGATTATATTACTTATAAAAACATAGGTACACTGTTTATTTTAATATTAGGTGTCAACCCAAGTAGAAGTCTTCCAAAAAGAAAATGGGCTGCCATCTAATATTTGTCTTCAGGGAAAATTATTTAATATGTGTCATCCCTTCTGTTAAATGGGAAAACTACCACTAATCTTGCAATGATGTTGTTAGCATTAACTAAGTAGTAGTAAAGTTTCTAGGGCTTTCCTGGTGGCTCAGTCAGTAAAGAAACTGCCTGCAGTGCAGGAGACCCAGGTTCAATCCCTGGGTTGGGAGGAAACCTGGAAAAGGAAATGGTAACCCACTCCAGTAGTCTTGCCTGGAAAATCCTATGGACAGAGGAGCCTGGTGAGCTGCACCCCATGGGGTCACAAGAATCAGACACGACTGAGTGACTAAACCACCAACCACCACCAGTAGAGTTTCTGGCATATAAGAAATTGTATGTAAATGGCATTGTCTATTCACACATCCATCAAAGAAACATCTGAGTTCCTACTGTGAAATATTCACAGTTACATTCTGAGCTACTAATATTATTAACAAATAAGCAAATCCACAGTTCAGCCATTTTTCTGGTATTATCAAACAATTGCTTTGCTGAACAGAAACCCATAATGTGCCATTATTAGAACAAAACATCATCAAGAATTGTTAAAAGATCAATGAATCTAGCGTATAAACAGTGATCTATGTAATCAGTCATGTACAACTCTTTGTGACCCCATGGACTGTAGCCTGATAGGCTCCTCTGTTCATGGAATTCTCCAGGCAAGAATACTAGAGTGGGTAGCCATTCCCTTCTCCAGGGGATCTTTCCAACCCAGGGATTGAAATCAGACCTCTTAAATTGCAGTCAGATTCTTTCCTGTCTGAGCCACCAGGGAAACCCAATCCATGTTCACCCCTTGCAAAATGTTCTATTTTTAAGCAAAATAAATTGCTAAAATTAATAATTAAAAATATCATATTTATTTACTTGTATTATTCTCCTGTATTTCTGTTTAAATGAGGCAAAAATTGATATTTAACATGAAGAACATTTATTTTACCTTAAAATACTAATAGAGTGTTTCCTTTGTAGTGTAATGGATCCTGTAAAATCTACTCAAAATTGACTCCCATGACTGTTGCTTATTAGCAGCAAGACTTGTTCCTTTACTATTTTATACAACTGTTTTACCACCCTTTTTAAAAAAAATAAATAATTCTTCTAGTCTGTTAAATGATATGGCTGCCCCAGTTGACTGTCTACCCAATGTCAGTTTCTGCCTTTTTCCTTCCCAATAAGATGTTTGTTTCATTCTGTTCTACACCACCGCACCACAGAAGGTGATCTTTTATCAGATTCCAGGACTTTATCCCGACTGGAACAAGACCATCAAGACATTTTCATTTCTACTGTCATTTGTTGAATTTGAAAGAGTGTATACCTGATTGTGATTAATGAAATAAGGTGGAAAGACTTCTGTGTTTTTGTTCTCATAACTGTGTCCTTGAGTCTATCCTGTGAAACATTTCCAAGAATGAAGAATCTGTTTTCTTAGTCTGAATGAAAAACCTGGAAAGACATGAAGAAATGTTTCTTGCTCTGCTTTAAAGCTATGGTATGAAAGACAACAGAAACAGGAAGGGATTAAACCTTAAAAAGTGTGGAGTTGGCTTAACATCAGAGTATCTTACCATATTAATGTACATTCTTTTTTCTTTTTAAATTTTATTTATTTATTTATTTAAGTTAGTTTTGGCTGTGCCGAGGCTTCGTTGCTGTGTGGGGACTTTCTCGTCTTGTATTGAGTAGGGCCTCTAGCTGTGGTGCATGGGCTTCTCACTACAGTGGCTTCTCTTGCTGTGGAGCATGGGCTCTTGGGTGCATGGACTCAGTAGTTGTGGCTCATGGGCTTCAGAGCATGAGCTCAGTAGTTGTGGTGCATGGGCTTAGTTGGACTTCCCTGGTAGCTCAGCTGATAAAGAATCCACCTGCAATGCAAGAGACCCTGGTTTGATTTCTGGGTCAGGAGGATCCCTTAGAGAAGGGATAGCCTGCCCATTCCAGTATTCTTGGGCTTCTCTGTGACTCAGTCGGTAAAAGAATATGCCTGCAATGTGGGATAGCTGGCTTTGATCCCCCGGTTGGTAAGATCCCCTGGAAGGGGGCATGGCAACCCTCTGCAAAATTCTTGTATGGAGAATCCCCATAGACAGGGGAACTTGGGGGGCTGCAGTCCATGGGGTTACAAAGAGTCGGACATGACTTACTGACTAAGCACACTTATGGGCTTAGTTGCTCTGTGGCATGTGAGATCTTCCTAGACCAGGGATTAAACTGTGTCTCCTGAATTGTATGGCAGACACTTGACCACTAGACCACCAGGGAAGCCCATACATTATTATAAGAAAATTTGAGTCCAGTTTTCTTTTGTTTTCTGTTAAGATCATCTCAACTGCTAATTGTTACCCCAAACCACAATAAACTATGGAAAATTCTTCAAGAAGTGGGAATACCAGACCATGTGTCCCTGCCTCTTGAGAAATCTGTATGCAGGTCAAGAAGCAACAGTTAGAACTGAACATGGAACAACACACTGGTTCCAAATAGGGAAAGGAGTATGTCAAGGCTGTATATTGTCAACCTGCTTATTTAACTTACATGCAAAGTACATCATCAGAAACATTGGGCTGGATGAAGCACAAGCTGGAATCAAGACTGCTGGGAGAAATATCAATAACCTCAGATATGCAGATGACATCATCCTTATGGCAGAAAGTGAAGAAGAGCTAAAGAGCCTCTTGATGAAAGTGAAAGAGGAGAGTTAAAAAGTTGGCTTAAAGCTCAATATTCCGAAAACTAAGATCATGGCATCCAGTCCCATAACTTCATGATAAATAGATGGGGAAAAAATGGAAACTGTGACAGACTTTATTTTCTTGGGCTACAAAATCACAGCAGATGGTGACTGCAGCAATGAAATTAAAATACATTTGCTCCTTGAAAGAAAAGTTATGACCAACATAGACAGTATATTGAAAAGCAGAGACATTGTTTAGCCGACGAAGGTTTGTCTAGTCAAAGGTGTAGTTTTTCCACTAGTCATGTATGGATGTGAGAATTGGACCGTAAAGAAAACTGGTGGCCAAAGAATTGATGCTTTTAAACTGTGGTGTTGGAGAGGACTCTTGAGAGTCCCTTGGACTGCAAGGAGATCCAACGAGTCAGCCCTGAATATTCATTGGAATGACTGATGCTGAAGCTGAAATTCAAATACTTTGGCCACCTGATGCAAAGAACTGACTCATCTGAAAAGACCCTGATGCTGGGAAAGCCTGATGGCAGGAGGAGAAGGGGACAACAGAGGATGAGATGGTTGGATGGCATCACTTATTCGATGGACATGAGTTTGAACAGGCTTTGGGTGTTAGTGATGGACAGTGAAGCCTGGCATGCTGCAGTCCATGGGGTCACAAAGAGTCGGACACAACTGAGCAACTGAACTGAACTAAACCCCAAAACAAATGAATCTTATTTATTTTCTAGATTAGGACAGCATTGGCATTGAGGAAACTGAGAAACTGTAAAGCAGTAGACAAGAAAGGAATATATGGTAACAGCAAAGGAATATCAAACTACCTCCTTTACAATTTCCTATAACACCTGTCTGTAAGCAAACCTTGAATTATTTCAAACAGGTTCTCAGAAACCTGTATTTCTCAGGCTCAAACATCAAAGCACAAGTATTGTTCCAAATCTTTCTCTTAGTAGGATTTATACATTTAAATAGAAATTTTAAAATTTTCTAACACTAACCTAATAATCTCATTTGCATTGGTCTAAATTTGCATGTGTTAGAATTAAAATGTAGATTTTAAACTTCTACTCCTTCTTAGAGACTATCACAATATCTTATGTGACATATTGCAGAACAAAATTACTTATATAAATAACTTAAAACAAGTTATCTACCCTGTTAATGACCAGATTTCTTCCCCAAATATTACATGCATTCAGCCCCATATTTTACACTTATATATGTATGTTACATTTACATATATATATTTCATTCTTGTAATATCAGGTATCATATCTGAAATTTCAAAAAGTTAGAACATTATTAAAACTAGATTAGAGACAGCAGAAGGAGAACTCTGTGAAATCACAACTCGATCTTAAGATTTCAGAGGGCCTACATTAATGTCATTTTTTCACTAAATTTACAGATTCTCAAAGAACTTTACCCAAATTCACTCAAACCCCATTCCTCTATGGTAAAAGTGGGAAACCTAAAGCATACAATCTCAGGCTCCATGGAGTTTTTGTGCAATGCATTAATGCCTAAAAATAAGGTACATGGAGTTTATGTCTGGGTTGTCTTAGAAGATTAAAGACCTAAGGTTTTGAATATTGGAGGTTTTTTTTTCTTTTCCTCTTTTTTCTTTACATTCTATCTGAGTGTAACACAGACTAAAAGTTTTTTTCCTAAGAACAAACAATTTTGAGATCGATTTCCCCCCATATATCATAATGTATATCTTATATTTCAAATTTAATTTTTATGTCTTGTAAAATTATATGAGATTCATGAATATTTTATAATTAAACATTTATTTATAGAAATATAAAAACATTCCATTCTTTCCTAAGAGACAGAATGCTTCATAGTTAACTGTTCCCACCTTATCCCAAGCACACCCAGCCATGAAAGGCAAATTATAAATTTTATAATGATAGAGCTGAGGTCAGAAGATATACTTCAGTCTGATGTTCAAATGAAATTTCTTCCTGAAGCACAGAATAAGACTTAGTAAATTGGTAGAATATTCTGCTAGTCTGACATCTTCCCTATATGGAAGAAAGGTCTAGCTAGGTTAAGACAGAAGCCGTGATGGAAACAATAAAAAACTATTCTCTCTGCGAATAGATTTGCTCCCAAAAGGAAGAAGCCAGGGCTAAGCTACACACACCTAATTAGTCTTTCTAAATATACTAGAGATGAAACAGTCTAAGCCTTTACCTCCATCCTGGAAGATTGGATAGTAGGCAGCAGAGAAAGAAGAAAGTCTTCTAGCTTTAACCTAGAAAAATACTATTGATGTTACATTATTTATACAACAGATAATTTATGCTTTAAAAAATAATTTTAAAGATTTACTTATTTTTAAACCATATTCAACTTATTTAAAAATGATTTGCTTTATTCCTTGTTTACATTTATAAAGTTGCATTTCTTCCCTCAATACAAAAAGTATACCAGTCAATTGTAGCTGTGATTATTGACATTCATTAGCTTACTTTCCAAATGTAAGTATAGTTAACATATACATAGCTACAAGCAAAAAGAAATGTGTCTGAACAATGTTGAGAAAAATGTTCCATTTGACTGTAGGACAAAACAGAAGAGAAGAATGATATGTTGTTGTTCTTCAGTCGCTCAGTCATGTCCAACTCTTTGTGACTCCATGGACTTCAGAATGCCAGGCTTCCTTGTCCTTCACCATCTCCTGGAGTTTGCTGGAACTCAGGTCCATTGAGTCAGTGATGCCATCCAACCATCGCAAGCTCTGTCACCCACTTCTCCTCCTGCCTTCAATCTTTCCCAGGATCAAGGTCTGATACACTCTTGGAGAAATGAGATGAGTCCATAAATTCATAAGTATAACTGAAACTCTAGTAGATTTTTCATGAAATTTAAAACATATATTCAGAAAATCTTATGTAAAAGACATAGGCAAAAAATAACTGAAGTGATATGTAATGATAAAGAATATTTTGCCTCCCGGTTATCTAAATATTTCATAGCAAGAGCCCATACAAGTCTAAGAGTGGGTCCTAACTAGTGGCTTTGCCCTAACTCCTTATACAAGCTCCGCTGTATACTCACTCCATCACTGGCTGGGAGGAGCCAGTGGAAAGCATGGTCATTGTGAAAACATGGTGATAGAATTCAGAGCACATACCTGCATTTGAGTAAGCTCCTCCAGGATTTGGTGATGGACAGGGAAGCCTGGCGTACTGCAGTCCATGGGTCACAAAGAGTTGGACACAACTGAGGGACTGAACTGAACTGTCCTGCATTTGAAACTCTCTGAGGTGTATCATTTTTGTCCCTAAGATACCCCAATAAAGAAAAGAGATACAACTGATATATAACTGAAAAGACACTAAATGAGAAATTAAAAAATGTTTTTTTAACGTAAAATTTAATATGCAAAATTTTAAAAAGTGGTGTAGAAATGATAATGTAAAAGAATAACAACACTAACCCTCTGTAGATTGCGCTACTTTTGTCATATTTGCATTTGTTTCTGTGGTGTATTTAGCAATTTTTCATCCTCTTCACTTTCATCTTCAAGGACTGAGTAAAATATTTTGACAACTTTATCTCCATTGCTGTTAAGTCATGGAGAAAATTTCTTTTCTTCTGAATCTTTCCTTTTTCTCTACACAGTGTGTGATTTAACATCAAAGAATAAAATTAAACAAAATAAGTGCATGTACATAATTCATGTATGCGTGCACACACACACACACACACACACACACACCCTGAATCAAAGAGGTGCATTTTTTTACCTAGAGACATAAAAGTTCAGAGCCTAGGAGACAGAATGTAAGTCAGTAACTTGAATATCCAGCTTACCACAAATCAGCCAATTCCCAAGAAGGCCATCAATCTATGATTAATGATGAGTAATATTTTGGATTCACTAGTTCATATTCAAAAAGTGTCCTTGATGCTTTCTGGTTGAAAGTCTATGATATAAAATTTCCCACTAAGTAATGACTACATTACTTGAATGAATTTGTAGCAAACTTCAAAATCAAATTAATGCAATGAATACAAAGAATTTGAGATGTGACATCTTGACTTTTCAGAAAACTAATTTTTGCATATAATTTTAAAATGTATGTTATAATAAATAGTATGAATAATAATTGTATCTTTCATTTTTTTTATAGTTTAGTAGCTGTGATTTCCAGTGTACCCAAGAACTTACATAATAAATGGTCATTTTTTTGTAAAAGGAGGATATTAATTAACACTTTCAAATTCTCTCATTTAAAGAATAGTTACTTTTAAAAATACTTTAGTATGATTTACTGAATAAAATGATGATGATGGTGATGATGCTAATGATGATGAGAAAAGCAACTACTTTGAATTAAAATCTCACCTTTAACTTGGATTATCTTAATGTGATTTTCTGACACAAATTGCATTATTATCTCATAACTTTCATTTGATCAATTAGAGAAATGAATCAGATAAGAGAGTTTAAGTAACAGAATCAAGATTATAGCTAATGACAGGCAGCAATGACCTTTGAACCCAGGCAGTCCTGCTTGAAAGGCTATGCTTCTTGCTGTTCTAACACTGTTTCCTCAATTTAAATTAGTCAATTTATTAAGACAATAAATCAAATTATAAAAATATATAAAATGATATTGTAAAACATTATTAAAATATTTTAGTTAGATAAATGAAATCTTTACTCATGTTTTGATATATTAACTTGTAATATTCTACCAGACATTAGAAATGGGATTACAAATTCTACCAAAACAAACAAACAAAAAAGAACTTATAGAGACTTTTATAATTTTGGAAGAAAAGAAATAACTTTTTCAGGAAAATTCTATTTATTCAAGGAGTTCATTTAATACTATTGTTCAGTTAATTTATATATATATATATATATATATATATATATATATACACACATACATATATACTCATTTATTTCTAAGTCAAAAAGAAAGTTAATAGCTTGAACATCCTTATGATTAACTGTTTGCTGAGTTTGGGTCAGCATCTGTACTTGGCTTTATTATTTTTTGTATAATACCCAACTCCCTGGTGGACTAATTTAAAGAAATCCATGCAAAATATTAGTTAGTTATACCAGTGAAAGCAAGGTGGTAAATTTTTTTCTGTGGCAAAAGATCAGCTCTGCCTTTGACAAGTCTATACTTTCTTCTAATGGGGTCTGTCCATGTAGTAATTTTAGTCCCCAGTGATAAATTAATCATTCTTAGACTGGCTCACATATTTTTTCTTTATCTGATTAATAGTAATTAACTAAACACTGGTCTGTTCACAGAAATTTATTCTCTGGAAAATTGGAAATTGAAGGTAGGAAGTTGTATAAAGAGTACTGTGGTACAGAATACTACATTTGAATAAATGTAGACTATTAAAGAGTTTATCCACCCATAAAACAAGCAAAAAATAAATGATGTTTGTATGTAGAAATATTTGTCCCAGACAATAGAAAATATGGAAATAAACATTACTGATTTGAATTTTAATATAATGATGAATTATAAATTTGTAATGAGAGACAAGAGTGGCATATTTTAAAATTGAGGTCTCCTATATATTCTTCTATAGTTTATCATTAGGACTTGATTTGCTATAATCAAATTTGTATAGCAGTATTTGTTTTTAGATGTAGTTTTTAAATATATATTTCATGCCATATGAATCATTTTCATTGGGTGATTCTTTTTATACTTTTATTTATTTTTTGGCTGTACTGGGTCTTAGTTGCTCCAGCGGTCTTTTCTCTAGTTGCGGCGGCAACTCTTTTTAGTTGCAGTGCAGTCTTCTCATTGCCAAGGCTTCTTTGACTGCAGAGCAGAGGCTCTAGGGCACACGGGCTTCAGTTGTGGCAGGTGAGCTCAACAGTTGTGATCCCTAGGCTCTAGAGCACAGGCTCATTAGTTATGGTGCTCAGGCTTAGCTACTTGTGGCCTGTGGGAACTTTCCAGACAAGAGATAGAACCCATGTCTCCTGCCTTGGCTGGTAAAGTCTTCACTGAGTCACCAGGGAAGCCCCTCATTAGGTGGTCCTTATTGTTAGATGAGTAGGACTTCTTCCAGCCTTCTTTAGCTCCATCCATTATTTCTTCCACTTTCAATCATTTCCTTAATTTCTTCCCCTCTCTTTTCTTTCCACTTGTCTCTTATTTTCTTTTTTTGCTTTCTCTCTTTTATTTTTTCTTTTTAAAATTAATTTATCTTGACAAATATTAAGAAATATTAAAATTCTACACAAAATACAATTGAATACACTGAATTTGATGAAAGAATTGTTCATACGTTGATTACAATTAAAGACATGAAAATATTATTCTGTCTACATGAGAAAAATGATACAATATAAAACTTATTGCTAGAAATTGCATTTTAAAAGCTGACTTAAAGCTCAACATTCAGAAAACAAAGATCATGGCATCCGGTCCCATCACTACATGGCAAATAGATGGGGAAACATTGGAAACAGTGGTAGGCTTTATTTTGGGGGCTCCCAAATCACTGCAGATGGTGACTGCAGCCATGAAATTAAAAGCTTTACCAAGGGAATATTTCATGCTAAGGTGGGCAGAATAAAGGACAAAAATGGTACGGACCTAAGAGAAGCAGAAGATATTAAGAAGAGGTGGCAAGAATACAAAGAAGAACTGTATAAAAAAGATCTTCAGGACCCAGATAATCACTATGGTGTGATCACTCAGCTAGAGCCAGACATCCTGGAATGTGAAGTCAAGTGGGCTTTAGGAAACATCACTATGAACAAAGCCAGTGGAGGTGATGGAATTCTACTTCAGCTATTTCAAATCCTAAAAGATGATGCTGTGAAAGCACTGCACTCAATATGCCAGCAAATTTGGAAATCTCAGCAATGGCCACAGGACTGGAAAAGGTCAGGTTTCACTCCAATCCCAAAGAAAGACAATGCCAAAGAATGCTCAGACTAATGCACAGTTGTACTCATCTCACACACTAGAAAAGTAATGTTCAAAATTCTCCAAACCAGCCTTCAGCAATACATGAATCGTGAACTTCCAGATGTTCAAGCTGGATTTAGAGAAGTCAGAGGATCCAGAGATCAAATTGCCAACATCTGCTAGATCATCAAAAAACAAGAGAGTTCCAGAAAAAACGTCTATTTCTGCTTTATTGGCTATGCCAAAGCCTTTGACTGTGTGGATCACAATAAACTGTGGAAAATTCTGAAAGTGATGGGAATACCACACCACTTGACCTGCCTCTTGAGAAACCTGAATGCAGGTCAGGAAGCAGCAGTTAGAGCTGGACATGGAACAACAGACTGGTTCTAAACAGGGAAAGGAGTACGTCAAGGCTGTATATTGTCACCCTGCTTATTTAACTTATATGCAGAGTACATCATGAGAAATGCTGGGCTGGATGAAGCACAAGCTAGAATCAAGATTGCCGGGAGAAATATCAATAATCTCAGATATGCGGATGACACCACCCTTATGGCAGAAAATGAAGAAGAACTAAAGAGCCTCTTGATGAAAGTGAAAGAGGAGAGTGAAAAAGTTGGCTTAAAGCTCAACATTCAGAAAACTAAGATCATGGCATCCAGTCCCATTACTTCATGGCAAATAGATGGGGAACAGTGGCTGACTTTACTTTTTTGGGGGGCTCCAAAATCACTTCAGATGGTGACTGCAGCCATGAAATTAAAAGAAATTAAAAGATGCTTACTCCTTGGAAGGAAATTTATGACCAACCTAGACAGCACATTAACAGCAGAGACATTACTTTGCCAACAAAGGTCCGTCTAGTCAAAGCTATGGTCTTTCTAGTGGTCACGTATGGATGTGAGAGTTGGACTATAGCGAAATGTGAGTGCCCAAGAATTGATGCTTTTGAACTGTGGTGTTGGAGAAGACTCTTGAGAGTCCCTTGGACTGCAAGGAGATCTAACCAGTCCATCTTAAAGGAGATCAGTCGTGATTGTTTATTGGAGGGACTGATGTTGAAACTGAAACTCCAATACTTTGGCCACCTGATGTGAAGAACTGACTCATTGGAAAAGACCCTGATTATGAGAAAGATTGAAGGTGGGAGGAGAAGGGGACGACAGAGGATGAGATGGTTGGGTGGCATCACCAACTTGATGGACATGAGTTTGGATAGACTCCGGAAGTTGGTGATGGACCCGAAGGCCTAGTGTGCTGCCGTTCATGGGCTTGCAGAGTCAGACACGACTGAGCAACTGAACTGAACTTGATAGCGGTTAAGAGGAAAAATTTTGTTTTTTTTTTTATGCCTAAACATGGTGTCAAGTAAAAATTTTCAAGGCAAGATAAATACCAAATTTTAACCACTAGTAAATTTTTCAGTATTTATGCCATATTCAACTTATTCCACAGTTTTTTAGGTTTAGAATTGCTGCCCTCCAACTTTTTTCATCTCTTATAAATATTTAGATTAAAAAATGAGAAAATAAATTTATCCTAGGACAATTCAACGTTGATCATATAATCAGTTGTGACTGGTTCATTTAAAATGCCCAGGGACAAAGCACATTATACACATACATAATATTCAAATCAGCTTTTATGAGAAGAAACAAATGTTCCTGTATCCAAAAGCTATTTTGCATTTTAGAAAATTTAAAACACAAATGATTTTCCCAGGATAGTTAAATTAAATTTAACAAAGATCTGGCATGTTTGATGATTATTTTCTTTGAACAATTATGTTCCATATCTTAGTGCATTCCCTTAAGCAGTTTATTTCAGTGGGCAACACGTGCAAACTTGTTATTTAGTGAACTTTAATTTTAGAAGCGTTTCAGACCTACAGATCTAAAGAAAAATTGCAAAGATGGTAGAAATGTGAACTTTTGAACCACAATCTTTTATCTCTTAGAATTCAGAAATGGTGTGGCATGATACACCCTGAAGACATAAATATACCACCGAGAATCCAAAGTAAAGTGGAATGTTTTGTTTTTTGATTTGGAAACTCAAAAATATTTTTTTTTGGTTTCCCTTAATTTTTCCTTGGAGAATATAAACTGTGTTGTGATGTCAAATTTGTTTTAAGTTTAGATACCCACAGGCAAGTTGTTTTCTCTAATTAAAACAAAGTGAGTACAAATTTCCTACACTTATGTCTCTGATGGTTAGAAATTGTACTTTAATGTTTCAAAAGATTCCTTAGCAGTCAAACTTCTTCACTGTGATAATGCTACTTTTTCAGTCATCTAAAATAGTTATGAAAGAATATTTAACACACCAAAATCATCTCATTCTTGTGTACTGTTTAATAATTGGGATATTTGGGACCTTTTGCCCCAAATCTTTCAGTCATTAAAACATTGTCTATCAGAAGACATTATGAAAAAATATTTATGCTTAAAAAGTTTAGTTATCCAAAACTGTTCAACAAAGCTCTATTAATTCAACAAATTCTATTGTTGTTGTTGTTGCTGTTCAGTCACTAAGTTGTGTCCAACTCTTTGGGAGTCCATAGACTGCAGCACGCCAGGCTTTTCTGTCCTCCACTGTCTCCTGGCATTTGCTCAGATGCATGTCTATTGAGTTGGTGATGCTATCTAACCATCTCACCCTCTGTCACCCATCTCTCCTTTTGCGTTCAAGCTTTCCCAGCATCAGAGTCTTTTCCAATGAGTTCACATCAGGTGGCCAAAGTATTGGAGCTTCAGCTTCAACAACAATTCTTTCAATGAATGTTCAGGGTTGATTTTCTTTAGGATTGACAGGCTTGATTTCTTTGTAGTCCAAGGGACTCTCAAGAGTCCAGCACTAAAATTTTGAAAGCATCAGTTCTTTGGTGCTCAGCCTTCTTTATGGTCCAACTCTCACATCCATACGTCACTACTGGGAAAACCACAGCTTTGACTATACAGACAAATTTCATGCTTAATTTTATTAGCCATGTATTTTTCTGCTGCCCTTTAATAATGTGATATATTTTAAAGCCTTCCAAAAAGTTGAGGAAAATGAGAACCTGAAGAGTGTTTAAAGTAAAATAAATGTTTAAGGAAGACATTTATAATGTTAATTTTTGAAGGAAAACATTTAAATTTTAATATAACTCAATATTCATGTTATATTTATGTTATTACTTGTATCTACAATATTCATGATTTACAGTAAGTTATGAACTGTGAGAATGTATTTTTTCTTGATACTGTATCATTTTTTTATTTATTAAAAAATATTGTATTCCATGAGGGAAAAATGTTATTATTTCACCTCTTAATTAAAATTGACCTAAAATTAATTTTAAGTCTTTAAAATAAATGAAGCCCATAAGAGAAACTCCAAACTTTAAAAATGCTGATGTTATAATCTAAAAATAAATACTTCAGGATATAATTTTATCTCATAATGGATTGACACCTGTGTCACGAGGAAGCAGTCCCCTTACTCAATATTTACATTTTTCAACTCTTTCTCCTCAATATTCTTTTCTAACCCAGAACCCCTACTACTGAAAAAAAGAGGTTCTTTAAAAAATAACGAGAACAATTCTGATATCGCCATGTGTTTTTTGTTTGTTTTTCATTAGGTTGTGCACCTAAGTACCTATTGGTGTATCACTCTTGTTTATTGCTCACTCTTCCCTTGGTAGGGGTGGTATGGGTGATCATGACTGATGATATTAGACAATGAGAACGAATGACTATAGCTCATTCCTCTCATCTTTTCTTTTTCTTTAGGATGTCTCAACTGTCTGACTCTTTACAACCCCATGGACTATAGTCCATGCAATTCTCCAGGCCAGAATACTGGAGTGGGTGGCCTTTCCCTTCTCCGAGGGATCTTCCCAATCCAGGGGTCAAACTCAGGTCTCCTGCATTGCAGGCAGATTCTTTACCACCTGAGCCACAAGGGAAGCCCAAGAATACTGGAGTGGGTAGCCTATCCATACAGTGGTTCTTCCCAACCCAGGAATCAAACCGGGCTCTCCTGCATTTCAGGTGGATTCTTTACAAACTGAGTTATCAGGGAAGCCCTACATTACTAGTGGTATTAGAAAATGAAAATGAATGACTATAGCTCATCTCCTTTCAAGCTTTCTTTTTCTTTAGCATGTCTCAGCTGCAGTGAGCACCAGTTCTGACCTATCCTCTTTCATGTTGTAAATTTAACAGTAAGTCTCTGCTCGTATGTGAGTGATTTCATAAGATTGTGGTATACTGGGGTGCAACGTAAGGATGTTCTTGGGGCTAAGCACCAAGGCCAACTACTCCATAAACAGGAAAGGTCACATATTTATTTAATCACGCCTTACTTCTATTTTTATCTTGAATGGTTCAGGATTAAGACAGGGAAAATATGAGTGTAAGTTATTAGCACTCTTTATTGCAATAAATTCTGTAAAGTCTTTATCAGTTCTATATTTAACCATATTTAACCAAAAACCTATGGTAAATTACAGCGTTTTTGAACATTCTCTCTCTTTATTGCATATTATTGATAGTTTCTCAAGAGTCATTATGCAAGATTAATACATAACAATTCCTTTTATAGTTTTCACATGTAACCAAATAAAGCACCTTTGAGACTCTTGAGAGTGACTCTATAAACATACTTAGAGTTAATGTTTCTAGTCTAATTATCAAGCTAAAATGTTGTCAGAACCATAGCAAAAATAATAAAACTGGCAAAGCAGCACTCCTTCCAAAATATTTTTTAAATAGTTGCATTTGCTTAATTGTACAGGCTCAAAGACCTAATGATGTACACCAAGCAAAACATTTAAAATGCCATTAGTAAATCAGATATTAAGAAAACTCTAAACATGACTTTAGCTAAAAATATGTTCATCATTAATGTTAACTCCTATGAGATGGATTTCATCTAGATAAAATCTGCCTTCAAATTTTTTGCAAATTGCTAAATTCTTTGGGGGAAAATGGAAATATAAAGACCCCTTGTAATTTTTAAAAATCATTTCAAGCTTTTAAAAACTCCAAGTTTAAATAAATTTCCCCCAACTAATTTAGTAATTGATTTTTAATATTAGGTTCAATTGAGTTTATGTAAATCCACCTCTACCTTAAATACATATAAATACTGACTATTAAGTGAAAAAAAAAAGAGTATGCAAGATTCAAAATAACAAAGGGAGTAATTCTGTTACTGGATTGCGATTGGGCTGGTCCCTCCTCTAAAGCCAATATTCCAGGAGCAAGTGTCAGCAAGAAGGAAAGGTGCTTTATTCAGAAGAATTGGCAGTCTGGGGAGATAGTGGAGTCATGTCCAGAGACCAACTTTGAATATGCTCAGCCATGAAAATGTTTAAAGGGAAAAAGGGGAATTAATCTCAGTTAATCACCGAGGTGAAATGTGAGGTTCCTTGTCAATTCCATTTTGCTCAGGCTGCTGACTTCTCCTGATCTTCCTTTGGATGACATCCTGCCCACATTGTGATGTGCTGTGCTTAGCTGCTCAGTCTGCCTCTTTGCAAGCCCATGGAAAGTAGCCTGCCAGGCTCTATGGGGATTCTCCAGGCAAGAATATGGAGTGCCATACCTTCCTTGAGGGGATCTTTCCAAGCCAGGGATGGAACCCAGATCTCCTGCATTGCTGGTGGATTATTTACTGTCTGAGCAACAGCAGAAGTCCAAGAATACTGGAGTGGGTAGCCTATCCCTTCTCCAGGGAATTTCCAGGAGGAATTTTCTTCATAACCTAGGAATTGAACTGGGGTCTTATGGCAGACTAACAAAAACAAACAAACAGCAAAAAAAATCCAACAGTTTGGGATTTTGTAAAATTCCAAGTTGCTCTAGGTTTTATAGACTATAGAACAACTCTTCTCACTTTATCACCATGGGACATTTCTTTTAAATTAAATTAAATTGAATAATTCATAGGTGATCATTGAAATCGATACTTTTCTGCAAAAATATCTCGCTATTAATATATCCATTATAGGCATTTTTAAATAAATGAATGAAAACATTTTAGAATGATACATGGATTTGTGAATGAATTAGGAAAATAATAAGGCATCACTGAGGTGAAGAATGAACAAATACTTTCTGGGCACTCTACATTTTTGTCTACATTGTTTTACCAACTCCAGTGAGGACCTAGAAATTCATTTCATAGAGGTTTTATCACATTGCTTTCTTGTTGGGAGTTTTTATATCCCAGAATTATTTGGAAATAAGTTTTTATATTCTCTATTCACATGTAAATGGCTTCAACATTTCATACCCTTTTTTCCTAAAACATTTTTTTTGAGCCATGAAATAAAAATCTCACCATAAAATGAGAGATAATATTATAAATGGATAGAAAACACCATCTAAAGATAAATGACCTAGTCTTTTATCCCATAGATTATACCCTGAAGTTAAGTAAGACAATTCAATTCACTCTATTATCTCTGCATTGCTGTGGAGACAGAAGAAACAGGTGTTAGCGTTGGTCACTGCTTAAGGAGGCTGCATCATTCTTTAGTCACAAAATGTGTTCATCTCCATAGGGCAGAAAACAAGGCACTAAAGATAGATCATCATCCTCACACTATAAAAAAAATTGCCCATTTTCCCATTGATATGATACAGTCAATTGGACAGGTGAAAGTCTCCTTTTAAATATTTTTAGTTTTGAGCCAAAGGGAACAAAGTATCAAGAGGACAACTCTTGTAGGGTGAAAATACAGTTGCCATTGTAATGAAAACTAAACCATAATTTTATATATATATACTTTTTACACAGATGGATCATGAAAAAGCAAAAGGGACATCTGATTACTCAAAACATGATCATTTTCCAATAAGCATAATTTCTGATGCTTGAACTAAGAATGCAATCCTGTAATGTGCTTTTCACATTTATTATTTAAATAACTATTTAAATAATTTATTTAAATTTGGTTTTCATTGAAGAACAGATAGCCATTATCTTACATTGGGTTTGTTGTCCTAATAAAAAGTTCATGATTTATCATGGCTTTTTAAAATTTAGATTTCATAGATCTGCTTACCATACATCTATTAAAAATATAATTTTTGTCTATTAAAAACAGCATAAATAAAGAGGTACATCCATCCAGGGTAAAATATCAATAGCATTATGTAACTTACACTAAGCACATTATTTAAACAAAATCTTATATATAGTTATAGTTGTTTAATAATGATCACCAAAAATTAAAGATTTATTTTTACATGCAAATGGATAACCTGTGATAAGCTTAGTCAGTAAAATACTACTTTGCAATCAAAGGAACAAAACATTTATTCAGATAAGAATATGGATGCACCTTAAATATGTTTTAAGAGAAGTAAAACAGATGCCAAGCTCCATATTTATATGGCCCTCAGAAGAAGATAAACCTTTAGGGGTGAAAACATATCAGTGCCTGCCATGTGTTTCCAGAAGTGAGTTTGCCTCCAAAGACAAGATACAAGGTAATCTACACATTGTTTATGGCTGCTTTGGAGCTGCAAGGAAAGAGTTGAGTAGTTCATGGAGTCTGCATGACTCACTGGAAAATAAAATGCAATCTTTATTCCCAACTAAATAATAAGATGCGTTAGAAGGTATAGTTCAGATACCGTTTTCATTGAATGTCAAAATATAATTGTCTACTTGAGATATGTTCAGCAATATACATGTTACCACGTGTTGTCCATATAAATATGTTATTTCCATTAAACTATTTTTAACATCAAAATTCAAAAATAAGCACAGAATACTTGCTTTTCATCATAGAACTTGGCTTTACTCTGAAAATTTGCGGTGAATCCATATTTTTTCTAAAATATATTGTCAAAGATTTTCATCTAAATTTTATTTGACCACCTCATATGACAATAACACAGTTCTAGCTACAGTCCAGAGAATTATAAATGAGATAAAAATAATAGCAATCAAACAAGAAGCCAAGTTCATGTAACAATGGTTGTTGCCATCAAGTTGTTCAGTCTTGTACAACTCTTTGAGACCCCACGGACTTCCCTGTCTTTCATTATCTCCTGGAGTTTTCTCACTCATGTCCATTGAATCAGTGATGTCATCCAACCGTCACATCCTCTGTCATCCACTTCTCCTGTCTTCAATCTTTCCCAGCATCAGGGTCTTTTCCAATGAGTCGGCTCTTCACATTAGGTGGCCAAAGTACTGGAGCTTCAGCTTCGTCATCAGTCTTTCCAATAAATATTCGGGGTTGATTTCTTTTAGGACTGACTGGTTTGATCTCCAAGGGACTCTAAAGAGTCTTTTCCAGCACCACATTTTGAAAGCATCAGTTCTTCAGTGCTCATCTTTCTTTACATTCCAACTCTCACATCAGTACAAGACTACTGAAGAAACCACATCTTTGACTATATGGACCTTTTTAATACTCTGTCTAGCTTTGTCATAGCTTTTCTTCAAATTAGCAAGCATCTTTTGATTTCACATCTGCAGTCACCATTTACAGTGATTTGGGAGCCCAAAAAAATCATTTGTCACTGTCTCAGTTTTCCCCATCTGTTTGCCATGAAGTGATATAACTGGTTTGTCATTCTGGTTCCAGCAAAATGGTAGCCTGAGGAGGCCTTACAAGTAGCTGTGAAAAGAAGAGAAGTGAAAGGCAAAGGAGAAAAGGAAAGATATACCCATCTGAATGCAGAGTTCCAAAGAATAGCGAGCAAAGTTAAGAAAGATATCCTCAGTGATCAATGCAAAGGTATAGAGGAAAACAATAGAATGGAAAGACTAGAGATCTCTTCAAGAAAAATTAGAGCTACCAAGGGAAGATTTGATGCAAAGATGGACACAATAAAGGGCAGAAATGGTATGGACCTAGGGGAGGCAGAAGACATTAAGAAGAGGTGACAAGAATACACAGAAGAGCTACACAAAAAAGATCTTCATGACCCAGATAATCACAACGGTGTGATCACTCACCTAGAGCCAGACATCCTGAATGTGAAGTGGGCCTTAGGAAGCATCACTAAGAACAAAGCTAGTGGAGGTGATGGAATTCCAGTTGAGCTATTTCAAATCCTAAAAGATGATGCTGTGAAAGTGCTGCACTAAATATGCCAGCAAATTTGGAAAACTCAGCAGTAGCCACAGGACTGGAAAAGGTCAGTTTTCATTCCAATCCCAAAGAAAGGCAATGCCAAAGAATGCTCAAACTACCACATAATTGCACTCATCTCAAACATTAGCAAAATAATGCTCAAAATTCTCCAAGCCAGGCTTCAACAATATATGAACCATGAACTTCCAGAAGTTCAAGCTGGTTTTAGAAAAGGCAGAGGAAACAGAGATCAAAATGCCAACATCTGTTGGATCATCGAAAAAGCAAGAGAGTTCCAGAAAACATCTACTTCTGCTTTATTGACTATGCCAAAGCATTACAGGCAGATATTTTACAAATTGAGCCACAGGGGAAGTCCAATTACATCAATAAATCTTTTCAAAATAATGGTAAGGATCAGATCAGTAGGACTAAGTATGAGGTAAAACCTGTACTGAAAATACTTCCTGTTGCTATGGCAATAGGATGTCCTCTTTACATTAAGGGTATTATAAGAAAACAAATGTACTTGAGGTAAATATTTAAGGAGGTGGGCTGTGAAAGGATCAAATATATTTAGCACCACATGAGGAAGAATATGAAAATATGTTTAGAAGGGTTTTTGTTCCTGAGAATAGTGTAGAGGAAAAAAGGATTTTCTATTCATGCATCTATGCATCTATCTGTTTATCTAGCTCTAATATATATACCAATGTTAAATTGAGTTTCTATTATTGAGGCAAAATAAAAAAGAGAACTTTTAGTTACTGATGTGTTCTTGCATTTCTTGCTGACTACTGTAAGGTTTAAGATTTTAATAATTCATATGGCTGTATATAAGTGAAGAGTTCTGCTTGCTTTTGCTTTGTACACTCATTTGTTTGGAAAGCACCCTTAAAAGTCAGACAAACAAAATATAGTTAGGCATACTTGCAAAGTTTGAGGGACCATCCCTTTGCTTACCACCACTTGAGAACATAATTTGCAAATAACTGAGACAATAAGAATCATTGAGGAACTAATTAGGACTTTGCAATCACTGAGGACCTTGTAAATTATCATCTTCCATGAACCCTAAGATGAATCCTCCAGGTGGAATATATTGATATATTTAATGAACCGCAAGCATTTAAGAGGATATTTAACTTCAAGGGAATGTGGAAAGCCTGGTTATGCATCACAAAAAAACATGTTTTGTCCACTTTTTCTACCTCAGTTATGAGAATTGTCTTTATAAAGATGCTTCATCTGTATTTTTTCATTTATAAATTGGGATGGAACCAAAGGGATTTCACAAATGATTACAGCTAGTATGTATACAAGAGAAGTTTTGGAAAAATTAAGCTATTATACATATATTTGTACTTTTGATACACTTACTAGTATTTCTATCTCTTTCATCAGAAAAATGGATATCTGAGTCCAATATGTTTATAAACTCATTGAATATCTAATCATTTAATTTAAATGTAATGGTTGATGGTAATGATGAAACATACAAGCAGCATGTAGAAGAAATATAGCTGCTGGAAATAAGTTAATTTTTATTTTTGGATAGTAAAATTTCTTTACTTTTCCTCAGGGTTACAAAGAGATATAAAATATACCTGAAAGTAGAAATAAAGCACAATAAAGTATATGAAATTTAGTTCCAATTCAGTTAGGGAAAGTCAAATTAACTCTGTGTCTGGGTTTTTTATTTACTTGTATTTGTTTTGGGACAATGATGTCTGACCTTTCTACCTCATTAGGTTTTAGTGAGGATACATGAGAATATGTTTTGGATACACTTTATAACCCATGGAACCTCATATAGCTATAAATAATATAGTTATATTATGATCTGACAATATAGCTATATTCATGATCTGACAAAATAAAGCACACAATCAATCTGAAAACATAAATTTCACCCTGAAAGTTAACTCAGAGAATATTGAGATTTGGGTTTCATGTAACAGCTACTGAGTAACATAATCAGTATTACCCTCAAATTTAGTTCTTAAATTGACACAGATATACTGTTAAAAAATGAATGACTCTTGTATGGCCTCAATAATGGCTAGCGAGAAGAAAGTTAAATTGAAATCTAGCGAAGACATTTCTTTTGGAAAATGAGATTATTTGTGCAGGTGCTTTTCCTTCAGATGATCTAATACAGAGATTTAATACTTGAGGATACTCAGAGACTAGAGAGCTGAGCTAGTCATTCTCAAATATGCAAATTATCAAGCTTTTGGCAGGTGCTCAATTACAGTCAAAAATTAGGCTTATCTAGCACTCAAGTATCCTTGTAAGTTTCTGCCTCTGTGAGTCAATTCCCGACTGATTTGCTGGCAGCAATAGTTAACATGTCAGATTGTTTTTCACTCATGTTTACTGGTCAGAATATACGTACTTGGAAAATACATTGCTATTTTCAGTGCTATTTAGAGGATATCTCATTTAGCCTTTTGATTTTGAGGTCTATACAAATAGTTTTTTGAAAGCAAAAAAATGGCTCCTTTATTAATAATCTGAGACAAAAGGTCTTATACCTGTGACAATCTGGTCAACAACAAAATACCCACAACACCCTCAAAAGGAACAATTTGAGTAAATGGATTAAGACAGAAGCAATATTGTTTACAAAATAATGAGATGATAAAATATTGATTAGCTGATATGTTCTAGTCTGGTTACTCTGTGGTTGAAGTTGTCTCCTCATTTGAAATACATATTGTATATAAGAATATAAATCATAACTTCTTAAACTCAATGTCTAAAATATTTGTATGACAGCAATAACAAAATCAGCTCAACAAGTAAAAATATATCTGGTATTCTCCTTGGAATGTCTTATTGTTGTATTAATAATTAGCTAATGTATCTCAAACAATTTTAAAATGATCAAGTACATAGTTATAGAAAACATGAAAATATTAATAATAGTATAAATGCATAAGCAGTCTTGATAAAATGGTTAAATTTATTTATTGAAATATTTTAAGAACATGAAACACTTTCAAAAGTCTCATATACACTGACAATGTATTATTAAATGATCAAGATTCTCTCAGATAAACATAATGAGTGAGAAAATACTGAAATTAAAAAATCTTCTAGTTATCTCTGTATTAGGGTTTATTTTATTTTTCTTCATAGATTTCTCCTTTTTTGTCTCAGATTTCTCAATTAACAGGTTAGTTTTAAAAATCAGTAAAATATAAACATTACTTTAAAATAAATACTTTTTAAAATTTAATATCTAGAAGTGCTCAAGCAGATCCTACATGAATTTTAGACCATTAAAGATACATGTTGCGCTTCCTAGGTGATTTAGTGGTAAAGAATCTGCCTGCAATACAGGAGACGTGGGCTTGATCCCTGGGCCAGGAAGGTCCCCTGGAAAAGCAAAATGTCAACCCATTCCAGTTTTCTTGCCTGGGAAATCCTATGGACAGAAGGGCCTGATGGACTACAGTCCATGGGGTCTATTATTAGATGGGAGGATATATTGCATCTTGGATGGCATCCAATCTTATAAGGTGTTATCTCTAATTTTTGAGCTATATCTCTAATATTCCTATATACCATAAAAGTCACCACTTTTCTATGATGGAGTACCCAACAAAGTCAATGGATCCCATGAGCATTTTTCCACAGAATTCTCTGAAACAAGTTATGCAGACAGAAAATATGCAGAATACTATCATTGGTTACGAAAAAATGTTTGATACAAGACATTTATAGATGTTGGTTTTGACAGAGGCAGGAGACACAGGAGCAGAAGATCCCCTGGAGCAGGTAATGGCACCCCACTCCAGTAACTTTACCTGGAAAATTCCATGGGCAGAAGAGCCTGGTGAGCTACAGTCCATGGGGTCACAAAAGAGTAGGACATGGCTGAGCCATTGAGCACTATGATATTCAGAATAGATAACCATAAGGACCTATTGTATAGCATAGGGAACTTTACTCAATATTTTCTGATAATCTATAAGGAAAAAGAATCTGAAAACAGTTTATACATATATATATATGTATAACAGTTTATATATATATATATAATTGAATTACTTTGCTGTACACCTAACATTAACACAATGTTGTAAATCAACTATGTGTGTTAGTCGCTCAGTCGTGTCTGACTCTTTGCAACCCCATGGACTGTAGCCCTCCAGGCTCCTTACCCAAGGAATTCTCCAGGAAGGAATACTGGAGCCAATTCATATTCCAGGGGATCTTCCTGATCCAGGGATCAAACACAGGTCTCCTGCTTTGCAGGCAGATTCTTTACCATCTGAGCCACCAAGGAAGCCCTAAGTTAACTATAGTCCAATATAAAATACACAAATAAAATTAAATAAATACAGTGGTTAGAAAAAAGAAAAGAAAGGAAGCTAGTGCCTGAGAGTCAGGCTTCTAATCTAGCACACATCTAAGGACTGGCTGCAGTCCTCCTCGGAGAGCAGGGAATCGCCTGCCATCCCCTAAAACCAGTTCCAAGTCAGTGGTATCCTCTTGGAAGGAACTTCTACACACTGGCCTTGCAAGTGATTTTTTTGTGTTTTTGTTGTTTTCAGATTTGACACCAGAAGCAAAGATGACAAAAATAAATAAATAAATAAATAAATAAGTAGGAGTATAAGAACAACAAAAACAAATAAACTTCTGTTCCGCAAAGGAAACCATCAACAAAATTAAAAGGCAAACTAGAATGGAAAAAAAAAATCAATCCTAATGTCTGATAAGAGTTAATATCCGAAGTATATCAAGAATGATACACTGTTATAATTTAATACAAGAGCATCTCAAATTACCTATTTGATTTGAAAATGAGAAGAGGAGCTCAATTCATATTTTTCCAAGGAGGCCAACAGCTACAGGAAAGTGCTCAGCATTACTAAATATCAGAGAGATACAAATCAAAATCACAATGAGACATCATCTCATACTTGATAGAACTCTTACCATAAAAAAGACAAGAGGTTAAAAATGCTGAAGAGTGGGTACAGTGTTTGTGGGAACATGAACTGGTACAGCCACATGGTGGTTTGTCAAGAAATTAAATTAGAACTACCATTTGACCCAATCACCCCACTTCTTGCTTATATCCAAAAGAAATAAAGCCATTATATGACAGAGATATCTGCATTTCTGCGTTCTTTGAAGCATTAACTCACAATAACCAAGGTATGGAAACAAACCGCGTGTCCACCAGTGGATCAATGGCTCAAGAAAATGTGGTTATATGTACAATGAAATATTGTTCAGCTTTAAGAAGAAAGAAATCCTGTCCTTTATGACCACATGAATGAACCTGCAGGGCATTAGTCAGTGAAATAAGTCAGAGGAAAAGACAAATTCTACACAGTATCACATATCATGTGTGTGGGACCTAAAAATTTGTTTTGAACTCCTTGAAGTGGAGTAGAAAAGTGGTTGTCAACGGATTGCTGGGGGGAAGAATGGAAATTGACAGAGTAGAGTGGATACAGACTTTCAGTTATAAGATCAATAAGGTCTGTGAATCTCATGTATTACATGGTGACTATAGTTGATAACATTCAATTGTACAATTGAAATTGAAATTTACTCAATGCAGAACCTCAGTGTTCTCGCCAATACAAAACGAAAACAAAAAACAAATAAACTGAAACAGGCAAAACAAGAGTCAAATGTGTGAGGTGGTGGATGCATTTAAAAAAAACAATCTTCTTTGGTTTTCTGTGATACCTTCATGAATGCTTGACCCAGGTCACTGTTTTCAGGATTCTAGTTCTTCTTTTCTTTATGCCCTCCCCTTTTCATTTCTTTGTCGTCCAGTAAATAAGAAGACAATAGAACAATAGAACTTAGATTATCACTCTTGATAGTCTTAAATAAGAAGTTCTAAAACTTTTTAGTATAAAATTGTAGTTGCTGCTTTAGGATACAGCAAACTTAGAAACATTTGCCACTTGTAAACATGACCTATATGAATCATTAATGGCATGGGGGGTCTCCTGCTAAGAAAAGAAATGATCTGCTTTGTGCAGAGTGGAAAGCCATGACTTTCGGTCATAGGCAAGGTGAGAGAATCAGGCATCAAATAAGGTCACTTGAAAATAGGAGAGTGCTTATGATTTCCAGGAGGAAGATTTATTTTTCTTTATTTTTCAATCATTTCTTAAGGTCAATATCAGGAGCACTACCAGCATCTGCAAACATTAATAAGAATGGCTTACAGCGCAGCACATTATTTGAGGAAATTTAGAATGTGAAGGTCAAAGAAGAACATTTTTCATTTAGTATTTGTTTCACCCAAACTAACAATACAGAATCTTAAAACATTACTGAAAATGGCCAAATTCATATGAGATTAGCAATATCAAGATAAATATATATACACAAAAGCTTTTGGAAGACTCTCTTGGCAGATGGTAAAGTCAGCACAACTGGCCTCTTTCCAAGATTTTGCTACCTTAGATATCACCAAAAATTTTACTGGTATCTCCAAAGATTCTACTGGTACACAAAACCTTTTACTTATATCTCAAAGATCTACATAGAATTCATTCTTGAAAATATTTTTAATAGTGATATTTTAAAGATATTTATAATGCAAACAGATTTTCTACTTTCATTTACCATTTTAAAATAGAGATTGCCTGGTATTTTTATGAACATATGGATAAAATGCTTTAAAGTTCTTAATCCTTTGGTGAAATCTTTTGCCATTTCTTATGACCCTTTGAACATGGTACTTCCTATTGATGCATCTCAAAATATTTCTCATAAACTCAGGTTTTTACTATTTTATTCATGTCTATTCTATGAAACATAAACTGAATGATTAATTTATACATGCCTATTTTTATGTATTTTAAAACAAGTTTCTGACCTCTGACTTTTAAATCAATAGACTTTCATCTTTCTTTTCTACACATTTATATTTTCTCTAGTTTTGGCATTTTGATTTTAGGAACTTATTGAGTTCTTGACCCAATTCACTGAAGTTGGGGTTTTGACTTCTCAATTTTATTTCATATAATTGGGTGACTTCTGCTTTTTCTTAAAAGTAATATGATTTTAAATTTCTGAAGATATTTTAAGGAGGAAGTGTCAATTTTCTGTAAATAACTGTCACCATAACTGTCGTTGCATGAAAGCAGACATCAGATATCCACAGCATAGGTGAAAACCTAGAAACTGGACAAGGAGAAACTGAGGGATGCACAAACTTAAAGTAATATCTTTGGAACAAATAAGTGAGGAGAGAAATACCTATTTAAAAAAGGCATTGCAAATGTAATAGCAGTATGCAGAATTCTTTTATATCAACTAGTAAAGACTAAATTTCTCAGATGATAAAAATGAGAATGAAAGTATACAAATTAACAAATTATGTTGAAACATGTAGTCAATACTGTGAAATACAGAGAACATATATTTTGGTCTCCTGAAACTCGCATGTATTTTGGTCTCCTGAAACTCTCTTACATTCCTGTTTCTTAGGCCACTCTAAATATAAGCAGAATCAAGAGTGAAGCAGACACATGAGCATTAGTAAAGCACTCTTGAAAAGATAATACAAGGTAGTAGAACCACCACAGAAAATTGTTTTCCAACAGATGGCAGTGGACACCTTTCTGTATTAAAAATTGTCAATTCTGAATGTTAGATAAAATCTCTGAAGAGGAGATCCTCCTGACTGACCTTCATGTCCACAGTGAAGAGAGATGAGGCTGATGCTGGGACTGGCAAAGGAAGCTGGAGATCACAGCCAATTCTCTCTTCTGGAACGATGTTGACTTAAAGGAGCAGGGAATGCAGGAACAGAGACCCCGATGTAGAGAACTAACATGTGGACACAGTGAGTAAAGGAGAGGGTGGAAGGAATTGAGAGCGTAGCACTGCCATCTCTACACTCCCTTGTCTAAAACAGATAGTTTGTGGGAAGCTGCTGCATAGCACAGAGAGCTTAGCTCTGTGCTATGTGATGACCTAAGGGTGGAAAGCGGGGACAGGAGGGAAGTCTAAGAGGGAGGAAATATATGTTTATGTAGAGATGATTCACTTCACTGTGCAACAGAAACTAACATAACATTATAAAGAAATTGTATTTCAATATGAAAGGGAAAATAAATGAAAAACAAACAAGCAAAAAAACAGGAAGCAGATTCTTCTTATTCATCTGTCCCTTTGCTCCCCTCTGGGCCTCCTATTGTGACTAGCGCGGGTGTGTGGACTGAGAAATATTGCTTTAAAGTTGCAGTCTCAATATCTCAGAGAAGAGTATAAAGGATAAGTTTAAAACTGAAAGACCATGAGTAGCTGACCAGAAAAATTGCCAACTAGCAAGTAATTTTTAGGGGATTTTAATCCATTATTTTATATGAAATGTCTACAGAGGCCCCTAGGTTTCTTTGAAAAACTGATTAACTCCCAAGTTCATGTCACTAAATATGTATTTTTTTTCCTAATGGGAAGTACAGCTGAATAGTAATATAAATTGATGTTTTCTCAGGAATGATCTTTTTTCATAATTAATAATAAATTGATATAGAATTAATACTTTCACATGGAGGAATGATTCCGTTCCATTTATTTACATTGGAAACCAAATTTAATTGAATGTGCCAATTTGCTTTGAAATATATCCTTTGACATTTCTGTATACATCCCCCCTCTAACCTCAGTAAAGCATATAGCTTTTCTCATTTCACCTTCTTCACAACGAGTAGGGATTGTAGAATGGATAAATAAAGGTTATAAACGAAAAATTTCCTCTTGTGTAGTCTGTTCTCAAAATTTTGTTTCAGGTTATGTGTGATTGATCTTGTTGATATTTTAAAATCTACCATGAAGAATAGTCTTATGAATGCCTTTTATTCATTAAAAGAAAAAAAGAAAAAAGAAACTCTAATTTTTTTCCTGTCCTGACTGTATTACCATTGTTCAGCGTTCAGTTGTATAAAGCAAAGTATGCTTAACCTTCAGGCACACTCTGCAAATCTCAACACATCTACTTAAAAATTATTTTTAGCAATAATATTTTCAATTTGGGGTGAAGTTCCTTCAATTCAGTGCAAAACTCAATACAGTAAATGAACACACATATGAATCAAACTAATTTTCTTTGTAACTTTTGTTCCAAACTTTTCCATATTTTAAAGCTTTTTTCTGAGAAGCTGAAATATTAAAAACTCTTTGTCTACAATTTTCCATCTATTTCTATCCTTTTCATTGATGTGCCTTGGATCATGCAACAGAGATTGTTGGTTGTAGGTATCATCTAACACTAATTTATTCTTAAAATGTTATTACATTTTTATTAAAGTATATTTGATTTACAGTTTATATTATCTTAGTTTCAGGTGTAAAGCATAGTGATTCAGTAGTTCTACAGTCTATACTATGTTAAAAGTTATTATAAGATAACAGCTATAATTCCCTGTGTTATGCAATATATCCTTGTTGCTTATCTATTTTATACAAAATAGGTTGTATTCATACCCTTAAGGTCCCCCTGCCCCATTGTCTCTCTCCACTAGTAACCATCAGTTTGTTTTCTCTATCTGTGAATCTGTTTCTATTTTGCTACATACCTTCATCTGTATTATTTTTTTAGATTCCACACGCAGGTGACATCACACAGTATTGATCTTTCTCTGACATTTCACGAAGCATAATACTCTCTAGGTCCATCACATTTCTGCAAATGTCCATACTACCCAAATCAGTCTACAGATTTAATGCAATCCTTGTCAAAATATCCATGACATTTTCCATAGAACCAAAACAAATATGATTGCATTTGAACATTTGCTGGAGCCCTGTATCATAGACTGAATATTTGTGTTCCCCTAAATCCATATGCTGAAACCCACACTACAGGAGTGGTTGTATCTGGAGATGGGGCCGCAATGTTGTTGCTGCTGTTCAGTCACTAAGTCGTATCTGACTCTTTGGGACCCCATGGACTGCAGCAGGCCAAGCTCCTCTGTCCTCCACTATCTCTTGGAGTTTGCTTAAATTTGTGTCCGTTGAATTGGTGATGGTGTCTAACTATCTCAGCCTCTGCCATTCGCTTCTCCTCCTGCCTTCAATATTTCCCAGCATTAACGTCTTTTCCAATGAGTCGGTTCTTTTCATACGGTGGCCTTGAAGTAATTAAGTTTCACTGAAGACCCAAAGGCGGGGCCCTGAAAGAGTAGGATCAGTGTGCTTATAAGAAGAGATACCAGTGAGCTTGCTCTCTCTCCAAATATAATACAGAGGAAAGGTTATGTGGGCTCATAGCAGGAAGGTGGCTATCTACAAGTCAGGAAGAGAGCTTTCATCAGAAATAGAATGAGTACTTTGTGTACTTCTAGCTTTCAGAACTCTGAGAAAATTAAAGTATGTTGTTTAAGCCACTTAATTTTTAATATTTTATGATGGCAGCCCAAGCTGACTAGTAAACTATGGAACACAAAACAGGGACATTTCATATATGCAGTGCTACAGAGTACCTTATAAGCTATCCAAATCTATATACTTTATGAAGGGAAAAGCTAGAACTGTATACTCATCTATGTGAATTCTACTATGAAATGATGTCCGCCACCCTGTATAACATTTGATGTTATACATTTGAGGTAAAATGCTCATTGTGGTCATTACCTGTGGTCTGT
Organism: Giraffa tippelskirchi; assembly: GCF_054371585.1. NCBI lineage: Eukaryota > Metazoa > Chordata > Mammalia > Artiodactyla > Giraffidae > Giraffa > Giraffa tippelskirchi. The sequence continues at coordinate 47,102,848 of NC_137282.1, read as the reverse complement.
CTTTACTTTCATGTCAAGACATTAAAGAGCATGAAAATAAAAACAATCTCCCCCTTAAAAAAAATGTTCATTGTGTGATCTTATGTAGACAATAATGTGAGAAAGAAGTAACATGCTTTCAAAAACTATATTTTAGTTGATTCTTAAGATTGAGTTTTTTATTTTGTTACATTGAATTTTGGTATATCATTAAATGTATCTGATAAAACATATCCAATGCATAAAAAATAAGTACATGTTTAATATTAATATGTAAATAGCCTCCTAAAAATCAACAAGTAAAAGAAAAAAATGCAAATAAAATATTGATGAGTACGTAATTCCTAAAATGAAAATGCAAGTGGAAAATGAACATATAAAAATATTTCAAATCTTATTAAAATTAATAAAAAGCAACCTAAAAAGTATCATTTATTCATCCATTGCTTCAACAAAAGATAAATGATGAATAATGACAACTGAGGTATGACAAATGGACATTCACTTATTTACGGTAAAAATATAAACTAAAACATTATTGTAAGGCAATCAAGTAGTGGTTATATAACTTACAATGTGTTTATGATTGACCAAGACTTTTATTTCTTGAAACATATTTTTGAAATAATTGAATATTTTAAAAGTATAATGCAAAATGATTAATTTTACATTCATTGAAAATTGAATGACTTAAATGATTATCAAGGGAATAGTAGCAGCTATAGGTCCATAGCTTTAATAGTAGCAGTTTTTATAGCTTTCCATAAAATGGAAAAATACTTAGACTAAAAAGGTTAAAGTGTATTTATTTATATATATACTATTCTAGAAAGATCATGAAGATATATTTTCAATAAAAAAACAAAATTATATGCATTGTATGACATCATTTATATGGTTACCTATTTATGTGTTTATAAACCAAATAAATGCATTCAAAAGACATATAAAATGGTTTTGATATTTAATGGAGGATTTAGAACGGAGTTTCTTCACTGCAATTTGGTCTTCTAGTATTTTTAAAATTAACAAAGTTACTAAATAAATTATACAGAATTAAATAAACATCAATCAAGAATGAGACAATTTCATCTTAAATTTCACAAGACAGAAATCAAGATCACATATGGTATTTAAGTTCAGTGCAGCTGCTCAGTAATGTCTGACTCTTTGTGACCTCATGAACTGCAGAATGCCAGGCTTCCCTGTCCATCACCAACTCCCAGAGTTTACCCAAACTCATGTCCATTGAGTCAGTGATGCCATCCAACCATCTTATCCACTGTTGTACCCCTCTCCTCCTGCCTTCAATCTTTCCCAGCATCAGGGTCTCTTCAAATGAATCAGCTCTTCGCATGAGGTGGCCAAAGTATTGGAGTTTCAGCTTCAACATCAGTCCTTCCAATGAACACTCATGACTGATGTCTTTTAGGATATACTGGTTGGATCTCCTTGTAGTCCAAGGGACTCTCAAGAGTCTTCTCCAACACCACAGTTGAAAAGCATCAATTCTTGGGTGCTCAGCTTTCCTTATAGTCCAACTCTCACATCCATACATGACTACTGGAAAAACCATAGCCTTGACTCGATGGACCTTTGTTGGCAAAGTAATGCCTCTGCTTTTTAATATGCTGTCTAAGTTGGTCTTAACTTTCCTTCCAAGGAGCAAGGGTCTTTTAATATCATGGTTGCAGTCACCATCTGCAGTGATTTTGAAGCTCCCCAAAATAAAGTCAGCCACTGTTTCCCCATCTATTTGCCATGAAGTGGTGGGACTGAATGCCATGATCTTAGTTTTCTGAATGTTGTGCTTTAAGCCAACTTTTTTACTCTCCAATTTCACTTTCATCAAGAGGCTCTTTAGTTCTTTACTTTCTGCCATAAGGGTGGTGTCATCTGTATATCTGAGGTTATTGATATTTCTCCCGGCAATCTTGATTCCAGCTTGTGCTTTCTCTAGCCCAGCGTTTCTCATGATGTACTCTGTATATAAGTTAAATAAGCAGGGTGACAATATACAGCCTTGACGTACTCCTTTTCCTATTTGGAACGAGTCTGCTGTTCTACATCCATTTCTAACTGTTGCTTCCTGACCTGCAGATAGATTTCTCAAAAGACAAGTCAGGTGGTCTATTATTCCAATCTCTTGAAGAATTTTCCACAATTTATTATGATCCACACAGTCAAATGCTTTGGCATAATCAATAAAGCAGAAATAGATATTTTTTCTGGAACTCTCTTGCTTTTTCGATGATCTAGCGGATGTTGGCAATTTGATCTCTGGATCCTCTGCCTTCTCTAAATCCAGCTTGAACATCTGGAAGTTCATGATTCATGTATCGCTGAAGCCTGTCTTGGAGAATTTTGAGCATTACTTTACTAGCGTATGAGATGAGTGCGATTATGCAGCAGTCTGAGCATTCTTTGGCATTGCCTTTCTTTGGGATTGGAAGGAAACCTGACCTTTTCCAGTCCTTTGGCCACTGCTGAGATTTCTAAATTTGCTGGCATATTGAGTGCAGCACTTTCACAGCATCATCTTTTAGGATTTTAAATAACTCAACTGGAATTCCATCACCTCCACTAGCTTTGTTCGTAGTGACGCTTCCTAAGGCCCACTTGACTTCACATTCCAGGATATCTGGCTTTAGGTGAGTGATCACACCATTGTGATTATCTGGGTCATGAAGATCTTTTTGGTATAGTTCTTCTGTGTATTCTTGCCACCTCTTCTTAATATCTTCTGCTTCTATTAGGTCCATACCATTTCTGTCCTTTATTGAACTCATCTTTGCATGAAATGTTCCCTTGGTATCTCTAATTTTCTTGAAGAGATCTCTAGTCTTTCTCATTCTGTTGTTTTCCTCTATTTCTTTGCACTGATCACTGAGAAAGGTTTTCTTATCTCTTCTTGCTATTCTTTGGAACTCTGCATTCAAACGGGAGTATATTTCCTTTTCTCCTTTGCTTTTCACTACTCTTCTTTTCATAGCTATCTTGTAAGGTCTCCTCAGATAGCCATTTTGATTTTTTGCATTTCTTTTTCTTGGGGATGGTCTTGATCCCTATCTCCTGTAAAATGTTATGAAGCTCCGTCCATAGTTCATCAGGCACTCTGTTTATCAGACCTAGTCCCTTAAATCTATTTCTCACTTCCACTGTATATTCATAAGGGATTTGATTTAGGTCATACCTGAATGGTCTAGTGTTTTTCCCTACTTTCTTCAATTTAAGTCTGAATTTGGCAATAAGGAGTTCATGATCTGAGCCACAGTCAGCTCCCGATTTTGTTTTTTTGCTGACTGTATAGAGCTTCTCCATCTTTGACTGCAAAGAATGTAATCAATCTGATTTCAGTGTTGGCCATCTGGTGATGTACCTATGTAGAGTCTTCTCTTGTGTTGTTGGAAGAGAGTTTTGCTATGACCAGTGCATTTTCTTGGCAAAACTCTATTAGCCTTTGCCCTGCTTCATTCTGTACTCCAAGGAAAATCCTCATAAATGACACCAAATTTTTGAGAAGCTGCCTCAGAGAACATTTTTATCTTTTCATTCTCTAGTTAACAGGGCATGAAGATGACCATGGATGAGATTTGGACTGTCTGAAAGTCCCAGAGGGGGTTGAAATTTTATAATACAAGCATGAGCTCCAGAAATTTTAAGTGAATTATGGAAATAATTAATTTAATTTCTTGAATTATTATTCCTAGAATATATATTACATATATTATCAATTTATTGAATTATTAGTATATGCCACACATGGAATAAGATTTTACCTTTGTTTTGTGTGTTGAATCCTTTTAGAGTTTTCCTATGCAAAATTTGATCATCAGACCAGGGACATTGATATCACTTAAGAACTTTTAGCAAATGTTGAATCATGGGCACACTTCTATTATTTAACAATAGCCCCCTGTAATTCAGGTGACAATGTTTCAAGATATTATTTTAGAGGACTTGAAATGTTATAATGCTACATTAGGCACCAGTTCTATTAAAAATATCTACAGAAGACTGAGTTGTCCCTTCTCACTCAGCAATCATTATTTTGGAATTTGAGGGAGAGGAATAGGCTTTGGGTGAAGGAGTACAGAGAAAGAAGATTATGTTAAATTCTATTGAAAAATATCAGGTTAGCAAGATGAAAAGAAGTTTCACAATAACATAAACATTAAAATAAGCATAAATTTAACACAATTTTCAAAAGACAAGTTACTGTCTTAGTCAAGATGAAATCACCAAATGGAAAGAAAATAAAAGATTTCATAAATAGCCTTTCAGTACTTCATGCAAACATTCATTTGTGTAACAAAAGTGTAGAAACTTGATGGTACTACAACAGTAAGGTGAAAATGGGGACCAGAGAGCTGTGGAAACAAATTGAAAAAGAAAATTACAACAACACAGAAATAATAAATATATTCTAAATAGCACAAAACAGAGCAGATGTGGTTGAAAATGGAATCACTGACTCACTGGAGGAAAGACATATTAAAATTGTGTGAATACAGAGGAAAAAATGCAAGATCAAAGCAATTAGATCAATCACAATAGATGTTCCAGCAGAATTACTGTCATCTGCAATGTAGAAAATCCAATAGAATTCACAAAAATAATTCATCCAAAATGGATGAAATTTACCCAGAAATAAAGTTTTAAATATATCGGCAGAACAATAGAATACACAGTGTTCCAGAAACAATAGTTGCAAAAAAAATTTGTCCCTGGAAATAATCAGCTGATGTCATTGAAACTGAAGAGCTAAGTATTGTGTGGCCTATAAAGAAGGCAGAAAGTTTATGCATAACGAGGAAATTCAGAGAAGTCTCAGACTCAGCCATGAAAAACTGCAGTGGCAGAATATATTAGTACTGTAACTACAATAAAGTCATTATGCATGAAAGCTACAGAGTTCTGAAGAAATAAAAAATAAAATACCTAATACCCAAATAGATCCAAATATATGGATCTTAAATCTACTCAAGACCCATATACCCAAGAACTTTGTTATTCAAGCATGAATATATGACTCACTTTTTATACAAAATAAATTGAAAAAAGGAAATAAAACCATCACTAAGTCTTTCTGGGAAAAGAAAATAAACAAGCAGAGAGACAAATAAACAGATCATCTTGGACAATTAAGCCAGTCAAGTAACAGATGAAGGAAAGAATTGTGGAAATCCAAACCAAATAAATATAAACTTACTCTCTGTGCTAATGAAACTTTAAGTGAAAATACACATATTATGTCCATTAATAATGAAGGTTTGGGGTATGAAAAAATGTCCAGGACTTTGTAGGATATGTTATTTCAAATTGAAACCCCTAAACTTTCAGTATTTTTACAATGTTTACTTAAATTTTGAGATGCCTTAAGGAATAAGAATATCTTTAGAAGAACAAATATTTATACAAATACCATTTTAAACCTTTAATTTGCTTTCCTTTTTTCTTTGAAACTCAATCAAAATAAAATTTTATATAAAGCATAATTTATAGTATGTACCCTGTTTTAAATAAACTACCACCCTTTTTAAATTCTTTTTTCTTTCTTTTGCTTTCTTGCTTTGACTCCTTTTCTTTCTCTTTCTTTCTGTTTTCTATAGGTATAGCAAATCACCAGGGATGCAATCTATTTGATGATCAAAGTGCAATTTCTGGCTATTGTGTGCTTAAATTGTTCTGGGCATGTTTTCATGTTGCTTACATTTTAACAAAACAGTAATTATTAATAAAACAAAAAGATCTAAAAGAATGCATACCAAAATGTAAATGTCTCTTTTTGGTTGAGAATATTGGATTGAATGCAGACAGAAGACAAGAAGAAAAGAAATGTAAATTAACACTCCATAATATGTATACTGTGGCTTGCTGTGCTCAGTCATAGCTGACTCTAGGCGATCCTATGGACTATATCACTCTAGACTCTTCCACCCATGGTATTCTCCAGGCAAGAATACTGGAATACATTGCCATTTCCTCCTCCAGGGGAATCTTCCTGACCCAGAGATTGAATCTGGGTCTCCTGCATTTCCTGAACTGGCAGGCTGATTATTAACCACTGAGCCATTTGGGAAGCCCAATATTTATACTACTGTAACTAAATTATTACTAGCATTAAGTATCTTATTTAAAAAATAGAATGTTATTAATGACACAAAAAGTGTTTTTAATCTTTGTGTCTTATGTATTTATGAAATTGTCTGAGCACCTACAGAGACCATCAGTAAAACGCTTTGATTATACAAAGTTCAGATTTTTGTTTTTGTTTTCAGTTCAGTTCAGTTACTCAGTCGTGTGAGTTTTTGTGACCCTATAACTGCAGCACTCCAGGCTTCCCTGTCCAACATCAGCTCCCAGAACTTGCTCAAACTCATGTCCATAGCGTCAGTGATGCAATCCAATCATCTCATCCTCTGTCTCATCCCTTCTTCTTCTATCTTCAATTTTTCCCAGAATCAGGGTCTTTTCCAATCAGTCAGTTCTTCACATCAGGTGGTCAAAGTATTGGAGTTTCAGCTTCAGCATCAGTCCTTCCAACGAATATTCAGGACTAATTTCCTTTATGATGGACTGGTTTAATTTCCTTGAAGTCCAAGGGACTCTCAAGAGTCTTCTCCAACACCACAGTTTCAAAACATCATTTCTTTGTCACTCAGCTTTCTTTATAGTCCAACTCTCATATCCATACATGACTACTGGAAAAACCATAATTTGACTAGATGAACCTTTGATGGCAAAGTGATGTCTCTGCTTTTTAAAATGCTGTCTAGGTTGGTCATAGCTTTTCTTCCAAAAGCAAGCATCTTTTAATTTCATGGCTGCAGTCACCATCAGCAGTGATTTTGGAGCCCTAAAAAATAAAGTCTGTCATTGTTGCCATTATTTCCCCATCTATTTGCCATGAAGTGATGGGAGCAGATGCCATCATCTTAGTTTTTTGAATGTTGAGCTTTAAGGCAGCTTTTTCACTCTTTTCTTTCACTTTCATCAAGAGGCTCTTTAGTTCTTCTTCACTGTCTGCCATAAGGGTGATGTCATCTGCATATCTGAGGTTATTGATATTTCTGCCGGCAATCTTGATTCCAGCTTGTGCTTCATCCAGTCCAGCATTTCTCATGATGTACTCTGCATATAAGTTAAATAAGTAAGGTGAAAATATAAAGCCTTAATGTACTCTTTTGCCAATTGGGAACAATTTTTTTTTTTTTCAGTTCAGTTCAGTTCAGTCACTCAATCATGTCTGATTCTTTGTGACTCCATGGACTGCAGCATGCCAGAACTTCGTCTTTCACCAGCTCCCAAAGTTTGCTCTCTCATGTCCATCGATTCAGGGATATCATCCAAACATCTCATCCTCTGTCGTCTCCTTCTCCTCCTGCTTTCAGCCTTCAATCTTTCCCAGCATCAGGGTTTTTTCTAGTCAGTCAGTTCTTCACATCAGGTGGCCAAAGTATTGGAGTTTCAGCTTCAGCATCAGTTCTTCCAATGAATATTCAGGCCTGATTTCCTTTAGGATTGACTGGTTTGATTTACTTGCAGTCCAAGGGACTCTCAAGATTCTTCTCAAACACCACAGTTCAAAGCATCATTCTTTGCCACTCAGCTTGCTTTATAGTCCAACTCTCACATCTATACATGACTGCTGGAAAAGTCATAGCTTTGACTAGATGGACCTTTGTTGGCAAATTAACGTCTCTGCTTTTTAATCGATTTTTTTTTTCTGGAACTCTCTTGCTTTGTCGATGATCCAACAAATGTTGGCAATTTTATATCTGGTTCTCTGCCCTTTCTAAATCCAGCTTGAACATCTGGAAGGTCACTGTTCACATACTATTGAAGCCTTGCTTGGAGTATTTTGAGCATTACTTTGCTAGCTTGTGAGATGAGTGCAATTGTGTGGAAGTTTGAATATTCTTTGGTATTGCTTTTCTTTGGGATAGGAATGAAAACTTATCTTTTCCAGTCCTGCGACCACTGATGAGTTTTCCAAATTTGGCATATTGTGTGCAGCACTTTCACAGCATCATCTTTTAGGATTTGAAATAGCTCAACTAGAATTCCATCACCTCCACTAGCTTTGTTTGTAATGATGCTTCCCAAGCCCCACCTGACTTCACATTCCAGAATGTCTGGCTCTAGGTGGGTGATCACACCATCATGGTTATCTAGGTCATGAAGATCTTTTTTGTATAGTTCTTCTGTGTATTTTTGCCACCTCTTCTTAATATCTTCTGCTTCTATTAGGTCCATACCATTTCTGTCCTTTATGCCCATCTTTGCATGAAATGTTCCCTTGGTGTCTCTAATTTTCTTGAAGAGATCTCTAGTCTTTCCTATTCTATTGTTTTCCTCTATTTCTTTGCATTGATCATGAGGAAGGCTTTCTTATCTCTCCTTGCTATTCTTTAGAACTCTACATTCAGATGGGTATATCCTTCCTTTTCTCCTTTGCCTTTAGGTTGTCTTCTTTTCTCAGCTATTTGTAAGGCCTCGTCAGACAACCATTTTCCATTTTTGCATTTCTTTTTCTTGGTGATTGTTTTGATCATTTCCTCCTGTACAATGTCATGAACCTCTGTCCATAATTCTTCAGGGACTCTCTCTATCAGATCTCATCCCCTGAATCCATTTGTCATTTTTACTGTATTACTATAAAGGATTTATGTCATACCTGAATGATTTAATGGTTTTTCCCACTTTCTTCAATTTAAGTCTGAGTTTGGCAATAAGGAGTTCATGATCTGAGCCACGGTCAGCTCCCAGTCTTGTTTTTACTGACTGTATAGAGCTTCTCCATCTTTGACCACAAAAAAATATAATTGATCTGATTTCAGTATTTGACCATCTGGTGGTGTCCACGTGTAGAGCGTTCTCTTGTGTTGTTGGAAGAAGGTGTTTGCTTTGACCAGTGCGTTCTCTTGGCAAAACTCTGTTACTTTGCCCTGCTTCATTTTGTACTCCAAGACCAAATTTGCCTGTTACTCCAGGTATGTCTTTGCATTCTAGTCCCCTATAATGAAAAGGAAATCTTTTGGGGGTTTTAGTTCTAGAAGATCTTTTAGGTCTTCATAGAACTGTTCAACTTCAGATTCTTCAGCATTACTGTCTGGGGCATAGTCTTGGATTACTGTAATGTCGAATTTGACTATGAGGGCTACTCCATTTCTTCTGAAGGATTCTTGCCTACAGTAGTAGATATAGTATCTGAGTTAAATTCGCCCATTCCAGTCCATTTTATTTCACTGATTCCTAAAATGTCAATGTTCACTCTTTCCTTCTCCTGTTTGGCCACTTCTAATTCGCCTTGATTTGTGGTCCTAACATTCCAGGTTCCTATGCAGTATTGCTCTTTACAGCATCGGACTTTATTTCCATCATCAGTCACATCTACAACTGGGCGTTGTTTTCACTTTGGCTCCATCTCTTCATTCTTCCTGGTGCTATTTCTCCAGTCTTCTCCAGTAGCTGCCACACACTTTGTCTCCCTGGTCTGCTGCAGCCAGAGACCCTGTCCCACAGCAGGTTACTGCTAACCCCAGTCTCTATAGGAGACATTGAAACACTCAAAGACAGGTCTGGCTCAGTCACAGAGAGGGGCCACTGCTCCTTTCCTTTCCCTCAGGATTAGGTCTGATAGATAGAGTGCCTGAAGAACTGTGGATGGAGGTTCGTGACATTGTACAGGAGGTGGTGATCAAAACCATCCCCAAGAAAAAGAAAGGCAAAATGGTTGTCTGAGGAGGTCTTGCAAATAGCTGAGAAAAGAAGAGAAGATAAAGGCAAAGGAGAATAGGAAAGATATACCCATCTAAATGCAGAGTTCTAAAGAATAGCAAGGAGAGATAACAAAGCCTTCATAAGTGAACAATGCAAAGAAATAGTGTGAGAAAATAGAATGGGAAAGACTAGAGATCTTTTCAAGAAAATTAGAGATACCAAGGGAACATTTCATGCAAAGATGGGCCCAATGAAGGACAGAAACAGTATGGATCTAACAGAAGCAGAAGATATTAAGACTAGGTGGCAAGAAGACACAGAAGATCTATACAAAAAAGATCTTAATGACCCAGATAACCATGATGGTGTGATCACTCACCTAGAGCCAGACATCTTGGAGTGTGAAGTCAAGTGGGACTAAGGAACAAAGCTACTGTAGGTGGTGGAATTTCAGATGAAATATTTCATCCTAAGAGATGATGCTGTTAAAGTGTTGCACTCAATATGCCAGCAAATGTGGAAAACTCATCCGTGGCCACAGGACTAGAAAAGATTAGTTTTCACTACAATCACAAAGAAAGGCAATGCCAAAGAATATTCAGACTACCACACAATTGCACTCATTTCACATGCTAGCAAAGTAATGCTCAAAATTCTCCAAGCTAGGCTCCAACAGTACATGAACTGAAAAATTCCAGATGTTCAAGGTGGATTTAGAAAAGGCAGAGGAATCAAAGATGAAATTTCCAGCATTTGATGGATTATAGACAAAGCAAGAGAATTCCAGAGAAATATCTACTTCTGCTTCATCGATTATGCTAAAACCTTTGATTTTGTGGATTACAACAAACTGTGGAAAATTCTTAAAGGGATGGGATTACTAGACTACTTTCTGCCTCCTGAGAAACTTGTATGCAGGTCAAGAAGGAACAGTTAGAACCAGACATGGAGCAACAGACTGGTTTTAAATTGGGAAAAGAGTACGCCAAGGCAATCTATTGTTACTCTGCTAATTTAACTTCTGTCCATCATTCAAAATGCCGGGCTGGATGAAACAGGAATCAAGCAGGAATCAAGATTGCTGGGAGAAATATCAATAACCTTAGATATGCAGATGACACCACCCTTATGACAGAAATCGTAGAGGAACTCTAGTGCCTCTTGGTGAATGTGAAAGAGGAGAGTGAAAACGCTGGCTTAAAACTCAACATTCAAAAAATGAAGATCATGGTGTCTGGTCCCATCACTTCATGGCAAATAGGTGGGAAACAATGGAAACAGTGACAGACATTATTTTCTCGAGCTCCAAAATCACTGTAGATTGTAACTGCAGCCTTGAAATTAAAAAGGCTCTTGCTCCTTGAAAGAAAAGCTATGATCAATACCAACCTAGACAGCATATTAAAACACAAAAGCATTACTTTGCCGACAATGGCCCATCTAGTCAAAGCTATGGTTTTTCCAGTAGTCATGTATGGATGTGAGAGTTGGACCATAAAGAAGGCTGCATACCAAAGAACTGATGCTTTTGAACTGTGGTGTTGGAAAAGACTCTTGAGAGTCCTTTGGACTGCAAGGAGATCAAACCAGACAATCCTAAAGGAAATCAGTACTGAATATTCATCAGAAGGACTGATATTGAATCTGAAGCTCCAATACTTGGGCCACTTGATGTGAAGTACTGACTCATTGGAAAATACCTCGATGCTGGAAAAGATTGAAGGCAGGAGGAGAAGGGGACAACAGAGGACAAGATGGTTGGATGGCATCACTGACTCAATGGCATGAGTTTGAGCAAGCTCTGGGAGATGATGAAGGACAGGGCAGCCTGGCGTGCTGCTGTTCATGGGGTCTCAAAGAATTTGACACGACTGAGCTACTGAGCAATGGATCTTTTCTTCTGGCACTTTAAAACTACAAAGAGTTTTTCTTAAATCAAAATAACTTGTGAAATACTTCTTTTTTGAGCAAGATAGTGGAGGAAAGAAAACTGTAAAGCTGTGTATATTCTCTGAAAGATACTCAAGTTATAATTGGATACTTTTATTTCACTGAATTGAAATGAGCTTTTATTGGGCAATAGAAAAAACGTGGCTCAGCTGGAAAAGAATCCGCCTGCACTGCGGGAGACCTCGGTTCGATCCCTGGGTTGGGAAGATCCCCTGGAGAAGCGAAAGGCTACCCAGTCCAGTATTGTGGCCTGGAGAATTCCATGGACTGTATAGTCCATGGGGTCGCAAAGATCAGACATGACTGAGCGACTTTCAGTTTCAGAAAAAAACATAATTTTTTTTTCTTGACTAACGAACTATATATAATAGATATAATTGTAACCTCTCATGTGTTTTAACACATTCATTCTAACTACACTTTCTTATGTCATCCTTCACAAATAGCTGTTTTAAGAGACATATATATTTAGATTATATTTGTATTAAGCTACAGGCTCAAACTAATGCAAAAGATAGTAATTAATTTGAATTTACAGCTATACTTGGACACATATATTATGATGTTATAAGAATATACAACCATATAATATGTACATATTATTTAAATGAGAAGAAATTGACCTTTCTCATTTCACTTTCATTGAAAAATGAAATTCTGTTATGGTTGTTTATGTTTTACATAATTTTAGTTTAGTTTTTCAGGGCGGTTAATTATAATTATTGCAAATTGATTTTTGTTTAATTTTGCAGAACTAAATAAATGCAGCTAATATTTTTGGCACTGTATCTAACCCTTCTTAATAATGTATATTCCTTATAAAAGTTAAACATTATTATGAGTATGTTATTTATCTTGACTCATGTGAGCTCTTATCACAAGAATCTCATGCTTTATAAATAGATACATGTTATTTTTTTCAAACGTGAAGTAAACCATTTATTTTAGTTTAGACTCCTGTTGCATCGCCCCTTGCTACCGACAAAACATTCTTATGCAAGCATGGGCCCTTTTTACATAGCTCTAAAGACGGGCAGTTTGGAGGCCATGCTAACCGTTGTACAGAATGGGTGCTACTTTGTTACCTGTGAGATAAACCTATGGCTAGTTTATATATCTGTATTTTGTGGAAGTTCTCAAAATGATTTACAAGATAAGTGGTCTACAACATGAAGAAGATTATTACTAACTTCAGGATCTCACTACCCTCCATATTTATTTCTCTCTTTTGTTGCATACTTTTTGTCCTTTTATTTACACCTCTTCCTTTTTTTCCTCCATTTTCTCCTTCCTTATCTGTTTGTCTTTCCTACTATATCATCTAGGAATTGGCTTATCATAGAAATAACTGCAAAAGTAAATATATATTTTCCTCCTTAAATGTAAAGCAATGAAACGGCTTATTTGAAACTCAGGTAAACCTGAGGAATTCCTTTCCTATTCCAACTGGTATCTCTTCTCACATTTACGCATGTGTGATACCTTAATTTTTACAACGCACACTCTGTCTGAGCACAGAAGAGACAGTTAATTCTTCGGTATTTGAATATGTCTAGAGGGAAATTAAGAGACTGAAAGCTGTTTATTTGCAAAGTTTCCATAACAGATTCAGACTTCATTCAGTTCAGCTCCCTAGGAACTCAGAGTAAAAATTTAGCAAGGCTTTTATCTGATTCCGTAGGAATTACGTCTGGATTTTTTTTCCCCCTTATTTAAAGTGTGAAATTTTTGTGAAAATCTTACCTGACACAATCATATTTGCATCCAAATGACTAGTACAGCATCTGAACTGTGAGAAAATTGTTTGGATGAACAGTGAATTTCCTATTATCACTGTGGCATCATAATTGTCAAGAAATTTAAAAAAAAGAAAACCTCAAAATACCTAAGGAGGGGATTCTTCCCTTTAGGATCTCCTACATCTGATTTTAGAAGAGCAGCTTGGTTCAAATCCACCCATGTTTTCTTAGGATGCATGTACTATATATTTCTTTCTAACAAACATCTTTAAAATGGTTGCATGTATGTGTTTAGTCACTAAGTATTCAACTCTTTTGCAACCCCATGGACTGTAGCTCGCCAGATTCCTTTGTCTATGGGATTTTCCAGACAAGAATGCTGAAGTAGGTTGCCATTTCCTTTTCCATGTCATTCAAAAGTTTAGCATATTCAGTAACCAAAGCATTACTCTCTTGGGTACATTTTTAAATGTCTCAATCTCATGACCACTGATACAATATACTGAAGTATATTTCATGTAAGGAAAGAGGGGGAGTTTATCACTCAGACTCACTCTGATAAATCTTGAGTGACAAGATTATATGGCATCGAAAATATTTTATTCATTCATTCATTTATTTGCTCATTCATTTAATCTTTTTTTTTATTCATTTAAATACAGATTCTGGAATCTTTCTCATAGACAAAGCGTACTTTTGCTACCCAAATTACTGCAGAAAGCAGACTGTGTAGAAACTTGTATATTTTAATGGAATCATTTTTATCATTTTGCAAAAATTATATAGAAATTAATTTCATATTTTATAAAGTCCATTGTAAAGTAGTATAGGAAAATAGAAGAGAAAATGGAAATATATATCTAAAATGCAATGGCACTTACTTATATCATTTTTACAAGGAAAAGCAACTAAACTTTGATTTGTTGATGTTCTAATAGTCAAAAAGAGAGAGAGAGAGAGAAAAAAATTGAGACTTCACATAATCTATGTTTACCCTGAGCATCTGAACAGATGGTTGCCATCTTACTAAAGTAACATATCACAGCAAGTTCCATGGTATTAGGTGTTCTGAAGAAAGTAAAACTAGCATGATTAATTGAGCTCCATAACATGTAAAACATCTATTTCTGCTTTATTGACTATGCCAAAGCCTTTGACTGTGTGGATCAAATGAACTGTGAAAAATTCTTCAAGAGATGGGAATACCAGATCACCTGATCTGCCTCTTGAGAAACCTGTATGCAGGTCAGGAAGCAACAGTTAGAACTGGAAATGGAACGGTAGACTGGTTCTAAATGGGAAAAGGAGTAGGTCAAGGCTGTATATTGTCACCCTGCTTATTTAACTTATATGCAGAGGACATCATGAGAAATGCTGGACTGGATAAAGCACAAGCTGGAATCAAGATTGCTGAGAGAAATATCAATAACTTCAGATATGCAGATGACAGCACCTTTATGGCAGAAAGTGAAGAATAACTAAAGAGCCTCTTGATGAAAGGGAAAGAGGAGAGTGAAAAAGTTGGCTTAAAGCTCAACGTTCAGAAAACTAAGGTCATGGCATCTGGTCCCATCAGTTGATGGGAAATAGATGGGGAAACAGTGGAAACAGTGACTGACTTTATTTTTTTAGGCTCCAAAATCACTGCTGATGGTGATTGCAGCCATGAAATTAAAAGACACTTACTCCTTGGAAGGAAGGTTATGACCAACTTAGATAGCATATTTAAAAGCAGAGTCATTAGTCTTCCCACAAAGGTCCATCTAGTCAAGGCTATGGTTTTTCCAGTGGTCATGTATGGATGTGAGAGTTGGATGGTGAAGAAAGCTGAGCGCCAAAGAATTGATGCTTTTGAACTGTGGTGTTGGAGAAGACTCTTGAGAGTCCCTTGGACTGCAAGGAGATCCAACCAGTCCATCCTAAAGGAGATCAGTCCTGGGTGTTCACTGGAAGGACTGATGCTGAAGCTGAAACTCCAATATTTTGGCCACCTCATGCGAAGAGTTGACTCATCTGAAAAGACCCTAATGCTGGGAAGGACTGGGGGCAGGAGGAGAAGGGGACAACAGAGGATGAGATGGTTGGATGGCATCACCGACTCGATGGACATGGGTTTGGGTAAACTCCAGGAGTTGGTGATGGACAAGGAGGCCTGGTGTGCTGCAATTCATGGGGTTGCAAAGAATCGGACACGACTGAGCGACTGAACTGAACTGTACTGAAGCTAGATCAATCAAAGACCTCAGTGACTGCACATAGAAAAGAATACAGATTTTTAAAATAGAGTTAGTCCAAGAAAGTCAATGAGCAAATAACCAGAAACAGACAGCAACAGCAGTAATCCCTGAGAGGATGGACTGAATCCCAGAGTTACCTTATTATAGTATTTAAGATGCCCAGTTTTCAAGAAAATATTATAGGACACACAAAAACATTTAAAAAGTGTATCTTAAATACATAAATAAGCAGTCAATAGAAACTACCCTTGAGGAAGTCCGGACGTTGGAATTATTGTGAGAGTTAAGGCTTAGGGCCCTTTTAAGAAGGAGGTGAACATTTTCCTTCATGCTTTCTTTAAGCCTTGTGCAACAATGTATCTTGCCCAAGAACTGGCCTTTCTTGAGAAGCTAATGATCACACCACACAATGGAAATGTTTTTCTTAGGTTCTATGTTAATAGCTATAATTATAACAAATCTTACCTGGGAACCTATTTCTCAAGACTTCTCCCTGCTGATTACATAGCAACAGTGTATCTTGAGCAGAGAAGTTGCCTGGAAACCATTCTCCCTGGCTAATCTTGTGCCAAAGTTATCTCAGAATGAATGCCTTGGGAAAGGGTCTGGTGGAACTCTTACATCCTTGAAGTATTCTTTTTATCTATTCTCAGCACCCAGTTGAGAAGTGTATAGTTCAGTTCAGTTCAGTAGCTCAGTCGTGTCCAACTGTTTGTGACCCCATGGACTGCAGCATGCCAGGCCTCCCTGTCCATCACCAACTCCCGGAGATTACTCAAACTCAGGTCCATTGAGAAGTATACAAGCCTGCTTAAACTAGTGAGGCGGGTACTCTCCTACCCGCTTTTGATGTTTATGTGACGCGTGAAAGTTGCTCAGTCGTGTCCGACTCTTGCAATCCCATAAACTATATAGTCTATGGAGTTCTCCAGGCCAGAATACTGAAGTGAGTAGCAGTTCCCTTCTCCAGTGGATCATCCCAACCCCGGGTTGAACTCAGGTCTCCCACATTGCATGCAGATTGCTTTATCAGGTGAGCCACCAGGGAAGCCCTCTGCTGTCTATGTCAGAAGCTTTTTCTGTCACTTTCACTTTAAATAAAAATCTGCACCAAGCTTTGAATGATTGAGACCTGTCTGGTCCAGGAGTTAAATCTTCTCCTTTGGAGACCACAAATCCTGTGGCACCGTTCACCATAAGCTATTATTATGAGAGAGAGAATTTTAAATCACTATCACAAATGTATTCAAAAAGTAAAGGAAATTATGTCTTAAAAATGGAACTGTGAGAATGTTGTTTCACTGAGTAAAAATATAAATAAAACAATAGAAAATATTTTAAAATAAAGAAATAGAAATTCTGTGTTTAAAAGTAAATTTGAAATTAAAATTTTACAAATGGCTCAATAGCAGATTTTAGAACCAAAGCAGAAATAATCCTCAAAAAAGAGATCAATTGAGATTATCTAGTCAGAGAAACAAAGGGAAGTGAAAATATAGAAAAATTACAAAACTCTCAGTGACTTGTGGAGCACCATGAAGCTCATCAATGCATGAAAAATAAGACTCATAAAGAAATGGAGAAAGGGAGTAGAGAAATATGGCTGGATTCTTTTTTTAGTGTTAGTGAAAAGCTTTCATCTATATCTAGGAAGTTTAACAAACTGAAAGGAAGATAAATTCAAAGAGATATAGATCTTGAGATCTGCTATATAGCATAGCACCAATAGTTAACAACATTGCATTGTATATTTAATGAATTTTCTAGAGAATAGATCTTAAGGATTCTCACCATAAAAATGTATTATAATGCATAATAACTCACTAAAATATATTAATAATAAAGAAGACCAGAGGAAACTTTTGGAGGTAGTGGACACATTTATAATATAGTTTGTAGTGATGGTTTCTCAGATATATGCTTCTCTCTAAACATATCAAGTCATATAAATTAAATACATATAGCTTTTTGTATTCCAATGATCTCTCAATAAATTTCTTTTTTGTAAAAAAAGCACAGATCTAGATACATCATAGAAAAACTGTCAGAAAACAAGCAGAAAATATCTTCAAAGTTGTAAGAGAAAAATGATTTAATGGTATGAATCTTATCTCAATAAATGTTATTGAAACAAGAATGAATGTGTATAAGAGACCATAAAAATAGAAAACATTATAAGGAAAAAGTGTTTACTTGTAAGAGTTAGAAACATTAATGACATTTTTATTTGTTCAGAATGTTATTTTCATTGGGGATCAATGAAATCAAAGAATGGGGAGATCAGTCAAAGAATGACTGACATACTAATCAATTCAACTTAAAATCAATAATTTCTGAATTCACCTCTTTGGCTTTATGCATATACTGATTTCCTCTTTAATGAGAGTTAATTAAGCACTTCTCTCAGCCATTTGATGACCTCTCAGAAAGAGACAAAATAAATGAAAAGCAAGTAAATACCATGCTTAGAAGTGGAAAGAAAATGTATGTCTTTTAGAAAAGTGTCCTGGTGGACTAAAAATGAAATAATTCATCGAGAGTCAAGCGTTTTTCCTATTACCTTACAGTATGTTATTTTTCATGGTAAAAAGGGTTTTGAATTAGGCTACAATATCATAAACAGTGAGAAACTCTCTTTCAAAAGTACCTGGAAGATTTTCAACATGGAAATGGAGTCTAAACATAATATTTAGAAAATAGTTGCTTGCCTCCAAATCAAACCAAAATACATCTATCTTTTAAAGACATACTGCTTTTGAAGTTCTCACATTTTAGTTTGAGAAAATTTCCTTTTATAACTATATTCTAGTAGACTTGAGGCACAAAACTGAGAGACTATTCTACAGATTGAATAAATCGCCAATTCCTAAGCCATTTTTGACAATTCACTGGACATTCACAATGGAAACTGTATCTTAAATCTTTTTAAGGACAAATTCATTTTTATGGAAAAAAAGAGAGACAAGTTATACATTTTTTCAGCATTCTTATTGTGAACAGTAAAGTACTAGACATAAAGGCTGCAATAGCATAGATGAAGTTTAAAGTTGAATGCAAAATTAGATTTTAACATCAGACACAGATCTAAGAAGCCAGGGAATTAAAATAAAATTATCAGTATATGTATTTGTTTAATTTACAAGTATTTTAAATAACAGAGTCTCTGTAGTGATTAAACACTCTTATTTACTAAAGTAAATTGAGTTGACATCTAAATATTTACTTATAGATGATTAGAAAAATTAACTGCTTCTACCCACTGGAAAAAAAATGCAAACACTTTAAAAAATTCCATGTATTTTCTAATGTTAATTTTTCACCATTGGACAATGATATTGATGTCCTTTCTCAAGTAGATGGCTATTGGGGCTAGATTAGCTAATTTCAAATTTATTTACACTATGTTAAAGATATAATTGTTATTATTATTATTATTATTATTTTTAATGTGTAACAAACCACTCAAACTAAGTAAACCAGCTCTTCCACTCTGGGCTTGATGTTGTTTTGTGGAATGGTAAACACACACAAAAAAACCTGAAGTTAATAAGTACAGGACCTGGTATAGTGCCTCCTTCAGGCAAATGGTGTAGAAAATTAAAATCAGCCAGCATACCGCATACACTTGTTCTTTCAGCAGCTAAGCAAAAATGGGCACTCGGTGGTACCTGGGGCTACACTGACATTTCCACAGTAAGAGTAAAGTCCACTGAGACGTCTTAAGAGTGAAAAAAGGAAGCTCCGCTATTTAAAGAATATGTTACATGGACTAAAGCAATTAATTTACATAACAACAGCATAAGAACAAAAATCCTAGTGAATTAAACCAACAACTATTTTATTATAATTTATAGATGCAATGTTCTAATTCATTTCAACCAATTTAACATTAGTTGCAAGTCATTTTTTATCACATTATATATTGAAGATAAATGTTTTCCTTGAAATGGGTGCTGTTATTCCTTCAATTTGTGCATATTAAAAATAATAACATTATATATTGAAGATAAATGTTTTCCTTGAAATGGGTGCTGTTATTCCTTCAATTTGTGCATATTAAAAATAATAGTTAAATGATTTCTTCCTTTTTTTTTTTTTTAAGGAAAAACATCATAATGAGTGGATGAAAAGTGGAAGACACATTTACATGCAAGAGATGTTTTGTGAAAGTCTGTGTTTCCTTAAGAGGAAATAATTTTAAAGCAAACAAACCGCCTTGTTATTTTGATTTAAAATATTCCATTTAAAGTCATTACATTGGAAAATAAGAGAATTGCCAAGGGCATTAATTAAACATTAGAGAATATTAAGTTAAAGATAAAATAAGTTACATGTTACAGCAAATATGTATAACTGCTAGAAATATAGCTCTATA
The DNA here is from genome assembly GCF_054371585.1 of Giraffa tippelskirchi. Lineage (NCBI taxonomy): Eukaryota > Metazoa > Chordata > Mammalia > Artiodactyla > Giraffidae > Giraffa > Giraffa tippelskirchi. The sequence continues at coordinate 47,082,842 of NC_137282.1, read as the reverse complement.
CTACTTGAAAAAAAGTTAATTTGTAAGCATACTCTAGTCTTACTGGGAATTAATGGATTGAAAGGTTATCTCTTTTCTACTTAAATGAATTCATCATGAAATAATAGCCAATATGACATCCATTAATAAGCCAGGTACTAATATCACAGAGGAATAGAAAATGAACCGTCTTCAGACTAGCGTGAATCATAGCTGCTTGAAGGCAGATATTTGCACTAAAAAGCACAACATGGATGCAGAATCAACTAAACAAGTTTTACTATGAGCTGCATATTTTGAGTAAGACTTTGGTTGTATATTTTTTAATGGGACTGTATGCCTTATACTTGTATATTTGTAATGATTTTATTTACATACAATATTGGAAGCCTCATTTTATTTCATTTCATGTGAAAAGACATATGCTAAGTGTTTATCAGATGGCTTTACACAATCAGGACATCTCTGATACCTCAGTTGGTAAAGAACCCGCCTGCAATGAAGGAGACCGCATTTGGATTCCTGGATCGGGAACATCTGCTGGAGAAGAGATAGGCTACCCACACCAGTATTCTTGGGCTTCCCTTGTGGCTCAGCTGATAGAGAATCCACCCGCAATGTGGGAGACCTGAGTTTGATGCCTGGGCTATGAAGATCTCCTGGAGAAGGGACTAGCTACCGTCTCCAGTATTATGGCCTGGAGAATTCATGGTCTGTATAGTCCATGGGGTCACAGAGTCGGATAGTACTGAGCAACTTTCACTTTTTACACAATCAAGTTTTAGTAAATTATCATGGCACTAAAGTTGTAACTTTAGTGCATAAAAGGGTAACATTAACTAAGAGACTGGTAGTTGAGGCACTAGATAGGTTACATTTTGAAACTATCTTCCATTTGCTTATTTTAGCACACATATGCTGTCTTTACACTTCATATTTTCCACTAATATGTTTCTAGCTATATGCTGAATAGCATTTTTCTGGTTTTGAAAAAGACATGCATTGAAAAATATTATGTAACATACTGAATACTTACACATTTCAAAAGACTCAAAAGTAATAATAACACACTTTCGAGATTTGAATGCTACTGAGCTAAGTTAAGAAACCGCATGCTTTAAAACTGATTATTCACTACAATGGATTTAAGGCATTTTGAAATATCGCATTAATTTTTATAACCTATTATATTGTCTAGAAACTCACAAATCTTCATACAGTGGAATGCATTTTTTTAATAAAGTGATTTTCAGCAGCTAGAACATTCATAAAATGTTTATGCTTCAATCGAGGATAGGAACACAGGTTTTGGGTAATTCTAAAAATGTATATATCCAAATTAGAAAAAGGCCTTTTATTAATAAATGGTCACAATTTTGACATTCATTTGATTTAAAGGATTTGCTTTACTTTATTTATTTTTTTTTTTATTAAAGGAAAGGGCGCAAGGGCCCCGCCAGCGGCCACGTGCCCTCCTCCGGGGACGCAGGGAAGGGACACACGTGCGGTCGCGTGCGGCAGCGGCGCCGCCGGCCCCCCGGCCCCGCGCTTCGCCCCCCGCAGAGGGGACGGCGGAGCCGCCCCAGGATTTGCTTTATACAATTATGATGACACAGCCTCTAGCTTTTCAAAGTCTGGGGAAGATAAGGCAATTTTAACTATAATAGATGGTTCAGAGCAAGAAATCTTGTATTTCACCAAGTCATTAAGTGAAGCACAGAAACATCATCATATGTGATGTAGAAATGCAGTGTTAAGTAAACAAAAAAAAACAGTAAATTTCCATGACTGGTCCAATATTTCTGGGATACTTTATTTTACTCAAGTGTATTAAATTTTTCTTAGATGGATTTGCATATGATGCGCTCCAAAATAATTTGATAATGTAGATTTTTATATTTTACTTCCTTTAGGAGAAGAGATTCATTGAACACAGTCTTAAAATTATTTAAGCCATTTAAAAGTTCAAACCAAAACTATCAATATTGAGGCCTTCTGATCTGAGATGGGTAAAATCTTTAAATTTTATTTATCTATTCATTTTACTCTTATGTTTACTTTCCTTATAATGTTAACAATTTTATTTCATTTTTAATATCAAAGACAAAATCTGGTCTTTAATATCCTCTTCAAAAATTAGCTCTTCAAAAACATACAGCAGGCGTAGTGCTAAATAAATGAGATTCCTAAAAACACTGAAGTGATTATTAAGACTATTACTTTTTAAAAGAGTAAATATCTTCAAATTTCAACAACTTCATTTTTATAGTTCTTGAAAAATTTGGTCAACTTTTTAAAAAAGTTTCTTCAATTTCTATCCCAATAATAATGAATTAAACATTAACATGCCTGCTGCTAAGTTGCTTCAGTCGTGTCCAACTCTGTGCGACCCCATAGACGGCAGCCCACCAGGCTCCCCCATCCCTGGGATTCTCCAGGCAAGAACACTGGAGTGGGTTGCCATTTCCTTCTCCAGTGCATGAAAGTGAAAAGTCAAAGTGAAGTCGCTCAGTCCTGTCCGACTCTTAGGGACCCCATGGACTGCAGCCTACCAGGCTCCTCCATCCATGGGATTTTCCAGGCAAGAGTACTGGAGTGGTTTGCCATTGTTCTCTCCATTAACATGCCTAGATCATGCCAAAATAATAAGTGGAACTTTTCTGAGAGTTATCTTTTACAGTTTGTTTTTTTTTTAACATTACTGAGTACTTCTTATATTTATCTTTTTCTCTACTGTTATCTGAGTGTCTTCTGCCCTGCCCACAGTTTTTATTACACTGCATGCCTTTTCTTACTGATTTCAAAGAATTTATGTGTTATTATTATTATTTTTTTATCTTACATTGGGAACTGGTTTTATTTTAGTTCCTGGGTATGATTCAAAGATTTATACTTATTTCAGTAAAGACAATGTGGTTTAGGTTATTCCAAAAGGTAAATTCAAATCAAGTCATTATTGTTGACTGAGTGATAAATAGTATTTTTGTGAATTACTGACATATAGATATTGCTTCATATATGATTTTTGGATACCAGATATTAGGGTATTTAATATATCCATAAATTGTGCAACATATGGATACATTCATTAATTATACCTTTTTATTATGACTCTGATCTTGGATGTCAATATCCAGAGTTATTGACTAAGATTTAGGGAATATAATGTCATTTTATCAATAAAGAAGTGAACACTTCTAAAAGTGAAATCATGAGAAAACTGGTCTGCAGAGATTTTATGTTAAGATAAGGCCTCATTTAATGTCTCTCTGCTCTACTACCATATGCTAGGAGGTATCCAAGAAAATCCATGAGAAACCTGTATGCTGGTCAAGAAGAAACAGAACTGGACAGGAGACAACAGACTGGTTCCAAATAGGAAAAGGAGTACGTCAAGGCTCCTTTTTTTCCTGTCACCCAGCTTGTTTAACTTATATGCAGAGTACGTCCTGCAAAATGCCGGGCTGGATGAAACACAAGCTGGAATCAAGATTGCTGGGAGAAATATCAATAACCTCAGATATGCAGATGACACCAACCTTATGGCAGAAAGCGAAGAAGAAATAAAGAGCCTCTTGATGAAAGTGAGAGGAGAGTGAAAAAGCTGCCTTAAAACTCAACATTCAGAAAACTAAGATCTTGGCATCTGGTCCCATCACTTACTGGCAAATAGATGTGGAAAAATTGGAAACAGTGACAGACTTTATTTTGGGGAGCTCCAAAATCACTGCAGATGGTGACTGCAGCCATGAAGTTGAAAGATGCTTGCTCCTTGGAAGGAAAGCAATTATCAACCTAGACACCATATTAAAAAGCAGAGCTATTACTTTGCCCACAAAGATCCGTCTAGTCAAAGCTATGGTTTTTCCAGTAGTCATGTATGGATGTGAGAGTTGGACTATAAAGAAAGCTGAGTGCCAAATAATTAATGCTTTTGAAATGTGGTGTTGGAGAAGACTCTTGAGAGTCCCTTGGACTGCAAGGAGATCCAACTAGTCTATCCTGAAGGAAATCAGTCCTGAATATTCATTGGAAGGACTGATGCTGAAAGTGAAACTCCAACACTTTGGTCACCTGATGCGAAGAACTGACTCACTAGAAAAGACCATGATGCTGGGAAAGATTGAAGACAGGAGGAGAAGGGGACGACAGAGGATGAGATGGTTGGATGGCATCACCGACTCAATGGACATGAATTTGAGCAAGTATGGGAGTTGGTGATGGACAGGGAAGCCTGGTGGGCTGCAGTCCATGGGGTCGCAAAGAGTCAGACATGACTGAGTGGCTGAACAGCAACATAAACTGTCATAGATACAACTCTAACCTACAGCCTCTTCAACAACAAGCCAAGGAGACCGAACCACACTCGTTGCCACAGTCCATAATGCTGCCAACTTCCAGGTTTTCTGTCCTCACTGATAAATTGGGTTGAACCAGAAAAAGTCAATTGTGGCATACAACCAACACTTAAGATGCCACACTTCTAATTAGCTGGTTTCCAGCTGCCCGCACCAACAACCTTCACATAAACAATGCCTATCAATATAAAGCTTCCCACTCTCTTGGCTGGCTTTGAATCTCTGCAAAACACAAATAATGGTGGCTTACTCAGTCACAGTAGAAAGTTATGAATAAACAGCCTCTGGGTTTTTTTCATGTTCGGATAGTGTTTACTTTCTTGGAGACTTCACTGAGACAAGGTGTGCGTCAAGTATCATCATGGCTCCCAGACACATGTAGGTGTACATGTAGTGTACATGTAGTTATACATGTAGGTCTCTCATGCATTACTGATAATGGCTTGATAAGTTTGCTGGTAATACAAGTGTAGGGGAGAAGACACATTTAAGAGATACTATTAAGATGTTACTTAATGAAAATGAACTAAATATAGCAATTATGATTTGATCATTATCACAGATCAGTATCCAATAGGTAATATAAAAGTAAAAACAAATTACAGGGACTTCCAGGAAAAGTTTAATGTTTAAAGTGTTTATGAGCAGTGCTTAAATATAAAAGTTGTAAAAATCTGAAAAGAGATTCATAGTCCCCACTGTAATAGCTTGCATTTGAAGACATGGACTTAGATAATGCCATTCAGATACTACAACTCAGAAAATGTGTGGATATAAAAACGGTAAAGGTCTGAGAGATGACCTGAGGATCAACCTATAAAACATGGATGGCAGAGAAGATTGCATTAAATAAATAGAGAAAGAAAATCCACAGAAAAAAGCTAAGTTAGAACGGTGTCACCAAAGTCAGCAATACAGACAACTTTGAAAAAAAGAGAAGGTTGAACTTTGTCAAATGTCACAGACAGGATTAAGTAAGATAAGAATGAACAAGAGAGATCTCGGATGATATTAGTGAGCTCATATGCATTGGTGTGATGGGAGTGAAAGCAGGAACATAATCAATTAAGGATTACCAACACCACAAGCGGGCAGCACCAGAAAATGGGACTTTATAAAGAGACAGGTCAAAACCGTGAGCAGACTGCACATCTCAAAAGAGAATTTAATTAATGTAACTTATGGCATATCAATAAAGTGGTATCCTATATGGCATTTAAAATTCATGTTGGACAAGAAAATTCACTAATGTGGGGTTATGTTGAAATATATTAATAAAAAATAAATATAGTTAGATATATTTCTCATTTCAAAAGACAAAAATTTTAGATTGGCCAAAAGTTCATTCTCATTTTCATACCATCCTGAGTGAACTTTTCATACCATCTGAATGAACTTTTGGGCAACCCAATGACTTTGTGAATCTGTCTATAAAAACGGTATTAAGCAGCATTCTCTCTTTGCTGAGAAATGCTTTTTTATATTCATAGAAAGAACGTTGCTTATTTTCAAAACTATGTATGATGATCATATAAAGATTTTTAAAATAGAAATAAAACTAACAAACATGGAATATTTAATGATGAGGGAGATAATTATAGCCTTTTTGCTATTTTTAATGGGGAAATATATTGCAATTGAAACAAAATTTATATGTTAGTTTCCAATTTTATATATTATGACAGCTGTGCAAACCATGCAAAGCAGGATATAAAATATTTCCATCGTCCAAGAAATTTCTGTTTGTTGCTGTATAGTGCATTCCTCACTTTGACCAGCGATATTAACATCACAGATCAATTTTTTCTTTTTTTAAATGGAATCACAGATTATGTACTATTTTAGTCTTCGTTGTATAGCTCAGCATAATGTTTTAGAGATTAACTTATGCTATTATGTGTACACAGAGTTCATTTTTTAATTGATCAGCAATATTCTGATATATGAAATACCAAAATTTGAATATCTGTTCTCCTAGTGATAGATATTTGGTTAGTTTCTAATGTTTGGCTGTTTTGATAAAAGCTGTTGCAAACATTGTTATATAATTTTTATAAAGAATAAAATATTTTTTCAAAGTTGTATACAATTTTCCACTCCAGTCATTAATGCATGAGAATTTCATCTGTGTCCTATTTTTGTCAACTGTATTATAAATTGCTTTGCTTCTAGACATTGTAGGGTTTTTAGTCTTTGTTTCATTGACAAGGTAACAATGTTGGTAAAATTTAAGGTACTAACTGATCATTTCTCTATCTTCTTTTGTAAAGGGTTTTTCATTATCTGTGTTTAATTAGATCTTTACATATTTATTATGGATTTGTAGGAGATTTGAAAATAGTTTATACACACGATTCATTTCTGAGCTATATGAATTACAGATGACTCTTTCCACACTTGTAATTTGCCTTTTCTTTCCTAAATGCTGTCTTTTCATAAACTGGCAGATTTTATTTTTGCAAAGTCTAACCGTCATTTTTAGTGATTAAATTTTTCTACGTTAAAAAAAATCTTATTTTATCCCAAGTTGTGAAGATAGTTTTCCCTGTGGAGGCTTTATGGTTCTAGTTTATCCTTTTAAGCCTATAATCCATCTTGAATTAATATTTTTATTAAGCTTAGTAGATATCAAGATCTTTATTTTTTTTTTCTTATGACTATACAGCTCTTCCAAATCATTTGTTAAAAAGAGACCTTTCAAGCAAATATATTTTTTGACTTTAATCTATTTTTGGACTCTCTTCTATTTATAAATTTCCTTTTTCTATTAGTACCAGTCTCTAAATTAATGTATCTTCCTTGTAAGTCTAAGGTAAACTAAGTTCAGGTAAACTAAGTTCTCCAAATGTGTTCCTTAAACATTTCTTTGATTATTTTGGGTATTTTAGGTCCTTTACTTTTCAATCAAGTTTCAGAAAAAACAATCACTTGGGGGATGAAGAGTGAAAAACATTTAACATTTTAATTGGGAATGTGCTAAATTATTAAATACATATAAAGAGGTTTGAAACCTTAATAGTACTGAATTTTTCAATGCATGAGCACTTATCTCCCAACTAGTTTGGATTCTCTTTAAGATATGCCAGGTGTTTTGTAGTTTTTTGGCAGTTTTGATATTTTTTCATGCAGATGTCTTACATATTCTATGGTGGATTTGTTGTTAGTTATGGTTCTTTTTGATGATATTTCAAAATAATATTGTGTGTATGTACATAAATCATATATATAATTCATATATAAAATTGTATATGTTATGGATATAATGTCATATTACAATTGCTTGATATAGCATGTATATGTGTATATTATATGTATAGTGTAATGTATATATGTGTGCTTTCCTAGAGGCTCAGTGGTTAGCAACCCGTCTGCCATGCAAGAGATGAGGGTTTGATACCTGGGTCGAGAAGATCCCATGGAGAAAGAAATGGCAACATACTCCAGGATCCTTGTCTGGGAAATCCCATGCACAGAGGAGCCTGGTGGGCTATAGTCGATGAGGTCACAAAAGAGTTGGGCATGATTTAGCAACTAAAGAACAAGAACAACATGCATATAGAGTTTCAGCTCAGTTCAGTCGCTCAGTCATGTCTGACTCTTTGCGACCTCATGTACTGAAGCACTCAAGGCCTCCCTGTCCATTATGAATGCCCAGAGCTTGCTCAGACTCATGACTGTCGAGTTGGTGATGCCATCCAACCGTCTCATCCTCTATCAGCCGCTTCTCCTCCTGCCTTCAATCTTTCCCAGCATCAGGGTCATTTCCAATGAGCCAATTCTTCCCACCAGATGGCCAAAATATTGGAGCTTCAGCTTCAGCATCAGTCCTTCCAATAAATATTCAAGATTGATTTCATTTAGGATTGATTAGGTTGATCTCCTTGCAGTCCAAGTACTCTCAAGAGACTTCTCCAACACCACAGTTCAAAACCATCAATTTTTTGGCACTCAGCTTTCTTCATAGTTCAACTCTCACACCCCTACATTACTACTGGAAAAACCAGTACTCAAAGTAGTCAGCTTTGACTAAATGGACCTTCACTGGCAAAGGAATATCTCCACTTTTTAATATGCTGTCTAGGTTGGTCATAACTTTTCTACCAAGGAGCAAGCTTCTTTTAATTTCATGGCTTCAGTCACCATCTCCAGTGATTTTTGAGCTCCCAAAATTAAAGTCTGTCACTGTTTCCACTGTTTCCCCATCTATTTGCCATGAAGTGATGGGACCAGATGCCATGATCTTAGTTTTCTGAATGTTGAGTTTTAAGCCAACTGTTTCACTCTCTTCTTTCACTTTCATCAAGAGTCTCCTCAGTTCCTATTTGCATTCTGCCATAAGGATAGTGTCATCTGCATATCTGAGGTTATTGATATTTGTCCCGGCAATCTGGATTCCAGCTTGTGTTTCATCCAGTCCGGTATTTCGCATAATGTACTTTGCATAGAAGTTAAATAAACAGGATGACAATATACAGCCTTGACGTACTCTATTCCCAATTTGTAGCCAGTCCATTGTTCCATGTCCAGTTCTAACTGTTGCTTCATGACCTGCATACAGATTTCCCAGGAGGCAGGTAAGGTGGTCTGGTATTCCCATCTCTTGAAGAATTTTTCACAGTTTGTTGTGATCCACACAATCAAAGGCTATAGCATAGTGAAAGAAGTGGATGTTTTTCTGAAACTCTCTTGCTTTCTCGATGATCCAATGGATGTTGGCAATTTCATCTCTGTTTCCTCTGCCTTTTCGAAATTCAGCTTGAACATCTGGAAATTCTCGGTTCACGTACAGTTGAAGCCTGGCTTGGGGAATTTTGAGCATTAATTTGCTAGCATGTGAGATGAGCGCAATTGTGCGGCAGATTGAACATGCTTTAGCATTGCCTTTCTTTTGGATTGGAATAAAAATCGACCTTTTCTAGTCTTATCATCACTACTGAGTTTTCCAAATTTGCTGGCATATTTAGGGCAGCACTTTCACAGCATCATCCTTTTGGAGTTGAAATAGCTCAGCTGGAATTCCATCACCTCCACTAGCTCTGTTCATAGTGATGCTTCCTATTGCCCACTTGACTTCACATTCTAGGATTTCTGGCTCTAGGTGAGTGAGAACACCATCATGGTTATCTGGGTCATAAAGATCTTTTTTTGTATAGTTCTTCAGTGTATTCTTGCCACCTCTTCATATTACCTTCTGCTTCCGTTATGTCCATACCATTTCTATCCTTTATTGTGCCCATCTTCACATGAAATGTTCCCTTGGTTTCTCTAATTTTCTTGAAAAGATTTCTAGTCTTTCTCATTCTATTGTTTTCTGCTAGTTCTTTGCATTAATCACTAAGGATGGCTTTCTTATCTCTCCTTGCTATTTTTTGGAACTTTGCATTCAGTTGGGTGTATCTTTCCTTTTCTTCTCTGCTTTTAGCATCTCTTCTTTTCATAGTTATTTGCAAGACCTCCTGGAACAACCATTTTGTCTTATTTGCCTTCCTTTTTCTTGGGGATGGTCTTGATCACTGCCTCCTGTACCATGTCATGAACCTCCATCCATAGTTCTTCAGGCACTCTATCAGATATAATCCCTTGAATCTGTTTGCCACTTCCACTGTATAATCACAAGGGATTTGATTTAGGTCATACCTTAATGGTCTGGTGGTTTTCCTTGCTTTCTTCAATTTAAGTCTGAATTTGGCAATAAAAAATTCATGATTTGAGCCACAGTCATCTTCCCATCTTGTTTTTGCTGACTTTATAGAGCTTCTCCATCTTCAGCTGCAAAGAATATAATCAATCTAATTTCAGTGTTGACCATCTGGTGATGCCTATATGTAGAGTCATCTCTTGTGTTGTTGGAAGAGGGTATTTGCTATGACCAGGACATTTTCTTGGCAGAACTCTGTTAGCCTTTGCTCTGCTTCATTCTGTACTCCAAGGCCAAACTTTCCTGTTACTCCAGATATCTCTTGACTTCCTACTTTTGCATTTCAGTCCCCTATGATGAAAAGGACATCGTTTTTGGGTCTTAGTTCTAGAAGGTCTTATAGGTCATCATAGAACTGTTCAACTTCAGCTTCTTCGACATTAGTGGTTGGGACATAGACTTGGATTACTGTGATATTCAATTGTTTGCCTTGGAAACAAACAGAGATCATTCTATCATTTTTTAGATTGCACCCAAGTACTGCATTTCAGACTCTTTTGTTGACTATGAGAGCTAGTCCATTTCTTCTAAGGGATTCTTGCCCACAGCAGTAAATGTAATAGTCATCTGAATGAAGTTCACCCATTTTGGTCCATTTTAGTTTGCTGATTCCTAAAATGTCGATGTTCACTCTTGCCATCTCCTGTGTGACTTCCAATTTACCTTGATTCATGGACCTAACATTCCAGGTTCCTATACAATATTGTTCTTTACAGCATCAGACTTTACTTCCATCACCAGTCACATCCACAACTGGGCATTTTTTTTCACTTTGGCTCCATCTCTTCATTCTTTCTGGAGGTATTTCTCCACTCTTCTCCAGTAGCATACTGGGCACCTACACCAACCTGGGTAGTTCATCTATTAATGTCATATCTTTTTGCCTTTTCATACTGTTCATGAAGTTCTCAAGGCAAGAATACTGAAGTGGTTTGCCATTCCCTTCTCCATTGGACCATGTTTCGTCAGAACTCTCCACATGACCCATTCATCTTGGGTGGCCCTCCATGGCATGGCTCTTAGTTTCATTGAGTTAGACAAGGCTGTGCTCCAAGTGATCAGTTTGGCTAATTTTCTTTGATTATAGTTTATATATGCATTATTTTATGCTATATACAAGTATTTGCTGAAAGCTACCCTTTGTCTGCAATGAGCAACATAAAATATAGTGCCCCAATATCAGAACAGGTGAATAGGAAATAGCAATAAAAAATGTTGCTTAGAGAAAGCAGGAAAATACTTCAAACATGAAGAGGCACTGAGAGTAAACAAAATGCCTACATATCTCTTTCAAATGGAATCTGGAATGTCCTAGCTTTAGCTGAATTTTGTTCCTAAATTCCTCCAGGATGTAAGGTATTTCACTGAATTTCTGTATTAACCTACAACACAGGTTTTGGCCTGTAACCATGTCTGATAAACACGATCTGACATCCAGAGCTTAATCATGACAGGATTTGATTTATGGCAACTGTCTTTTCTACTTGATGAGCATCCATTTCTCTCAGACCAAGACAACTTAGCAGACTTCAGGGTCAGTAAAATTTTCAACATATTTTCTCTCTCTCTCTCACACACACACACACACACATTTCCCCCTCTCCTTTTATTATTCAAATTTGAAATAAAACTAACAATTTGTAAATAGTTATAGACAGTTATAAAGAAAGCTCCCTAATCCCACTGCTTTTCCACTTACAGAATCCTCCATTTTGGGCTTCCCAGGTGGCTCTGTGGTAAAGAATCCATCTGCCAATGCAGAGGATGAAAGAGGAGGGTTTGATCCCCAAATTCAGAAAATCCCCTGGAAAAGGAAATGGCTCCAAAATTCCTGTCTGGAAAATCCATGGACAGAGGAAACTAGTGGGCTATAGTCCACGGGATCAGACAGGACTGAGCATGCACACACACGTATATGCACACATTCTCAATTATTTCTGCATTGCAAACAGTATATTTTGATTTTTGTTGTCTTTAATTTCCCTTTCTTGGTGAAACTTTTGTCTATGTATAAACAAAATTATAACTTACTTATTTATCATTGTTTATTTTTCAGATACATCTTGGTACTGGGTATTTAAAATAACCAAAAACATTGAAATAACAATAGACACTAAGAATAAAACAATAAAATTCTTGGTGTCAAATAATGCAAAATACATAAGAAAATTTAATTAATTAAGATCATACTACATGACTCATCTGTGAATGAATATTTATGATGACAAAATATACACATCACCTTGGTCAATATGTCCCTCTCTCTTAGCATAAGATTTATGTGATATGTGTGGTGAGGATAGAGGACCTGGAGAAGGAGCCAAATCTTTTATCCCCATATTTGTGCCAAAAGATATACATGAAAATTAAAACGAGCATATAATCATTTTGCTTTGAATATGGAAATAAAAACCAGAATAAATAGTTAAAAGTTGGCTCTCCTAATATAAGACAATTAAGAATGTAAAGGAATGGGAGGAGGTTACCTGAAATATTAACATTTTACATTGTATAATGTTATATTTAAGTGAATAAATAAAAGCTGTAAGACAAAAAAAATGCTATAGATTTGTAAAATGTGCAAATAAATGCCAAATTTTGACTAAATTATATTTTTATAGGTGGGCATGAAACAATAAGACATGGCTAACAAAGTATCAATTTTCTCACATATTCAGACATATTTTTATTTTGGAATGATAGGTGAGATTTGGGGCCATCTATAAAGCACCATATATACAAATAATTGTAGAAAACATCAGTGTTCATTCCAATATCAAAGAAAGGCAATACCAACGAATGTTCAAACTACCACACAATGGCACTCGTCTCACACGCTAGCAAAGTAATGCTCAAAATTCTCCAAACCAGGCTTCAACAGTACATGAACTGTGAAAGTCCAAATGTTCAAGCTGAATTTAGAAAAGGCAGAGGAAATAGAGATCAAATTGCCAACATCTGTTGGATCATTGAAAAAGCAAGAGAATTCCAGAAAAACATCTACTTCTGTCTTATTGACTACGCCAAAGCCTTTGATTGTGTGGATCACAACAAACTTTGGAAAATTTTTCAAGAAATGGGAATACCAGACCACCTTACCTGCCTCCTGAGAAATCTGTATGCAGCTCAAGAAGCAACAGTTAGAACCAGACATGGAACAACGGATTGGTTCCAGATCGAGAAAGGAGTATGTCAACGCTATATATTGACACCCTGCTTATTTAAATTATATTCAGAGAACATCATGTGAAATGCCAGGCTGGATGAAGCACAAGCTGGAACAAAGGTTGCTGAAAAAATATCAGTAACCTCAGATATACAGATGACACCACTCGTATGGCAGGAATCAAAGAAGAACTAAAGAGCCTCTTGATGAAAGTGAAAGAGGAGCATGAAGAAGCTGGTTTAAAATTCAACATTCAGAAAACTAAGATCATGGCCGCTGGTCCCGTCACTTCATGGCAAATAGATGGGGAAACAATGGAAACAGTGACAAACTTTATTTTCTTGGGTTCCAAAATCACTGCAGATAGTGACGGCATCTATGAAATTAAAAGATGCTTGCTCTTTGCAAGAAAAGTTATGACCAACCTAGACAGCATACTTAAAAGCAGAGATGTTACTTTGCTGACAAAGGTCCATCTAGTCAAAGCTATGGTTTTTTCAGTAGTCATGTATATGAGTGTTGGACTATAAAGAAAGGTGAATGAACACCAAATAATTGATGCTTTTGAACTGTGGTGTTGGAGAAGACTCTTGAGAGTCCCTCGGACTGCAAGGAAAGTCAATACTAAAGGAAATCAGTCCTGAATATTCATTGGAAGGACTGATGCTGAAGCCAAAACTCCAATACTTTGGGCACCTGATATGAAGAACCGAGTCATTGGAAAAGACCCTGATGCTGGGAAAGATTGAAGGCAGGAGGAGAAAGGGATGACAGAGGAAGAGATGGTTAGATGGCATCACACACCCAATGGACATGAGTTTCAGCAAGCTCTGGGCATTGATGGTGGGCAGGGAGGCCTGGCATGCTGCAGTCCATGGGGTCCCAAAGAATCGGACATGACTAAGTAGCTGAACTGAATTGAACTGATAAAACACCATATATACAAATAATTTTGTTGTCTGAGAAGACTCTTGAGAGTCTGCTGGACTGCGAGGATATCAAACCAGTCAATCTTAAAGGAAATTAACCTTAAACATTCATCGGAAGGACTGATGCTTAGCTGAAGCTCCAATACTTTGGCTACCTGATGCAAAGAATGGATTCATTGGAAAAGATCCTATGCTGGGAAAGATTGAAAGCAAAAAAGAAGGGGCAGCAGAGGATAAGATGATTAGATTGCATCACTGACTCAATGGACATGAGTTTGTGTAAACTCTGGGAGACAGTGCAGGGTAGGGGAACCTAGTGTGCTACAGTCCATTGGGGTCCCAAAAGTCGGTGACCACTTAGTGACTGAATAACAACAAATAAATCACCATGGTCTATTATGGGGACCACTTCTGTTTTTGAATATCTGATTGTGTTCCCTTCGTACTTGCTCCCGTACTCCAGACTGCTATGCCTCATAAGCTACCTGTTCTAGATTTATGATACACAATCTAGGGAGTGGAGGTATATCCTGATGAAATTTTTGTAGAAAGGCATTCATCTTTCCTCTTGAAAGTGCCATTATCAAGTTCACAAGATTTTGAATGACTTTGACCTAAATCAGTGATATATTTACAAGAAGAATTTAAAGTCCTTATCTCTCTGAGTGTTCCCAACAGTGAGAGGGTCATTTTAGGACTATTGCTGACTCTTTCCCTTTCCAATCCAACTCCTGAACAAAGTGAATATTTCTTTATCTCATATTTGTCATACATCTTTTTACAATTTGTCTTTCAATATTTTATGCAATAAATCATTAACACCTCGGCAACAATAAAATCTGATAGAAAATATGTTAATCATAAATACATCCCTATGTTAATATTTTGATATAATCTTAGTCCAATTTTTTCTTTTTCTCTCATTATCAATAGCTATTTGACACATTTTATATGTATTCATATTGGCATTTAATTATCTAATTTTTTGCAAATAAGTATACCTTCCTTTCTGTCCAATTTTGTATCTGGTGGTATCAAAACATGTGAGGAGTTTCAAATAGATCTTATTAAGTATTTTGTCATCTGCTTTATTCTTATATCTTTAAACCTACAGAATCTTTGTTACACTTGTTCTTTAGTCACTAAGTCATGTCAGACTCTTTTGAGACCCCATGGACTGTAGCCCACTAATCTCTTCTGTTCATGGGATTTCCCAGGGAAGAATACTAGAGTGAGTTGCCATTTCCTTCTGCAGGTGATCTTCCCAACTCAGGGATCGAACTCATGTCTCCTGTGTTGGCAAGGAAGTTCTTTACCACTGAGCCACTGGGGAAGTCCTCATCTTTGTTTCACTATCTGTTGGCATTAGAAGGACTTACAATTATAGAGCAATGTTTGATCGTTTTCCTCTACTCCTTTGGTTTTAACAGAGCTTCTAACAATAGTCATCAAAAAGTATGTTTGCTCATCATCCTTTCATTTGATATTCCATGTTTATCCACTTAGCACCTTTTCCAAGATATAAATCTGTTTCCTCCAATCACACTACTAATATGTTCTTTTTTAAATTGCTTCAAGATTTTCACCTCTTCATACCAAAAATATAGAGAGAGCTCTACATACATCAGACTATTGCTATTTCATCCCATTACCTCCTTTTTTCCTCTACTGAATCCTGTTTAAGACACTATGATTCATAGTTCAGAAAAACAATTCTGTTGCTGCCAACTACTAGTACAACAGGTTGAACTGCAAAGATAGATTGCATGAATCATAGATGTTACCCAGCCCCATTGTTTTCCGTGAGAAGCGGGAAGCCTATGAGACCTGCCAAATTTGTCTCTTTTTGTCTTGTTTTGTTTTTTCCTTTGCTTCAGGATGAATTTTGGCTTTAGAATAACAGTAATGCGTTGGTCACAAAGAGAGACTTTTTAATGTTGAAACAACTGCGTTTGGTATTCCTTAAATCACATAGGTTATCTGAGTATTCTTCCTCTATCCAGCCACATCCTATGAACCCATAAATGCTATGTTGTTTATTTATAATATGAAGATATCAGCCATATCAAGATAAAGTACTTTTGTAGACAGAGTACTTTCCACTATTAAATACCATTAGCGTGTTTGAAGGGAGGTCTGGTTCAAATCATTAAAATATGGCTCCAAGGTCTTTTTTCCTGTCTTCACTAGCAGGAGGCAATAGGTTCAGAACTGCTGCTTTATGTATTTACTCCTCACTGGACTTTTATTTTCCCTACTGCAATGGGATTTGGAAAATATTTTTAAATACTCAGAACACTGATATAAAGTTAGTCTAGTTCTTGGTCTGTCTCTCATTCATTAAATACCAAATATGGACTTCTGTTTAAGAAGAAACACATACTCATGAAGATATGAACTCCGCAGTCATATGCTCTGGATTTAAATTCTGTCTCTGACACTGACTACTTGGAGAAAATTTGGGCAATTTGTTAATTTCTCTTACTTTGTGTGTGTGTTAGTTGCTGTCATGTCCGACTCTTTGTGACCCCATGAACTGTAGCCCGCAAAGCTGCTTTTGTCCATGGAATACTCCAGGCAAGAATACTGGAGCTGGTTCCCATTCCCTTCTCTAGGGGATCCTCCTGACTCATGGATCGAACCGGGGTTCGATCGAACCCCATTGCAGGCAAATTCTTTATCTTCTGAGCCACCAGGGAAGCCCTTGTCTTACTTTAGTTCCCTCATTTATCAGTTGGGGTATTAGTGTCAACTAATACATGAGGTCATACTTCCCTGGTGGCCCAAACGGTAAAAGCGTCTGCCTACAATGCGTGAGACCTGGGTTCAATCCCTGGGTCTGGAAGATCCCCTGGAGAAGGAAATGGCAACCCACTCCAGTATTCTTGTCTGGAGAATCCCATGGACGGAGGAGCCTGGTACGCTACAGTCCATGGGGTCGCAAAGAGTCGGAGACGACTGAGAGATTTCACTTTCACTTTCTTAATAGTGAGGTCAGTGTGAATACTAAATGAAACAATGTAAATAAAGTCCTTAGAAGTTGTACCATTAATTTTAATTTCCATGAATGTCAGCTCTCACTAGTTGTTATACCCCAGTGATGTACACCATCTTGTGTTCAAATTTAAATAATTGCACCCATTTCTTGGATGATATTCATTTTCAAGCCCTTCATTTGCCGTCAGGTTTGCATTTTAGTTACTCTTATGATATATCCTGGTCTATTTTTCGTGTCTTTATTTCTTCAGAGAACCATAGGTTTGTCCCTAAGTGTATAGCATTTGGATCTAACCAAACCCTTGGATGACAACACCAAACCCAAGTCTTAAGCCAAAATTAAAACACTGAGTTTAATCATTGAATAAATATATTCAATAATATAAAATGTTTTTACCCCTTAACAGTAGATTTACATTTCTCCTTATATTGCTAGGAGAAATAACAAGCAGTTCAGCTTTGCAGTTAGAAACCAGACTCCTTTCAAATTGCATATTCATTTTGGAAGATTGTCAATCTATATTGCAGATAGTCACTAAATTAATTCACTTGGGTCCTGATACAGCAGTGTTTGCTCAGGCAAAATTTCTGCCTGAAGTTCCATTGACTCTGAGGTCAATAAAGTCTTTGCATACATAAATCCTGATGATTCAGGTCTTGAATAAGTATCTTGCAACTTCTCTCAGTGCAGTTCCTTCTAGCAGATAGCCAAATGTATCTTGTGAAAGATTTCAATTGACTTTTTGAAGACAAGCATCATTCCCTGAGCAGAACACTTGAAATTAAACAAAATAGACATACTATTCTTTCAAAATATTTTTTCAATTATTAACTTGTAAATATTATGTATTTATAAATAAATAACAATATAAATTAATAAATTGTAAATAAGAGGTGGCAAGAATACATAGAAGAACTATACAAAAATTATCTTAATGACCTGGATAACTACAATGATGTGATCACTCATATAGAGCCAGACATCCTGGAGTGTGAAAGCAAGTGGGTCTTAGGAAGCATCACTATGAACAAAGCTAGTGTAGGTGATGGAATTTCAGATGAGCTATTTGAAATCCTAGGAGAGGATGTGGTTAAAGTGCTGCACTCATCATACCAGCAAGTTTGGAAAACTCAGCAGTGGCCGCAGGACTGGAAAAGGTCAGTTTTCATTGCAATCCTAAAGAAGGGCAATGCCAAAGATTGTTCAAACTACCACACAAAATTGCACTCATTTCACATTCTAGCAAAGAAGTACTCAAAATCCTTCAAGCTAGGCTTCAACAGTATGTGAACGAAGAACTTCCAGATGTACAAGCTGGGTTTCAAAAAGAAAGAGGAACCAGTGATCAAATTGCCAACCGTAGCTCAACTCTGATCATGGGATCTCTCATTCACTAGTAGGCAACCTTGAGCCTTTCTCATGTTTGGACAGGGCTAAAAGGCAAACAGCAAAAATATGCATGGCATTTGAGAACTAAATTCAGAATTGGTCCATTGTCACTTTATACATTTTTGTACAGCAAGCTTTAAGATTTATCACCATGGAAACAGCTCATTGGTTTTTCTTTAAACTTTTATGTTCTCTTAAATGATTCAGAGGGAAGCTTCCCTTGTCCAGAGGCTGTGCCAAAGTTCATGGCCATAGACCTGAGTTGGTAGGTCAAGAATTTCTCAATCATAAAAACTAACAGCTTATAAAGCATTAACAGGTAACTGGGAAAGTCCTAAAATTAAAAAAAAAAATGGGATAAGAAAAGCAGAGATAAAAGAAGAAATAAATTAGTAAAAACTAGAAGCTAATGCAATGAAAATGTAAGTAATAGATTTACTTGTATCACTAAGTACTAATAATAGGCATAAGGAAGCAAACAACCTCAGATTAAAAATAAAACTGTCAAAGACAGAACAATATGAAAAAAAAATGGGATTTTGCAGCTGTAGTGAATAGATTTTCTGTAACATAGAATCAAATGACAAAGATTAAAAGTTTGAGAAAAGATAAGACCTCTAGATTATCAATCAAAATTGACAT
Organism: Giraffa tippelskirchi; assembly: GCF_054371585.1. Lineage (NCBI taxonomy): Eukaryota > Metazoa > Chordata > Mammalia > Artiodactyla > Giraffidae > Giraffa > Giraffa tippelskirchi. The sequence continues at coordinate 47,063,683 of NC_137282.1, read as the reverse complement.
TTCAACAACTGCAAAGATGTGTTATAGAAAGAGAAAAACATAAAAATTGAAGAGAAGAAACTCATCACTTAAATTCTATTCTGTTTTCTAGAATTACAAAGTTTTCAAATGAAGAGGACAGTTATTGCCTGACACAGTGAATTATAAAGACTCTTTCTCAAAAACCATTGTGAAAATTCTGTAATAACAAAGATAAATAATAGATTCTAGAAACATTCAGTAATAAACCACAAGAGAAAGCAAATAAAAAGATATCCTGACAAATGAGAATTCGGCTGTATTAGACTTTATAACATGCATCACAGTTGAATATCTATGCTACTCTATTGTTAGTTACTTGAGATTGGCAGATTTTTGATTGTTTCACTATTGAATTCAAAATAATTCACACTGTTTCTGAAGCAATATATGCCATTAGTAAACATTTATTCAAAACACTTAATGTTTGAAATGGACTTTGGTAATAGGCATGTAGTGTAGGTATAAGAATCATTCTAACCAGGATGTATGAAAGATCACATTTTCTGTTTATTTATTTATTTTCGACATGTCCTGTAGCATGTGGGATCTAAATTCCTGGGCCAAGGATCGAACCTGCTCCCTCTGCATTGGAAGCTGAAGTCTTAACCACAGGGCCACTGGGGAAGTCTTAAGATTGTATTTTCAAAGATTGTCTGTACTTCTACTTGCATTCATGATGCTCTTTGTCATTATAATCTTACTATTCCTGCACTAAATGTTGGAATCTATCTTTTTACTCTCTTGAATCCAGTCAGTCTCTGAGAGTACTTTGACCAATGTAATCCAGTAGAAGTATCAAATCCAGGGATAATTCTTAACTAGTCAGTTTCTGCATCCTACTGCTTAAAACTCAGGAGTCATGCAGTAAGGGCTTATAGTTTGTACGAAAGGTTATATACAGGTTATCTGTTAAACAGTCTCTAAGGAATTCTCAGCTAAGAACCAGCCATATGAATGAACCACCTGGGAAGATGCCTGATGGCCATAAAAAGAATGTAAAATATTTGGCAATGACATTGGTACCAGACAGTTTGCAGAAGCAAGAACGACCTCAGGGAAATTGATGGATGATAAAAGGACACTGAAATAGGAGGCTGGGAGGATGATAATGTGCCTCTGTGGTGGCAGAAAGCTTATCAAAACAAATGCCTATGATAAGATAAAAAAGAAAGGCTAACTTTATGAGCCTATGAATTAATTTCAAGAAGTTGTTCGGGTGAACTGATTTCTTGTAGCAATGTTTAAAAAAATATAGACAGAAATAAGCTGAAAGCAAAACCTTTCAATAATTTAGACAATTTTAGAGTATATACAGAGAGACTTGGAGAACCTTTCCATTAGCCTAGATATTCTTAAGGTAAAAAATTAAATGAGATGAAGACTCAGATTCAGGATTTACAAGTAAAAATTTGCCTCAGAGTAATTTTGAAATGAAGTACCTCACTGTGAGCACTTTAACTAAGGTCCCAAAAGGATATAACATCGTTCCTTGTAAACTTTTTCTAGATAGATTATCTTTTGAAACTAGTAAAGGCATGAAAAAAAGAATACAGTAGTGTTTGCTTAAACCTGAAAATAGCATGACATTATGAACCAATTATATGTCAGTAAAAACTAAAAATTAAATTTAAAAATTTAAAAAAAAAATGGAGGACTCCATGGGAACTGTTGTTGTTGCTGTTTTTCAGTCCCTAAGTCATGTCCAGCTCTTTGCAACCCCCTTGGACTGCAGCACACCAGGTTCCTCTACCCTTCACTATCTCCCAGAGTTTGCTCAAATTCACATCCATTGAGTCAGTGATGCTCTCTAAACATCACACCCTCTCCACTGTCTTCTCCTTTTGCCTTCACTCTTTCTCAGCAACAGGGTCTTTTCCAGTGTGTTGGCTCTTCGCATCAGGTAGCCAAAGTATTGGAGCTTCAGCTTCAGCATCAGTCCTTCCAATGAATATTCAGGGTTGGTTTCCTTTAGGATTAACTGATTTGATCTCCTTTCAGTCCAAGGTATGCTAAAGAGTCTTCTTCAGCACCACAGTTCGAAACCATCAATTCTTTGACCCTTAGACCTCTTCATGGTCCAACTCTCATATCTAACACTTCTTCCTTGGGTACCCGGTAAAGACTGATAACTGTTGCTACTGATCCTGATAATCATATCTGAGGTCTATTTTGTTTGATGGTGTACTTAAAATAATATTACTAATAAACCTCATGCCTGCTATAAAAAAAAGAATATTAAGGGAATACATGTGTCTTACATGGTCTTTGATACATAGAGTGACTTCTAAATGATCTTAAAGACATGCCTAATATACTCTCTAGGACTTCTAATTGGTTTATAAAAATCTTAAAGAGGCTGTCCTGTGGCACCATGCTTCATAGCCCAATGTCTGAAGGGCTCATGTTATAAAGATTTAGGGGGCTTGACTTTTTGTTTCACAGAGCCAACTATCAATTCTCTTGTACTAGCAGAAGTGCCAGTAGTATGGACTGGAAAGTGTAAGGGTGGTCAATGTCAAAAGTAAATTTAGGATTCACAACCTCTTGAAAGTAAGAAGAAAGTTGAGAAAGATACCTAGCTAAAAGTATAGGATTTTTTGTTTGTTTGTTTGTTTGTTTTTAATTGAAAGAAAGAGTCATTAAGAGTGCAGGATAAGTGCTCATGAAGAAAACTCCCACAAAGCAGGACTAATCTCTCATCAAGAATCTAGAAATTTATACTGAGCTAGATTTTAGGATTTCTGTGAAACAGTGACAATGTAGATTTTTTCATCCCCTACCCCCATTAAAGGAAATAGTCCTTGAAGAAGGCAATGGCACCCCACTCCAGTACTCTTGCCTGGAAAATCCCATGGACGGAGGAGCCTGGTAGGCTACAGTCCATGGGGTCGCACAGAGTCGGACACGACTGAGCCACTTCACTTTCCCTTTTCCCTTTCATGCACTGGAGAAGGAAATGGCAACCCACTCCAGTGTTCTTGCCTGGAGAATCCTAGGGACGGCAGAACCTGGTGAGCTGCCGTATATGGGGTCGCACAGAGTTGGACACGACTGAAGTGACTTAGCATAGCATAGCATAGCATATGAAACAGTGACAATGTAGATTTTTTCATCCCCTACCCCCATTAAAGGAAATATTCCTTGAAGTTATTGTTTCCTTGTACTACCATGTATGTTGGAGGGGGTGAGCTTTTTTACTTTCCCTTTTGTGCACTGATTTTTGGATAAAAAATAACCATACTTGAGTGAAACTTTACTCTGAACAGGGTATGATTTAAATTTCAAGATTCTGGACATCTGGTTGATGCCCTAATAGCTTCTTAATCTGATTGTGGTGCTATAACAAAATCACAGACTGACTGGTATATAAGCAACAGACATTTATTTCTTTAAAGTTCTGGAATCTAGGAAGTCCAAGGTCAAGGCACCAGTAAAATTTGGTTTCCAATAAGGGCTCACTTCTTGGTTTACAGATGACCATCTGTTTGCTGTGTCCTCAGATGGCAGAAAGGGCTAAGGATCTCTGTAGAGTCCCCTTTATAAAAGCACCAATCCTATTTATGAGGACTCCACCCTCTTTACCTAATTTCTCCCAAAGTTTCCACTACCAAAAGCCATCATATTGGGCGTTAGGTTTCAAAATATGAATTTTAGGAGAACACACACATTCGACCACAGCATTCAGGATGAGAGTTTAAGAGTCTTATGAAATGGGATAGCAGTATATTGTATAAGAAAATATTGAGAACTGTACCCAGAAGGTAGACTGTGGAAGACTATATTTTCTAAAGATCCCTATCACAAGGTTTTCGATGTGTCAAGAGATGGATTGTCTGTCTCTAGTTTTTGAATTTGTCTGGGGCCTGCAAATGTTTAAAAAACATTTGCTGTGCCAACACTTTAAAGACATGGGAGTTGCCATTTCCTTCCATTTTGTGAGCCATGCTGTGAGAAGCCCAAGGCATATATAGTGACTTATGTAGACATTTGGTTTGACAGTCCCTTTGTTTCTCCTCAGTATCAACTAGCATCAACTGGGAGACAAGTCAATGAGCCATTTTGGATTTTGCACCAGAATTATTTTTTTTATGGTTTTGGAGACATATATTCAAGAAATAAAACAATGAGAAATAAAGTTTTTAGAAAAGGAATCAATTAAACTATGGAAAATCTAATAACTTTGATAATAGTTCTTTACGTATCATATTTCTTAGAATAAAATGGAAGCTTTTTTAAAATTTATTATGAGAATGACAGGAACAGCACTGCATTTGCGGAAAACCATACTATGAGTGTTACACGTGATGAAGAATCTCTTAAGCCTTAATAAGAAATTTGTTGTTCAGTCGCTCAGTTGTGTCCAACTCTTTGCGACCCCATGGACTGCAGTATGCCAGGCTTCCCTGTCCTTCATCATCTCCCAGAGCTTGCTCAGACTCATGTCCATTGAGTCAGTGATGCTATCCTTCCAACCATCTCATCCTCTGTTGTCCCCTTCTCTTCCTGCCTGCAATCTTTCCCAGATCAGGGTCTTTTCTCATAAGCTGGCTCTTTAAATTTCCCTGGTGGCTCAGTGAGGAAATGCCTCCATTTCTAAGTATAGACTGTAGGCAAACACCAACAAATGCCTCCATTTCTAAGTATGGATTGTAGGCAAACACCATGATTTTGTTTTGTTTTCCTTTTTTCAAAAGTATGATGTGAACATATGTCTTCACATTCGTGTATGTACAGAAATCTATTATTAATTATATAATTAATAAAATATTCCATAGTACTAAAGGTTTAGGTTGTTACACTCATTCACATTTTTTTAAACTTGTAGTTATCATGTCTATCACTAATTTCTCAAATAAAATAGGGAGTAATATTTTATTTGACTATTCAACATTTTCCAAGAATCAGAAACTCATCCTAAGGCACATATTTTGTTTCAATTTTTCAAGTATATTTTTAAGAGTATGCTCACATATTAAAAGTAAAGCTATAAGAAATTCTGTTTAACTACAAACACTAAGTTTTACTATCAGGAAGTTGTTTCAAAGTATAGAGAAAGCTTTCAGACAGAAACTTTGAAAAAAACATAAATAAAAGTTTTGTCACACTTTTTTGGTTAAATCATGATAATTTGGATCAGAAAATATAAAAAAACACATTTATAATTATCAGATTATTTCTCTTCCTATTTTATTAACACTCTAATTACTTTAGCCAACTTAGTAACCCCTATATTCTAACTAGGGCAATTATTCTGCTTGCTATTTAGTTACTGCTATGTCTATTAAAAGAGTGATGTTGAAAGAAACTATTATTTAATTTTTTTTACTTTTCTTCCATAATCAGCAGAGTACATTTTTCTAGTCCCCATTAGCATAAAAAACGTTGAATATGCTTGTCCCAGTAGAAAATGTTAAGCTTAGACAAACAAAATAATATTCAGTTATTTCAGGAAATGAGAATTTCAAAATACTTTATTTTAAGCACAATTTTCAAAAACTACTGGGAGTAAATATTTGATGTTTGCAAATCTCACTTTCGAGCAAAATTAATATGCTCTTTTGTTCTTAATTTTGCCACTTTGATATGTTTTAAAACATTCAAGTCTCTAATGATCTTAATTTTGCTGAATATTTTGATAAATACTGCAGAATGCATTATTACTTTAACAACCATTAATCAACATGAGAAAATATTACTTTTACTCAATATATATGTCACCTCTTGTTGTTTTAATGCCTTTATCACATACTCAACTTAAAAATTATTTCAATGTTTCTAAATTAACTAGTCTATTAATATAACTTTTTTTCTTATGTCAAAATTGTCCTTTTTCTCCTTACTGTGTCTCTGCACATGTAAACATGTATCAGTGTTATTCACATTTTGAAACTGATTTTATTAAATATTGCTTGTTTTGCTTACTTTTTTAAAAAGTGGATTTTACTTTTAGAGCAGTTTGAGATTCACAGCAAAGTTGAGTGGAAGATACACAGACTTCCTATATCTCTTGCTCACCACTACATATAGGCCCCCAGCCACCAACATCAGACATCAAAGGTGTACATTTGTTGGAACTGATGAATCTATCAATACACTGAAATATCATTACGACAAAAAGTCTAATACTGTAAAGATCACTATCAGTGTCATACATGCCCCAGGTTTTGACAAATATTTAACTGCATATATCTACAATTATAGTATCACCCAGAATAGTTTCACTACCCTAAAAATTCTCTACTGTGCCTATTTACCACCCAGCCTGCTCCTGGAAACCACTGATCTTTTACTGTTTGCATGTGTGTGTGTTCTTAGTCGCTCAGTCGTGTCCGACTCTTGTGACCCCGTACACTGTAGCCTGCCAGACTCCTCTGTCCGTGGGATTCTCCAGGCAAGGATACTAGAGTGGGTTGACATTTCCTGCTCCAGGGGGTCTTCCCAACCCAAGAATCGAAACTAGGTCTCCTGCATTGCAGGCAGACTCTTTACTGACTGAGCTACGAGCAAAGTCCTACTGTTTGCATAGTTTTGCCTTTTCCAGAAAGTTGTATGGTTGGAATCACAAAGTATAATACTCTTAAAATTTGCTTCTTTGACTTAGTAATATGCATTTAAAGTTCTTCCAAGTCTTTTCAAGGGCTGATAGCTCATTTCTTTTTAATATTCAATAATATTCCATTGTCTGGTTTAACCACAGCTTATTCAAATTTGCATACTGAAGGACATCTTGGTTGCTTCCAAGTTTTGACAGTTATGAATAAATCCACTATAAACATCAGTGTGCAACTTTTCTTGTGGATAAATGCTTTCAACTGTTACACGCTGTGCCATTTTGCATTCCCACCAGCAATGTGTAAGTGTTCCTGCTGTTCCTCAGCCTCCCCAGCATTCTAATGTTTTCAATGTTCCAGAGTTTGGCTATTCTAATAGGTGCATAGTAGTATCTCACTGTTTTAATTGACAGTTCTCTAACGACATATGATGTAGAGCATCTTTCCACATGCTTATTTTTCATCTGTATATCTTTTCTGGTGAGGTGTCTGTTAAGATCTTTGGCCCATTTATTAGCTGGGTTGTTCATTTTCTTATTGCTGAGCTTTAAGAGTTCTTTGTATATTTTGGGTAATGCTACTTTATCATGTAACTCTATTGCAAATATTGTCTTCCTTTCTGTGATTTGTCTTCTCATTCTCTTGACAGTATATTTTTCAAAGCAGAAGTTTGCAATTTTAATAAAATTCACCTGATCAATCCCTTCTTTTCCGGATCTTGCCTTTGCTGTTACACCTAAAAAGTCATTGCCTAATTCAAAGTCATCTAGATTTTTCTTATGTTATCTTCTAGGAGGTTTATGTTGCAGCATTTGACATTTATGTCTATAATTCATTCTGAATTAGTTTTGTGAAAATGGAATGTCTATCTAGATTCATTTTTATTATGTGAATATTCAGTTTTTCCAGCATGATTGTTGAAAAGACTATCTTTTCTCCATTGTATTACCTTTGATCCTTTGTCAAAGGTCTATTTCCAAATGTGCTGTTTTGGTTCACTGGTTTATTTGTGTATTCTTTCACCAATAGCATATTACTTTGATTCCTATTGTTATAGTAAAGTCTGATAGTCTCAGTTCTTTTTGTTTTTCTCTTTCAACATTGTGTTGGCTATTCTGGATCTTTTGCCTCTCTATATAAATTGTATAATCAGTTTATCAATATCCATGAAATAACAAACTTAAAATGAAATTTAGAATCACTTTCACACTTCCTCCCATTAGGACATAAAATGTAATCATACCTACCCATATGGTATTTTGAGAATGGTTTCTCTCTTTTCATTTTGCCAAACTATTTAAAACTTTGGCTGTCTCTTAATGTATCTAAACACTCTTTTGTAACTAAAACAAACTGTTTCATTCTATTCAAAGTCCTGAAACTTTTAAGATTTTTCTACAATAGTTTTGTGGTTTATTTATACTGTTGTAGTCTATTTGGAATCCCAGACATATATACAACAATAGGCAGGTCATTTAAGATACTAGCTTACTGCCCAGTTTACAGGTGTAGTTGATATCAACAGGGGCAGTGAATGAGGTTGAGTGTCTCCTGATCTAGTAGTTTCTCTTCCAGGAACATGGACTCCTTCCAGGCACTGTGCTCTGCTCACTAGAAACAGTGTTGCCTAGAAAACCTTCTGGATCTCACATCAACACTTTTCAGAGCAAGGAAAACTTACGTATATGTGAATCTCCTACCAAATCTACTAATGTTTGGGGACTTTATCCAGAGACCATGAAATGCTATCATCAAGTAGACTGTCTAGAGCCATTTGCTTTGCTTTTGTACCCAAACTTTGCTATTTATTGGTTAGGGCACCTTGGGAAACTTAATATACATCTTTGTATCTCAGTTTCATCCTTTATAAAACAGGGTTTAGATGCATTAATGGATGTCAGATTTTTTTTTATCTGACAGTGTTTGACAAAAAGCAGGCACTAAAAGCACTTACTATCATTTCACTGGTTGAGTCAATATAACAGAGTTGAGTGAGAAAAAAAGAATGAACCATAGGAGATAAAGGTAGAAAATGATCTTTCATAGGGAAATAGGGTGTAACTGAAACTCTTCCATTTGCTTAGTCTTCATGAAAGAAATGTGTTGGCATGCATCAAAAAAATAAAAAGTCTATTTTATATATAGAATGGATAAACAACAAGGTCCTCCTGTATAGCACAAGGAACAATATTTAATATTTATGATAAACCACTGTAAAAAAGAATATAAAAAAAGTATATGTATGTACATATATATAACAAGATAACAAGAATATAAAAAAGTATATGTATGTACATATATATAAAACAATCACTTTGCTTATACAGTAAAAATAAACACACCATAGTAATCAACTGTATTTCAGTAAAATAAAAAAAAACTATGATACTCTTGTCTTAATAATTCTACTCTTAGTTATTCATGCTAAAACATATTTTATCTAAAAAACTTTACAGCAAAATTCTAAAATAAGGCATGCTTCCAACCATAGAGAAATATTTAAAACAAGTATTGCACAAACATAAGATTGACTATCAGGCTAAATTTAGAAATTATGTCCTAAATAGCATTTAATCACAGAAATTATTGATATTATAATGCTATATGATATTATAATGTTAACTGTATGAGTCTAAAGTTATATATAACACTATATTCCACTTCAAAATTAATGAATAGAAATGATGAAAATTGTTTCAAAAAGCCTACTGTTAAATCCTTTTCCATTGGCTAGAAATCTTGTCATTCATAACACATTTAGTGAGTTTTCCCCAGTCTCTTTGAAAAAAATAGAACTAATATATCATGAGGCTTACTCATTATTATTTTCAGGAAAGTCCCACCAGGATCCATGGATAACTTTCTCCAATATATGATTTCAAATCATTGTAATAAATTGAACATGACATGCTTTCATTGTTCTGTGAGAAATCACTCTATGAAAATTGGGCCAGCTTGCTGTTGAATATCGATTCTAAATAACACAGAAGGCCCTGCTCATTTAATCTTCTGCAAATGGATAATGAAGTTTTGATTGATTTTTATCATTACCTATCACTTTTCCTTTAGAGAGGCTGTGAGAAGGCCAGACTACATACAAATCCTGTAGTTGGTGGGTGGTTACCGGCAAATTCTTCATATCTACCCTATAAACTGTGGGACAGGGCTAAGCACGCACACACAGCACATCCATAATGAATTCATGTGTGTTCAGCCATGTCCAATTCTTTGCCACTCTATAGACTGTAGCCCACCAGGCTCCACTGTCCATGGGATTTCCCAGGCAAAAATACCAGAGTCAGTTGCCATTTCCTTCTCTAGCAGCCGAACCCCAGTCTCCTGCATTGCAAGTAGATTCTTTACCTCTTAGCCACCAAGGAGGTTGGTGAAAGAAAGAAGTTAGTAGGAAGGGACACGTATTTTTTTTCTATTATTTCACAGAGACAAGACTACTCATTTTCATGGGACAAAATAAAAGTGGGCTTCCCTGGTGGCTCAGACCATGAAGAATTCACACATTATCACTGTTAACTCAGCATCTCTCCATTCACTTTTTTATTTAGTGTGTATTTGTCACAAAGTTGAATAATAAATTGCATTTATCAAGTGGCAGTGATTAGGAGAGGTAGTTTTTCATTTCAATTTTCTAAGTGTTTAGTTGAAGAAAAGTGTTCATTAAGGTACAGTATGACCTAGTTACTACTGCAAACCGAAGATCTATCTTAGAGGGATTGACTATAATTTGAAAATAAATTCAAATGCTGCCAAAATCCGGCTACTTTCTTTTATGACTTAAAATATGGCAATTCCATAAAGTCAGTCTGTATAAACTAACAGGTAATTTAACTGTAAAAGCAAAAGGATTTAGAAAATAAGTTCAGAAAAATATTCAGAGCACAAATTTTAATTAGCGATACAGAATTAGATCAGGGATGTGCCTACTTTCTGCTTAGTTGGTATTTGATACATAACCAGCAGAAGGTGATGACAAATAGTTTGAGTTAGCAATTTGCTTGAGCCCAATACCAAGAACTTAAGATGATAGTTAATATAACAAGGACATCAGAGACAAATGTTTTTCTCTGCCGAAAGTCTACTGGCTCAATGAAGGATACACAGAAGGAATAAAAGTTGTTACACAGTGTTAGATCTTGGGTTAGATACAATTCTTTCTCTGGCTTAACTTTCCCACTTAGCACATAAGAAAAAAGTAAGAGTTATGAATAAATTGTACAAATTTAAAGTTCAAATAATTACCAACCACTTAATTTCTATTAATCATTGATTATTTAACAAACAATCTACCTAAAAGACATATTTTATTTCAAGACATTTTTATTATTTATTATTTATTATTTATTTATTATTTATTATTTCAAGACATATTTTATTTCTAGACATATTTTAATATGTATTCACAAGACATGGTATCTGTACTCCACCCATTGTACTTTTATTTTTTGAGCATGTAATACTTTCCACTGTCTACAGTGATTTATCACCATCATGTCAAAATGAAATACAACTTTTTCAAATGGAAAGCTTAGCAAATAATCAAGAACTGTCCACTTTTTGTGAGAAAGCATTTGTTTCTGAAACTCCTTCACAGCACAATAGCTGTTCAGCAGGGAAGGACTTTCACAGAATAGCAATTCTACTATATAATCTTTCAGTACTCAACCTCGTTGGTCTCTAATATACAGATGTCTTCTCTTTTAAAACACAGAACACATGTGAATACTTAACTGAAGTGTCTGATCTCTAATAAAAAAGCAAAATAAAATTTGATAATTTGAATCTTTTGATTCAATATATTGAATTTAATCACTGAATCTCAGGGATTATTGAATTTATTTCATTGTTCAAATTAAAGATTTGATAGTCAAACATACCAGAAAGATCCTTATTTCTTTTAGCTCTGCATGTCAGTTATTAGACTGTAGACTGTAAGCCATTAGACAAGTATGTGTCTTATATTTATGTGTGTGTTTGTGTGTACATAAGATTAAGTTTGGACTTCATCAGAGATGATTCTAAGACAAGGCTTTGAAGGTGAGTGATTTATTGAAGACAGCATTCCAGAAAGAATTAATAAAGTAGAGTGGGAGTGAGGGAGGTGAGGAAAATAAGCCAATGAAAGGGTTATTGAGAGTGGATGACTAATGGGTGCATTTTGGACTCCACAGAGCTGGGGGCTTAAGAGATGGCTCAGAGCATGCCTCAGTCACTCTAAAAAGAGATGAAAATCCAGGATGAATATTTATCAGTTCAATTCTACCATAAGCAAAGAGCTGCTTGCCAGTGCATTAGGTGTACAGCATTCTTTGTGTGACCTTCAAGCAGTCCAAAGAAAATCCTCAGGCAGAGAAACAAGCACTTGCTGTAAGAAGACATAGTAGCAAAGGCTACCCAGACTATAGAGGTGCTGACAGTATGTACTGGAATTTACATGTATAATTATACATACAGATTTTAATATCTAACCAATATGGAAATTTAACTTCAAAGGACAGTTAAAGATACTGCAAGAAAGAAGAAAAGAAAGAGTTGCTTTAAGGTCAAAGCAAAATTAATGTTGAAAATCATCACCATGTGAATGCAATGATTTAATTTTGTTTGAAAATATGAGGTTTTATATTAACTTAGTAAAAATATCTGGTTGAACAGGAGTCCTTGACTAAGAAAGGAACCAGGATAGAGTTCAATAAGTGATGAAATAAGAAACCAACCTTCATAGTAAGTGATTGTTGTTGATCAGTTTTTCAATCGTGTGTAACTCTTTGCAACCCCATAAACTGCAGCACACCAGGCCTCCCTGTCCTTTACAATCTTCTGAAGTTTACTCAAACTCATGCCAATGAGTCAGTGATCACATCTAACCATCTCTTCCTCTGTCATCCACTTCTCCTGCCTTCAATCTTTCCCAGCATCAGGGTCTTTACTAATGAGTCGACTCTTCAAATCAAGTGGCCGAAGTATTGGAGCTTCAGCTTCAGCATCAGTCCTTCCAATGAATATTCAGGGTTGATTTCCTTTAGGACTGACTGGTTTGATCTACTTACAATCCAAAGGACTCTCAAGAATCTTCTCTAACACCACAATTTGAAAGCATAAATTCTTTGGCGTTCAGTCTTCTTTATGGTCCAGCTTTCATGTCCATACATGCCTGCTGGAAAAATCATAGCTTTGACTAGACAGACCTTTGCCAGCAAAGTAATGTCTCTGCTTTTTGATACATTGTCTAAGGTTGTCATAGCTTTTCTTTCAAGGAGCAACCATCTTTTAATTTCATGGATGCAGTCACCATCCACAGTGATTGTGGAGCCCAAGAAAATAAAGTCTGTCGCTGTTTCCATTGTTTCACCATCTATTACCATGAAGTGATGGGGCCAGATGCCATGATCTTAGTTTTTTGAATGCTGAGTTTTAAGCCAGCTTTTTCACTCTCCCCTTTCACCTTCATCAAGGGGTTCCTTAGTTCCTCTTCCTTTTCTGCCATTAGAGTGGTGTCATCTGCATATCTGAGCATATTGATAGTCTCCTGGCAATCCTGATTCCAGCTTGTAATCCATATAGCCTGGCATTTCGCATGATGTACTGTGCATAAAGGTTAAATAAGCAGGGTAATGATATACAACCTTGATGTACACATTTCTCAGTTTTGAACCAGTTCATTTTTCCATGTCCAGTTCAAACTGTTGTTTCTTGACCTGCATACAGGTTTCTCAGGAGGCAGGTAGGGTGGTCTGGTCTTCCCATTTCTTTAAGAATTTTCCATAGCTTGTTGCGATCCATACAATCAAAGGCTTTAGCATAGTCAATGAAGCAGAAGTAGATGTTTTTTCTAGAATTTTCTTGCTTTTCCTATGATCCAACAGATGATGACAAGACTAAATAGAGATGTAGAAATCATAAGCTGATAGCAAGAGTCCAACTGCCAAATTAGTTAAATACTCTGAGATAGTTAAAAAAGACTAAATCTGTATTTTATAGATTTTGCAGAGATATTTATCTTACCTCTGAAATGGACATCATTTAGGGCCATGCCATTGCATGTCGTTCTTTTACTATTTTCTCTGATTCATTGAAAAATATATTTAATGCATCCTTAATATTCTTATTTTGAAATTAAATGGACACCTCAAGTGATTTCTAGATGTCATCCTGCAATATAACTCCCTGACTATATGGATAGTTTCCACATACTATATCTTAGAATAGTCTTTTGTAGTTAAAACACACACACACACACACACACACACACACACACACACACACAATAGAATCACTTAAGGGCTACAGTGGCTTAAAATGTACATTTCTAGCACGCTCTTTCATTTTCTTTCTGTGAAAATAAAATAGAAGAATCTTCTAGTGGAACTTGGGATATTTGCACATAGCTGTGGGTTTCTCTGAGTCTCGGGATGAGAGTGAGATAAGGACTTGTAGATTCACTGGAACTGAGAAAAACAAAACAAAACAGATGTCTCACCACAGAAAACACAGAAAAGGAAGCTTGTTTCTGCCCAGAGAAGGGAGCTAGGGAAATAAAACTTAAACTGTATTTGTTCTTTGTTCAATCGTTAAACAAGTCCGACTCTTTGCAAACTCATGGACTGCAGCATGCCAGTCTCTTATGGATTTAGGCAAAAATAAATAAATAAATAGAATTTCTGAGTCAGATGGTAGCTCTATATTTAATACGTTAAGGACACTCAGTATACTGTTCTTCATAGTGTCTGTCCCAATTTACATTCCCGTCAACAGAACACGAGGGTTCCCTTTTCTCCACATCTTCACCAAGTTATTTCTTAGATTTTTTTTTTATTTTGATAGTAGCCATTCAAACAGGTGTGAGATAATATCTCATATTTGTATATTTGATTTGTGTTTTCCTAATGGTTAACGATATCGAGCACCTTTTTTTGTGTACCTATTGACAGTTTGTATGTCTTCTTTGTATGTCTATTCAGTTCTTATGCCCATTTTTTAATTGGGTATGTTTTTCAACAGTTTTTTTTTGTGAGATCAACTTGGTATAGCCATAGATTTATCAAAGATGGCCTAGAATTCAAGAACTACCTTTTCGCAAAAACCTCCACCTTCCATTGAAATTCTGTTAAAAGGCAGTGATAAGTTTAACATCTTAAGTATGCTTCCCTTCACTGAAATGTAATCAAATCATTTCATTTATAGTTGAAGCCCTACAAGCTTCAATTATTTTAGTGGGCTGTTTGTTGAATAAGGAACAAATATTTCATTAGGAAAAGACAGGTGAATAGTGGCCCAGACCATCAAAAATAGATTTTCCTTGGAAAATTACTGACACAGGGACTTGAATTTGTTTGATCTATTGTCATTTTATGACCACGGGTATCTTTTCAATATCATTATTCATTAGCTATATTTCAATACCCTTTTAATGGTCTACAAGTTATTGTTATGGTCCACTTGAAAATTATTTATTGGTCTTTTCAAAGGGAATTGCCTAAGCACATGAAATTCTTTAATTCAAACCAGAAAGTATATTCATTTTGACAATAATTTAAAAATGCTAACCAAACTAAATTTTTCATACATAAAAAGATATCTTGAAGCTATTTATTCCCTCTAAAGTTATTTACAAGTTGATATTTAAAGGTAAATAATTTTATGTCTAATTTAATTAGATTTTTGATACTAATTTTGGTTTTGCCATGGTATCATGTATATATTTTATATCTTGAGGGTTTACTTTTTTCAAATTACTGAGATGGGATTTTAAAATAGATCTTCATTTCTATGCTTTAGAAAGAGGAATTGTATTTTTCTATTAAATGCTGATCTCTCATAATAGGATCAATTACAAATAAACATATTAAATCTCTGCTATCACAATTTCATATTAAAAAAATTTTATATTGAATTATCAAGATTAATGGGTGTGCTGGCATACATATATATATATATTAGAGTGGAGGTTAAAACACTAGATGTAATTAAAAGAAATCCACTTATATTAAACTACACCTAAAATAATTTTATTTATTTTTCAGACAATAAAAAAATATTTCATATTATCAATGTACAGTGAAATAAAGCCCAAGAACATTAAATAATTTGTAACATTTTGTGTATAGCACATGCACCCATTTCTATTTTGGTTACCACGTTAATATATATCAATGATAAACTTTATTATTTTAAAATACATGGTTCAAACATTCTGAAAATCCTTCTAAACTTCAAGATTCCATTTTACTAAACTTTATATCTCACCAAGATCATGTTTACAGTTTTCAATCTCAACAGTAAAGTTTTTATACTATTTTCCTAATCCTTCAAAGTACTGGAACTACGTTTCAAACTGTGGTTTCTAAAACTGCACATAAAAAGTTTTAAGGTCAAAATGAGGGAAGAGAAGAGAGAGGCCTTTCTTATGAAGACAGTGGAGTGCATGGTTTGACTTATTTTTAAAGGTCTGACCATCCCCCGACCTCTGACTCTGTACACTCTCTCTAAAATAGTTCAATAAATAAATACATAAATAAATAAAGTACACATGAAAATATTCCATATATATACAACTCATATATATGTGTGTATGTAGATAGATATAAATATGTTTGACTTTTTTATTACCAGGAACTTTCATATTGTAATATTCTAGACACTATGCATACAACATTTCATTTCTAAGAATAAATCATTAATTTTTAATGCTATCTCTATACAGAGATGGGGGCTTCTCTGGTGGCTCAGATAGTAAGGAATCTGCCTGCAATGCAGGAGACCTGGGTTTTATATAGATATGAGTAAACTACACTGCTCTCATATAGAATAATATTCTGCTTTCTTCCTGTGCCCATTATCTATTAAAGTTTGCCATGAAATCATGTTACCACTTTTAAGTAAGCTGAAAACAAAGACTTCCAAAATGCTTAATTTATTTAAAAATAATCAGAAGACAAGTCATTTTCTTGTCACTGCTAACCAATGTCATTGCTCTGTGAGCAAAATAGTCTGTAGTTATATATACATAATTTTCTGTTCTCTGTACATCTGTAAGTGCTATGTTGCTTCAGTCATGTCCAGCTCTTTGCGATCGTGTGGACTATAGCCTACCGGGCTCCTCTGCAGAGGATTCTCCAGGCAAGAATACAGGAGTGGGCTGCCAGTGCCTTCCGCCAGGGGATCTTCCGCACCCAGAGGTCGAACACATGTCTCTTTATATCTTCTGCATTGACAGGCCAGTTCACTGTACCCAAAACTATTCCCATGGATATTGGTTGTCCTAAACAATTTTTCCTATGTGTGTGTGTGTGTGTGTGTGTGTGTGTGTGTGTGTGTGTGTGTTGTGGTGCTCAGTCATATCTGACTCTTTGCGACCCCATGGACTGTGGCCTGCCAGAATCCTCTGTCCCTGGATTTTTTTCTAGGCAAGAATACGGGAGTAGGTTGCCATTTTCTATTCCAGAGGATGTTCCCAACCCAGGGATCAAATACACATTTCCTGTTTCTCTTGTATTGGAAGGTGAATTCTTTGCCACAGCGACATGCAGTCATAACATAACTACCTAAATAAACTTTGCGTCCTACAGCACTTCAGTAATAAATGGACCAAATCCTGGTGACCATGTCTTTTTGGTATATGAATTACTGAAGTGCCAAGAACTGATTCATACTCTGCACATAATTGGTTTCATCCAAGTGTAAAGCAAAAAAATCTGCAGTCAGACAAATGTGATAGTAGTTGGGTGATGCCCAACGTGCTGTGTGATAAAAGAGTTTTGCCAACAGCTCACACTGCTTTTTCTCAGTGTCTGATATTTGTCATAACATTCACAGCTATTTTTTACAAGCTTTAGAGCAAGTGCTATATAGTTTTCTCCCTAAACCACAATGCAACTTTCCTTGATGCTTCAGTATTTATGTTTTATTCTTTGCATTTAAATATATAATTTATTAATGTTAAACCTGCAAGTGTTATTTTGTGCTTATTCTGTATAAAACTACAACTGCTTTCTTAGCTGCAAGAAATGCTGGTTTGAAAAATATATGAAATTTTAATGGTTTCCTTTCACTGCTTTCATCTTTTCTGTTACCAAGAAAAGATGCTGGGATCTGCAGCAAATGGATCTCCAGCTCAATTAAGTTATTTTTACCTATGTGTTCATAATCAAGTCTATGCTCATATTATTTTAATATTTAAAGTGACCTGGCAACTTGTTAGATCCAGAAACTCCATTATTTTAGTAGACACTGAACTTCTGTTGACCCTTTTCCTTTTATATTATTCTTCTTATCACTGGTTTTATGCTATAGTGAAATATTGTGAGTCCTAGTGAGTTGGAATTATATTACAACACAATAATAACAATTTTAAAAAACTCAAATAAATATAAACATTAATGCAAATTATACTAGTCCAAGAGCAATTAAATAGTGTACCTATTTTAGGCCATGGGCAACATTTCAGGGTGTGATATATTGAATTTCTATGAAAATTATTATGTTAGACTTCAAATGACTGAAACACATATAAAATAACAATTATTCAATGCACTGACTCTGATGGTGTTGAGAACAGTAGAACATAAAAGTATTTAACAGGTTGACATTAAGAAGTGTGTAGTATAATCTGAGCACACAACTCTGACAGATTTTGCAGGTTCCAATTTATGGGTATTCAAAAGCAGGACTGGAGGTTTGGAAAGAGCAAAACTGACTAAGGAATATGAATTCCTAAAATCAGGAAACAAAAGCTTCCTTTGAAGACAAACTCCTTTCTTGAAGTGATATTGTTAAGAATATAATCTAAATTTGACAGGACAAAGACAACCAGAGAAAGGAGAGAGATGGAACAGATAAAATGTAGTAGAGCAAATCAAAGGAGAAAAAGAGCAAAAAGTTCTAAGATGTATTTGTTTTTTACTATCTCTTAAAACAATTGAAAAGGAAACTCTGAGTCCCTGAAGCTAGAAAAGCAATTTTGTTCTCCGATTCCTGTTGAAAGCGCAAAATAATTCATATCACCCAAACACAGAAAGAGGTTGCAATTGAATCTTTTCATAAAATTTTTGTAAGAAAAGAAGCCTAGAAGCAAAATAAGGTTCCTATGGACAATGAGCTCTGATAGCAAAAATCTGCCCACAAAACAGAAGAAAGCTGGAAACTCCCAAAGCAAACTACACTGGACTTAGTTAAGTAGGCGAGGGAACCCTTTATTTAAAGCTGTTCAAATATTGGAAAGAGATCCAAATAGTCTGAATTCAACTTCATGGAATCAAGGAACTTGAGGATTTTTGAAAGTTGTAGTTGGGAAATCTTAAGACATCTATGGAGTACGTCAAGGCTGTATATTGCCACCCTGCTTATTTAACTTAAATGCAGAGTACATCATGAGAAACGCTGGGCTGAAAGAAGCACAAGCTGGAATCAAGATTGCTGGGAGAAATATCAATAACCTCAGATATGCAGATGACACCACCCCTATGGTAGAAAGTGGAGAAGAACTAAAAAGCCTCTTGATGAAAGAGAGGAGAGTGAAAAAGTTGGCTTAAACCTCAACATTCAGAAAACTAAGATCATGGTATACGGTCCCATCACTTCATGGCAAATAGATGGGGAAACAGTGGAAACAGTGTCAGACTTTATTTTGGGGGGCTCCAAAATCACTGCAGATGATGACTGCATCCATGAAATTAAAAGACACTTACTCCTTGGAAGGAAAGTAATGACCAAACCAGATAGCATATTAAAAAGCAGAGACATTACTTTGCCGACAAAGGTCCGTCTAGTCAAGGCTATGGTTTTCCCAGTAGTCATGTATGGATGTGAGAGTTGGACTGTGAAGAAAGCTGAGCACTGAAGAATTGATGCTTTTGAACTGTGGTGTTGGAGAAGACTCTTGAGAGTCCCTTGGACTGCAAGGAGATCCAACCAGTGCATCCTAAAGGAGATCAGCTCTGGGTGTTCATTGGAAGGACTGATGTTGAAGCTGAAACTCCAATACTTTGGCCACCTGATGTGAAGACCTGACTCATTGGAAAAGACCCTGATGCTGGGAAGGTTTGGGGACAGGAGGAGAAGGGAACGACAGAGGATGAGATGAGTGGATGGCATCACCGACTCGATGGACATGAGTTTGGGTAAACTCAGGGAGTGGTGATGGACAGGGAGGCGTGGCATGCTGTGATTCATGGGGTCGCAAAGAGTCAGACACGACTGAGCGACTGAACTGAACTGAAGATATCTATGTGTGTTAATTGACCTTACCCAAAGGAAAAGTAAACTTCTTTTTTTCATGACAGAGGTATTTTTACAACTTGGAGCAAGGTGCCCACTGAAATTAAGCTCGTATCCTCCCATAGAAATTGGATGATGATAAGATAATTTTCATAGAAACAGGATGATGGTAAGATACCTTCCTTGATCATATTTCAAAAGGCATGGCTCCCAGGTCCTTGAGAAAGACAGCATGAGTTGTAAAGTTGGCAAGAGACTTTCACAAAGATTTTATGCTTCAAAGGAGCAGCAAACACTTTACATTTTTAAGTTTTCTGATGTAAGTGCTCTAAAAATAGAGAGGGCAAGAACCACTGTGGACAAAGTCCATCCAGATTCTGTAGGGGGTAGGGTGTCAGGGGCCTGGAGGCAAGAAGAAGCTTGTAAATTTAGACTGACAGAAGTGAATGTTAAGGTCCCCACTTGATCCAGATGTAATATTGTACAGAGATTAGCTGTCATTGCTATCATTGCTGATGGAAGAGGAGTGGGAGTTGCTGACCAGCCTAGGTTTCCTGATCCTGGATGTAGCAGCACTGACCCACCTCCAAGCCACCTGGTCACCCCCAGAGGATCATTTCATCCCTAAGGGACTGTCACTCCAACAGCTCTGATGACTCTGACTTGAGAGTCTCCCTGATACCTCCTCTCGCAGGATGTGGACCCTGAGCCCTAAACTACATTCAGCCAAGTTTCCTTCTCATTCTCTAGCACACTCCCTCTCCCACTCAGTATGTGTCTGCACACACATTGCCCCCTTGAAGTCTCCCCTGGACTTCTTCCCTGGCCTTCTCCATATATTTCCTTGGACTAAGGGTTTCTCTATCAGGATCACTGATTATACCACATCACCTGAAGCCTGGGGTTCCAGCCATACCAGTCAGCCCTGGAGCTGGGTGTATGTGGGCCCTACTCACTTTGCCCAGGCTCCACATGCAGACTTGGCTCTTTTTACCTCCCTCTGCTCCCAGAAATGGATGCAAACCCTCATGTTGACCTTCATTTGGAGTCATATGTGTATATATATTGCATCATCACACCAAGCTGGGCTGTTGCTCAAGAGACCAGGACCAGAAACTAACTGATTTTCCAGAAAGGGAAGATAAAATTTGGGGATTAATGGAAAAAGCCTTTTCCAAATGGCAACAATAAATCTGCCCTGGAACAATCATGGGTGTGGAGAGGAGAGCAAAAGTGAGTTAACATACCTAGGAAAATGGAAGCCAGCTGAAAATATAGCATCAACTTCAGAAAAATTCAGAAGTGAAGTGATTTCAGAGCAGGAAGATTTGACAAGTGACCTAGAAACCAAGATACAATTATTCATAAAGGAACAACTCATAGATTACAGAAAAAAAGTTTCAAAGTATAACTCTGAAGCAAATAGAAGGAACATTTAGGTCAAAACCCAACAAATGCTGCTCCACACTCACTGCCAAGGGCCCAGGTTGAATCCATGGTCAGGGAACTAATATCCCATGAACAAAATTGTGTGGCCAAAATAAATAAATAAATAAATAAATTAATTAATTAATTAAAGTAATAGTATATAGAGGGTAATAAGGTATAGAATGGGTGCATAGAGGTTAAATTTCAGATACTTAAAAAAAAGCACCTTGCTTTCCTGTATGTCTTTGAATTGGTCTAAGCATTTTACGCATATTTAAAACAAACAACTTTCAAAAAGTTAACTAGAAAAAAGCCTCTGATATCATGTATCATTATCAATTAAAATATATGAAATTTAGCAAACAAAATCCAAAGGCATTTTAAAATAAAAAATGTATCATATATATCATAGCCAACTTAACTTATTTCAAGACTGTAGTTGTGACTCAACCATTAATGTGATCCATTACTAATAAAGCTAACAAAAATGTATACTGTCATCTCCATAAATAAAGCATGTGATAAAAGTCAGAATTATTCATGCTTAAAATTGCTCCAAAAATTAGACACAGATATTTCTCAGTCTAAGTATGAGAATCTTATTTTACAAGGAGCTATAGTGATCTTTGGCTACCTGATGCGAAGAACTGACTCATTGGAAAAGACCCTGATGCTGCAAAAGATTGAAGGCAGGAGAAGGGGACAACAGAGGATGAGATGGTTGGATGACATCACCGATTTAATGGACATGAGTTTGAGCAAGCTTCGGGAGTTGGTGATGGACAGGGAAGCCTGGGGTGCTGCAGTCTATGGAGTTGCAAAGAGTCGGACACGACTGAGTGACTGAATTGAACTGAACTGAGAGTGATCTTGCCATTAAATTCTAGAGCAAGAAAAAAATGCCCCATACTTCTTTAACTGTTCAATCTTGTGATCTGTTAGACTAGAAAACACAGGTAGGAAACAATTAAACAAACATAAACACTGTAAAATAAAAGGTAAACAAATATAAACTAACAGTTGATTTGACTATGTATGTGAAAAACCCATGAGACTCAACCAAAATGACACTATATTAGGAATAAATTTAGTAAATAGATGCCTAGAAAAGCAGTACATAAAGTCAGTAACCTACACATATACAGGAAAACATGGTTTGATATTATATTAGAAGAGGATATCAATTTATGATGCAAACATAAAAATCAAACACCTAGGCATTAACTTTGTGTGGGATATCAAATTGTGAAGGTAGAAAATTAAATATGTATTGATCACTTGACCCAACAATGACATTTCT
The DNA here is from genome assembly GCF_054371585.1 of Giraffa tippelskirchi. Lineage (NCBI taxonomy): Eukaryota > Metazoa > Chordata > Mammalia > Artiodactyla > Giraffidae > Giraffa > Giraffa tippelskirchi. The sequence goes on along the minus strand of NC_137282.1, from coordinate 47,041,156 downwards.
AGAAACCTAACCTAAATACACATTGGCAAAAATGAGAAAAAGATGTATGTGCAGGTTCTTTAATATAATGTTGGTAATAGCAATATACTTTAAACAACTTGCGGAGAAGACAATGGCAACCCACTCCAGTACTCTTGCCTGGAAAATGCCGTGGGTGGAGGAGCCTGGTAGGCTGCAGTCCATGGGGTCGCTAAGAGTCGGACAAAACTGAGCGACTACACTTTCACTTTTCACTTTCATGCATTGGAGAAGGCAACGGCAACCCACTCCAGTGTTCTTGCCTGGAGAATCCCAGGGATGGGGGAGCCTGGTGGGCTGCCATCTATGGGGTCGCACAGAGTCGGACACGACTGAATCGACTTAGCGGCAGCAGCAGAGTATTTTTAATTTCAGTAATTGTGTTGTTTGTCTCTGTATGTTTATTCTTTAATTCTGACAGGTCTTTTTTTTAATTGATTCTTGCATTTTCTTCATTTTGTTTTCAAGGTTTTTGATCATCTTTACTATCATTATTCTGAATTCTTTTTTGGGTAGTTTGCCTATTTCCTCTTCATTTATTTGGACTTCTGTGTTTCTAGCTTGTTTCTTCACTTGTGTAGTATTTCTGTACCTTTTTGTTTTTGTTTTTTTTAACTTATTGTTTTTGAGGTCTCCTTTTCCCAGGCTTCAAGGAAAGCTGAATCTTCTCCTTAAAGAAGGCTGAATTCTTTCTTCCTTTTGGTTTCTGCCCTCCTAAGGTTGGTTCAGTGGTTTGTGTAAGCTTCTTATAGGGTGAGATTTCTGCTGTATTTTGTTTGTTTGTTTGTTTTTCCTCTGATGGACAAAGCTGAATGAGGTGGTAATATTGTCTGCTGATGATTGGGTTTGTTTTTTGATTTGTTTGTTGTTTAGATGAGGTGTCCCGCACAGGGTGCTACTGGTGGTTGGGTGGTGGTAGGTCTTGGATTCAAGTGATTTCCTTTGGGTGAGTTCTCACTATTTGATACTTCCTAGGGTTAGTTCTCTGGTAGTCTAGGATCTTGGAGTCAGTGATCACACTCCAAAGGCTCAGGGCTTGATCTCTGGTCAAGAGAAAAGATTCCACAAGTGGTTTGTTACGGCATTAAGTGAGATTAAAACAAATATCCAAAAAGGAGAAACAAAAGATGAACCCCAGACAAATGACAGTTACAAAATCAAATGATAATTAAAATAATGGAATATACACACATACGTATATACCCATGAGCAAAGTAAAAATGGTCCAACAATAATAAAGTACAGTAGCTTGACCCAGTGAACAAAGGGAATCAACATTTATATTTACCAGTTAGGAACAAAACTAACTTAAGCACAAACTAGAAAACAAAACTAAAGCAAGGTGCCAAGTGGAAAATATAGCAATGAAAATAAAACTAACAAATATCTTGAGAGGAAAGGAAAGAAAGAAAAGAAAGAAAGAATAGATATGCAAAGTTAAATAGAGGTAGATGAAGAAGATCTATATACATTAAAGATTAACTGCCAAGGGAAAAGAACAGTAGGAAAAACAAACAAAGGACTAAATGTGGAAAAAATATAGTAGGTTTTAAAAGATTAAAAATTAAAATTATAAAATAAAAAGAAAATTCCTCAGAACTTCAAATGACCAATGTAGAGGTAGAGGTTTAAAACAACAATAAAAAGTGTGACTGAATATACACATATGCATATACACCCATAAGCAAAATCAAAACAGTCCAACGAAAATAAAGTACAATAGATTGACCCGGCAAACAAAGGAAACCAAAAATTGTATCTACCAGAACAAACTATCTAAAGCACAAACTGGAAACAAAACTAAAGCAAAGTGCCAAGTGGAGAATAAAGTAATGAAAATAAAACTAACAAATATTTTGAGAGGAAAGGGGAGAAAGAAAAGAGAGAATAGATATGTAAAGTTAAATAGAGGTAGATAAAGAAGATTTATATACATTAAACATTAACTGTCTGACTCTCATTCCATTTAGGCTGCCACAGATCAGCGTTTTCACTCTCAGCCTTAAATGTTTCTCCTCTGACTCAGACAATAGCCCTGATGTGGGGATCAGACCCCTGCTTTAGTTTCCCCCACCCACCGAGGACAGGTCCAGTCCTACTTACACTGCTGCTTTTCCCACTAGTTCCTTCATCCTACCAAGTTTTGCGTGGTTCTGTATATTCTTTTCCACTGGTCAGGTACTCCTTTCCACTCTCAGCTGGTGTTGTGCATGCACTTCTGTGTCTGAGGTATATTCCTGGTATATCCATGGAGAGAGATGTACTCCACGTCCACCTACTCCTCCACCATCTTTTCTCCCCTTTCTCACCTTTGAAGTCCCAAACCATTACCCCCAGCAATCTTTTTTGTCTTTATTTGAAAATGGTGTTTAAGGGGAAAGTTTCAGTCATTTTGGTGACTTACTCAATTTTCCTGAATCTCTCACATGTACACATGTTATTAAATTTTGCTTGATTTTCTGCTGTTAATCTGTCACATATCAGTTTAGTTCTTAGGCCAGCCAGAAGAACCTAAAAGGCTAGAGGAACATTTCTTCCTCCCTGACACTCTGATACTCAATTATTACCCAGTGAACAAAATTCAAATAGATATATACATATATTTAGCAATGAGATATGCAATTTTTTAAATACATTAGCACTTCAACTATAGGACAAACCCATCACATCATATAACAAAGGAGCAACATCTATGTAGATGTCATGCTTTGGCCCAAGATAATCTTCAAATCGTTGTGATTTGTAATCGATTTGGTTTACAAATTTTCAGTACTTCAGTTTCTGCATTGTAGAATTGTTTAAGTTGCAACAATCTCATGACCATAGTGTACATAAAAACTATGGTGACACTTGGAATTTCATGGTTAGCACACCACTAGGGTTCAAAAGACATTCATTTATTTTCCCCTTTGTGTCAATCAGCAATTATTTAAAATTAATGACAATTTTTATTGATTTTTTCTAAATCACCCAGTTGAATCTTGCTTCCAAAATTAAAATGTTGTTACAATTCTGGAAAAACATTCTTAACATTGTGGTATGAGGAATTTCAGATATTAATAAAATTAGAAATATTAATAGAGTGGATATCCATTTACCCACCAGCTGACTTCAACAACTATCAGATGATGGAAATATTATTTCATCTATAATATACACAATACACCATTTCACTTCTGGGTTATTTTTAAGGAATTCCAAGCATCAACCTATATTTTTTGTAAATATATTGGTACTTATTTTGCAGAGATAAAGATTCCTCCCCTCCATTACAAACACATAATATCACACATAAATAATTGACAATATTCATAAAAATGACTAAATATCAATGTTTCAGTTTCAGTTCAGTTGCTCAGTTGTGTCCAACTCTTTGTGACCCCATGGACACCAGCACCCCAGGCTTTCCTGTCAATCACCAACTCCCAGAGCTTACTCAAACTCATGTCCATTGCGTCAGTGATGCCATCCCACCATCTCATCCTCTGTGGTCCCCTTCTCCTCCCGCCTCCAATTTTTCCCAGCATTAGGGTCTTTTCCAATGAGTCAGTTCTTTGCATTAGGTGGCCAAAGTATTGGAGTTTCAGCTTAGCATCAGTCCTTCCAATGAATATTCAGGACTGATTTCCTTTAGGATGGACCAGTTGGATCTGCTTGCAGTCCAAGGGACTCTCAAGAGTCTTCTCCAACACCACAGTTCAAAACGATCAATTCTTTGGCACTCAGCTTTCTTTATAGCCCAACTCTCACATCCATACAGGACTACTGGAAAAACCATAGCTTTGACTAGATGGACTTTTTTGATAAAGTAATGTCTCTGTTTTTTTGATATGCTGTCTAGGTTAGTCATAGCTTTTCTTCCAAGGAGCAAGCGTCTTTTAATTTCATGGCTGCAGTCACCATCTGCAGTGATTTTGGAGCCCCCAAAGATAAAATTTGTCACTGTTTCCATTGTTTCCCCAACTATTCGCCACTAAGTGATGGGACTGGATGCCATGATCTTAGTTTTCTGAATGCTGAGTTTAACCCAACTTTTTCACTCTCCTTTTTCACTTTCATCAAGAGGCTCTTTAGTTCTTCGCTTTCTGTCATAAGGGTGATATCATCTCCGTATCTGAGGTTATTGATAATGAGGTTATTGATATTGAGTATGGCAACACACTCCAGTACTCTTGCCTGGAGAATCCCAGGGACTGGGGAGCCTGGTGGGCTGCTGTCTATGGGGTCGCACAGAGTCGGACATGACTGAAGCGACTTAGCAGCAGCAGCAGCAGCAGCAGTCATCACTCATAATTTTTTGGTAAATATCCATGGAAAAATTTGTAGTGAGCAAGTTCTGAATCAGGTCAAATAAATACTGTGGGTAAGGTATACCAGGTAACTGCCAGGCAGTTCAGATAATGTAAAAATTTTCTGCACATAGGGACTTTGTGCAGTTCCAAACCCATGTTGTCTTCTTCTGTGTCTGCTAAGCTTTCACTGCTGGGTTTTATCAGATATCACTGTTGCAAGGCTCAGATTTCAAGGTCACTACAAGATAAGGTGAGATTTTGTAGTGGGCCTTTATTTAGGCCCAGTTTAAATGCCACAAAGTTCACTTTCTGTGCTTAATGATATCTAAATATATAGATATAGATATACACAGATACACACACACACACACACACACACACACACACACACACACACACACACACACACACAAAGGCAGCTTTCCAGGTGGCTCAGTGGTAAAGAATCCACCTGCCAATGCAGGGGGTGCAAGAGATCTGCATTATATCCCTGGGTTGGGAAGATCCCCTGGAGTAGGAATTAGCAACCCAAACCAGGATTCTTGCATGGAAAATCCCATGGACAGAGGAGCTTAGCAGTCTTCAGTCCATGGAGTTGCAAACAGTTGGACACAATTTAGTGACTAAACAAATAAATATAAAAAGTCCCCTCAGATAGTTGTAACTCTGAGTTTGATTTCTAGAATTGTGGAAAAATTTTTGATACTGATAATTTTTTAGTGTTGTTATTGCTTTTATTGAGGGTTGGATATTCAAAGGTTCTTACTCTACTATTTGCAGTGGCATCATTCATTTCCTTTCCTTTTAAAAAGAAAACTATTTGTTTTACTTGGTATTTTCTGTTACTAGTCTTTCTGACAATCTGACCTCATGTAGACAGTTTTCAAAACAATGCCCACACAATTTCTTATCTTTGATCTCTCTCTTTTTTCAAACTTCACTAAAATATTTTTCTCCAAGTGATACTCTTAAAATGATTTTTTTCTACCAAATAAGAATTCAATATCTGGGTTTGCTTTTTCTTTCTTTCTTTTTTTTTTGCTGTTAATAACCAAGACCATTTATCAGTTCAAAAATAAAGCCACTGGGAAAAGTGCAAGCACTGGACCCTTTGGAAAGGATGGGAATCTGGAGTTTGTTATGAGCCTAGTCAGAAGTCTGGTTTAAGAAATAAGGCAGATAATTAAATCATTCTCTTTGTTCACCTAAAATCAAGTTACCATTGGAGTCAAACTTTGGAAGAAATTGTCTCAGCTCCTGTAGAATAGATGATGGCGAAGTCTGAGACTGCTACATGAAATGCCATTTTTGAAAGGAACTGGATAGTTTAAGGAGAATGACAAACTGGGTGCCTTGTATTCCTGGCTGAATGCATACTAAAGCCCAGGGCCTTTCTTGGACAGCTCAAAAAGAATGTGTTAGTTGCAGCCACAGGGCTGAAATAACCAAAAACAAAACATCAATTTTAATCAAAGTGTTAAGAATAAGAACATTTGAAGGCAGAGTCTTATAGGAAAGTTGTGTGAAAATGAAAGCACGTAAGAGATTCTTATAATAATCCTGGGGGTGTGAAAATGAAGGCTACTCTGAATGCCCAACCTTCACTGTACTATTTGTGACAATCAAAGCCTCTCTACTGTCTTCTTAAGGAGCCTGTTCCAAAACTGTCCCTTAATGAAAGCACCACAATGCCATTGAAAGCGGGAGTTCTCCTCTTTGCTCTGTCCCAGCAATCTACAGGTACCTCAATAATAAAGAATCTTCCTGGCAATGCATGAGATGCAAGAGACGCAGGTTCAGTCCCTGGGTGGTGAAGGTCCCCTGGAGTAGGAAATAACAACCCACTACAGTATTCTGGTCTGGCAAATTTCACAGGTAGAGGAGATTGTCTGGCCCATGGGGTGGCAAAGAGTTGGACAAAACTGAGAACAACAATCGACGACCTTATTGGATTTTTTAGTAAACATGTTGGAGTATATTATTTATGGGGATCTTGGCACTAATTGCTGACTGTGCCCCCTAATGAAGCCCAGCAGTAGTAGTTGTTGTTCAGTCACTCAGTTGTGCCCAACACTTTGAAACCCCATGGACTTCATCATGCCAGGCTTCTGTGTCCCTCACTGTCTCCTAGAGTTTGCTCAAATTCATGCCCATCGAGTCAGTGATGCCATCCAACCATCTCATCCTCTGTCACCCCTTCTCCTACTGCCTTCAATCTTTCCCAGCATCAGAGTCTTTCCCAATAAGTTGGCTCTTTGCATCAGGTGGCCAAAGTACTAGAGCTTCAGGTAGAGCATCAGTCCTTCCGATGAATGTTCAGAGTTGTTTTCCTTTAGGATTGACTGGTTTGATCTCTTTGCTTTTCAAGGGACTCTCAAGAGTCTTCTCAGTACCACAATTTGAAAACTCAGTAGACAGTACTCCTTTTGTGAAAATCTTCAGAAATACTTTGGTAAAAGTGACAGTACGTTTTAATGGTTTGGAAGTACAGAAGAGGGCATTGTGTTTGAGTTGAACTGTGACATTCCTGGAGATGATAGAGATCAAAACTTGTAAGAAGCAAGATGGATAGAGTTATCATAGTGTGAATTCAGAATTGTCTAACCATCCTAATTTTTTTATGTTAAATAATACATTTTGCTGTTTTGTTGTTTAGTCCCTAAGTCGTGTCTGACTCTTTGTGACCCCATGGACTGTAGCCAGGCTTTTCTGTCCCTCACAATCTCCTGGACTTTATGTCCATTAGATCACTGATGTTATCCAACTGTCTCATCCTCTGTTGCCCTCTTCTCCTTCTGCCTTCAATCTTTCCCAGCATCAGGGTCTTTTTCAACGAGCCAGCTGTTTGTGTCAGGTGGCCAAAATATTGGAGCTTTAGCTTCAGCATCGGTCCTTCCAATGAATATTCAGTGTTGATTTCCTTTAAGATGAACTTGTTTGATTTCCTTGCTCTCCAAGGGACTGTGAAGAGCCCTCTCTAGCACCACAGTTCAAGCGTATCAATTCTTTAGTGTTCTGCCTTCTCTATGGTCCAGCTGTAACATGACTATTGGAAAAACCATAGCCTTGACTGTGCAGACTTTGTCAGCAAAGTGATTTCTTTGTTTTCTAATACATTGTCTAGGTTTGTCATAGCTTTCCTGCCAAGAAGCAATTGTCTTCTAATTTCATGGCTACAGTCACCATCTGCAGTGATTATAGAGCCCAAGAAGAGGAAATCTTTCACTGCTTCTTTTTCCCTTTCTATTTGCCATGAAATGATGAGATCGAAGGCCATAATCTTAATTTTTTTTTTTAATATTGAGTTTTAATCCAGCGTTTTCACTCTCCTCTTTCACCCTCATCAAGAGGCTCTTTAATTCTTCTTGCTTTCCACCATTAAGCAGTATTATCTGCATATCTGAGGTTGTTGGTATTTTTCTCAGCAATCTTGGTTCCAGCTTGTAACTCATCCAGTCCAGCATTTCACGTGATGTGCTCTGTGTATAAGTTAAATAAACAGGATATCAATAAACAGACTTGTTGTACTCCTTTTTCAACTGTGAGCCAGTCAGTTGTTCCATAAAAAAGTTCTAATTTTTCTTTTTAACCCACATACAGGTTTCTCAGGAGACAGGTAAGATGATCTGGTATTCCCATGTCTTTAAGAGTTTTCCATAGCTGCTATCATCCATACAGGCAACGGCTTTAGCATTGTCAATGAAGCAGAGGTAGATTTTTTTCTGAAATTCTCTTGCTTTCTCTATGATCCAGCAAATATTGGCAATGATGTGTAAAATTGGATAGGTTGCTTCCCAACATTGACTGGGAATGGGAAAGTGTCTAGACTTGATAGGGTTCCAAAAGAAAGAAGTTTCTTTATTTAAAGTAGAAATGTATTCAGCTTTAAAACTCCATTCTCCGAGTTAGTAGAGTCAATGTTGCAAGGTACATCTGAGGCAGAACTGCTTACCGTGTGGATCCTGTGATAAATCCTGAAACAAGATTTGTAAAAATAGTCCTCTATTATTTTATTCTGAAACTATGCCTTCTTTGGCAAGTAACTATTCTTCTTTGAGACATAAGTCACAGAGTGCTAGCATTGCAGGAAGTTTCTTTACCTTCTGAGCCTCCAGGAAACCCCCTATACCGATTTCCCAAATAATATATGGACATTATGTACAAGTCAAGCATTGGTGGCAGTTTGCCAAATCAAGTACTGGAGATGAGTTGTGGTTTTATTCACCAGGCATGCTTTTGGTCAAATCTCTTAAACAGCTAGGGCATTCATTTCACTCCTAGAATTAAAAAAAAAAAAATAGCTTGGGATGCTTTTAATATTATTATGGCTGCAGTCACCATCCACAGCAATTTTAGAGCCTAAGAAAATAAGCCACATTTATATCTAAATTTGGTGAAAGAAAGCATTCCAGTTAGAAAACCAAGTAGATGAATGAATGGAAGGAGAGAAGGAGAAAAAGATCACAGAGTGTAGACAGAAATGTAAATATCAAGACATATATTCCCCGTGATAATAAACATTGACTTCACTACTCTTCTACGTTCAAACCAAGCTAAATTCTGGGATAAAATGTTGTCAGTTTCATCCAGTACTGACAAATATTAGTGATGATTCATTGTCATTTTTGTCTGAGTCATCTCATTATTTGTTATTCCTTGGAGCTTGCTGTGTTTTGCTTAGATTTGAGACATTTTACAGAAAATATTTACTCCATCATTTCTAAAATATGCAGATGCTGTGACAGGGATGAAAGTACTATTAACAATGCTCTAGCTATGAGGGTATTGGAAGTAAAAAAAAATTGAACTGATGGAAAATGATTAAACATGCCCATGTGAATGAAACAAATTATTCAGTAGGAAGGATTCTGAAGGACAAGAAATAAATAAAACAGAACACAGAAACTGCTGTGAGTATGTCATTGACAACAATCATCAAGACAAATGCATGATAAAAAGGAAAATATAAAATAAGAAAAAAATACTGTATGGTTAGACATATGTCCTAGACTTTTACAAAACAAAACAAAACATCAAAAATATTGACTACCCAATAAAACAATCAAAAGGAGGCATAATACAGCAACTTTGCTCCAGGTGACTCTGGAGATATAAAACTTATTGTACTCTGTGTAGTTTTCCTGTGTGTTATTGATAGACGTAAATACACATGATCTTTACTTGGGTGAATTGATCCATCTTTATATGTATCATTTTTTAACAACAGGTCACCCCTGAGATAGATACGATATGTTTACTATATTGCACAATCTTTTATGTTTAATGTCATCCATTAATTTCCTATATCAGTTTTTCTTTATTCTAATTTTCCCATTTTATGTTAATCATTTTGATATTTTTTTATAACAATCAGAGTGATTTTATAATTTTTTTCAAGTGGATTATCAACAGTCTTCATGAAGCTGACAAATGATATAGCCAGGATTTGAGCCCAGACCACTGGACTTCAGAGTTTATTTCTTCTACCACTGAACTATGTGGCTATATTAATCTGAAATCTACCAGAGCAGTGTTTTGGTCTTTCTACATAAACAATACTTTGCAAGTATATAAAAAAAAATTAGTAATCCATATTATCTCTCAGCACACTTTGATGGTGTAGAGCTCGTGTCTAAAACACTCTTTGTTTTTTATCATAAGGAAAATAACAGAAGAAAATCTCCCTAACTGTTTTTAGGGAAAAACAAATTCTCAGGATATTTGTTGTTGTTCAGCTGCTAAGACATTTCTGACACTCTGTGACATCATGAACTGCAGCACACTAGGCTTCCCTGTCCGTCACTATCTCTCAGAGTTTGCTCAAACGTGTGTATATTGATTCGGTGATGCCATCCAACTGTCTCATCTTTTGTCGCCCTCTTCTCCACTAGCCCTCCATCGTTCCCAGCAACAAGGTCTTTTCCAATGAGTCGGCTCTTCACATCTCACACTCTATCTCTTCACTTTTCCTTTCATGTGTATTGATTATTTTTTCACATACTTAAATATTTTTTAAAATAACTTTTATTTTGTACTTAACATTTTTTATTTTTAATGCAGAGTCTTCACTTGCCAATGAACAGTGTGGGTGAAGTGCCATTTGCTCACCTGTTGGCATGTGCAAACTTGAGCTTTCCTGTCTCAGTAGTCCATAGGGTCACAAAGAGTTGGACACGACTGAGAAAGTATACACACTTTATTTCTTATAGAAATTAAATTAAATTAAAAATTAAATCAGCTTTGGAGTGTTCCATTTAAATAACACATTTGCCCTATGTAGTGGGAGCTCCTCTAATGGATACATATTGCCAAAGCTTTATTTCGACAATGTACACACAACTTTCCCCATATTTATTTCACATAAAAGAACAGGCTCTAGTATATGAATTATGTCTACTGTTTAACTTTGATGCACATTTAAATTTAAGCTTATTGTTTGTTGTCCTTAATGCATGTACTTCAATTACCACTTTTGGGAGAAATATTTAAATTTTCCTGAATCGTATTATTCTTGGCTAAGTGTCTGACTCTTTGCTACCCTATGGACTGTAGCCCACCAGGCTCCTCTCTCCACAGGATTCTGCAGGAAAGAATACTGGAGTGGGTTGCCATTCCCTTCTCCAGGGGATCTTCCCAACCCAGGGATCAAATCCAATTCTCTTATGTCTCCTGCATTGACAACCGAGTTCTTTACCACTAGCACCATGTAGGAAACCCAGTGTTTTAGAGAATCATGTAAAGGAAAGTTTCAGTTAAGGAGGGGATGAGATAATCATATCCTTTAAATGCATGTGAATGCATATAATGTATACAAATTAATGCGTGCAAATGTCTCATACTGTGATATAAAGCCCAAAATATAAGGAGGGGTTCCCACTCCTGAGACCTGCCTTAGGTACAGGAGTTTATGATAATTATAAAGATAATGAACCCTATTACTAAGGAAATCCTGTAAAGAAAAATTGAACCCATCTAAACCTGCAGAATTAGAGTGATTTTGGTAAGGTCACTTCTTTTACTTTCATCTCTTACAATAACTCAGTGTCATGTTGACCCTCAAATTTGCCTTTAAATTTTAAAGATGTAGTCATGACTCTCTAGCACAGATCTTTATATATTCCTTAACATATTCTGTCCCCCATACTATACATGATACATGTGTGTTAGTTGCTTTAGAAGCAGGTAAATTGAATAGATATTTTACTGGGTTCTCAAGTGTGATTTTACAAAATATTTTAAATATAATGAGAGAGATAGAGATAAATAAAAACTCTAAGTATAGGGACTTCCCTGATGGTCCAGTGGCTAAGACTCTACACTCCCAATGAAAGAGCCCAGAGTTCAATCCCTGGTCAGGGAACTAGATCCCACAGGTTGTAGCTAAAGATCCCTTATGCCACAAGGAAGAAGATCCTACATGAAAAAAATTAAGGGCAGTGAAGCCAAATATATAAATACATATTTAAAAGGTAAATAAACTCTAAGTGTAGAATAGTTCTACTCTGGGAGTTTAGAACAACTAAACAGTACAGGACTGGTTCAAAATTGGGAAAGGAGTACGTCAAGGCTGTATATACCCACCTTGCTTATTTAACTTACATGCGGAGTACATCATGCAAAATGCCAGGTTGGATGAAGCACAAGCTGGAATCAAGATTGCCAGGAGAAATATCAATAACCTCAAATATGCATATGACACCACACTTACGGCAGAAAGTGAAGAGGAACTAAAGAGCCTCTTGATGAAAGTGAAAGAGGAGAGTGAAAAAGCTGCCTTAAAAGTCAACATTCAAAAAACTAAGATCATGGCATCTGGTCCCATCACTTCATGGCAAACAGATGGGGAAACAATGGAAACACTGACAGATTTTATTTTCATGGTCTCCAAAATCTCTGCAGATGGTGACTGCAGACATGAAATTAAAAGATGCTTGCTCCTTGGAAGAAAAGCTATGACCAACCTAGACAGCATATTAAAAAGCAGAGATATTATTTTGCCAACAAAAGTCCATCTAGTCAAAGCTATGGCTTTTCCAGTAGTCCTGTATGGATGTGAGAGTTGGTCCATAAAGAAAGTTGAGCACCAAAGAACTGATGCTTTTGAACTGTTGTCTTGGAGAAGACTCTTGAGAGTCTCTTGGACTGCAAGGAGATCAAATCAGTCAATCCTAAAGGAAATCAACCCTGAATATTCATTGGAAGGACTGATGCTGAAACTCCAATACTTTGGCCACCTGATGCGAAGAACTGATTCATTGGAAAAGACCCTGATGGTGGGAAAGATTGAAGGCAAGAGGAGAATAGGATGACAGAGAACAGGATGGTTGGATACCATCACTGTCTCGATGGACATGAGTTTGAGCAAGCTCTGGGAGTTGATGATGGACAGGGAAGCCTGGTGTGCTGCAGTCCATGGGGTCGCAAAGAATTGGACATGAAAGATTGACTGAACTGAACTGAAATAGTGCAGGAGAATTTTATTTTTAGAGATAATACCTGAGTTTTCTCCTGGTAGATAGACTAAATTTGAATATATGCCTGTACCAAATGACATTCTTGGTGGCTCCGCGCAAAAAGAATCCACCTGCAATGCAAGAGACAAGGGTTCAATCCCTGCATCAGGAAGGTCCTCTGAGAAGGAAATGACAACTCACTCCAGTATTTTTGCCTGAGAAATCACATGTACAGAGGAACCTGGCAGGCTACAGTCCATGGGGTCACAAAGAGTCAGACTGGAGTTAGTGACTAAACCATCACCACTAGTGCCAAAATAGATATTCCAAGTTGGTAAAGGGTTTATGGCAATGAAAACTGTTCAACACACCTTATATTTTATTGTTTCTTCTCTTATTAATTTTGCATCACATTAGACATGAACAGCTAAAATATATACAGAGTTAGTGTAACTAAGACTTGTTAAAAATGGTATAATTTCCCCTTGTGTAGTTTTTTTTTGTTTTTTTTTTTTTTACTTTTTGTTTTGTACTGGACTATAGCTGACTAGGGCTTTCCTGATGACTCAGATGGTAAAGAATCCACTTGCAATGTGGGAGGCCTGGAAAGATTCCCTGGAGGAGGGCATGGCAACAAACTCCAGTATTCTTGTCTGGAGAATCCCCATGGAGGAGCCTAGCATGCTACAGTCCATGGAGTCACAGAGTTTGACACGACTGAGTGACTAAGCACACATAGCTGATTAATGATGTGACAGTTTCAGGTGATCTAGAAGACCTCCTAGAACTATCACCTAAAAAAAAAAAGATGTTCTATTCATCATTGGGGATTGGAATGCAGAAGTAGAACATCAAGATGTACCTGGAGTAGCAGGCAAGTTTGGTCTTTGAGTACAAAATGAAACAGGGCAAAGGCTAACTGAATTCTGCCAGGAGAATGCAAATACCCTTTTTCAGTAACACGAGAGAAGACTTTACACATGTTCATCACCAAATGGTCAATACCAAAATCAAAGTGATTTCATTCTTTGTAGCTGAAGATGGAGAAGCTGTATACAGTCAGCATAAACAAGACCTGGAGTCGACTGTGGCTCATATCATCAGCTTCTCATAGCAAAATTCAGGCTTAAATGAAAGAAATCTGCACAAAACACTAGACCAGCTAGGTATGACTTAAATCAAATCCTGTATGAATTCACAGTAGAGGTAACAAATAGATTCAAGGGACTAGATCTAGTTAACAGTGTGCCTGGAAAACTGTGGAGAGAGGTCCATAACATTGTACAGGAGATGACAAACAAAACCATCCCAAGGAAAAAGAAAAGCAAGAAGGCAAAGTGGTTATCTGAGGAAGCTTTATAAATAGCAGAATAATGAAGAGAATTGAAAAGCAGGAGCGAGAAGGAAAGGTACATCCAATTAAATGTAGAGTTTCAAAGAATAGTTAGGAAAGGCATGAAGGCCTTCTTCAATTAATAGTGCTTAATAATAGAAGAAACCAAAAAAGGGGGAAAGACTAGAGATCTCTTCAGGAAAATTGGAAATATCAAGGGAGCATTAAGCCCAAAACTGGCATAATAGAGGATAAAAATGGTAAAGACCTAGCAGATGCAGAAGAGATCAAGAAGAGATGGAAAGAATACACAGAACTGTATAAAAAAGATCGTAATGAACCAGATTACTATGATCGTGTGGCTAGTCACCCAGAGACAGACATTCTGGAGTGCAAAGTCAAGCGGACCTTAAGAAATACTGCTGCTAATAAAGCTAGTGGATGCAATGAAATTCCAGCAGAACTATTCAGATCCCTAAAGGAGGTTGCCATCAAAGTTTTGCATTCATTATGTCAGCAAATCTGGAAGACTAAGCAGGGGACATAGTACTGGAAAAGGTCAATCCTCATCCCAATTCCCAAGAAGGGTAGTACCAAAGAATGTGTTAACCATCAGAAAATTGCACACATCTCCCATGTTAGTAAAGTCATGCTTAAAATCTTGCATGCTAGGCTTCAGCACTATGCAAACAAAGAGCATCTAAATGTCCAAGCTGGATATAGAAAAGGAAGAGGAACTAGAGATCAAATTGCCAACATTCGCTGGATCATAGAGAAGCAAGGGAATTTCAGGAAAAAAAAATGTGTCTCTGTTTCATCAGCTACGCTGAAGCCTTTGACTGTGTGGATCATGACAAACTGTGGACAGCTCTTAGAGAGGTGGGAATACCAGACCATCTTACCTGTCTCCTGAGAAACCTGTATGTGGGTCAAGAAGCGACAGTTAGAACCCTGTACGGAACAACTGATTGGTTCAAGATTGAGAAAGGAGTATATAACAGGGCTGTCTGCTGTCACCCTGTTTGTTTAGTTTATATGCTGAGCACATCATGAGAAATGTCCCACTGAATGAGCTACAAGTTGGAATCAAGGTAGGCATGAGAAACATCAACAACCTCAGATTTGGGGATGACAGCACTCTAATGGCAGAAAGTGAAGAGGAACTAAAGAGCCTCTTGATGAGGGTGAAGGGGAAGAGTGAAAGAGCAGACTTAAGACTGAATATTAAAAAACAAAACAAAACAAAACTAAGATCATGGCATCTGGCCCCTTTACTGCATGGCGAACAAAAGGGAGAATGGTGGAAGTAGTGGCAGATTTCCTCTTCTTGGGTTCCAAAATCACAGTGAACGGTGACTGTGGCCATGAAATTAGAAGACAATTACTGACTGGCAGGAAAGCAATGACAAACTTAGACAGTGTATTGAAAAGCAGAAATATTATTCTGCTGACAAAGGTCTGTGTACAAGGCTATGGTCTTCCCAGCAGTTAAGTATGGCTGTGAGAACTGGACTGTGAAGAAGGCAAAATGCCAAAGAATTGATGACTCCTGTAAGTCCCTTGGATAGCAAGGAGACCAAACCAGTCAATCTTAAGGGATATCAACCCTGAATGTTAACTGGAAGGACTGATGCTAAAGCTGAAGCTCCAGTATTTTGGTCATCTGATGTGAACAGACAGCTCATTGGAAAATTCCTGATGCTGGGAAAGATCAAGGAAAGAAGGAGAAGAGGATGATATGGCTGGACAGCATCACTGATGCAATGAACATGAACTTGGGCAAACTCCAGGAGATAGTGAGGGACAGGGAGGCCTGTGTGCTGCAGTCCATGAGGTTGCAAAGAATCAGAAACGACTGAGTGACTGAGCAACAGCAATATAGCCAATTAATGATGCAGTGACAGCTTCAGGTGAACAGCAAAGGGACTCAGCCATACCATTTATGTAGTTTTAAAACACTTTTTAAATGGTGTTCTATGTTCAGATGTGCTTACTAATAATCATATTTCTTGAGAACAAACTGGAACTCTCATAACAAATAACCTTGAAAAATAATTCTTTCATAATCAATCAGCTTATCCCACATGGTCAATTATTGTTTCTCTAGTCTATTTGATAATGAAGACTAATGTGTGTCTTGTTTTTATGTTGTCCTTTCTTTTTTTATTCTTACCTATGAAAAATTACATGAAGGCAAATATTTTGTCATGTGACATTTGTCTGGGCCTATATTACATTTGAAATATAAATGTTGTCAATTTTAGATGGCAATTTGATAATCATATTTTAAGGGTTAATGCCAGTGAAGAACATAACCAAATGTAATTCATTGCCAGAGTAACATAGAAATATCATTGTCACTGTTAAAAACATGTCCTTGTAAATTCCATTGGAAAAAAATGTTGATGATCAAAACCTTAGGGGAAACTAAATTGTCTCCATTATAAGCAGTTCTGTGGAAACAAATTTGAAATGTATGCACTTTGTTCTACTGGGGCTTTGAATAACTCAACTGAATATTTCAGAAGAAGCCACCAGTGTGTTAAGAAAAGAAACTAATGCATGATAGAAGCCAGACTAATCAAGGGAAACAGTGCTACAGCATATGTTGTTTTCTCCAGAAAAATCCAAATGGGACATTCAGATGACTGAGTCTGAAATTAATTTTATAGGCATTAACGTTTGTGGGTGTTTCACACATGCAAGTTCAGAACATTTCCCTTGATGGTACAACAAAATGTGGGTATCAAGAGGGACATAAATTGAAACTCACAGACCCTTACAATCAATCGAGTTTTACATCAACTTTGTTTTCATTGTTCTTAGAAAATTTATAGTATGCTTCCTTACCAAAATATTGGTTAAAATAATGCTAAATATTTACAGACTAAGTGGATACTAATATAATATTTCTCAACCATATATTTAATTTCAAGAAGGGTCATACTGGCATACCTACAAGAATTTGTTTTCCATTCTCCAAATTTTCATGCTGTTTTATAAAAGTAAAACATGGATCAATATTAAAAATTATTCTATAAACTTAAGAGGTTAAGAATTTAGTCTAGAAAAACAATAACCACAAGAGAAAGTGAATCATACATCTTAAATGTTATTCAATGTTCTATGTAATAATCAATTAAGGAATAAAAAGGCACTGTTTATGAAAAATACTGTGAGTAACATCTTGAGCACTACAGTTAAAGCTCTGATTTAAAACCTATAATTCATGTCCATCATCAGAAGTCTTTGTTGAGTAGACAAGTAAATATCTGTAAAAAAATTTAATATGAGCAACCCTGCTAGAGATTCAGACACTTTTCCAGCCCTCTAAAGTCTTTTAAAATAAAATTTACATGATATTCCAATGGTTGACCCAATAGTGTCAACTATATTATAGCAAAGTCTACCTTAGTGGGGCCGTAAGTTTTGCAACCTATAATGTACTGTGTACTTTGCATTAAGCAATAGAATTCATCTTAAAATTTCTTTTATTATAATTTACTTTATTGAAATTTCAAAAACATGAATGTTACCCCCCCAAATCCAGCCATAAATCACTTGCCTAAACTATAATTTGGCTAAGTGACACTGAAGGCAAATAGATGAGGAAACAGTAGAAATAGTGACAGACTTTATTTCTTTGGGCTCCAAAATCACTGCAGATGGTGACTGCAGCCATGAAATTAAAAGATGCATGCTCCTTGAAAGAAAAGTTATGACCAACCTTGGCAGTATATTAAAAAGCAGAGACTACTTTGTCAACAAAGGTCTGTCTAGCCAAAGCTATGGTTTCTCCAGTAGTCATATATGGATGTGAGAGTTGGACTATAAAGAAAGCCGAGCAACAAAGAATTGATGCTTTTGAATTGTGATGCTGGAGAAGACTCTTGAGAGTCCCTTGGGCTGCAAGGAGATCCAACCAGTCTCTCCTAAAGGAAATCAGTCCTGAATGTTCATTGGAAGGACTGATGCTGAAGCTGAGGCTACAATACTCTGGCCACCTGATGCAAAGAACTGACTCATTTGAAAAGACACTAATGCTGGGAAAGATTGAAGGCAGAAGGAGAAAGGGACAACAGAGGATGAGATGGTTGGATGGCATCACTGACTCAATGGACTTGAGTTTGAGTAAACTCCGGAAGTTGGCGATGGACAGGGAGGCCTGGTATGCTGCAGTCCATGGGTTCACAAAGAGTCGGACACGACTGAGTGACTGAACTGACTGACTGAAACTATAATTTGACTAAGTGACATTGAGGATCTTTTACACTTGAAAATTTTTATAACATAGTGTACCTATTTTATAGCAATACACAATTCCAACTTGATTTTAGTTTTCATTTAATTTAGTATTTTCTTTTTTGCACAGAATACTTTTTTGATGTACTTATCCATATTTCCATGATGCTTTGTACTCATAAGATTATTTTCTACTTCTAAAGATTCTTTTTCCCCTTAACATTTGAAGATACATATGAACCACCAAATATGGATCCAACAAAAATATTGCAAATATTATATTATTAGGCAAAAAAAAAAATTACTTGTTCAAAATAGAAGATCAAGATAACCTAACGACTGTTACAAATGTATTTTCCGCATTAGAAGATAAACTAATAGAGTCTGAGGTTTCAAGAATGAGCAGTATGGTGGTGAGAGACCACATCATTTGAAAATACAAAAAAGTTAAGAACAAGTTATCTAGTGAAGCAAAGGTCATTGCTCACCAGGTGTCAGCCAGTCACCCTTGGATTTAGGTCATCAGTTTTAGTTTAGTTTTAATATCCTATAAATGTGGTTTCTTTTAGCTTATTTCAAATTTCTGCGTATCTTATTCTCTTCTTTCTCTTTATTTAGATTAGAAGGTGCATTACTTTTTTAACTTTACTTGTTAAAAAATGATGCGGTCTGTTAGCAATACTTTATTTAGCCTATAAATTTTGATAGGCTTATTTAGCATATGAGATGAAGAAGGATCATAATATCTGGTATACCTAGATTACATCACCCAATTTAGAATATTTAATCTTAGTTTTTTTCCTATAATATATATACTGTTGTTGTGATGCATTTTAGATGTATTCTGTTCTTTTATATTGTGTTGTTTTAAATGGTCAATGTTTTCTTAGAATTAACCACATACTACCATCTTCATTGTTTATCCTCTGTCTTGTAGAATTTCATGCCTAAAGATTACTTTGAAATATTCTTAATTAGGCTTTATTTTTGGAAATCTCTGTCTATTTTTCTTCATTTTTGTCTACATATGCAATGTATGGAAACACCACTGAGACAAATTTAATTCATAACGTAAAACTAGAAAGCAATTCTTATCAGAGACAAGATATGGAACATGAATAAAGTGTGAGGAAAGACATACAGACCAACGAAATAAGACAGAGAGTCTAGAAACAGGTCAACAATGTGTATCAACTTGTTTTTAACAAAGTACACGTGCATCATTGTAGTTGAGGGGGATGATAAGGTAGTTTTGGCTTATTTGATTATCCATGTCATTTGAGGTGGATTATATAGTTACATGTGAAAGGTAGAACAGTAAATCTTCTAGTTAGAATTGAAGGGAAGTATATTTATTGTTTTGAGGTAAATTCATAAATCTCTTAAACCTGATAGTATTCATTTCCAATTGCTGTTGTAAAAATTATCATAAACATGGAGGCTTAAAACAACACAAATATATTTTCTCACAATTCTGGAGGTCAGAAGTCCTAAAATCAAAGAATAGGAAGGAACGTGTTCTTTTGAAATATTCTAGGGATTAATGTTTCCTTGTATATTCTTGATTCTTGTGGCTACTTGTATTCCTTGTCTGATGGCACTCCCTCCATCTTCAAAGTCACTAGAATAGAATTCTTCAACTTGTCTCTCTTTTTCTGACCACTTGAATCCCTCTTATAAGGCCACTGATTATTTTATTGTGCCCAGCACATTATCTACAATGATTTCTCCATCTGAAGACACAATTTAATCACATCTGCATTTTTCTTTCTTTCTTTTTTCTTTTTTGCATCATAAGGTGACATTCACAGATTTGAGAAATTAGAATGTGGACATTTTTGGTGATGACTTCTGGTCCCTAAATATCTATATTCATCCACATATAAAATGCATTTACTCCATAACAATATCCCCAGAAGTTTCAACTCACTGGAGCATAGACTCACAATCCAAAATTTCATTTAATATTTATCAGCTTAAAAGGCTCAAGTATCATCTAAATCAGATGTGAATGAGACTCTGGTAAGATTGTCCCTGGGACAAAACCCCATTCCATATGTGGGCTACAAAACTAGGAAAAAAGTCATATGCTCCCAAAATACAGCGTTGGGCCAGGAATAGTAAACAAGGAATAGACAAAGCCCTCTCTAAAGTGAAACAATGAAAAATAAACAGAGTCACTTGTCAAACGATTTGAAATCAGTCTAGGCTAACAGAGTTCAGCTTCAAGGTTTAATAATAATCTTCTATGTTTCATGGGTTCATGCTGTGACTCAAGGTTTCATTCTTGGAATCTCCTTCCTTTTTCATGAAAATAGCATGCATTTATATCAAAGAAATTTTATTCACCTGTTTCCTTCCTATAGAATTTTGTGAATCTTATAGCTTTCATTTGTTTTCCTTCTTTACTTTATAGTTCATGTTGGCAGTGTTGCTATTGGTGTAACATTTGCAATAACTCTGTAGGTTCCCTGTATATTTCAGGGGAATTCATTGCAGTAGACAAAGGCTCCTTCACAGATCTTTCCAGAATGATCCTATCTCCATTCTTGGTTTCTATGTTGATGTGGCTGAGGGAATCCATGAATCACATGTTTAATTTGTTCATAGAATATTTCTGTAAGTAAATAATCTTTTGACCTTTCTAAGATACTAGCCAGAGATATTCAGTCGCATCCAGCTTTCTGACTGTAATTGCCCTAATTTTATCATCCTTTATAGTGGCTTTCTTGGTGGCTCAGATGGTAAAGAATCCACCTGCAATGCTGGAGACCTGGGTTTGATCCCTGGATTGGGAAGATACCTGGAAAAGGGAATGGCTACACACCCCAGTATTCTGGCCTGGAGAATTCCTTGGACTGTATAGTCCATGAGGTTGTGAAGAGTTGGACAGGACTGAGAGACTTTCGCTAATCACTGCAGTTTGGATAAACTGAGAATTTTCATTATCGTGAAGTCATGGCTGCTTTTTACTTAGCATTTCTTCCTTCCTTTTTTTATGTATGCAGCATTTTATTATAAGCAGCAACAAGAAATTACTACACACCCTTTACAATTTACTCAGAAATCTCCTCAGCTGGATATCCAAGTTCATCATTTACAATTTCTGCCTTTTATATAACTATAAGATGTAATTCAACCAAGTGAGATTTCCCCTACTGTATAATAAAGAATTCTTTTCACCCAGTTTCCAATAACATATGCCTCATTTCCTTTCAAGTCCTCACCAAAACTTCCTCTGAGGTTCCGATTTCTACCAAAAGCTTGTCTATGCTGATGTAAGTATTTCAATATAGATTTTTTGCTACTTACTTCTTGAGTTCTCCCTAGCAGAGTTCTTAATATTCATATTTTTGCTAAGAATCTCTTCAGGTCAAGCTAGGCTTTTTCTATCATGCTCCTCAAAATTCCTCATGCTAGACACATTGCACAATTCTAACCCAAATTCCAAATGTTTAGATATTTATTACATCAACCTTGTACTTCCAGGTACCAAAATGTTTTCTATTACTGCTTAGCAAATTACTACAAATAAAGTAGCTTAAAAAAACACAGATTTGTTATCTTGCTATTCTAAAGGTCAGAGGTCTTCTAACCAACCTGTCAGCACAGCTGTATTTCTTATAGAGGCAACAGGGAGAACTGAAACTAAGCATTTTCCAGTTTCTCCAGGCTTCCTACAACTTTGACTCCTGGCTTTTTACATTTTTAAGGCCAGCAACATAACATCATCACAGTTCTCACTTCTGTGGTCATACCTCCTTTTTCTGACTCTTACATTATGTCCTAACCTTTGTGATTTCATTTGACCCATCAAGACATCTCAAGATAATCTTCATGTTTCAAGACCTTTAAATTAACCTTTAAATTAATCACATCTGCAAAGTTTCTGCAAGTAAATGATATATGTTATAAGGATTAGGGTGTGAATTTTTGTGTGTGTGAGGAAGGCATTGTTCTTCCTACCATACAGCCTAAATATTAATATAATTATGAGTAAGAAAGAATGGATATATTCAAATTTATTACAAGTAAGAATTATGTTGATCTAAGGGCATCATAAAATGAATGAAAAAGAAAGAAACCAGAAAAATGTATGTTCAATGAATACACCTGAGAGAGGATTCGTATCCAGAGTACATAAAAGGCTCTCACAGATTAATAAGAAAATACACAGATCTTTCACAGAAGAATATTTTCAAATCAAAAATAAATAAATAAGAACCACTCAACATCATTAGACATCAGGGAAATGCAATTTTCACTTTGAGATATTCTTGTATATGCACCCATCTGGCTAACATTCAATGGTTTGATTGCCAACATAAAATCTGGGGCTTTCATATCTTGTCATTTTTTTCACTATGGATATTTTTCAGTAAATTTTCTTTTTTAAACATATTGTATTAAAATATCTTTTTATCTCCATTGCTGAGTTATTTGAAGCCCCAAAACTTCATTTCTACCTCTCTAGTCCCATTCCTGATTTAAAGTACAAAACCAATCAATAGTAATAGAAATCAGAATACTGGTTACCTTTTGGGAAGGTGGATTGATCAGGAAAAAGCCTTTGGGTGCTGGAATTATCTATACCAGTACTGTGGGTGTTAATGAAAGAATTTGTCAAACTTTTCAATCTGCATACTAAATTGTATATAATTTATGAGTAAAAATAAGTTTAAAAAGTAATTGGCAAGAAATTTCCATCTAAGAAATTGATTATTAAAAAATTAGTTTATCAACCTCTCTTTTATTTTCAATTATGTATTCCATAGCTCCAAAGAAGTTAATCAAAATTTTCATGTTTCCTATAAGAGAATACAATTATATTTTAGTTTACTGTTACACTGAGAAGATATAAATGCAATCATATTTCTGTGGGAGGTAGTTTCTATTAGACTCCAAAATGTGTATGGACTCTGAAGTTTGTCTCATGTTCCATACTTCTAACAAGACCATGAAACTCAAAATTTCTTATGGTGAAAATTGACTTTAGTATTCTTCTTGCTTGTAATGTTATTGATCTCCTTTAGTTCCTGGCATCTAAGAAATTCTTACTTTCTTCACATTTTATTCCTACATTTAAAAATTACTGAAAACCTACACAGCTATCTGTTATGGACTGAATTGTATCCCTTCAACACTCATATGTGGAAGTTCTAATCCCCAGAACCTCAGAATGTGATTGCATTTGGAGAGAGCTTTTTAAGAGTAAAATAAGGATGAATGAGTTCATATGGGTGGGCTCATAACCAATATCGCTGATATTTCTTTAATTAAAGGAAGAGAGAGCAGGATTCTGTGCATACAGAGAAAAGAGCACCTGAGGACACATAGAAAGGAGAAGAATAACCCAGAGAAGCCATCCCTGCCAACACCTTGACCCTGGACCTCCAGCCTGCAGAACGGTGAGAAGTAAATTTCTGTTGCTTAAGGGACCTAGTGTATATATTTTGTTATGCCAACTCTAGAAAATTAATACCACATTGTTTTTCATTATTTTGAAGGAAAGGTGTTTTGACTAATCAAGGGCTGGATTTATATGAAATTATGAAGTCTCCACTTTAATAATATATATTCACTAAGCTCTATGCTATGATTGTGTTGAATAAGGAAGCAATGGACACTCTCCAAGAAGATGAGGAAAGGAAAACATCATTCATTGACCCCAGGTTGGAAATGTGTGAAGCTGTGTGTAAATGCAGTGTAAGACATTGCTCACTCTGTTATATGATTAATCATTAATGTTTCCCACAATAAACAGCAAGATAATGATGGCGAGGTCCATTGATCAGGTATTTTATTTCCCCTTAGGCATATGAATATATTTGTAACGGACTCATTTTACTAAGCTTAAATAAAAAGGAATAAACTTAACTCTACGTTCTCTTAAAGACTTGCCTGGGTTATTTCTTATTTTTAATCCCTATCATGCTATAACAGCTAACAGAGAATATTTTTTCTAACAGTGAAACTAAAAAGATAAAAGCTCTCTCTCTGATTCCATTTTCCTCAGGGTGATCCAGATGCAAGACCATCTGAAGTAAATACATTTTAAAAATCATAAACATAGTTCAAGAAAAAGAAAATAGATAGAAGTGGTGATTGCTTGTCCATCAAATGGAAAAGAAAGATTGAGAGGTAAGAAAATGAAATCAAAGTTAAGGGCTTGTCTCAGCTATACTTATATGTGTGAGAAACTGAAAGTGGGCATTTCAGTTTTTAGTCTATTAAACGCCAGCAAACCATCAAGTCTAACTTTATGTTATCTCTTCTATTCTCAGAAGTAATCATTTATTTTCAAATGTCTTCAGTTCTTGATTTATGAGATTAACTGTAAAAGTTTGTTTTCATAAAAACATACAAACCAGAGTCTAAGGTCACAATAATATTTTGGTTTGTTTGTAGAAAGTAATTCTTTGTTAAACAAGTAAACTAAAATTTCATCCTGTACCTTAATTAGTGGCTGTTTATGTAAACATGTGTCATTATACACTATTTCATAACCCTTTTTGTTCATAAAAAATAATATAGAAAAGATTGTGACCAATATTTACAAATATATCTATGAATTAGAAACTATCTTGACAATATCTGAGGTAAAGTAACTTTCAATTTGCAAAATAATATATTAAGATTAGATAGATAAATAGGAACATTCATAGCTCCCTTTATAAAGTTACAGCCAAAAATGCTGTGACTGGATTAAAAATATTTGAAATATCACTAATCAAAATTACTAAGCTACAGAAAACTGACAATAACAATTTCTGGAACAACAAAAACTCTCATTTATGTGGGTGGAAATATAATATGGGACAGCCACTTTGGAAGAGAGTTTGCCATTTTCTTGAGAGGGTTTAAACTTACTATATAACCCAGAAATCTCACTCTTAGGTATTTACCACATAAGTCAAAAGCTTGAGCTTATGCCAAAACCACCGAGAGGCAACCAATATAACCTTCACCAAGAGAACACACAGCATTAAACCTGTGCTATGGAATACTATTTATCCATACATATAAATGAACTTTTGATTCACACAACACTGACAAATATTAAATGCATTTTACTAAGTGAAAGAAGTCAAGGCCAAAAGACTGTATATTGTGTGACTCCATTAATACGCTGCTGCTGCTAAGTCACGTCAGTCGTGTCCGACTCTTTGAGACCCCATGAATTGCAGCACGCCAGGCCTCTCTGTCCATCACCAACTCCTGGAGTTCACCCAAACTCATGTCCATCGAGTCGGTGATGCCATCC
Organism: Giraffa tippelskirchi; assembly: GCF_054371585.1. Taxonomy (NCBI): domain Eukaryota; kingdom Metazoa; phylum Chordata; class Mammalia; order Artiodactyla; family Giraffidae; genus Giraffa; species Giraffa tippelskirchi. Next base: position 47,015,554 of record NC_137282.1, on the reverse strand, counting down.
AACCATCTCATCCTCTGTCGTCCCCTTCTCCTCCTGCCCCCAATCCTTCCCAGCATCAGGGTCTTTTCAAATGAGTCAGCTCTTCGCATCAGGTGGCCAAAGGATTGGAGTTTCAGCTTCAACATCAGTCCTTCCAGTGAACACCCAGGATTGATCTCCTTTAGGATGGACTGGTTGGATCTCCTTGCAGTCCAAGGGACTCTCAAGAGCCTTCTCCAACAGTGAGGTGTAGAAATAGCTTAGCCCAGAGTCTGGTGCTTTTCTTTTCCTACTGTATTTTTCCAGTTTTATTGAGATTTATATTTATTTATAGTTGATACAAAGCACAGTGTTAACGTTAAGGTATATAGTATAATGACTTGATTTATATGTATGATAGCCATGATAAGTTAGTTAATATCCTTTGTAGTATATCAAAACAAAAAGAAAAAAATATTGTAATGAGAATTCTTAGGATCCATTCTTGTGACATCTTTCAAATATATCATACTGCAACGTTAACTATGGAGCTTCCGAGGTGGCGCAGTGGTAACGAATCTGCCTGTCAATGCAGGAAACTCAAGAATCACAGGTTTGATCCCTGAGTCAGAAAGATTCATTGGGGTATGAAATGGCAACCCTTTGCAGTATTCATGCCTGAAAAACTCAATGGCCAGAGAAACTTGGCAGACCTCAGTCCATGAGTTTACAAAGAGCTGGACATGATTGAGAGACTAAGCACACGTGATATGTTAACTATGGTTAGTCATCACACCGTAGATTGCAACTCCAGTACTTACGTGTCTTATGACTGGAAGTTTATACCTTTTGACCACCTTCACCCAGGATTGGCAGGTGGGGGAACTGAATGGAGGAGATTTGTTAATTTTAAGTAGTATCTCTTTCTTTATTAAGCATGGAGTAGGATATGCTTCTTTACGTCATAACAGGCTATAGTAACAACTCCCAAATCTCAGGGATGTAGCAAAATAAAGGTAATCTCATTTTCATGTTATAAATCCACTGCAGAGAATCAAAATGGCTTTGCTCATTGAGATTAACTCTGGGACCTCAGGGACCCAGCTAGTTGGAAGTTCAAATTTAATACCACTGATACAACTTTCGAGGCAGAATATAGTGACTTATTTTCTGGCCTTAAAATCTCCACTTTATAATGACACACGTTGCTTCCAATCTTGTTTTATTGCCTGCACAGGTCACCAGAAGAATGCCTAACTTCAAAGAAGATCAGAAAGTACAGTCCTGTCACACTTCAGGGAGAGAATATTTGTCTCCTGCTCTCATGATTAATTCCAAGCATATGAGTAAAGGACCTTGCAATTAGACTATGATTTCTTACTAATCAAATCCCAAATGTTTGTAAAATAGGAAAATGTTGAAGGGGAAATAACACAGCAGGATTTACTAGAATATAATAGTAGTGACTTTATTCAATTTGTAAAATGCTCTGATATTTCCCCAACCTTCCAACCTCATTTTAATCGCTGGGAGATCTGACCAGGAAGAAGTACACACACATAATGAGAAGATACAAAGTTGTAAGTGTTAAAATGAAATTTCCCACCGATAAATTACTGATCTGCTGCTGCTAAGTCACTTCAGTCTTGTCCGACTCTGTGCGACCCCGCAGACAGCAGCCCACCAGGCTCTGCGGTCCCTGGGATTCTCCAGACAAGAACACTGGAGTGGGCTGCCATTTCCTTCTCCAATGCATGAAAGTGAAAAGTGAAAGTGAAGTCACTCAGTCGTGTCTGACTCTTCGCGACTCCATGGACTGCAGCCTACCAGGCTCCTCCGTCCATGGGAATCTCCAGGCAAGAGTACTGGAGTGGGGTGCCACTGCCTTCTCCGAATTACTTATCTAGTAGATGTATATTCAGTAAATCATGAATTGAGCAACATCCTATCTAGTAGATAAAAAGGAACTCCAATAAGCTATACAAGATGAAAGATTTTTATAAACCAAACCGAACAGAAACAAGGAAAATATGCTGAATATTTGCTAGATGATTAAAAAAATAAATAAATAAAAGGTTACTTTTCTTATATGGAGCAAAGGGGAAGTCTTGGAGCCAGGTCAGGTAACTTGTACTGAGCAGCTAAGCTCTGATTCATTGATCTAGGGCTTCCTTTTCCAGGAGAGTGGAACATAGTAATTTAGTTAAGTTTGGATTGCTGACACGGGGCTTGGCATGAGGGACTTCATCTTGAGGCTAATTCAGTTACTTTAGCAAAAATGATACACCAACAGCCATCTGAGAAACTAACAGCCTGGCAGTGAAATCCAGAGAGAAACACTATAAAATATTCATAGAACAATTATATGTGCTGGACATGGTCTTAGGGTGGTGTAAAAAGAGTAGTGAATAAAGCAGACTCAAAACTCTACTTCCCATATTTTAGATACATGTGTTAATGTTGGTTTTTAATGTTAAAAAAAGAGTCTATATTTTGTGGTATGGAAGAGACACCACAAACCAATTCCATGAAATTTTTCTTGTGAGTAAGAAGAGTATACCTTAAACTCTAGAGCTTTCGAATTTTCTGCAAGGGAGAAAAAATCTGACTCCATATGGGATTCATTTCTTCTACTTTAACCTTTGTATTTTATTCTTTTTGCCACAAGTTAATCACTAAAGGGATGTGGCCTATAGCTTCAAGTATACATAATGGTCCATTTCTGGGAACTCTGCCTCCCAAGCCTGAGTGTTAAGCTAAAATATCTTTGTTTAAGCTCATGGGAAATATCCTGACCAGGCCCACCTGTGAATGACTGCAGAAAAGAAAAAAATTAACACATGCCCTCTGGAGTTGGGCTGGAATAAGGAAGTATTTGTATCAACTTATTGCCTTTTTTACTTTACCTCCTCATCTTCCCTTCTTTGTTCTATTAAAAAAAAAACAAATAAAATTAAAATTAAATTGAATAAAAACAAAGCTCAGCTTTCAAATCCTGTCAAGATGGTTCTTTGGGACACTAGTCCACCATTTTCTCAGTCTTCTGGCTTTCCAAATAAATACACTATTTCTTGCTCCAATGCCTCTTCTCTAGATTTATTGGCCTGTCATGTAGTAAGCAGTAGGAACTTGGACTCAGTAACAATTTTCCTACAACCATGTCTCAGATGGCCTACTATGAGTTGTATCTGAAAGGATATAGGCTTCTTGCTAAGATACATAGAGATAAGATACAGAGCACGCATACATAGGCTCTGGGAACAGGCTACCTGAAATCAGGGGCCTACACAGCTACTATGAACTAAGAGACCTTTGGAAAGTCACTTTACCGATGTCTGCTTTAGTTTCCTCAACTGCCAACTTCATTCAATGAGGAGAGGGACATCTTCACATTATAGTCTAATGTATGTGAAATTGCTGAGAACAGCACCAGGCATGCAATATTATTAAATCTACCTCTTGGGTATTAGAGATGATAGTGGATATGTAAAACACGATGCTTCTTATCCAGAAATAAGGTAAACAGAAGGCTTCTATCCCTCTCTCTTCAAATCACCATAAAGACAATTTTCCATCATCCTTTAGGGTAATATATTGATAATGCAGGGTTTCCCAGGTGGCTCTGATATAAAAGAATCCACTTGCCATTACAGGAGATATAAGAGATGCCTGTTCGATCTGTGAGTCAGGAAGATCCCCTGGAGAAGGAAATGACAACCCACTCCAGAATTCTTGCCTGGAAAATCCCATGGACAGAGGTGCCTGGCAGGCTACAAAGACTCAGATATGACTAAGCACACAGCCACCTCATATTGATAGTGAGCGCATGTGTGCTCAGACTTGTCTGACTCTCTGTGACTCCATGAAGGCTGCCATTCTCCTCTGTCCATGGCATGTCTTAGGCAAGAATACTGGAGTGGGTTGCCATTTCCTTCTCCAGGAGATCTTTCTGACCCAGGAACTGAACCTGTGTATCCTTCATTGGCAGGAGGATTCTTTACCACTGCAATACCTGAGAAGCCATATTGGTAATAGTTTGTTGATTGTCACCAATAAAACTGGAAAAGATCAGTTTTCATTCGAATCCCTAAGAAAGGCAATGGCAAAGAATGCTCAAACTATCGCACAATTGCACTCAACTCACGCACTAGTAAAGTAATGCTCAAAATTCTCCAAGCCAGGTTTCAACAATATGTGAACTATGAACTTCCAGATGTTCAAGCTGGTTTTAGAAAAGGCAGAGGAACCAGAGATCAAATTGCCAACATCCGCTGGATCATTGAAAAAGCAAGAGAGTTCCAGTAAAACATCTACCTCTGCTTTATTGACAATGCCAAAGCCTTTGACTGTGTGGATCACAAGAACTGTGGAAAATTCTTCAAGAGATGGGAATACCAGACCACCTGACCTGCCTCTTGAGAAACCTGTATGCAGGTCAGGCAGCAACAGTTAGAACTGGACATGGAACAACAGACTGGTTCCAAATAGGAAAAGGAGTACGTCAAGGCTGTATATTGTCACCCAGCTTATTTAACTTAAATGCAGAGTACATCATGAGAAACACTGGGCTGGAGGAAGCAAAAGCTGGAACCAAGATTGCCAGGAGAAATATCAATAACCTCAGATATGCAAATGACACCACCCTTATGGCAGAAAGTGAAGAATAACTGAAGAGCCTCTTGATGAAAGTGAAAGAGGAGAGTGAAAAAGTTGGCTTAAAGCTCAACATTCAGAAAACAAACATCATGGCATCTGGCCCCATCACTTCATGGCAAATAGATGGAGAGACAGTGGAAACAGTGGGCTCCAAAATCACTGCAGATGGTGATTGCAACCATGAAATTAAAAGACACTTACTCCTGGGAAAGAAAGCTATGACCAACGTAGACAGCATATTAAGAAGCAGAGACCTTACCTTGCCAACAAAGGTCCGTCTAGTAAAGGCTATGGTTTTTCCAGGAGTCATGTATGGATGTGAGAGTTGGACTACAAAGAGAGCTGAGCACCGAAGAATTGATGCTTTTGAACTGTGGTGTTGGAGAAGACTCTTGCGAGTCCCTTGGGCTGCAAGGAGATCCAACCAGTCCATCCTAAAGGAGATCAGTCCTAGGTGTTCATTGGAAGGACTGATGTTGAAGCTGAAACTCCAATACTTTGGCCACCTGATGCGGAGAGCTGACTCATTTGAAAAGACCCTGATGCTGGGTGAGATTGAGGGCAGGAGGAGAAGGGGACGACAGAGGATGAGATGGTTGGATGGCATCACCAACTCAATGGACATGAGTTTGGGTAAATTCTGGGAGTTGGTGATGGACAGGGAGGCCTGACGTGCTGCAGTTAATGGGGTTGCAAAGACTCGGACATGACTGAGTGACTGAACTGACTGAATTGAATCACCAGTAAAATCTGAAAACTTCCCAGAGATTCTGTTGGTAGACTGTTAATTTATTTTGAGGAAGAAAGCCAGTTCCTAGTCCAGCAATAGTACTTGAATTTGATGCTCTGATATAATTTTTTTCAGTAGCTGATTTTGTGTTATGTTTTACTTTATTAGTTTCCAGATATCTCCTCCACCAGACTATAAGCTCTAGGAGAGCAAGGGTTTTATCATGTTTTCTTCTTTGTACCCAGCATCTAGAATGAGGTCCAACACCTATATGCTAATTAATATTTTAGATTAATGAATTAAGGACTGAACTAATCTTTCCACTTATCAGCCTCTTACAGAGACAGCTTGTCAGTAAAAATTCTCTGGAAAATTTGCTTGACTTGAGTAATTCTTGATCTGACAATTGTCAGATTTTGGACTCCAAGTGATTATGGTATTCCTTCCTTTTTAAGATAGATGACCACCAATGCCAATGACACTTTAACTAAAAAATAAAGCTGGATGCACAGGCAGTTTACTTTTTGTAAAAATAACCACACACACACACACACACACACACACACACACATGTTTTCACTTGATTTAATTTTATTTCCCTCCTGAGAGTGGATATACATAATAAACTACACATTTAACTCAAAATTAGGTTCATAAAGTGAACCTAATAATCCACATACTCGAAATTAACTTTTAGATGTAGTTTTGACAAATGTGTAAAGTGGATAACCATCACCATGACCAAAATGTAGGAGATTCCCATCACTCCAAATTTTCTGTGTCCTTTTTTTGTTCCATTTCCTCTTCCCACAGAAACTCTTAACCTCTAACCTTGTAGCTGTCCTCATAGTTTGCCTTTCAGTATATCATAAAAATGGAATCAAACAGTATGTTTATTATATTTGCATTTCAACTCTTTTTTGGACTTCTGATATTTGCTTTTTCCTATTAGTAGTTGATCATTTTGCATATGACTCCTTTGTATGTAACCCTGTATTATATGATTTAGCAATCTATGACTAAAATATTTGAGGAAGAGAATGAAGAGTGAAAAATATAATGTGTTTATATTTTTTCTTAACATATAAAAAATAAAATAAACAAAAGGTTCCCAAGCCCTTAAACTCCCAATAATAATGCTTGCTCTATTAATCATTCTTGTTTACAGAATCTTACTTGTTTTTTAGTGGACATTGACACCACTATCTTTCATGATGAATCATTTGCTGTTATTTTTTGCCATTATCATTTGCCTTCAGTCATTCTCAGGACTGTGGAAATATAATAGAAAATGTATTTGTTTTGTAATCTGCCCTTTTCCTGCTTAATGATACCACTTAGTAAGTGGAATGATACAATGAGAAGGAAATCAAATTACAACAATTGTACATTTGCAAAGTGCCATTTTCTCTGCCACTATTCTAAATCTCTCCCGCTTTACTGTAAGGTTCCTGACTGGTTAATTCTTCTAATCTCCCCTTGCTGCAAATTCATCCCTTGCCTAGCTCTTAGTTTTATCTTTGTAAAACATAGTTCTAATCCTATTATTTCTCAGCAAAATTTTTCTCAATTGTCTCTCATCATGAACCTAACTAAACTCAGATTTCTTATCCTGCCACTTGCAAACTTCTCCAAGAATGTTGTAAAAATGTTCTTTGTTTTATCTTTCCACTTCATCCCTACATATCCTTATACTCTCTTTGTATTGTGTTGTGCTATTTTGGAATGAGCTCAAACTAATTTTGCCCTCACTTGGAAGGTCCTGACACAATTGTGTTGCAAAGTAAATATTAGTGTACTTTAACAAACCAGGAGGAAAGCAAGCAATATCAAATCTGCATTTATAAGATGCTTTAGAGTTAAGAAATAAGTAAATATATGATTATTATTTATTTAGCTATAATAAATTATAAGGCCACATTACAGCTAATTTTATTAAGCATTTCTTGTATGTCAGCAATTATGTTTGGTAAATTCTCATTGCTAACACTTTCAAACGATAATTAAAGTATTGTAAATATCATTATTTAATGGACTGAATATAAATAGCAATCATTTTAATGATAAACTGCAAAAGAATTCTCTCATCATCAATGCTTTGAGTCAGTTCAATTGCTCAGTCATGTCCAACTCTTTATAACCCCATGGACTGCAGCATGCCAGGCTTCCCTGTCCATCACCAACTCCAGGAGCTTGATCAAACTCAAGTTCATTGAGTCAGTGATGCCATCGAAACACCCCATCCTCTGTTATCCCCTTTTCTTCCTGCCTTCAATCTTTCCCAGCATCAAGGTCTTTCCCAATGAGTCAGTTCTTTGCACCACAAAGCCAAAGTATTGGAGCTTCAGCTTAAGCATCAGTCCTTCCAGTGAATATTCAGGACTGATTTCCTTTAGGATTGACTGGTTTGATCTCCTTGCAGTCCAACGGACTCTCAAGAGTCTTCTCCAACATCACATTTCAAAAGCATCAATTCTTTGGTGCTCAGCTTTCTTTATGGTCAAACTCTTACATCCATACATGACTACTGGAAAAATCATAGCCTTGACTAGACAGACCTTTGTCAGCAAAGTAATGTCTCTGCTTTTTAATAAGCTGTCTAGGTTTGTCATAGGTTTCCTCCCAAGCAGCAAGCTTCTTTTAATGTCATGGCTGCAGTCAGTGTCTGCAGTGATTTTGGAGCCCAAGTTTCTCACTTTTTCCATTGTTTCTTCATCTATTTGCAACAAAGTGATGGGACTGGATGCCATGATCTTAGTTTCTTGAGTGTTGAGTTTCAAGCCAGCTTTTTCACTCTCCTCTTTCATTTTCATCAAGCAGCTCTTCAGTTCCTCTTTTTTTCTGCCATAAAGATGGTGTCATCTCCATATCTGAGGTTACTGATATTTCTCCCAGCAATCTTGATTCCACATTGTGCTTCATTCAGACCAGCATTTCTCATGATGTACTCTGCATATACTTTAAACAAGCAGGGTACAAAAATAGCCTTGACATACTCCTTTCCCAATTTGGAACCAATCTGTTGTTCCGTCTCTAGTTCTAACTGTTGCTTTTTGACCTGCATACAGATTTCTCAGACAGCCGGTAAGGTGGTCTGGTGTTCACATCTCTTTAAAAATTTTCCACAGTTTTTTGTGATCCACATAGTCAAAGATTATGTTATAAATCAGAAGTAGATATTAATGCTTTAAATTTATTTAAAACTAAGATTGGAAAATAAGCAAGTCATGCAAAAATTTTTCATGAAAATTAATATATAGGTCAGCTCTTCTTTTGTTAATAAAAAATTACATGATAATTTAAGATGATGAAATCTAATGAGCCTCTTTTTTTCTTCTCAAACACATTAGTGCACATACAAAACATACATATTTTAAAATTTTTCATATGGTGTCAGAGTATGTCTGAAGAAATTTAAGGTCATCCATGTGTGTGCTGTGCACTGATGAATTCCAAAATGCACGCCAAATATTATGCTAAGACCTCAAAATTACTTTGCCGACAAAGGTCCGTCTAGTCAAAGCTATGGTTTTTCCAGTAGTCATGTACAGATGTGAGAGTTGGACCATGAAGAAAACTGAGCACTGAAGAACTGATGCTTCTGAACTGTGATATTGGAGAAGATACTTGAGAGTCCGTTGGACTGCAAGGAGATCAAACCAGTCAATCCTAAAGGAAATCATTCCTGAATATTCATTAGAAGGACTGATGCTGAGGTTGAAGCTCCAATACTTTCACTACCTGATGCGAAGAGTTGACTCATTGGAAAAAAACCCTGATGCTGGGAAAGATTGAAGGCATGAGGAGAAGGGGACAACAGAGAATGAGGTGGTTGGATGGCATCACCAACTCAATGGACACGAGTTTGAGCAAGTTCCAGGAGTTGGTGATGGACAGGGAAGCCTGGCATGTTGCAGTCCATGGAGTCATAAAGAGTCAGACATGACTCAGCTACTGAACTCAATTGAAAATCAAGAAGTCCTTAATCAATAACATATGTTATGTAATTAATTTCACAGTTGTTAAATTGAAACAAGTCTAGCTATTTTTCTGAAACTAAAGAACATAATGGCAATGAACTAATCTTCCATAATTTAAGGGAATGAAAACAGATGTATTTCAAGTGAATGAATATATGCAATTTACAAAGCATTTTGTCTTCTCTCATTATTTACTTATCTCTGCATACATGCCATGTCATTTCAATCATGTACCACTCTTTGTGACGCTATGGACTATAGCCCTCCAGGCTATTATGTCTATGGGATTCTCCAGGCAAAAATACTGAAAGAGGTTGCCATGCATTCCTCCAGGAGATCTTCTTTACTCAGGGATCAAACATACATCTTTTATATCTCCTGCATTGATAGGAGGGTTCATTACCATTAGCACCACCTGGGAAACCCCTGCATATCTCTAAGCTGAATTATAAATGCTCCTATTCAAGTGTGTCTGTGTGAGTCAATAAAAGATTCTTGCTCTGAAGAAATTTGCCAATTATTATGAACATAAATATAGAAAGGGGCAAATGTGTGCATAAGTTCAAATTAAATATTAATCCATTTATTATCTGTTTTCCTCTAAATTTGTATATCCAATTTTTTTATTTCACTATTTATATATAGTGATGTATATCTATATACTTGTGTCCATGTTTGGATATGTATATGTATATATACTTGCATAATTTCACAGTGGATGTTAATGCTGCTTTAATGCTTTTGATTTGATTAGTCTGCTAAAGAGCAAGGTGACATCAGTTTGAAACAGTGCAAAGTAAAGTATATTCATATTTCACATAACTAACTTCCTCATAGTGAGTTGACTTAGAAACAGCATGCCAATTCACCAGGTAACAAATCAGTTGCTTGTTTTGTTAAATTATACTGGTGTCCATGATATATCATATAAGCAGTTACGTGGTGTCTGCATTGCTGGGTTCTTTTGCGTTAATATTCTGTGTTTAAATACTCATTTAGGGCAGTGCAGACTAATGGTTAAAGATGTGAAAAGTTGAATCTAATTGCACAAGTTCAGTACTGGCTTCAACACTTACTAGCTGTATAACCATTAACAAGATACTTAAACCCTCTGTGCCTTAGTTTTTTCATAGTGTTTTATGAAGTCTAAATGAATTAAAATTTGCAGTAAGCTTAGATTAAAGACTGACTCATCGTAGGAATTGTTACACATACTGTTGGCATTTTGGGCTTCTCAGATGGCAGAGTGGTAAAGAATACACATGCCAATGTAGGAGATGCAAGAGACTCCAGTTCGATCCCCAAATCAAAAAGATACCCTAGAGTAGAAAATGGCAACCCACTCCAGTATTCTTGTCTGGAAAATTCTATTGACAGAGAAGCCTGATGGGCTACTGTCCACAGGGTCATAGAATTGGATACGACTGAGCACACACACACACACACATTACATGTATATATATATACTTTAATAAAATAAAATTATCCATTTTATTTCTTGTAGATGAAGTGCTTATGGAACAGGTTGGAGTTTTTCTGTGCCAGCCATTTAAATTATGGGATTAATTTTTTTATAACTCATATGCTTCTCCTTTTCCTTTGACTAAAATTTCTTGTCTAATTGTCCCACTTAAAAGTAAAAATTTTTATACATTTAGAGACAGAAGACCTGACTATATTTGTTGTAATATTTATTTTTTTTGTGTACCTGTGACTAAGAGAGAGACAGATTTTTAAATCTGAAGCACTTGTATTCCCCAAATAAATGGAAATATCTCTCATTGAAGAAATAAAAAAATCTATAAAGTGGTCATTTGGTAGATATTTGCTGATACCCTATTCAATGCTTTCACCAGGAAGAGATAAATGATGAATGGAGACATGGTTCATGATTTTAAATAATTTAAATTTTAGATATTTTGTGTAATCTATTTAATATGAAGGCATGAAATGAAATAACATTCCAAAAATTATTATATCAGTCTCATTTTATCTTTATTACTATTTAATGCACCGCTTGAGGTACTATGTTGCTCTTAATATAAAAAATAAAAATGTAGCATTGCCAATTTTTTTTCAAATTGAGTCATATAAAAATCAATGTACCATTAGTATGACTTTACCGAAAGGAAATATAGCTTAATGAAATGACTGACATGAATTAAGAATAAATGGAAATAATAAAGTGGCAGTTCAATTCAGTTCAGTCACTCAGTCATGTCTGACTCTTTACGACCCCATGGACAGCAGCATGCTAGGCTTCCCTGTCCATCACCAACTCCCAGAGCTTGCTCAAACTCATGTTTATTGAGTTGGTGATGCCATCCAACCATCTCATCCTCTGTTGTCCCTTTCTCCTCCTGTCTTCAGTCTTTTCCAGCATCAGGGTCTTTTCCAATGAGTCAGTTCTTCACATCAGGTGGCCAAAGTATTGGAACTTCAGCTTCAGCAACCGTCCTTCCAATGAATATTCAAGACTTAGTTCCTTTAGGATTCACTGGTTTGATCTTGTAGTCCAAGGGACTCTCAAGAGTCTTCTCCAAAACCATTGTTCAAAAGCATCAGTTCTTTGACACTCAGTTAAGAAACATCAATTTAAAAAAATCAAAATTGTGATAGAAGGCAGTGAAAGAGATGATGCTTGAAGCTAGAGATTTAATGAAAGTCCAGATTCATGTGCTTATGGAGCAAGTAAAAGCAGGGGCCTAACCTAGTATCACTGAAATACAGAAAAGACAAAGAGTACACAACAGCAGTTAAATTTTCAATTTGCTTCTAACATAGAATTTTCTTCTTGCCTGTTCTCACATCAACCCAAAGAAAAGAAAGCTGGTCAAGAAGCACCAAACCTGTAATCATAGCTAGCATAAGTCTGTTTAGTGCCATTTTCCAAGTAAGTAAACAAGATAGATCAACTTTGAATTGAGCGATTCAAATAAAAATGATCAGTTCTTTGGAGACCTGAAACAAGTAAAATTTCAATTATCATATTTAATATAATGAATGTGAAGTCTCTTAGTCATGTCTGACTCTTTGCAACCTCATGGACAGTAGCCTACCAGGCTCCTCCGTCCATGGGATTTTCCAGGCAAGAATACTGAAGTGAGTTGCCATTTCCTTCTCCAGGAGATCTTCCCCACCCGGATGGAACCCCAGTCTCCCGCATTGTAGACAGACACTTTAACATCTGAGCCACCCTCATAAATAATCTGAGAATAATGAGGAAAACTTGGACACTGAGAATTTTTATGCTGAGATTTAAAAACTCATTAATACCGTTATAACATTAATTTGTTATCAAGTGTGCAAGATCACAGCTACCACCATCAGCAAAGACAGAATTTTATAAAAGAATAAGAATAAAAAAGACAGCAGATAGTTCAGTAGGAACACTAGGTACTGAAAAACAATAGAACATTGCTTTCAATTTTGAAGAATATTTTCAATGTAGCATAGGTATCCAAGAATATTAAGTGATTGTAAGTGCATAATAAAATACTTACTTTCATGAAGAGCCTGCAACAATGTGATTTTAAAAAGAAATATTTTTGAATCAATGGTGTCAGTCTGAGAAAACCAATGCAGGAAGTCAAGACACTAGCCTTAATGAATAGAGTAGCTGGCTCAAATTAGGGGAGAGCATGTGCATCTGGTTATTGACAAAAATAAAAGGCAGGGTAGAGAGCAATTGGTTTCATAGTTTTAAATAGTATGGATTATATTAAAACATTATTGAGTATTATATATTATATATTGAGTAATATATATGTATATATTAGTATATATTATCTTACTTTATAAATAACTAAATATTTAAGTAGAGATACGTTTAGAGGATAAACGTTGGGTTTAAAGATATGTATTAAAGCTTCGTTGCTAAGCAGAGGTAGTTTTAGTATGAGCACACTAATAAAACTGATTTATTATAATACTGTTTATTTTAGACTCATAAAATGGGGGGGAACAGGAAATGCACATGATAACTATGATAAGTAGAATATAAAGTCATCTCTAACTCATCTTATGCTTTAAAAATGCCTTAGCTCACACTCCTTTGAGATTTTGGAATAATATGAATAAATTATGGGAGCAGAAAACGGGAAAAGAATGGTGAGTAAAAGTATAATGTTAAGCAATAACTCTCTGATATTTAAGACATCAAGGATATTGTTTTTTTACTTTCTTGGGAGAAAAATAACAAAAATCATAAAATATTTCTGGGCATCAATACCATAAAGAAATCAGGCAAATTGTGAATACTCCTGACATGCTTTGTTTAGAAAAGAGCTCTGAAGTGGATAATCTCAGTCTTTACAAACATTAATCCATAATAGTGGAAGGTCAAGAGCATATTCATAATGGAATACTAGTGATCTGATGTTTAATGAAATATTCAAATTCACACATATTCAAATTAACAAAGCTTACTGAAAATGAGATAGGAATTCAAAACTCTGTCCTCAAATGTTTATGGTTATTTCAATACAGCATGTTAAGCATATGTCAAACCTACTGTGATGACTGTTGCCAAGTAATGGTTACTTCACTGTGTTTCCATATAACAATCTTACTTATTACAATATTCTAGTGTAAGTAAAGATTGCTTAGAAGAGAATTGTTCTTGTACGACTGTTGTTCTTAATAAGCAATTTTATCCTTTCCTTTTAAAATTTGAAATCCTTTGTACCTACATCAGATTACAAAAAATCTACATCTTTTGCAATCTCTTCATTATAATTGGATACACAATTACCCACTAATATTATTCATAATGACTTCTCTCATCAAATTGTCTTTCTCATCATTTCTTGACTAGTATCTACTGAAAGATTAGGAGTTGAACAAAAAATAAAATAAAGGATTTTCAGTAATGATCTAAGTCTAAATAAAAATGATAATATGGAATTCACTTGCATTACATACTAAAAATAGGTATTTGTTGACTCTGTTCTTAACAAATTACCACACATTTTGCAACTTAAACAGCATAAATGTATCATCTCAGAAGTCCAGGCAGGGATTAACTGGATCTTCTGCTCAGGGTCTCTCCAGGCAGAAGTCAATTTGTTGATCGGGCCTGTGGTCCCTTCTGAGCATTGGTGTTCTCTCTCAAGCTCATTAAAATTGTTGGCTGAATTCAGTTCCTGGCAGCTTTAGGACAGAAGTCTTATTGCTGTTGTAGATCTGTGGTCTATTGGCAGGGTTTTCCCTCAGTTCCTAGAAGCTACCTCCAGGTCTTAGTCACAAGCCCTTCTCAAAACATGACAGCTTTTATTTATTTATTTATTTATTTTAAGCTAGAAGGAGAATCTCATTTGCTTCAAATCTCTACATCTGGTCTCCTAAATTGGAGTCTGTGATAAGTCATTCAAGAGAGTGAAAATCCCATTATATTCACAAGTTCTGCCATTACTCAGGGAAGAAGACTATAACAGGATATTTATACAGATGTCTTGAGAATCAGTTAGAAATTTGCCGATAGGATTCAACAAATATGCCTGAATGTCAACAATATTTCAGTAATTAAAGCCACATTGCTGTTCAGTCATTAAGTCATGTCTATTTTGCAAACCCATGGACTGTCGCCTGCCAGGCTCCTCTGTCCACGGGATTTCTCAGGTAAGAATACTGGAGTGTGTTGACATTTCCTTCTCCAGGGGATCTTCCCACCCCAGGGATCAAACCTGTGTCTCCTGTATTGATAGGTGATTCTTTAATGCTGAGTCCCCAGGGAAGCCCCCAAACCATGTTAATACCTTGCCAATGACCTTATTGATTCTCAAATCTAGTTTGTATATGAATTAAGTGTTAAGCTTTAAAATATAGAATTATGAGGCTCCATTCCATTTAAATCAGAATTTCTGTTTTGTGGCCAGACTATGATATTTTTAATACTTATTAAGAGATTCTAACATTTAACTGGGGTCAAAAGCCACATTTTTTAATAGAAAAAAGCACATGAAATTTTGTGCTGAGATGACTTATATAGCCCCCTGAATCTTAAGTTTGCTTTTTACAGGCATGCTTCAGAAATATTTCAGGTTTATTTCCAGATCACCCCAATAAAGCTTCCTTCATAGCTCAGTCAGTAAAGAATTTGCCTGCAGTACAGGAGATCTAGGTTTGATTCCTGGGTTGGGAAGTTACCCTGAAGAAGGAAATAGCAACCCACTCAAGTATTCTTGCCTGGAGAATCCCATGGGTAGAGGAGCCTGGCAGGCTATAGTCCATGGAGTCACAAGAGTCGGACATGACTTAAAGACTAAACCACCACCACCACCAATAAAGCAAATACTGCAACAAAGCAAGTCACATAATGTTACTGGTTTCCCAGTGCAAATCAAAGTTTTATTTATACCACATTGTAGTCAAGTAAGTTTGCAATAGCACTATGTCTAAAATATTGTACACATCTTAGTGAAAAAAAAAAAAAACACTTTACTTGTAAAAGTTTCCAGTCATCATATGTCAACACAAGGTTTCCACAAACCTTCAATTTGTAAAACACATTGTCTTTTAAAGTGAAACTATGCTTGTATTGCATGTCTGCCTATCTGGAATTTAAAGTGCTTTATATAATGCAAATTACCCATTTAGATTAAAAATTAACACAAAGATTGGTATTTACAAAAATAAATTATATACTTGCTGGATAAATAGCAAAGGAATATTATTTAATTTATAGGAAGTTATTGGCATGTGGGCTTCCCAGGAGGAACCAGTGATAAAGGACCCACCTGTCAAAGCAGGAGACTTAAAAGATGTGAGTTTGATCCCTGGGTGGGGAAGATCCCCTGGAGGAACACGTGGACACCCACTTGAGTATTCTTGCCTGGAGAGTCCCATGGACAGAGCAGCCTGGGGATATGGTCCATAGGGTTGCAAAGAGTCAGACACGACCGAAGCAACTTAGGAAGCACATAGCACATTGTCATGTGGTACAAGCCAACGGTGATGGTTTAGTCACTAAGTCACGTCCGACTCTTATGACCCCATGGACTGTAGCCTGCCAGGCTCCTCTGTCCCTGGAATTCTCCAGGCAGGAATACTGGAGTGAGTTGCTGTTTTCTTCTCCAGGGGATCTTCCTGACCCAGGAATTGAACCCGGGTCTCCTGCATTGCAGGCAGATTCTTTACTGACTCAGCTACAAGGGAAGCCACAAGCCAATCGATTACATAATAATAAGAGGGTGAATAAGACAAGGAAAAGAATACTATTTAAATATGTGTGCATGTGTATGTTATAATATTGGGAACATTCAACATAAAATAAATATCAAAATTGAATGATTATTAGCTTCAACAGATGTGTACTATGACATTTTTAGGAATTAAGTGTACTGCTCTGATCTTGCAATAAATGAAGGGTAGAGGGGTACTGAAACTGAAGTCTTTCCTATTGCAAAGCCTGTGTGTTTTGATACAATGGCCCTTCATTGACCTTACATCATACGGGAAGTTATTTCTGATTTTCTACAACCCTTACATACAGTTTGTTCTTTACTGCTTTGTCTCCACATTAGGTAAAAAAAATAAGCAACAGCTAATTTTTCTTTTCTGCTGAAGACTTGATAGTATTAATGAAATAATGTGTTTTGAGTATGGATTTAAAACTGTATGTATAAGTTCATGAATGGAAAGCAGAAGGCATACATTTTTAATGTTTCAGTGCTATATTGCACTTCATATTTTCAGAAAAAAATATTACATTTTATGTTTCAGGAAATATAGCATTTTATGTTTCAGAACATATAACAGGGAAATAAAAGTAGCTGTAAAATCATCTACAGGTTGATATTTAAGTTACAGGAGATATTACTGCAGAATGTACAGATTCAAAATCTACATAAATTGAACTGAATGGTATCTCAAGATGTATGGGTGTAAAGTGAAGTGAAGTGATGGGTGTGGGAGGTATTAATTATTTTGTATATATTGGTACCCTGTTCTGACTTGACTTTAGCCAACTGATGGCTAGGTTTGGGTATATCTCTTTATTGACTCAAAATAATCAGATCCTTAAATAGTGCAGCCTCATATTAAAGGGTATATAAGAATATTGTAGCTCAGAATTTAAATAAAATTCTGAAGTGACTTTCCAAGTATATCTTACCATTTTGGAGAAGGAAATGGCAACCCACTCAATACTTCTGCCTGGAAAATTTCATGGACAGAGGGGCCTGGCAGGCTATAGTCCATGGGGTCACAAAGAGTTGGATACCTCTGAGCATGCATGCCTTCATTATCACTTAGTTTCTAATGCAAGAAAATAGGATGTAATTTGCAGAATGAGGTATAGCCTCCAGTCTGAAAACAGCATCCATCAGTAACAGTAAATATAGCTGCTTTTGGGGGGATTACCAATAATACAGAAAAGCAAAATGCCTGGAATGTAGTAAGCACTCCATAAATTAAAATCATTTTAATAATTTAAAATTTTACCCATTAAAGGACATTTTAGACTTTCAAGATATTAATTTCATATATCACACAATTTATACATTGATAATTTGGAAGGGTAGTTGAAAATTGTATTAAGAGATTTGAATGTGACTGGTTAATATAAAGAAGACATCAGTATGATGCAAAAGTTTCATTGTTTGATAACTTATTTTTCCCAATTCACTAACATTTTTCACTATTAAGTAATATCAGGTGGATGCAGAGTACATTAAACAACTAAATTAAACAAACAGCCACAAAATACAGTCATTTGTGCGTTCATTTTCCTTGTATTTCTTATATTGTGCTCACATTGTCCTTGAGCTTTGTCTTAGAAATTGTTTTTATGGAACCTACACAATTTTTGTAAATCTTGTGCTTTTGTTCCTCGGAGTTTGGAAATTTCAAGTAGTTTCAACTGTGTTTTAAAGGTAAAATCCTGTATTACAATGTTTATGTACTTATTAGGAGATTAACATGTTAAATTTTATTAGGGCTGGCTGTTTTGTTTTACTTTGTGCCCTGGTTACAAATTTGCATCTTTTCTTTATTGGTCTTTTTCTAAACCACATTTCCCTCATAAACCTTCCTCTTTTTAGAGCAAATTATGCTGAATGAAATATTTATAGAAATTTTTACTTTGCATTCTGCAAGAAATGTTTTTATTTGATATCCTGTTATATAATGGACAAGGTAATTATTCATTAGAAAACACATTCTGACATTATGAAAAAACAGATACAAATAAAAATGTGACATTTATTATTTACATATTTGCAACTTTGTAATTTATCCAATTCACTAATAACTACTTGCCAGAGCCTAATTTGTGCCAGACACTGTATTATGTGGCAAGATTAAATTTTTGAAAAAAGAGGTTATATTCAGTCCTTGCCCTTGTGAAATCTATATTTTGGTTGAGGAGATGGAGATAGAGATAGGAAGTTACAATACAATACTATAAGGGGATCTCAGGAGTCATGCAATGTATTCAATGGAGTATGGGTGTTATACACCCAGCCCTGCATTTCGCATGATGCACTCTGCAAAGTTCTCACTACAAGAACACTGGAGTGGTTTGCCATTCCTTCTCCACTGCACCACACTTTGTCAGAACTCTCTACTATGACTCACCTGTCTTGGGTGGCCTTACATGGGATGGGTCATAGATTCACTGAGTTACACAATCCCCTTTGCCACAACAAGGCTGATGCCAAGAGAATTATCAACAACGGCAGATGTGTAGATGGTATCACTCTAATGGCAAAAAGCAAAAAGGAAATTAAGAGCCTCTTGATGAGGGTAAAAAAAAAAGAGTGAAAATGCTGGCTTAAAATTCAACATTCAAAAAACTAAAATCATAGCATTCAGTCCCACCACATCATGGCAAATAGAAGGGGAAAAAGTGAAAGCAGAGACAGACTTTATTTTCTTGGGCTCCAAAATCACTGCTGACAGTGACTGAAGTCATGAAATTAAAAGACACTTGCTTCTTGGAAGAAAAGCTATGACAAACCTAGGCAGCATATTCAAAAGCAAAGGCAACAAATATTCTTATAGTCAAAGCTATGGTTTTTCCAGTAGTCATGCATAGATGTGAGAGTTTGGTCATAAAGAAGGCTGAGCACTGAAGAACTGATGCTTTTGAATTGTGGTGCTAGAGAAGACTCTTGAAGTTCCCTTAGATTGCAAGGATATCAAATCATTCATTTCTAAAAGAAATCAGTCCTGAATATTCATTGGAAGGACTGATGCTGAAGCTGAAGCTCCAATACTTTGGCCACCTGATGCAAAGAGAGGACTCACTGGAAATGACCCTAATACTTGGAAAGACTGAAGAAAGCAAAAGGAGAAGCGAGCAGCAGAGGATGAGATGTTTAGATAACCTCACTGACTCAATAGACGTGAATTTGAGCAAACTCTGGGAGATAATGAAGGACAAGGAAGCCTGGCAAGCTGCAGTCCATGAAGTCACAGAGAGTCAGATATAACTTAGCGACTGAACAACAGCAAAGAGAGTGATGCTATTATTACTTTTGAACTAAAATAAACTCAAAACTAGGCACTTTTACGGAAGATACTTATTAAATGACCATTAAAGTCACTTGCATATATCCAAGGAAATCCAAGAGGATCAAGTTTAGCAGCTATACAGCCAAGAATGTTGGCTAAATTGCATCACAGTCCTATTACAGAGAAGACTTTTCAACTGTTTGTTCTGAGCACTGACATCCTTCAGAGCGGACGCTGAATATGATGACACTGCTGCTATGGTCTTCAGAATAAAATTGGTGGGAGACTTGTTTATATGTGACCCTTGGTTCTGAATAGAAGTTCTATGAAGTACTAACTGAAATGTTTCATGTATCTGAGCCACAGATAAATATTAGAAAAGTAACATCTTGGTTTCTATTTTTGAACATCATAGGACTTCATAAATTAAACTTTGCCCAAACAGAGGAAAAGTGTATATAATTGTTGATCAACCAAATACATCGACAGTTATCCAGTATAGATTTCACAAAGGTAGAGACTAAACCTAACCTCTTTTTTTTCAAAATTTTAATCTTGCCACACAATACATAGACTGGCACAAGTTAGGCTCTGGAAAATATTCATTAAGTGAATTAGATTCATAGGTGACCCTGGTGGAAAGAACCCTCCTGCCTACGCAGGAAACATGAGACTTGGGTTCAATTCATGGGTCGGGAAAAATAAAATCCACTGGAAGAGGGCATGTCAACCCACTCCAGTATTCTTGCCAGGAGAATCCCATGGCCAGAGGAGCCTAGAGGGCTATAATCCAAAGAGTTGCAAAGAGTCAGACACGACTGAAGCAACTTAGCATTCACACAAGTTTTCAAAGACATGTAAGTAATAAATGTCACATTTTTATTTGTATTTGCTTCATCATACTATCTGAGTGTGTTTTCTAATGGATAATTACCTATCCAATATATAGTAGGAAGTTAAATAAAAAAATTTCTTGTAGAATTCTGTGTCATTTTTACTGCTGAATAGCTGTGCCAGCTTCCATGGTGTTGCAGCATATGAGTGTTTAATTGCTAAGTTGTATCCAACTCTGCAACCCCATGAACTGTAACTCACTAGGATCCTCTGTCCATGGGATTTCCCAGGCAAGAATACTGGAGTGCGTAGTTATTCCCTTCTCCAGGGGCTCTTCCTAACCCAGGGCTCACAGTTGAGTCTCCTGCATTGGCAGGCAGATTTTTTTTTACCACTGAGCGACATGGGAAACCCCTCATGGTATTGCATTACAGCTCCCTTAACTTTTGTTTCTCAGTAGATTTGACAGTGCATGGAGTGTCCTCAGGATTCTAAGTTTCCAAGCATTGTGATAACTCACACATATTGTCATCATCTTGATGTCTGTGAATGTAAACTGTGCTATGGTATGAATACTTGTATCCTCCAAAATTCATATGTTGAAATCCTAATACCTGATGTAATGGTATTAGGAGATAAAATGTTTGGGAGATAATTAGGTAATGAAGGTGGAGCGCTCATGAATGAGATTGATCTGTTGTTAAACAGATCCCAGAGGTCTTTCTAGTCCCTTTCACCATTTGCGGATACAACTAGAAGGTGTCAGCTATGACCCAGGAAGAGGATCCTCACCAGAATGCAAAGATATGATATCTTGTTCTTGGATTTCTCAGCCTCCGAAACTGTGGGAAATACATTTCTGGGTTTTTTTTGTAAACCACTCAGTCTGGAGTATTTTTTTTTTTTTACATCAGTCTGAACAGACTAAGATAGATAAATAAATAGGTAGGTAGGTAGATAGATAAGTATATAGATAGATAATTGCTGATTTTTTCTCCAGTGGCATAAGATGTTGAAATATCACTCTGAGCTTCTTCTTCAATAAAATGCTTGGCCATTCTTTTTTTTTTTTTTTAATAAATTTATTTATTTTAGTTGGGGGCTAATTAATTTACAATATTGTAATAGTTTTTGCCATACATTGACATGAATCAGCCATGGGTTTACATGTGTTCCCCCTCCTGGACCCCCCACCCACCTCCCTCCCCATCCCATCCCTCTGGGTCATCCCATTGCCCCGGCCCTGAGCCCTTGTCTCATGCATCGAACATGGAATGGTGTTCTGTTTCACATATGATAATATACATGTTCAATGCTATTCTCCCAGAACGTCCCACCCTCACCTTCTCCCTCAGAGTCCATAAGATTGTTCTATGCATCTGTGTCTCTTATTCTGTCTCACATATAGGGTTATCATTACCATCTTTCAAATTCCATATATATATGCATTAGTATACTGTATTGGTGTTTTTCTTTCTGGCTTACTTCACTCTGTATAATGGGCTCCAGTTTCATCCATCTCAGTAGAACCGATTCAAATGTATTTTTTTTAATGGCTGAGTAATATTCCATTGTGTATATGTACCACAGCTTCCTTATCCATTCGTCTGCTGATGGACATCTAGGTTGCTTCCATGTCCTGGCTATTGTAAACAGTGCTGCGATGAACATTGGGGTACACGCGTCTCTTTCAATTCTGGTTTCCTCGGTGTGTATGCCCAGCAGTGGGATTGCTGGGTCATATGGCAGTTCTATTCCCAGTTTTTTAAGGAATCTCCACACTGTTCTCCATAGTGGCTGTACTAGTTTGCATTCCCACCAACAGTGTAAGAGGGTTCCCTTTTCTCCACACCCTCTCCAGCATTTATTGCTTGTAGACTTTTGGATAGCAGCCATTCTGACTGGTGCGAAATGGTACCTCATTGTGGTTTTGATTTGCATTTCTCTAATAATGAGTGATGTTGAGCATCTTTTCATGTGTTTGTTAGCCATTTGTATGTCTTCTTTGGAGAAATGTCTGTTTAGTTCTTTGGCCCATTTTTTGATTGGGTCGTTTATTTTTCTGGAATTCAGCTGCAGAAGTTGCTTGTTTATTTTTGAGATTAATTGTTTGTCTGTTGCTTCGTTTGCTATTATTTTCTCCCATTCTGAAGGCTGTCTTTTCACCTTGCTTATAGTTTCCTTTGTTGTGCAAAAGCTTTTAATTTTAATTAGGTCCCATTTGTTTATTTTTGCTTTTATTTCCAATATTCTGGGAGGTAGGTCATGGAGGATCCTGCTGTGATTTATGTCGGAGAGTGTTTTGCCTATGTTCTCCTCTAGGAGTTTTACAGTTTCTGGTCTTACGTTTAGATCTTTAATCCATTTTGAGTTTATTTTTGTGTATGGTGTTAGCAAGTGTTCTAGTTTCATTCTTTTACAAGTGGTTGACCAGTTTTCCCAGCACCACTTGTTAAAGAGATTGTCTTTTCTCCATTGTATATTCTTGCCTCCTTTGTCGAAGATAAGGTGTCCATAGGTGCGTGGGTTTATCTCTGGGCTTTCTATTTTGTTCCATTGATCTATATTTCTATCTTTGTGCCAGTACCATACTGTCTTGATGACTGTGGCTTTGTAGTAGAGCCTGAAGTCAGGCAGGTTGATTCCTCCAGTTCCATTCTTCTTCCTCAAGATTGCTTTGGCTATTCGAGGTTTCTTATATTTCCATACAAATTGTGAGATGATTTGTTCTAGTTCTGTGAAAAATACCATTGGTATCTTGATAGGGATTGCATTGAATCTATAGATTGCTTTGGGTAGTATACTCATTTTCACTATATTAATTCTTCCAATCCATGAACACTGTATATTTCTCCATCTGTTTGTGTCCTCTTTGATTTCTTTCATCAGTGTTTTATAGTTTTCTATATATAAGTCTTTTGTTTCTTTAGGTAGATATATTCCTAAGTATTTTATTCTTTTTGTTGCAATGGTGAATGGTATTGTTTCCTTAATTTCTCTTTCCGTTTTCTCATTATTGGAGTATAGGAATGCAAGGGATTTCTGTGTGTTAATTTTATATCCTGCAACTTTACTATATTCATTGATTAACCCTAGTAATTTTCTAGTAGAGTCTTTAGGGTTTTCTATGTAGAGGATCATGTCATCTGCCAACAGTGAGAGTTTTACTTCTTCTTTTCCTATCTGTATTCCTTTTATTTCTTTTTCAGCTCTGATTGCTGTGGCCAAAACTTCCAAAACTATGTTGAATAGTAGTGGTGAAAGTGGGCATCCTTGCCTTGTTCCTGACTTTAGGGGAAATGCTTTCAATTTTTCACCATTGAGGATAATGTTTGCTGTGGGTTTGTCATATATAGCTTTTATTATGTTGAGGTATGTTCCTTCTGTTCCTGCTTTCTGGAGGGTTTTTATCATAAATAGATGATGAATTTTGTCAAAGGCTTTTTCTGCATCTATTGAGATAACCATATGGTTTTTATCTTTCAATTTGTTAATGTGGTGTATTACATTGATTGATTTGCGGATGTTAAAAAAACCTTGCATTCCTGGGATAAAGCCCACTTGGTCATGATGTATGATCTTTTTAATATGATGTTGGATTCTGTTTGCTAGAATTTTATTAAGGATTTTTGCATCTATGTTCATCAGTGATATTGGCCTGTAGTTTTCTTTTTTTGTGACATCTTTGTCTGGTTTTGGAATTAGGGTGATGGTGGCCTCATAGAATGAGTTTGGAAGTTTACCATCTTCTGCAATTTTCTGGAAGAGTTTGAGTAGGATAGGTGTTAGCTCTTCTCTAAATTTTTGGTAGAATTCCGCTGTGAAGCCGTCTGGTCCTGGGCTTTTGTTTGCTGGAAGATTTCTGATTACAGTTTCGATTTCCGTGCTCGTGATGGGTCTGTTAAGATCTTCTATGTCTTCCTGGTTCAGTTTTGGAAAGTTATACTTTTCTAAGAATTTGTCCATTTCTTCCAAGTTGTCCATTTTATTGGCATATAGCTGTTGGTAGTAGTCTCTTATGATCCTTTGTATTTCTGTGGAGTCTGTTGTGATCTCTCCATTTTCATTTCTAATTTTGTTCATCTGATTCTTCTCCCTTTGTTTCTTGATGAGTCTGGCTAATGGCTTGTCAATTTTGTTTATCTTCTCGAAAAACCAGCTTTTAGTTTTGTTGATTTTTGCTATGGTCTCTTTTGTTTCTTTTGCATTTATTTCTGCCCTAATTTTTAAGATTTCTTTCCTTCTACTGACCCTGGGGTTCTTCATTTCTTCCTTCTCTAGTTGCTTTAGGTATCGAGTTAGTTGATTTATTTGATTTTTTTCTTGTTTCTTGAGGTACGCCTGTATTGCTATGAACCTTCCCCTTAGCATTGATTTTACAGTGTCCCATAGGTTTTGGGTTGTCGTGTTTTCATTTTCATTCGTTTCTATGCATAATTTGATTTCTTTTTTGAATTCTTCTGTGATTTGTTGGTTATTCAGAAGCGTGTTGTTTAGCCTCCATATGTTGGAATTTTTAATAGTTTTTTTCCTGTAATTGAGGTCTAATCTTACTGCATTGTGGTCAGAGAAGATGGCTGGGATGATTTCAATTTTTTTGAATTTACCAAGGCTAGATTTATGGCCCAGGATGTGATCTATCCTGGAGAAAGTTCTGTGTGCACTTGAAAAAAAGGTAAAATTGACTGTTTTGGGGTGGAAAGTCCTGTAAATATCAATTAAATCTAATTTGTCTATTGTATCATTTAAAGTTTGTGTTTCCTTGTTAATTTTCTGTTTAGTTGATCTATCCATATGCGTGAGTGGAGTATTAAAGTCTCCCACTATTATTGTGTTATTGTTAATTTCCCCTTTCATACTTGTTAGTATTTGCCTTATATATTGTGGTGCTCCTATGTTGGGTGCATATATATTTATGATTGTTATGTCTTCTTCTTGGATTGATCCTTTGATCTTTATGTAGTGTCCTTCTTTGTCCCTTTTCACAGCCTTTATTTTAAAGTCTATTTTATCTGAAATGAGTATTGCGACTCCTGCTTTCTTTTGGTCTCCATTTGCATGAAAAATGTTTTTCCATCCCTTCACTTTCAGCCTGTGTGTGTCCCTAGTTTTGAGGTGGGTCTCTTGTAGACAGCATATATAGGGGTCTTGTTTTTGTATCCATTCAGCCAGCCTTTGTCTTTTGGTTGGGGCATTCAACCCATTTACATTTAAGGTAATTATTGATAAGTATGATCCTGTTGCCATTTACTTTATGGTTTTGAGTTCGTGTTGAAACATCCTTTCTGTGTTTCCTGTTTAGAGAAGATCCTTTAGCATTTGTTGGAGAGCTGGTTTGGTGGTGCTGAATTCCCTCAGCTTTTGCTTGTCTGTAAAGCTTTTGAATTCTCCTTCATATCTGAACGAGATCCTTGCTGGGTACAGTAATCTGGGTTGTAGATTATTCTCTTTCATTACTTTAAGTATGTCCTGCCATTCCCTTCTAGCCTGAAGGGTTTCTATTGAAAGATCAGCTGTTATACTTATGGGGATCCCCTTGTGTGTTATTTGTTGTTTTTCCCTTGCTGCTTTTAATATTTGTTCTTTGTGTTTGATCTTTGTTAATTTGATTAATATGTGTCTTGGGGTGTTTCGCCTTGGGTTTATCCTGTTTGAAACTCTCTGGGTTTCTTGGACTTCTGTGACTATTTCTTTCCCCATTTTAGGGAAATTTTCAACTATTATCTCCTCGAGTATTTTTTCATGGCCTTTCCTTTTATCTTCTTCTTCTGGGACTTCTATGATTCGAATGTTGGGGCGTTTCATATTGTCCCAGAGGTCCCTGAGGTTTTCCTCATTTCTTTTGATTCTTTTTTCTTTTTTCCTCTCTGCTTCGTTTATTTCCATCATTCTATCTTCTACCTCACTTATCCTATCTTCTGCCTCCGTTATTCTACTGTTGGTTCCCTCCAGAGTGTCTTTTATCTCCTTTATTTCATTATTCATTCTATATTGACTCCTTTTTATTTCTTCTAAGTCCTTGATAAACATTTCTTGCATCTTCTCAATCCTTGTCTCCAGGCTATTTATCTGTAACTCCATTTTGCTTTCAAGATTTTGAATCATTTTTATTATCATTATTCTAAATTCTTTTTCAGATAGATTCCCTATCTCCACCTCTTTTGTTTGGTTTGGTGGGCATTTCTCATTTTCCTTTACTTGCTGAGTATTTCTCTGCCTTTTCATATTGTTTAGATTGCTGTGTTAGGCGTGGCCTTTCTGTATTCTGGTAGTTTGAAGTTCCTCTTTATTGTGGAGGTTCCTCACTGTGGGTGGGGTTGGACAGGTGGCTTGTCAAGGCTTCCTGGTTGGGGGAGCTTGTGTCGGTGTTCTGGTGGGTGGAGCTGG
This sequence comes from Giraffa tippelskirchi, assembly GCF_054371585.1. NCBI lineage: Eukaryota > Metazoa > Chordata > Mammalia > Artiodactyla > Giraffidae > Giraffa > Giraffa tippelskirchi. Next base: position 46,988,554 of record NC_137282.1, on the reverse strand, counting down.
ATTTCTGCTCTCTAGAGTGCAATGGGGTGACCAGTATTAATTTTTGAGATGTCTATGGATTTGGTGTGCCTCTGGGCAGCCTGTATATTGATGCTCAGGGCTATGTTCCTGTGTTGCTGGAGAATTTGCGTGGTATGTCTTGCTCTGGAACTTATTGGCTCTTGGGTGGAGCTTGGTTTCAGTGTATATGTGGAGGCTATTGGATGGTCTCTTATTAATTAATGTTTCCCGTGGCTTTCAGTCTTATTCTTGCAGTAGCCTCAAGACTTCTCCATCCATACAGCATCAATAATAAAACTTTTAGGTTAATGGTGAAAAGATTCTCCACAGTGAAGGATACCCAGAAAGGTTCACTGAGTTACATGGAGAGATAAGGTGGGGGGGGGGGTTGAGGTGACCAGGAGGGGAAGAGGGGAATTCAAATGTGGAGAGAGCAATCTAGCCAGTAAGCACTTCCCTCTGTGCTTTCCACAGTCTGGAACCCTCAGAGTGGTTCACAGAGATACATAGAGAGGGGGGAGGAAGGTAATAGAGGTGAGCATGAGTAGAAAGGGAGGAATCATGAGGGGAGAGAGAGATCTGGGCAGTGTCCTGTTCCTGAAGTGTTCTCGGGTACCCAGAACACCCTCAGAGATTCACAGAATTGGGTTGAGAAGAGAAGGAGGAGGGTGGGAGATAGAGGTTCCCTGGGGGAGAAGGAAGAGCATCAGTAGGGGGAGAGAGTAATCAGGCTAGTGATCACACTCCTGAGTAAAAATGGGTCCTAAAGATTGGGTTTTTAAATGTACAAAATTGATATCAAATATGTAAAACAAAGATTAAAAATCTAGAGTAGAGGTTAGACTCTTATAAAACTTACAATATAAAAAAAAGAAAAAAAAAGGAAACAGTGCAAAAAGAAAAAAAACAGTAAAACAGTAAAAAAAGAAACAGTAAAAAAAGTAAAACAGGAAAAAAACAGTAAAAAAAAGAAAACACAAAAGGTATAAGATATATGTATGCAGTTTGCTTCAAAAATAGGGTTTTTTTTTTTTTTTGCAAGTTAATAGTGGGTTATGAAAATGAAAGTTAAAGGTGTAATAGAGGACTTGAAGAAAAAGGAAAGAGGAGAAAAAAAATTAAAAAAAAAATTAATTGTAGTAAAAAAATATATATCCCTGACTTTCTCTGGAGCTGTTGTGAGTAGTGTGGGGTCTGCTCAGTTTCAGATAGATCCTTGTTTCTGCTTATACTTTTCAAGATCTATAGGTCCCTTTCAATGCAGTCGGTATTAACTACAGGGATTTTAATCTGTTGGCCTGTCACTTCCAAGGTGCTTCCCTCTGTTTATTTGGCTTCTGTTTGGAGGTCTCTTCAGTATGTAATTTCCGCCCTGCAACAAAGGGGTGGAGGTGGTCTCTTTAGGTTCGCTTGTTCAGTCGTGCTGTGGGGAGGGAGGAACACTGCAAACCTGGCATGTGTGTGGTGAGCTCGCAGTGTCTCGGCCGCACTGGGTTCGCCCCCGCTCACGGCGTGTGTGCTTTTCCCGTCTACCCTGCTCAGGCTTCAGGTTGCTCGGCCGGGAAGTGGGCCGGGGAGTGGGCCCTGAGATGCGTGCACTTCCCAGGTCTAAGCCGCTCAGGTTCAGGCTCCCGGTTACTCCACAAAGGCGCAGACTCGGTTTCGCCCCGCGGCTTGTGCCGTTCCCGGTCGGAGCTGCTCTGGCGGCCAGGAGTTTGGCGAGCGCGCTCTCCCCTGTTGGGGCGGTGCGGCTTATCACCTCCCTGGTCCCCGCCTCGGTTTACCGGCGCGCCCGGCTCCGGTGTGCTTTGTGTCGGTTCTAGGGAACTGGTCTCTGGCTGCGACCCTCCCGGCGGCTGTCGACCCTCCGGGATCTCAGGCAGTCTTTGCTTAGAAACTGGGAGCCTGTTTGCAGTTTGGTAGGGGGTGCCCTCTCTGCAGCCGAGTTTGCCCCTTTCCGGCTCTGGCGGGCCCCACCTGCCTGCTGTGTCCGGCGGGGTTGGGGCGGTCAGCAGCCGGCTAGTTCTCCTCTGGTATCGCTCAGTCCTTTGTTCTGTGAGCGGGCCGGCAGTGCCTTAGAGTTGGGCTTTTCGCGGGATAGTTCTCTCTCTCTGGCTGTCCCACAGTTTAGGTTACTATCTCACGTTAGCTCCCTCAGATTGCCCTCAGGGCACTCGGGCCCGGTCCTTACCCTAGGCAGTGCCGCCCGCTCCTCTCCGTTCAGCCCCCACTTGCTGGTGGCGGATGCGAGCGTCTGGGGTTCTTTGCTGGGAGTTGCTTTAGGCACGTAATCTGTGGGTTTTATTTATTTTTTCTCCCAGTTATGTCGCTCTCTGAGATAAGAAATCTTCCCCCACACCCGCCGGTGAGAGGGTTTCCTAGTGCTTGGAAATTTCTCCTCTTTTACGACTCCCTCCCCGGGACGGGTCTCCGTCCCTAACTCTTTTGTCTCTCTTTTTATCTTTTATAATTTCTCCTACCTCTTTTGAAGATAATGCGCTGTCTTTGTGGAAGCCTGACGTCCTCTGCCAGCGTTCAGAAGTAGTTTTGTGAAGTTTGCTCAGCGTTCAGATGTTCTTTCACTAAATTTGTGGAGGAGAGAGTGGTCTCCCCGTCCTATTCCTCCGCCATCTTATCCCCGCCCAGGAATAAAATGCTTGGCCATTCTTTTGGTGGCGTTATTTCTTCTGAGGAAAACTCTGCTTTTCAATTCAGTAAAGATTATAATGGAGTAAATATGATGTTAAAAATCTTCATTAAATATAATACTTGGAGGACCATCCATATGTTCTGACTGTCAGAGAAATAAAGATATATATTACTTCTTGGTTCAGAATGTGCTACTCATGCAGGACTTCAAACTTACAAGGATTCTTGAAATTTCTTCCCATTTCATAAACCCAGCTTCATGTAGATGATATAATACATGTTAAGATCAGCATATCCCAAAGAAATTACCTGTTTCCACAATTATCCACCACAATTTATTTTTATTTTAGAAATAATAAAAGAGATGCATAAACTGTGTAGTGATATGACATTTTTATAATGAATGACATTATAGACAAAAGCATAGGAGCAGAGAAGACAAAATCAAATTACAGCACAAGTACCTGTTTCATCATCTATGAAGGACAGGGATCCGATGGGTCAACTGACTTCCATCAGCTACTGGTACTGTGATAGTGGCTAGCTTGGCCTTGGCTGTTGACAGTATTGGACACTCAACAGGACTGGTAGGCAAATTGTTATTGCTGAAAAAAAAAATATATTGATGAGCACACGACAGCAAGCTCATCCTGTTTGCATGTTCATTTTAAAGGCATTAAAGATAGGGGAAAAGATTGACTGATTTTCACAGGTTAGATTATCTTACTGATCTGATTTTTCAAAGCCTTGTGTACAGTAGAAAGGTTTAGACAGGCATTCATATTCGGTCACACTTATTTTAAATTGACTTCGTATGCCATTTTTTCTAAAAATGTCTTTTCAACTAATCCTATCATAGCTTTTGTTAAAAATTCCTAAATATTGACGAAACCATTAGCCTTCCCTGATGACATTCCATAAATCTTCATTTCAGATTATCTTTTTTCCAGACAAAGAGGATAAGTTTTATCCATTATCCTCCCCAATTGCCTACAGCCCCTCAAGTGAAATTACTACTGGTGTAATTATAATGTCCAAACTTCACTTTTGCTTCGTCACCAAATTATGCAGAAACATCTTGTACCATCAACCATATTTAAAAACATGGTTAACTCAGTTAAATAATTATTTTAAAATATCAAGGTAGCTAAATGTATGGGCTTTGGTAGTGGGGACATCCTGATAGGAGTCAGTACATGACCTACAAGTTCACGTACCTTAATTTTGCCTTCAGGTCTACTGTCTTTGCTCCTCTCCATATATCACTTCAACTCAGTAATGAAATGCTGCTAATGATGCACTATTTTAAAGCCTGATGGATGAGTAACAACAGATTCATGACGGGAAACTCAGTTCAAATGGTTACCTAATGTTCTTTGTCAATCATTCGGTCCTTCTATGCTCAGTTTCAAGACAAGAGCAGTTTCTCAAAATATCAATAGAACAGCTACTAGAACACGGCCTTACTTTAAAAATAATAGGGTCCTCCACTGTATCTTTCTATTAATAACTTTTCAAGTGGAATAATCCAATACAGAAAAGCTAATAAGAACAGTCAGTATCAAGAGTCTATATATCAAGGATGCCAAACCACTATAGAAATGTTAAGGAGCACACACACACGGATTCCATATATCCTGGATGTGCATTATTGTGGGTTCCGGAGCTTTCCTGGTGAAAGTTGAAACTGCCTCCTGTATGTGGAAGGCAGAATGAGTCCAGAAAAAGAGAATGACCACTCCAGATTGGTAGGCAGGGGCTATAAGAACTCAGGGGACTTACTTATGAGGCTTGTCTTGGGCCACTGCACAAGTAGATCCAAATACTTGCCAGCCAGAATCTTACATTTATACAGAGGGCTTAATGGGACTCAGCCGACTACACCACCCAGATAGTCGCACAACACGTTGCTCTCTCAACACCACCTCCTTGAAAAGGGCTCCCACCATGGGAACAGAGGGCAGAGTGTACATTCCAAGGGCAGGGAAGGGGGTGAAGAGCCTCCAACTGCCAGAGTCTGGCTTGAGGGTCAAACTCAATGACCCCTCAATGACCTCCTCCAACAATTACGTCTGTATTATACAAGCAAAGGCAAATATTATAGTGTGAATACAATTGACGGATATAATCGCCTTCAACATTTCACCCCTCATAATCAGTTCTTACAATCTTACATGCCATCTTAGGCACCCAAAGCACAGAGTGGTCAATGAGCGATTTCTTTAGTGTGGCAGTGGCTTGTTTGGTAGCTATCTGGCTGCCATTGGAAGCAGATATCATAGTAACAATATGGGCACCTACAAGAGAAAACATTGCAAATTCCAGCAGATAATGCCTTTCCCGGGCATGCTGGGGCTTGACGTTCTCAGCTAGCAGCATAACATGATGATCCATGCTGAGAGTTGACACGATGGCTGTCTTCCCAATTCCATACCTTTCCAGTGCTGAGTATTTTGGCAGGGCTCCCCAGTCTGGCATATGGGGCAAGAAACCCTACTGGTTGATCATTCAAATGTATTAAAGCCTGGAATAGTACTTTGATTTACCAGTTAGTGATTTAATCTTCTGCTTTAGTATGCCATTCTTCCTTTCTACCACCCTTGCTGCTTGGAGATTATAGAAAATATAAAGACTCTCTTCAATATCATGTTCTTTTGCCTTGCCTGGCATATCATATCATTTGAAAAGTGACTCTCTCCCCCCAGTTACTGTCTCTTTGATGACAATATTCCTACATGATACTCAGCTTCTCTAATTCCATAATGGTGACAACATGGTTTACGTCGTGACAAGGGAAAGCCTGGGTTAAGTCAGATGTGATGCCACACACACACCAAGGCATATTTACAACTCTCTTTGGAAAGTTAGGGCCAATATAATAATTTATTAATCCTTCACTGATTGGAAATTCTGATGGACGGCCTCAGATTCCTTTGGTATTTACTTTGGACATTTGTTAAGAACACATAGGACATGATACTGCATTAACACAATCACTGTATTTCAACAGCAATCCTACATTCTTGGCAATACATCCTGGGGATTATAGTGACTGCTCTTCCTATGCACCCAATCCCCCGTATCTCCTGATGGATCAGTTGCTAAGGATCATGTGTGTGTGTCAGTCACTCAGTCATGTACAACTCTGCAACCTCATGGACTGTAGCCCACCAGGCTCTTCTGTCCAAGGGATTCTCCAGGCAACAGTTGTGGAGTGGGTTGCCATTTCCTTCTCCATGCTAAGGATCATACCCAAGCTATAAAATATTCCTATTTATCTGAGGGTATCAATGCCTTGGGGCTTCCCTTGTGGCTCAGCTGGTAAAAAAGTCTGCACGCAATGCGGAAGACCTAGTTTCGATCCCTGGGTTAGGAAGATTCCCCTGGAGAAGGAAAAGGCTACCCACTCTGGCCTGGATAATTCCATGGACTATATAGTCCATGAGGTTGCAACGAGTTGGACATGACTGAACGACTTTCAATTTACTTCATCAGTGCCTTGTGAGCTAAGATATGAGACAATGGAGACTAGCTCAAGACCTTACAGGAAAACACAAATGTCTTTCCATATATCCCAATTCCACAGGGCTTATTCATAACTAATCACCCCTCAGCTTGCCATTGTCCTAGCTATAGGGCTCATCACATTAGAATAGCCTAACTCTCAGTGCAGAAGGATTGATGGCCAGGGCTCGTGATTCAGTTCAGTTCAGTCACTCAGTTGTGTCCAACTCTTTGCAACCCCATGAACTGCAGCATGCCAGGCCTCCCTGTCCATCACCAACTCCTGGAGCTTGCTCAAACTCATGTCCATTGAGTAGGTAATGCCATCCAACCATCTCATCCTCTGTCCCCTTCTCTTCCCACCTTCAATCTTTCCCAGCATCAGGATCTTTTCAAATGAGTCAACTCTTCGCATCAGGTGGCCAAAGTATTAGAGTTTCAGCTTCAACATCAGTCCTTCCAATAAACACACAGGACTAATTTCCTTTAGGATGGGCTGGGTGGATCTCCTTGCAGTCCAAGGGACTCTCAAGAGTCTTCTCCAACACCACAGTTCAAAAGCATCAATTCTTCGGGTCAGCATCAATATGCTATCTAGTTTGGTCATAACTTTTCTTCCAAGGAGAAAGCGCCTTTTAATTTCATGGCTGAAGTCACCATCTGCAGTGATTTTGGAGACCCCCAAAATAAAGTCTGTCACTGTTTCCACTGTTTCCCCATCTATTTGCCATGAAGTGATGAGCTCATGGTTACCACCAACCAAACTGCTCCGGGTTTAGCCTACTGCCTGCTGTGGTTTCTTCCTGTTTTTGTCCAGATGGTGGCAGTGTTGAGCCAAATAAGGACTGCACTTCATGGGGACCAGTAGCCCTGACTAGACCCATCAGTGAAAATTTCCCCTACTCCCTCTGTACAGGCCGCGGGGGCTGTGAAAGGAATAAGGATGGTGTGAGAATGTGGAGGATCTACACATTCTATGAGGACTAGCTGCAATCACATTTCTAAGACAGGGGATAAAGTGCTCATCTGCAAGCAAGGCGGCATGTCACTGAGTGAAAGGGGGATTTGAGCTATTGCAGAGGTGAATTCAGGGAAAATATTCTCAACATGTCACTTGACAGAAAGGAAAGTTCTTACTATGCCATGCTGTTCCTTCGTTTTTCAACTACTTATGGTGTTTTGTGCCCCAGGTCGGGGGGGGGGTAGCTTTTAGTTCATCATTTTATACAGTAATCTCCACAGAATCTATTTTCTTTCTCCAATTAGTTGTTTTCCTCAGGAATATCCTGACGGCATACCATGTGTTAATAAGATCACCAGTGCATGGTTTTAATACTGTTTGAAAATATTTTCTCAAATATTCCCAGTTCTCCCTTTGTCAAATGACCCTGGGTTTGAGAATTGAGTTTGGAAAATGGAAGATCATTGTTTTTTTTTTAAGGCAACTCAAATTTGTACCAGAGTTGTTTTCCTTATTAAGCAGATCAAGTATTACTGTGTGTGGGTGGCATCACATTTGCAAAACTAGGCACCTAATCGTCCACTACGTACCACCAGAGATCTCAGCAGTGGTCATCCTGAATGTGGACACCACACTCACTGTGCTTCTGATAGCTCAGTGCTGTCAGCTGGCCTCAATAGCTCAATAATCCCTTATCTTTGCTGAAACAAGAAACCTTGTTTCAAAGGCAATATCTTTTTCTTACAGAGAACAGCCACAGTATCACCTTGCAAAGACGCTGTCACTCCTCTCGCCAATAAACTTTATCAACTTTAAGGTTCAAATGGGACCTTTTGGACCTGTTTGAGAGATATATTAAGGAGTGAGGTAACAAGGCTACATCCCTAAGCACTTAGATTCTTTCTTCTCCTCTCAGCAAGTAGTTTCTGTCTTTCAATTTCACATATAGGAGGCCACAGTTGAGTAGAGATTTCAGCTAATCACCCAAGCAAACAATTAGAACATCTGTCTGTGTATTGAACTAGTGGATTGTAATCACAGTCTTTGCTAAGTGCATTTGTGTTAAGTCAGATGCTCGGAAGCAGATTCTGAGATGGGGACTTATAAATATTTGATTTATTAAAAGAATATTCTTAGCAAAAATTGATAATGGAATGAGTTAAGTAGGATGATAAAGGTAGAGTCTATACTTCCATATACTCTAAAAATGTAGCTTCAAATTCAATTTAGAATAATTCTGATGTAATTAACTTACTGACCAGAGTCTTGCACACCGCTGTAAGTGTAGATATGATTAGGGGCTCAGTTTTATTTTTGCTGGCAGATCAGACATTCAAGAGAATTCATAGCTGGAACAGCCGTGGAGATCAACACTCTGATGAGTATTAGCCTAGATTTGATCTCTGCCCTCTGTGTACTCCATTGCCCGATCTGAGAGTCTGAGAGGCGACTGAGAAAGAGACTTATGAGCCCTAGCCAAGTCATTCTGTCCACCACTCCCCCGAACCGGTGTAATTTCTTCTTCTTTTTTTTTTTTTTTTACAATGGGTGCTTTCTGGCCTGTGTTACTGTGAAACACAAAAACCCCTACAATTTGTACATTCTTCCCTGTATGCCATTCCCTTCTCCAGAGGATCTTCCTGACTCCAGGGACAGAATCCACATCTTGGCAGGTGGGTTCTTTACCACTGAGCCACCTTGGAAGCCCGCATTGTTCCATAGGTTTGTCTATATTATTATTTCCCAAGAATCTGGTCCACAATTGTAAGTCTGGCTTCTTTCAGGTGAGAAATGGAGACATTTTCTATAGCAGAAAACAAGGGTGTCACAGTCATCAGTGATTCCAGCCCTCCAATGTGAGCTGGTGAGTCCCAAGGGCATTCTGGAAGGAGAAAAATACTTGTGACCTAGCAACCATCAGGTTACAGCCACTCCCTACAATGAGCCCAAAGGACCTCAGGATGCTGAAAAACACAGGATCCTGGCCCAGGACAGCTGAGATGCATATGAAAAGAATGGTCTCAGTAAGCCCAGCATCTTGAATCTTCCCCTACATAGAAAAACACTGAATTCCTTAACTTGGATATCTGGTTTTATTTTATTCAATAATCTTTTGATGTTCAGACTAACTGCCTTTTGTTGCAAAACTTCTATATAATCTGGCTCCTCCTATTCCCTCCTTGAAGCAATTCTCTCAGGGTTACTTGAGATACTGTCTCCTGGGCTTGAAGTCCTAAAAATTCCCACTGAATAAAACATAAATCTTAACTTTTGTTGTTGTTCAGTTGCTAAGTCATGTTTGACTCTTTGTGACCCCTGGACTGCAGCATACCAGGCTTCTCTGCCTTCATTATTTTGTCTCCCAAAGTTTGCTCAAACTCATGTCCATTGAGTTGGTGATGCTATCCAACCATTTCATCCTCTGTCACCAACTTCTCCTCCTTTTGCTCCTGCCTTCCATCTTTCCCAGCATCAGTTTTTTTGGGGTTTTTTTCCTCAACTTTAGGGGTTGTGACTATTTTTTGGGTCAACACAGATTCTTGACCAACCAGAGGAGCCATTTGTAAATTCACACAAATCCATGTCCCTCCGAAACTCAGGACACTTCTCTGTACACAACAAGTGAATGACCAGGTGTAGTACCAAAATCTCCAACTGCTAGAGAGTAGCATATCCCCAGTGGCTTTTAAGACTATATTTAAGCATGTCAGTAGCATAGCAGCAGACCCTTATCAGGACAAATCAATTCATTTAAAAATCAAGTCTACAATAAACCATGTTTATTCTACTCTCAGCTTTTATAAGGAATATTCCATGAGTCTATTTTATTGCTGTTCAGTCACTAAGTTGTGTCTGACTCTTTGTGAGCCCACTGACTGCAGCAGGCCAGGCTCCTCTGTCCTACACTATCTCCCAGAGTTTGCTCAAATTCCTATCCATTGCGTTGGTGATGCCATCTAACAATCTCATCCTCTGCTGCCCTCTTCTCCTTCTACCCTCAATCTTTCCCAGCATCAGGGTCTTTTCCAATGAGTCAACTCTTTGCATAAGGTGGCCAAAGTATTGGAGCTGTAGCTTCAGTATCAGTACTTCCAGTGAATATTCAGGGTTGATTTCCTTTAAGATCGACTTGTATGCAGTCCAAAGGACACTCAACAGTCTTCTCCAGGACCACAATTCAAAAGCATCAATTCTTCTACAGTCAGCCTTCTTTATGATCCAACTCTCACATTGGTACATGAGGTACGGCAATAGTGTTTGTACAACCATGTTCACTGACATAAGTATTTGGATTATCTGTTTAGATAGGTCACATATGTCTAGTGGCTTCCTTTGTGGTTCAGCTGGTAAAGAATCCACCTGTGATGCAGGAGACCTGGGTTCAATCCCTGGGTTGAGAAGATCCCCTGGAGAAGGGCAAGGCTACCCACTCCAGTATCCTGGCCTGGAGAATTCCATGGACTGTATAGTTCATGGGATCGCAAAGAGTCAGACATGACTGAGTGACTTTCACTTATATGTCTAGTGCCAAGTATATGATTTTCATCTTATTCTGGATTCTACTATGCTGACTCAACTACTCAATGATGTGACAATTCTGAAAGGATAAGGCAATGGGATGGGAAATGACTTGAAAAATCATTTGCAACCCGTGGCCAGAGGCTCAGTTTCTACCAAGGCTCATCAGCATGATAGAAGTACCTTTGAATATTGTTTGGTTTTCTGTTGCAAGTGTTAATAAAATCCTATAACTCTGCACTGGGCTTTCTAGGTGTCTCAATGGTAAAGAATGGTAAAGAAACCACCTGCCAGTGTAGGAGACTGGGTTGGATCCCTGGGTCCAGAAGACCCATTGGAGGAGGAAATGGCATCCCATTACTCCAGTATTCTTGCCTGGAACATCCCATGGACAGAGGAACCTGGTGAACTATGGGGTTGCAAAGAGTCAGTTACAACTGAGCTCAAATAGCTCTGCATTAAAACACTTTTTGTGGTTTGCCAGAGACACTTTATAAAAAGTTTCTCTACCACAGATACCTCTATTACTATGGTATCTGATAAATCATATGGCTAAAGTGACATTTTGCTTGCACTTTCATTGGATTCCACTGAAAATCAACAGACATTCATGTCACTTAATAAAATGATATGAGGGTATTTTTAATTGTAGAATATACTGCCTCTGAACTGCAGAAGTTGATATGTTTGTACTTCCTCTTTAGTGGTAAGGAATTTAATTTCTTGTACATTATCTTGGAAGAGACACCCTAAAGGTACCCAAGAATATTGGAATGCTAAAATATTCACCAATATGGCAAGCAGCCAGAACTTCCTACCCAATCCACTGTATGTCATTGGCTAAAGCCTGAGGGGTGAAGGATTATAACTCCCAAAAGTCTCTAGACAGCCTGGCTTGTATTGCCCATGGGAAATATTTCAGAGAAGTGTGTACTTTTTATTCATTAATGTAGGCTGTCTGCTCCAGCATTGAAGTAAATATTTAGTCTAATCTAAAATTAGATTTTTTCTTCCTGATTAAGCTTATTTGGAATTCATAAAATTTATACATATAAATTCTTACTTATGTATACATTTCCTGGTAGGATTTTCACAAACACACACACAAGCATACATATAAATATATATAAGGAAATCTTTCACTTATTCTTTTTGTGAATAAGCTGTCTTTTCATGGTCTCAACTTTGCAATTAGTCCCCAAGGACAAGTTCTGGTCTTACTCTTATTATAGGTTCAAAAAAATGAGACATTAGGGGGAAGTAAAATCAAGATATTTGGATTCTCCTTGCAAGTTAGCTGCCTCTGGTGTGATGAGTTCAGCATTCTAAAGCAATGTAGAAATGGCTTTATCAAATGGCTAAAAGGATAAATGCACAGAACCGCTTTGGCTGGCAAAATATGATCCGTGCAGCTTCTGGATTTTTCTAATGACCCCTGTACAATGGTCAAGTTTCATCTTTACTGATAAGTGACTTCACTTTCATGGAGTAAATTCAATGAGGCTGAGAATTCAGCTAATCTCATTTGGCAGCCCTCAAAGACAATCCTTTAGTGTGATTTTTGGCTATTTGAACACTATATCTGAAAGAGATAAGATTCTTTAAGGAGAGAGATAATCTCTTTGACTTTTTTTTTCTTTTTTTTTAGCAGATAATTAAGAATTCACGTTTTCTTTCTATTTATTTAACTTTTCTGTACAGTTAGAAATAGCTAACTCAACTTTCATTTTGAATTCTTCATATCCTTGATTCTATTCCTTGTCAGTTGATGTGTGGTTCCCAAAGTCTTACCTTCATTTTGCATATCATCTGAACACCATATGTGATAATTTAACTACTAACTCCTTGAGATGGATTCACCGTGTCCTTTCTGTAATAAAAGCACGGTTTTCTTTGCATCACACCTAAGCAGGTCCAAAAAACAATTCTCCATTTCCTTTACACCGGAAAGTCTTTTACCTGTATTATTCTTGGTACTAATTTATTTATTAGTCACTGTTCTTTACTGAAAACAAGATACATCATTTTATTCAAATTAGACCAAAATTATTTTAAGATGTTTGTACTTAGTAAATTTCTACATTGTCTCAAAAATCAAATAGAATGTTAAAGAATTAAAAGGATTATTGTACCATAGATTGTTCTGCTGGTGACACATATATGTTGTCAAGGAACATGGGCATTAAAACTCCATTACTAGTACTGGACTCAACTTCACAACTAATATTGCTGCTGCTGCTAAATCCAAATGCTGAACATTCCTGCTGCTACCCCGTCAGAAAGAAATCTCTATATGCCTATTTTATAGGTTCACTAACTTCTGAATTAGGTATATCTGACTGGCATAGTTACATGGGAGGCTGGGGAAAAATGAATTTCAGGTCCCAGTGTTGCAAAATTATTTACTCATAATATGAAATATTCCAATATATGGGGAAACATATTCAAAAATGCATATTGACCAAAGAGCATGCAAAATGGTCAATATGTTGGAAATATAATCAGCGTTTGTAAGTACCTACAAGATGAATCTATCAAAGGTAATTCTCATTCATTTATCAGTACAATATAAATCAGAATGTGTAAGGAGAAAAGAATAGTATGTAAGAAGAGGTGAAATGAAAGTAGATCAGAATAGCAGGAATATAGATGTATAAAGCATAATTATGGTGAATCTGGTTGGGGGAGGGTACCAGAACAAAGGATCAGACTGGGTAAAGCATCAGCAACTAAATCAGGAGAGACTTTATAAGCCTTGTTAAGGCAATAGACTCCCAGCACCAGCTGGTATTGAGAACGATGAGTTGTCTGAAAATGTACCCCACTTGCAATGTCAAGTCTCATGGATGCTGTTTTTGTGGATACTGCTATAAAATACAAAATTTCTGAGACAGACATTTTTACTATTCACAGCCATGACAGAGTCATCACCATTTCTATGCTGTTTCCCTAAGCTTCAATTACCATAAAACTATGTAAAGAAGTCCAGAAGACACCTGCCCATGTAGTGTGCTGAATTACAGAAGAGCAATACTGAGTTTAAGGAGGCAAAATGTTTTGTTTTGGGAGTAAGCTTGCCTGCTTATTTTACTAGCATGCCTGTTTTTTTTTTTTTTTTTTCTCCAAAAGGAGATATTATTTCTACCAAGCAAGATAACTCTACTACACAGATAACTTTGAAAAGAGTGTAAGACAAAGAGTATCTCATTGGAAGGCATGAAGAAATGTGAAAGAGCCAGGGAGGATTATTAAATATTTCCAGCCTAAAAATATTGGATAGATACATCTTCTTCTCTTTTTTCTTCATCACCACCCCCTTCCAAATTTACTGTGGAATATGAAGAATGATTTGAGAATTGTTGTTGTTTTGTTCAGTTGCTAAGTCACGTCTGATTCTTCGCAATCCCATAGACTGCAGGACGGCAGGCTTCTCTGTCCTTCACTGTCTCCCAGCGTTTGCTCAAACTCTTGTCCATTGAGTCAGTGATGGTGTCTAACTATCTTATCTTCTGTCTCTCCCTTCTCATCCTGCCTTTAGTCTTTCCCAGAATCAGGATCTTTTACAACGAGTCAGTTCTTCCCATCAGTTGGCCAAAGTATTAGAGATTTAACTTCAGCATCAGTCCTTCTGATGAAAATTCAGTGTTGATTTCTTTGAGGATTAACAAGTTTGATCTCCATACTGTCCAAGGAACTCTCAAGTCTTCTCCAGCAGCACAATTCAAAAGTACTAATTCTTAGACATTCAGCCTTCTTTATGGTCCAACTCTCACATCTGTACATAACTACTGGAAAAACCATAGCTTTGACTATACAGACTTTTGTCAGCAAAGTAATATCTCTGGTTTTTAATATGTTGTCTAAGTTTGTCATAGTTTTCTTCCAAGGGGCAAGCATCTTTCAATTTTGGGGCTGCAGTCACCATCTGCAGTGTTTTTGGAGCCCAAGAAAATATAATCTATCACTGCTTCCCTTATTTCCCTTTCTATTTTGCATGAAGTAATGAGACCAGATGCCATGATCTTAGGTTTTTGAATTTTGAGTTTGGCTTGAGACTATCTTTCTCAAATAAAGTAAATGAGAGTGCTAGACAACAGATTTTAAGAGAAGGGGAAGTTGCACAACAGGTCAAGAAATACAAAGTACAGAACTGTATAGAAATGAAAGTATGGATAAAATTATACTCTAATATTTTACCTAGATATATGGATGTTTGTTAATTACATACAATAACATCTCTTCTTCACATGTACTCTATATATACTAATACCAAAAGTGCAAAGACCTATTTATATCACATTAAAAAGTAATAAACACACACTGACAAATACATAATACAGAAATTGTAAGTTTGTAAATAACACTAACATATATCTATAAATCTATTCAGTTCAGTTCAGTTCAGTTCAGTCGCTCAGTCATGTCCGACTCTTTGTGACCCCATGAATCGCAGCACGCCAGGCCTCCCTGTCCATCACCAACTCCTGGAGTCTACCCAAACCCTTGTCCATCGAGTTGGTGATGCCATCCAACCATCTCATCCCCTGTCGTCCCCTTCTCCTCCTGCCCCCAATCCTTCCCAGCATCAGGGTCTTTTCCATTGAGGCAACGCTTTGCATGAGGTGGCCAAAGTATATTCCAGTTTCAGCTTCAGCATCAGTCCTTCCAATGAACACCCAGGGCTGATCTCCTTTAGGATGGACTGGTTGGATCTCCTTGCAGTCCAAGGGACTCTCAAGAGTCTTCTTCAACACCACAGTTCAAAAGCATCAATATTGATACCTATATGTAAATATATATCTGTATACATATATGAATATATCTACATATATGCATGTGAGTATGTATACTTTACAACTCTGTCTTTATTGGGGGAAACTTGGTTTAATTCATCTATATGTAGTTAAATGCTGTACAAAACCTTTTATTTCACTGTGAATGAAACTTAAGTGACTCAAGCATGCTGTACAATTATCTAACTTTACTTTGTACACCAAGTATTTCCAGGAGGAAATCAAGAAAACCAGCTTAGCTAAAGGTGCTTTCTTAAACTCTAAGATTTATTTTCTAACCATTTCCACAATCAGAGCCAAAGCTTTGACTATCACAGCTTCTGTGATGCTGATCTCTGGTGCTTTCTTCAATTTCTTTGCTGTTATTAAAGTTATTGGTACTTTCCGTATTCCCTATGCTTCCTCTAAGGATATTTATCTTCTGTGTTAAAAATACAGATTTTTTTTAAACAAATTAAATTAAAAAAATTTTTTTTAAATATAGATCTTTTACACTCTCCACAGGGAAGTTCAACAATTAATAGTTATGATACCAAAAGGTCGGTTTATCTGCACTGGTGCCAGATCGAATCTCAGAGAGAGTTTTGGGTGAAGTAGAAAAGCTTTATTGCTTTTCCAGTCAAAGGGAAATACAGTGAGCTCCTGCAAACAAAAGCTATGTGTACCAACCCCAGAGAACTTGATGAGGATTTTATAATAGTGGTTTAAGGGTGAGGTCTGTTACAAACTCAGGCTTGCAGGCCTTTAATCTCCCCTCAGGTTGTCTCCTACTCTTGATGACCTTCTCTGGTCCTTTTAGACTTGCCTCAGGTGTTTCCTTGACTCTTCCTCCATTGATTAGCAATAGTTGGAATCTGCCCTTTGGAACTCAGGAATCTGCCCTTTGGAACTCAGGAATCTGCCCTTTGGAACTCAGGTCATGGAAGCTGGGGTCTTGCCTAGAAGAAACGGGGGACAAAAGGGCCTCTTGGCCAGGAGCCTCCAAAAAGCACCACTAGATTTCAGTCACACAAAAATAAATGTAAATTCTAAGTAAAACAGGAAGGAGAGGGTACAAATTTTATTTTATTTTATTTATTTATTTATTTTTAACATTAGAGTTTTGTTTTTTTTAATTTATTTATTTTAGTTGGGGGCTAATTACTTTACAATATTGTAATAGTTTTTGCCATGCATTGACATGAATCAGCCATGGGTTTACAAGTAAAACAGGAAGGAGAGGGTACGAATTTTAAAAGGATGACATAGCCTGAGAAAATGACATAAATTTATTAGAACAAAATAGGTCCAAGATAGTGGCCAAGTCAACCTCCACTAGACCTTGAGCCTCAGTATATGCTCATTGTAATACACCAGCAAGTTAAGTGACAATCTTACCAGCTCCATGATAACTCTGAGGTCACTCATCAAAGATCCAAAAGTAGGCGGTGGCCCAATTCCTGGAAACACCCACCCCTTCCCTAAAATAGCTGGAATACTCCTCCCACTTATTAACATAGGAAATTATCCACCCCAATAAAAACTGACAGCCCAATATCCTGGTACCACTCTTATCTTCCGAGATGGCACATATTATGTTTGTGGAATGTGTTTCTCTCTAAATAAATCGACTACTTACCTATCACTTTCTCTCTCACTGAATTCTTTCTGCTATGAGATATCAAGAAACTGAGCTTCATTAAGTTTTGAAGTAAGATGTGATCTTAGTAAAAAGACATTTTTACTGAGTTTTTGCTTTAAGTCCCAATCTGAGTTACATGGTTTTATAAGTATTTCATCCATTCCAAGGTTTGGGAGTGCAACAAAGTGCATCTTTTTTTTTTTCAATCCATGATTTTATTGTTGCTATTGTTCTTGCTTCATTTGCTAATAAATAATTAACAATGCATCAAAATACTGAGACGTGAGTAAACCCAGGGTCATAGAATTCTACTTATACATTTTCCATTTTCCTAATAACATATAAAAATTAATGCAGATATTTAAAACCTATGTTTCCTCTCTTAAATTTACTTTCTGATTGTCCTTTATTCTCAATACAGTTATCATGCTTATAAATGAAAACCTTGTTTTTATTAAATAGAACAATTGTCCTTAACATTTATTTCAATGTTATAAATTAATTACATTGATGATTTATTTGAATCTTCTTTCTGTTTTCTTGATGACTTAGGATGTTACTACTTACATACTTTGAGTTACTTTTAGAAACAATGTGATATTTTTCAAATATTGTATGTTCAAAAAGGTATGTTTACTTTACATGCTTGTTCTGGAACCAAGAATAAGACCTTTAAAAATTAATATTCAAATGATAACACTTAAATAAGATGAAGTGTAGAGGATCTTACAATTAATTTCTTAGGGCAGATGATATGACAAAGTTGTACAGTATAATTAGCTTTCAGAAAGTTTTATTTAAAACTTTGAAGACTATAATATGTATGCCTGAGGTGCACATTTTATTCTAGAAATTCTTCTTTCAGGAAACCAACAGAAAATAACTTTTTTTTTTTTTCTCACCACAAAGGATCTTCAACTACTCAAATATTTTTAAACTATTACTTCACTGCAATTGCTTTTTGGCAATGCCTTTTGCCTGAGCAGGAGGGAACATCTAAGTGAACTTGGTCGCCTCAAGCACTGTGCTGACACAAAAAGTTACGTGTCAGGTTACATAATTTAATTGGACCTGACTCTCCTTGGCTCAATTTGTCTTTGTCCTCCAGCTTCCCACCCCCCCTCATTTTTAAAAGATGACACATATGCAACTAATGTCAGAAATAAAACATCATACTTATTCAAATAATATTTTAAGTATTTTTCTTAAACATATTTTGCTTTGTAAACACCAGACCTTAGGCAAATAATGGTATTATACATGGTTTTTCCTGCCTCATTCCAGGTATCTGCAGCATTGCTTCTCTTAGTAAGATCTAGCTATCCAGCTGGAAGGCTTGTCATTCCTAAGACATTAGTTGATGTTACTTAAAATCTTCATACCCTCAGAAATTGTACAAATTGAATAGGACACTAGTACTAAACAGAGTCTGAAGACCAAAAACAAAGAATCATTCATAATAAATAATCAGAACTAAAGAGTCTCTTGATGAGAGAGAAAGAGGGGAGTGAAAAAGCTGGCTTAAAACTCAACATTCAAAAAACTAAGATTATGACATCTGGTCCCATCACTTCATGGCAAATGGGGGAAAAGTGAAAATAGTGACAGATTTTATTTGGGGGGGGGCTCTAAAATCACCATGGATGGTGACTGTAGTCATGAAATTAAAAGATGTTTACTCCTTGGAAGGAAAACTATGAAAAATCTAGACGGCATATTAAAAAGCAGAGACATTACTTTGTTGACAAAGGTCTGTCTAGTCAAAGCTATGGTTTCCCCAGTAGTCATGTATGGATGTGAGAGTTGGAGCATAAATAAGGTGGAGTGCCTAAGAATTGATGCTTTTGAATTGTGCTGCTGGTGAAGACTCTTGTTAGCCCCTTGGACAGTAAGGAAATTAAATGAATCAATTCTAAAGGAAATCAACACTGAATATACATTGGAAGGACTGATACTGAAGCTGAAGCTTCAATACTTTGGCCATCAATGCCAAAAGCATACTCACTGAAAAAGACCCTGAGACTGGAAAAGTTTGATGGCAGGAAGAGAAGGGGGTGACAGACGAGATTGTTGGATGGCATCACCAATTCAATGAACATGAGTTTGAGGAAACTCTGGTAGATAGTAAAGGACAGGGAAGCCTGGCATGCTTCAGTCCATGGGGTCACAAAGAGTCAGACACAAATTAGAGACTGAGCAACAACAGCAAAATAATCAGAGGAAATCACAAGTAGTGACGTTACATGGTAGCACTCTCTTCTTTAGAACTGATAGATACTAATTTTCATTTAAAAAGTAAAGTGGAAAATTAAACAAAACCTTCAATTAAATGTAGCTGAGAGACCAGCAGGGGGGAGTTCTCATTCTCTGAAATACTAGCAGAGCCCAGCAGGAAGCATCAGGCATCAAGACACCTCTCCTTTCCTTGCAAGGATTCAGCCAGTGAAAAAGCCTGGACTCACTGTTTACTGTAGTCTCTCCAACTTCCTTTTCTCCTCTGTAGAAACATTCTCCCTCCCTTGCCTTGTGAAGACTTGCATGTGGCCAAACCCAAACTGAAATTCTCTGCTGATCCCAAATAAACCCATGTTTCGTTCTTTTGCTGGAGAAATAATTTGTAGTCTATCTGTTTTAAATCAACATTTTGTTTACCCATACAATGACCATAGAAGATGCTCAAAGGCTCCAGAGCTTGTGAAGAAACAGGTACAATAAGCGCAGTTGAGCCCATTGAACGTATTGCTTTTCACACTGACCCAGGAGTTTGAAGGTATGTCTTTTTCCTGGATTCCAGCTTACTCTTTGCATTTGAAGTTCTCCAGGCTTTATTCAGGATCTGCTTAAAGATGTTGTCTTTTCAACCTTGTCCTGTGTGTGAGTACTCATCTGGCACTTGGTCTGATTTTGAGATCCGACTGTATTAGCTGAAAATGGCTGAGAAACCTTTGGACCACTTCTTTGGGAACATGGCTTGTTTCACTGGAAAGGTGATAGTTTTCAGCAGCTGGTCCATTCCTTTGGAATAGGTGCTGTACTATTGAAACTGCCTGAAAAGCCTTCAGCCATCTCCTTTCAGACCAAGCCGTTTCCTTGGAACTGGCTGATATTAGACTTATAGGCTATTATAGTAGCAAATTCTTTGAAATGTTTGAACTCTTTAAGCTGTTTGTTAAACTAAGATGTAAGTTTGCTTGAAAATTATTCTGTTATTCTGAACAAAATCCTCTGAGAAATGGGATCCCTGGTTACCAAAATTTTTGAAGTCACTTCCTTCCACACACAAGATTTCTGATCAATTTTCTGTTTAAAAACTCTAATTCTGCCTCATGCACATTTCTAACAATATGGACTCATCTGACCTAAGGCAATTTAAAATATCAGTGGCTGTTATAGATTATTTTTTAAATTCTCAACTAAATTTAAAAAAAAAAAAAGGTCTAACTGGACTACAGTAACCCAAAAAGTGTCCAGTAATCAATGGAATGCTTATTATAATTGAAATTTTGAGGCTTCTCAATGTTGTCCAAAGCTAAAAATGAAGCTGAATTGTGAACCATAGTCAGAGATTTTTCCAAAGTAACATGATCCTCACAAATTTGCTGAGGAAAATTATATAGTCATTCAAACTTACTAGCCTGATTTTTCTGACATACCAGCTAGTTCATATGCTTGTTGGTGAAGATTAGGTTCAGTATTGGATGAAAACAGCTAATTAGGAAATCTTGAAGAGTTTCTAGAATTACAAGTCCACTAAGTTATTAGATGATCAGGCTTGGGCAATCATTAGGTGACTTTGCCGAGCAATTTCTAGGGCTTTTCTAAAACAGGATAACTGGAAATAATCAGGCTTGAACTCAAAAATATGATGAACCCATTCATGACTGAAACAGTTGAATTCAGATTGTTTTTAAAGAACATTTTAGTCTTTCTTCAGATGTTGATTCCACCTGAGAAGCTTGACTTTGTTTATTGAAAGGCCGAATGTCCTTTTCCTTCTACTAAAAAGGACCAGAATGGAATGGGAAACAATGTCCACTCCAAAGTGAGTTATTCTGACAAACCAGCTTTGTCTCACTCAAGATGAGTCCCCTAAAAGGAAGACCACAAGAATTCTTAATTTTCAGCTTCAGCAATCAAAGGCTCCTAAACAAAACCAAAGCACTCCTAGTTTCTGCTATTATTGCAAACAGCCAAGTTGTTAGAAAAATGATTGTTGCAAATTAAGTATTTCAAGTGCATTTAGCCCTTTAACTACCCTTTCCAATATCTTCCTAACTCACAACGACAGAGCTCTGAAGAACTACAGGAGATCTTCCAACTCTCCCTCTCAACTGGCTTGAGCAAACATTTCACTAGATTGAGGATGAATCTCTCCCAAGCCTAATTGATACTGGAGCCACACTTCTGGTGTTCAACTGCACTACTATATAGCAGCTTCTTGCATGTGGAAGAGTACTAAACTGTTCCAGAGTACTAAAACAGTTCAAATAGTGGGGATCAATAATGACCCTTAAGAGAATCTTATCTCAACCTATCTCCTTTTTGTTTATGCCCTTTGAGAGATACACATGTTTTCTATATAGTTTCTCTGCCACTATCTGCTTATTAGGTCAAGACTTCTTAGAAAAGTATGTGTTGGAATTTATTTCAAAAGAGAAATAATTCTCGAATTTGACAGCAGTTATCAAAGCAGACAACCAGATGAATTAAATGAATCTTGACAACTTTTAGCCATCTGTTCCATCTCTGATGTTACTAGACTTGATTCTGAAAACACTGACCATTTGTCTCTATTGAAAAAGTTACTGTCTTCATTATGGGCAAAATCTTTAAATGACATTGGCAAAATTCAGAGGACAGCTCCTGCCTGCATGTGTGAGCTAAGTCGCCTCAGTTGTGTCTGACTCATTGCAACCCTGTGTGTTGTAGCCCACCAGGCTCCTCTGTCCATAGGATTCTCCAGGCAAGAATACTGGAGTGGGTTGCCATGACATCCTCCAGGGGATCTTCCCAACTCAGGCATTGAACCCCCATCTCTTATGTCTCCTACATTGGCAGGCAGGTTCTTTACCACTAGCACCACCTGGGAAGCCCAGCACATGTCTTATCAGGTCAAATATCCCTTAAAACTTCTTTCTAGAATTGATGAATATCCTGAGAAAAGAAGGCCTTCAAAGCATAAAGCACATAATGTTGCTGTTGTTTAGTCACTAAGGATATCTTCCCAATCCAGGTATTGAACGCACGTCTCTTGTGTCTCCTGCATTGGAGAGCATGTGTGCTTAGCCACTTCGGTCATGTCTGATTCTTTGCAGCCCTGTAGACTGTAGACACAGGCTTCTCTGTCCATGGAATTCTTTAGGCAAGAATAATGGAGTGGGTTGTTGCTTCCTCCTCCAAAGAATCTTCCCAACCCAGGTATCATACCCATGTCTCTTGTGTCTCCTGCATTGGCAGGCAGATTCTTTACCACTGAGCCACCTGGGAGTCCCCAAAGCCCATAATAGAAGATTTTAAGGCTCAAGGTTTCATTATCCCTTGTACTATTCCCTGTAATACTCCTATTTTATTCGGGACCTTGGAGCAATAAATAACATTATTATTCCTTGACACCCTGTTTTTTCTGTCTTTCGTATGTTACAAACATCCATTCCCAGCAGAAGTAAATTTTTTATTGCCATTGAATTTCGCAGTCTAGTTGATAACGCTAGCCACTATCTTTGCCTTTACTTGGGAAGAAAAATAATTCACCACTGAACAGTAATCTTTCAGATTTTACTGAGAATCCTTATTTATTGCATTTTGAAGGATGATCTAGATGATATTCCCTAAGGTTTTGATAGCTTATGGTGAAAGATGTCGGATTTGTGATCTCCAAAGATTTGTCTTTGGGATCAGGGACCAGGCTTGATCACTCAAGAGCTTTTGTGTAGCAGAGTTTTATTTTAAAGTGAAAAAGGACAGAGAAGGATTTTGATATAGACATCAAAAAGGGGACAGAGGGTACCCCCCTTGCCAGTCTTAGAAAGGCCTTATATACTTTTACCAGACCCACTCCCCCAACATACCTTAAATTCACAAGATTAGAACTAACAATAGAAAGGTCTTACCAGACCTGCTCCCACAATATAAGTCTTAAGATAACAAGATTGGTCAGAAGGTTCTTGTTAAAAAGAAGAAATATATCCTTGAGCAAGATAGATTGTTGTTATATAAACTCTAGTACTGAGTTTAAGTTGAGTTGTTTTGTTGTGTAACCATCAGCTCTGGTCCTAAAAAAAATAACGTCTTATGTGACTGACACTAAGGAATGTAGGGGAAAAAAAAAAGTTTGTACTTTTCTCCTCCTTCAGAGCCCCAGATCCCTTTCTCCTTCAGAGCCCCAGACTCCTTATCAACGTACCTAAGAATTAACTCATCCCCCCTTTTTCTTTTAGGAGAATATGGCTGCTGAGGGGAAAGGGGCATCCCTCTCATTCTGTAGCTACTTCCGGCTGGGAAAGTGTGTTGTCCCTAAACTGTTGAGGCAACATATTCTCCTAACCCTCATATTGAGGGTCTCTGATCCAGGGGCCCCAAGTAACAATTGGTGGAGTTTGTAGCACTCATAGGAGCTTGAACAGTCATTTGTAACCTAAAAGCTTTCAGATGGTTAGAAACAAACCCTGTTATACAGTTGCAGATATTCATTAAACCAAGTCAAAACATAATCAAAATCAAAAGTTACATTATGTCCATAGTTATAGCAGTCCATCTTAGGACTGTTAGATGTCATCAGATAAAGAAGAGGCACCACATATGATTGTTGCTGGTGAAGGCATTTGCAGAGTTGAAGGAAGTCCTTCTTTTGAAGCAGAGAAGCCCACCATGGGAAGCCTTCAATTGATGAGGAGATTGAAAAGCTGAAGGCTGAGTCACATAGTTAATTCTAAGGCTCATTTTCCTTCTTGGGAAGGAAAGTGGCAGGGTTTATGTTTCCACAGACTCTAAGTTTAGTTATTGGTCCTTCCAGTAATAGTCATTGGTATTTAAGAAGCTGGCTGTCTGTCATCCAAATATTAACTTTAGAGTTATGATCCCACTTACATCATGAGAAGTCAGTACAATAAGATTTCATTCATTAGTAAACTTAAGAGCTCCAGGCACTAGCAAAGCAATAGAAGCTACAGGTTGTTGGTGAGGCCCCTGGGGTTGTGTCATCACTCCACGACCATACCTTTTCTTTCAGAAACAGATTAAACTCTGACCCTGTGGACAAGCTTAAAGCAGGAACTTTTAAGGCAGCAGATTGAAGAGTCTTAAAAATCTTTTGAGTCTCTGGAGACCGAATGAGTTTATCAGTCCTGGCCTGTTGAGTTTCAGTTATAAGCTTATATAAAGGTCAGGCAAGTTTCCCATAACCCGGAACCTAAAAGCAACAGTAACCTGTGATGCCCAAGAATTCTCTCGATTGTCTTAAAGTCATAGGCACAGGATGACTTAGTAAGGCTTAATTCTAGAAAACATCTTTCAAATCAATGACTGAAAAGTATTTGGCTCAGTTTTTACTCTATTACAGTATGTGGGTGATTTGCTTTGTGCTCTCTTTATCAAGCCTCTTCACAGAAAGCTAGTATACACTTCCAAAAACTTTAACCTTATAAGGACATACGTTTGCCAAAAAGAAAAAAAAAGTGCAGTTTGCCCAAATTCAGTTTCAACATTTAGGGAATCTGATATCAGGACAATGACTATACCTAGGTCCAGATAAAGATTCATGGTGTCCTAAGTTTTACAAACCCAACAGTAAGCACCAAATGCAAGGTTTCCTTGGGCTAGTTGGCCATTGCCAAAATTGGTTTCCGCATTTCTCTCTTATGAACAAATCTCTGTATGTTTTTACATTACTGAGTGACTGAACAGACTGAGAAAATCAGTGTGGGGTCACTTTTTACCAATTTTGTACCTCATGCCATAGAAGCTCTCCTAAATTCTCATTACAGATTTCTCATTTAACTTTTGTTAGTCATCCACGAGGTCCCTTGTAAGTGCTTAATGCTGCCAGATCACTGCCTGACTTCTCATAGTCTAAAGGAAACCCCTTTGGGTAATGTTAACTTCTGATGCTTCTATTGAAAAGATACCAATAACAAATATTGTGTGAGGTAAGCTATTTTAGGGCTTGCTTTGTGGCTCAGCTGGTAAAGAATCTGCCTGCAATGTGGGAGACCTGGGTTTGATCCATGGGTTAGGAAGATCCCCTGGAGAAGGAAAAGGCTAGCACTCGAGTATTCTGGCCTGGAGAATTACATGGACTGTATAGCCCATGGGGTTGCAAAGAGTCAGATATGACTGAACGACTTTCACTTGACTTGAAGTTATTTTAACTCCATTTGATGTTGCTAAGGCAGGACCTTTATTTATGGCTACTTCAGTCTGACAGACAAAATTATATGCTTTTCCATGGGCTTGTACATTTTCAAAGAACAAAACTGCCAATAGTGGTGCAGTGTAAAGAAGCTATCTGCAATGCAACAGAACCAGGTTCGATCCTTGGTTCTAGAAGATCCCCCGGAGAAGAAAATGACAACCCACTCCAATATTCTTGCCTGGGAAATCCCATGGACAGAGGAGCCTGGTGGGCTACAGCCCATGGGGTCACAAAGAGTCAAACACAACTGAGCAACTGAGCACACAGACATGCTTTCAGATAGTTCATTATTTTGGAATGCTGTGGAAGTAATGTAGTTTCCAGAAGAAATTAAATATGACACCTATGTTTTTGACTTATTGGATACAATGCTTCTACTTCTACTACTTTATGCTTTAGCTATTATTATGATTCTGGGGCATTCTAAAGTTGATTCTCTGGAAGTAAGGAGAAATCACCTTGCTGACATTTCACAAACAATGCTTCCCTTAAAGGAGCCAGTAAGAGTCAAATAGCTGTCTTAGTCCAAAAGGTTATTTCCCCAAATGATTAGAAAAGCTGGCAAGATAAGGCCAACATTTGGCTTCAGGAAATTAAAAAAAAAAGATGTAAAATTAAACAAACGCTGACTTAATGAAAAGAAAAAGCTGCGGTTAGGACCAAATAATAACCCAGTCCTACTAGAGAGTCTAAAATTCCCACTCTTCATCATAGTGCATGCATGAAATTATTGGTCTACTGACAAAATAATACCCTTCCTTCATCTATATTGGTGGGGAAACTAATAAAGCCAGAAAAAGTATTTACCTTATTTTCTCATTTATCCAAAGTACAAGCCAGGGAAGCCTGTTTGTACTGCTCCTAGACTTTTTAAACTGCCTAATGGATCATTCAAAGTCTGGCAAATGGATTTTATATAAATTATTCCATCTCATGGATGTTAATATGCTTTACAGGAAAACTTGACTTAATCATCAGTACTTTCAGAGAAGTATCTTGATCAAAAGGGGAAAATGCAAAAAAAAAAAAATTTGATAAACAGAAGCCTTAATTAAATACGGTTGCGAAACTTGAAAAGGGAGCTCTCATTCACTTGCAATGTTATCAGAGACCAACAGGAAGAAGAAAGACTCCTCTTTTTTCTTGGCAAGGATTTAGATGATGAAAAATCATGGAATTTTTGTTTACTATAGTCCTCCTAATTTTCTTTTCACCTCTGTAAAAGTGTTCCTCTTTCTTTTCATGCAGTAACTTGCATATGGCTTTTCATGGATGCAATTAAATTTCAATTTAATTGAATTAAATTAAAATTAAATTTCAATTTAATTGAATTAAATTAAAATTAAATTTTCAATTAAATTTTCAATTGAATTAAAATTTCAATTTTCTGCTGATCCCTGACCCCCTTTTCTTTCCCTGAGAATTAAATGTCTGGATATTTGCCTTAGGTCAACACTTCAAACATTTTTTTAAACACATATATGTACATTTATCTACTCACGACATCCCCTCCTGACCTTGAATGTGGAGTAACTCTTCTTGGCCCTCCTGTGCCCAAGCAGCTGCCAGTCTTGGACCTGGGGTAGCTCCTCTTGGCCATGCTTCTGCACAGACCGTCACAGCCGCATCGCTTCTGCGACCTACCCCAGGTCGGTAGGTGCCCAATATGCTACTGGAGATCAGTGGAGAAATAACTCCAGAAAGAATGATGGGATGGAGCCAAAGCAAAAACAATACCCAGCTGTGGGTGTGACTAGTGATAGAAGCAAAGTCCGATGCTGTAAACAGCAATATTGCATAGGAACCTGGAATGTTAGGTCCATGAATCAAGGCAAATTGGAAGTGGTCAAACAGGAGATGGCAAGAGTGAACGTCGACATTTTAGGAATCAGCGAACTAAGATGGATTGGAATGGGTGAATTTAACTCAGATGACCATTATATCTACTACTGTGGGCAGGAATCCCTTAGAAGAAATGGAGTAGCCACCATGGTCAACAAAACAGTCCGAAATGCAGTACTTGGATGCAATCTCAAACACGACAAAATGATCTCTGTTCGTTTCCAAGGCAAACCATTCAATATCACGGTAATCCAAGTCTATGCCCCGACCAGTAATGCTGAAGAAGCTGAACTTGAATGGTTCTATGAAGACCTATAAGACCATTTAGAACTAACACCCAAAAAAGATGTCCTTTTCATTATAGGGGACTGGAATGCAAAAGTAGGAAGTCAGGAAACACCTGGCGTAACAGGCAAATTTGGCCTTGGAGTACAGAATGAAGCAGGGTTTAGCCAAGAGAACGCACTGATCATAGCAAACACCCTCTTCCAATAACACAAGAGAAGACTCTGCACATGGACATCACCAGATGGTCAACACCAAAATCAGATTGATTACCTGCTTTGCAGCCAAAGATGGAGAAGCTCTATACAGTCAGCAAAAACAAGACCGGAAGCAGACTGTGGCTCAGATCATGAACTCCTTATTGCCAAATTCAGACTTAAATTGAAGAAAGTAGGGAAAACCACTAGACCATTCAAGTATGACCTAAATCAAATCCCTTATGATTATAGTGAAAATGACGAATAGATTTAAGGGACTGGATCTGATAGACAGAGTACCTGATGAACTATGGACAGAGGTTCGTGACATTGTACAGGAGACAGGGATCAAGGCCAACCCCATGGAAAAGAAATGCAAAAAAGCAAAATGGCTGTCTGAGGAGGCCTTA
This sequence comes from Giraffa tippelskirchi, assembly GCF_054371585.1. Taxonomy (NCBI): domain Eukaryota; kingdom Metazoa; phylum Chordata; class Mammalia; order Artiodactyla; family Giraffidae; genus Giraffa; species Giraffa tippelskirchi. The sequence goes on along the minus strand of NC_137282.1, from coordinate 46,960,363 downwards.
CAAATAGCTGGGGAAAGAAGAGAAGCAAAAAGCAAAGGAGAAAAGGAAAGATATTCCCATCTGAATGCAGAGTTCCAAAGAATAGCAAGGAGAGATAAGAAAGTCTTTCTCAGTGATCAATGCAAAGAAATAGAGGAAGACAACAGAATGGGAAAGACCAGAGATCTCTTCAAGAAAATTAGAGATACCAAGGGAACATTTCATGCAAAGATGGGCTCGATAAAGGACAGAAATGGTATGGACCTAACAGAAGCAGAAGATATTAAGAAGAGGCGGCAAGAATACACAGTAGAACTGTACCAAAAAGATCTTCACGACCCAGATAATCACGATGGTGTGATCACTTACCAGAGCTAGACATTCTGGAATGTGAAGTCAAGTGAGCCTTAGAAAGCATCACTACGAACAAAGCTAGTAGAGGTGATGGAATTCCAGTTGAGCTATTTCAAATCCTCAAAGATGATGCTGTGAAAGTGCTGCACTTGTTATGCCAGCAAATCTGGAAAACTCAGCAGTGGCCACAGGACTGGAAAAGGTCAGTTTTCATTCCAATCCCAAAGAAAGGCAATGCCAAAGAATGCTCAAACTACCGCACAATTGCACTCATCTCACACACTAGTAAAGTAATGCTCAAAATGCTCCAAGCCAGGCTTCAGCAATACGTGAACCGTGAACTTCCAGATGTTCAAGCTTGTTTTAGAAAAGGTAGAGGAACCAGAGATCAAATTGCCAACGTCTCCTGGATCATCGAAAAAGCAAGAGAGTTCCAGAAAAATATAGATCTTACTAAAAGAAAAACAGAAAGAAAGAAAGAATGGTTATTTAGGTTATTTTAGGTTATTTTCATTCCTTGGTTATTGTGAATACTGAAGCAATTAAAATCAGGGTCTCAAAAGATAACTGTAATCCCATATAAGTAGTTTTCAAAGACAATGGATGGCAGTAATTATTCAGTTGACTAAGAGACAGGCTAAGAGAGCTGTGTCAAAGTCTTCAAAACATCCTGCTAAGTTCCTAGTGATCATTTCACAGGTTAACATAATAAAGAGTCTGCTCTAAACAGTATTTCAGCATCTGACTTGAAGAGGTTTAAAATAAAATAGCCAGAAGAAGATCGCAGAATAAACTACATTCTAGATAGTTAAAACTAAACAACCAATCCCCTCAAAACCAACTTTGATTTAGAATAAGTTATTCTGGTTTAATCAATGCTCACCAACACATTATAAAATATGAAGAACGTAAGTGATTTAATAAATGGTGATTTAGACCCATACATTCATTTTCGCGTTGACTCAGAAACCTCAGGGACATAGATGGCTTCCGTCACTTCCTTCTACTCACCATGCTGCAGCTACATGGGCTTCCAGCCTATTCCTTACTTAAGAAAGACATCTTTTCCCTAATATTCCTTCTATGTGTCACTTCCCTCCTAACTCGCATAATATGGCTAGTCTCCCCTATATACTTGGTCTTTGCTTTAATGTCTTAAGCCTGTAATTTACCTCCTCACTATCTTAGAGATACTATTTATTTTTGATTAGGTTTCTTTTCTTTACTGTCTACTACTACTAGAAGTTATCCTCCATATAGCAGTAGAGTTGTATTCCCAGTGAACAAAACTAGTACATAGTTCACAGTAGAGCTTTGGAAATATTTCTTGAATGAATAACTTGTTCCTAATTTTCCTATTGTGTGCATAATTCTGAATGAAATGTTAGCTGATTATACCTATCTCTCTCATTTAAAAAATCACTATTGTAACTACATTAAGAGAATAATTATATTAAGTATAATTATTATTATTCAATTTTACATAATTATGGAAAGAGATGAAAAGAATTATCACCTGCCTAATGTGATCCAATAGTCTCCTTATTTGTTGAACTCATTGCAAGTGAAGTACACAGTTCATTCTTCTACAATTTTCTAATCAAATAAGTGAGTCAATTTTCTTTGGAAATAAAGTTCAGAAGTCTCTAATTAAATGAACTTCATAGAAAGGAAACATGAAGAGTGGACAACTAAATCTTCAAATTGTATCTCTTTCCTGTTGTCTTTAGCAATGTTCCATTTAGATATTTTTTTCCTGTCCAATTAGCTCATCAAAGGTTATAAGGATAAAATTCTTGCTCTGTTACTTCAGTGACTTTCTCGATTTTAGCATAATCAATCATGTTAAGGGAAAAAGAGCTGGCTTTATCACCACTAAATTCAGATAAGGTGACCCAATAGAAAATTGGGCTTTTGAGATTTTGAAAGAAGTATATTCTATACCTGGGAATAACATTATAGTGCCTACACAAAATTATTAGCATTTGGCAAACTTAAATGAAGTTGTCTGCAATAAGAAGGTTTGAACACAGTTTAAGCAGCCAGAAAGCAATCCTGTTTTGTCCTTCAGGTGCTAGGAAGTAACAGGTGTCTTAATACCAAGTGTGAAACATTTGTTAATAAGATTCTGCTAGTAATTTCTGGTCTCTGGAATTTGGACAGAGACTTTTGAAAGGTACTAAATTCTACAGATATACAGTTAGCCACCATTTCTAGAATATTACTGACCCCTGATACAAACAGATCGTCTCAACAAAAGGTGCATTTGCCTGTTTGACTCAAAATGTATATCTTGCAATAAAATCAATCTTTCCCAAGTTGTGGTGAGATCCAGAAAATTCCATTGTGAAATGGAAATAGATTGTTTGATCAAGTGCAAAGTTCTGCTCCTAAGACCTTAACTAACTTCACAAAACACCATGGCAAACCAGACTCTGGTCTACCTAAGCCACTGGCTCCCTTTAGCTCTCATTTGTGAGACTTGTTATATAGTCATGAAGCATAGTTTACCCATGACACAGCTATCCTCCATAATGAAAATAAATTATAAATGTGTGTTATTGAAAATGAGGGTCAAGGATTGAAGAAAACGTGTACTGTTTTAGTAGAGAGAAATTTGTTTTAAATTGACTAAAATTTATCTTGGGTTCAGGGAGTACTATTAAGAGCCTCATTTTATTATAGGCTCAATGTGTCACCAATTGCCAGAATATTAAAGACACATGTGGAATAATCTATGAAAAAATATAATAATTTTATTTTATATAATATGCATTCATGCTAAGTCACTTCAGTCATGACCAACGCTTTGTGGCTCTATAGTCTGTAGATCACCAAGTTCCTCTGTCCATGGAATTCTCCACGAAAGAATACTAGAGTGAGTTGCCATGCCCTCCTCCAGGGGATCTCCCTGACTCAAGGACAGAATGCACATCTCTTATGTCTCCTGCATTGGCAGGCAGATTCTTTACCACTAGAGCCACTTAGGAAGCCCATCTTATATTATATTCATAGTGTGTGTGTGTGTGTGTGTGTGTGTGTGTGTGTGTGTGTATTTCCAAACTAGAAAGAATCTTTTGGAATGAATCAGGTGATCAAGAATACTTTGTCATCATTTCTTCTCTGTCCTGCTGGATTCATTCTTGGACCATACCTTGAATACAAAAACATCAGGAAGGAACAGGATTCAAGAATTTATTTTAAAGATCTATCCAAGAGCAGGGTCCATGGGCACTGAATTGCCATCACACACCCTGCCTGCACATTCTTGTATCACATGATTTTGCACACAAAGTTCATTTAGTGAACATTTTGAATTAGCAAAGTGTGATATAATGCGCCATTCTAGAAATTCATTGGCTATTTTTCACAGTCATTGCTCCCTGCCTATTGCATTTGTAAAATCCCAAACTGCTATACTGTTTTTGGTCAACCTTCTTTTGATCATTCTCTTTCTAGATGTTTCCTCTTGCCTCTTTACAAGTGGTATCACAAGCAACTCTATATTTTTTATCACTGTCTTAACAAAATAATGACTTTTCTTGGTTTGTATCTCTCCCAATTACATCATGCTCAAGGAGCCCCACTAAAGCACTGTGGAGTTTTATTCATTTATTTTGTCTTGCTTTCTGAATAAAGAAGCAATTGATTCCCTCAGGAAAATTATTTTAAAATTTTACAGTATTTTTCTCTTGACATTTATATTCCAGGATATGAATGGAATGATACTGATATGGAAATTCAAAATGATAAGTTGTTGATTCATAAAGAAAATTGAAAAACCCTCTGTTAAAACTATATTGTGGATATTGACTACATGTTCTGACAAACAAAATGGCAGGCTATCTCACATTCACTGTCAATAAATATTGTTTATTGAAGCTGTTTAGTTTGAGTAGTCTCCTTAAAATGTTAAATGATCACTTTCATTGGAGCTTTATGAATGCACTGCTTATCTATTCTATGAGTACAAATGGAATAGCCAAGTTATTCATCAATGATGTGATTAACCAGGCTCTAAAGTGCTTGTAATTGTGTTTATAAAATTATCAGAAAATTTTTTGTAGTGATGCAGAAGCTTTTCTGCATCTTTGTAACATTTTTAAGGTCATGGAATGGTAATAGTATATGAGAAAGCTCTTCAAGTTGAATTTCATAGCAATATGGTTTCTCATGTTTAAGGTAAAGTAAGAAGGAGAATCTGAGAAAAAGAAATGCAGAAAGTGACATTAAGTATCTTTATGAATGTTTCTAAAACCGTAGGCAGGATTTCTCAGGTGGTACAATGGTAAAGAATCTCCCTGCCAATGCAGGATCCTCAAAAGGGATCAGGTTTGATCCCTGGATTGGGAAGATCCCTGGAATAGGAGATGGTATCCTGCTCCAGTATTCTTGCCTGGAAAATTCCATGGACAGAGGAACCTGGAGGGCTACCATACATGGGGTCACACAGTCAGACATGACTGAACACCTGAGCACACAAACAGACACACACACACGTAAAGCTGTAGGAAAGGTAGGTTTCAATATTTACTTATTGTTTCCTTTTATTTCCTTTCCTTATTGCTTATCAAACTTACATGTAAAGTGGAATTTACATAACAAGAGAAAATTTGCCTTGCTTCTATTAAAAGAAAAGAGAAGCAGAGACTTCACTACTCAAGATCTGATTCACAAATGTTCATAAACTTTGAGATACCAAAGATGCAAATATACATTTTTATTCATTTCAAATTCCAGTTTTTGTTTCTTTCCCTACACTCATTCTGTAAACTAAAAAGAAAAGCAAATTAATAATACAATATTTTAGTTTACACAACCATCCTACCAATAATTTATTTAATCCACCAATAAACATTTCAACTCAGAAAGAAAGTAGCTTTTTCTTTAATATATATATTGTGTGGAATGTATCAGAAATAAAACAATTTGCCCTAAATCTTATTTTTTAATGAATAAATCAATAAACAGACAACATCACTGTGAATTCTTACAGATCTCGTGAACATTGCTATTACACTCACAGAATAAGCCCATTTCAAGTAGTAAACCTTCATGAAATGAAATATTGTTGCTTGAGGAGCATAGTTAGCATTCTAACTGTCTATTTCGCCACAGTAAAGAGTTCTTTATTACAGCAAAATATCTTACAGAGGAAAAAACATCTCAAAGCAAAGTTAACTGTGGAAATTTTTGCTGACTCTGGTTGGGAAATGCTTCTGCCTGATAACAGAACTGTTGCTGTTTCTCTACCCAGACTGATAACTCAGGCTGGTCTTCTTGGTTATCAACTGCTCTAGGCATGCATGTCTGTCGGGATCCTTCAGGTTTGTCTCTGAGGTTTACAGCTATGGCTGGGACAGCACATGCCACAATTCCAGGGTTCCTTCATTACTGCTGGTAAAGCCCACTGGTTTCCAGACTAGCTTTGGTCTTCTTTGCAGATCTTAAATCTTTGTCTCAATCTGGGACCAACTAGCATACAAACACTACAATTTCTACGGATTTCCTGATTCTTTGTTGTATTTTGTGAAGTTTGGACTTTTGAATATCTTCTTTAAACAATTTTATCCCTAGCAGTTTCCTCTGCATGAATCCCACCCACTATTCTTGTGTTTAAAATTCCCTATCTCAGGTAGAGATTGCCCCCCGTGTGACTAAGAACGCCACTCACTGTATCAGAAATCAAAGAATGTTACAGCCATCAGCCGCTATAGCTCACTCCCACTCTGAGGAGGATGAGCCCTGAGGGAACCCAGGATGGAAACAGGATGTTCAACCCACATTCTCCCAGGCAGTGTACCCTGAGGAGACTCAGGATAAGATAACACAGGATGACTGGTCCCAGATATCTGAGGTACACACCAAAGGAATGATTTCTGTGAACCTAGACATTTGCATCTTCCCATACATTTGTTGTTCAGTCGCTCAGTAATGTTCGACTCCCTGCGACCCTGGATTATAGCACGCCAGACTTCCCTGTTCTTCACTATCTCCCAGAGCTTGCTCAAATTCATGTCCATTGAATCAGTGATGCCATCCAACCATCTCATCCTTGGTCACCTGCTTCTCCTGCCTTCAATCTTTCTCAGCATCAGAGTCTTTTCCAATGAGTCAGCTCTTTGCAGCAAGTGACCATACCTATGTATGGCTAAAAGTGCTATATTCTTTCATGAAACCATGTAACTCAGATTGGGACAGAACACACAATCATTTAACTGAGATCTCATCTGTCTCAGGATTTCATGAAACTCAAGTTCTTGGTGTCTCATCACAGAAAGAGTTCAGTGAGAGACAAAGAGATAGGTAGGTAGTGTATTTATTTAGAGAGAAATACACTCTACAGGCAGAGTGTGGGGCTACTCACAAGTTGAGAGCAGCACCAGGGTATGGGGTTCTCAGTTTTTATGTGTGTGTGTGTGTGCTCGTTTTTATCTATTTGTGTGTTCGTGCTGAATCATGTCTGACTCTTTGCAACCCCATAGACTGTAGCTCACCAAGCTCCTCTGTCCATGGGATTATCCAGGCAAGAAAACTGAAGTGAGTTGCCATTTTCTCCTCCAAGGTATCTTCCTGACCCAGGGAGAGCCCATGCTTCCTGCATCGGTTGTTATAGGGACTGATAATTTCATAGGCTAATGAGTGAGATGAGTATTCCAGATACCTTGAGGAAGGAATGAGAATTTCCAGAAATTAGGCCATTACCCACTTTTTGACCTTTATGGTCAACTTGGAACTGTAATGGTGTCTGTGGGTGTGTAAGAGGAGGGAAAGCAGTAGGGCACAGCTTTTGAAAGAATGACATAGCCCAAGGACGCAACATAAACTGATTAGAATCAAATGGGTACAAGACGTCAGACAAGTTGACTTTCATTAGACCTTGAGCCTCAATCAGCAAGCTAAATGACACACCCAGAGGAGCCATGACAGTTCCAAGTCTTGGTCAAAAGATCAAGCAGTGTGCTGTGGCCCAATTCCTGGAAATCTCCACCCCTTCCCCAAAATAGTTGAAATAATCCTTCCACTCATTATCATATGAAATCACCGAGCCCATAAAAACTAACCACATCACATTTTGGAGCCACACGTGCCCTCTGTGACGGCCCACACTTTGTGGAGTGTGCTTCTCTCTGAATCTGAATAAATCCACTTCTTACCTATCACTTTTGGTGATATCTGGTTGTCTCTCACCGAAGTCTTTCTACGATGAGACATCAAGAACCTGAGCTTCATTAGGTCATGAAACTAGGTACCGTGGGTTTTGGCTGGGTTTGAGTCCTAGCACATAGGTTCAAGTCCCAATCTGAAGTAAACGGTTCAGGTGTGCCATTTAGTGTGCCGATGTGTTACAGTGAAAGTATACGGAGGTTCAAAGTCTAGTGCAAGTCGACTTATCCACCATCTTGGACCTATTTGGTTCTAATCAGTTTATGTTGTGTCATTCTTTTAAAGCCTGTACCATGCCGCCTTCCCTCCTTTTTCATTAACTTGAAATGTCAGGGTTTTTTTTAATTAAAAATAATCTTTTGATATCTGACTATCTGGTCTTTGTTGCAAAAACTGCTATATATCCTGGCTCTTTCCTTGCTTCTTTGGAGCATTCTCTCAGAACTATCTGAGTGCTGTGTCCCAGGCATAAGTGCTCAGTTTTGTCCACTGAAAAAAATATAATTCTCAACTTTCAGTTTGTACACTTTTTTCCAGTTGACACTTGCCATCCCCTTTGTACTGAACTCCAGCTACATCTTATCTGGTGACTGTTTCCTGATGACACACTTAGAGTCTTTATTTGAGCTATCTTGGGGAAGATTTTTGTTTTTAACCTTGGATAATCATGACCCACATCTTCCTCATCAAACTGAAGTTTTCGTCTCTGGTTGGGTCTTTAACCCAACCAAAATCTAGATTTGAACTTGAACCCATGGTCTTTTCATTAGAATCACTCACCTGGTGTCTGGACTTACTGAGGCTCAGTTCTTTGTGTCTTAGTGCAGAAGGAATTCAGTGAGAGGCAAACCAATAGGCAAGCAGTAAATCAATTAATACAGGATGCTTGTGAGGGAGGCAAGTGGACAGGTGAGGGAGCTGTGTCCCAGGGATTAAGTAGGCTACATTTTTATAATTTTCCCCATTCTTTATGCAGATGTCAGGCTTATGTCACTAACTCCTTCTTTGTATCAGGCAGGAAAGTGTTTGACCTATGAGATCAGACTGCGACTGCAACAGTACATATTCAAATCAGCAGAAGGCTGGTAACACGTGCTAAAATATATTGAATCATCTTAGATTTTCACATAACAAGGGTCTCCCACTTTGGAATGTCACACTTTCCCTAAAATCCTGTCTGTGGTCCTAAGGATCATTTTCATGCTGAACTCCACTAGCAAAATGCAGGAATCTCTTTTTTTTTTTTCCCTTTGATTTAATGACCTGGGGCATATCTAGTGCTTTTACTTATGACATTATGATTAAGCAAGCCTGCTTCCTTCTGTGATATTCCTATAGCTTTCCTGAGTGGTCATTTACTTACAAATTCTCTTCCAAATTCCCCAGGTTTTTCTATCTATAACCCCCTACTCGGACTTCTACAACTACCTGTGCATGCATGCTCATCCACTCAGTCATGTTTGATTCTTTGCAACCCCATGTACTGTAGCCTACCAGGCTCCTTTGTCCATGGAATTTTCCAGGCAAGAATACTGGAGTCGGTTGACATTTCCCTCTCCAGGGACAATTGCCTGTGCAAATGTTTTAGTCTACCCCTATCAACAGCAGCCAAAAACCAGTCTTGGCCCATTCTCACACTGGTCAAGGTAGGGCCCCAATGCTCTAGCTTGTCATAAAGGGAATTTGAATATGTGTTCTCTGCACCAGAAGCATTTCCTGAAATAATGGGGCAAGTTTTCATTATTCCAGTCCGCCTTTATCTGTTGCAACTAAATGGGGTGCATCTGAGAATCTCAGTTATTGGAGATAAGCCTGGAGACTCTGATTCTGGGCTCGCTTGAGCCCCTAGGGGCTCAAGCCCCTAGGCTTACAGTGACCCTACTGTGTTTTTGTAACCCATTAATTGAGATGGAATTCACATAGTATAAAATTCACCCGTTTAGTGTAAATTCAGTGTTTTTTCATATATTCATAGAATTGTGCAATATCATCTGAATCAATTTTAAAACATTTTCATCACTACCTTCTGCCAAAGGACCCTATGCCTATTTTAGTCACTCCTTAGTTCCTTCCCACCCCTTCAGCCAACCACTAATCTTATTTGTCTCTATAGATTTGTCTATTGTGAATATTTCATAGAAATGAAATTATATATATATGTGTGTATATATATATATATATAGTCATTTGTGACTAGTTTCTTTAGCTTCAAAGTTCATATTGTAGCACAAAGTAGCATGAATCATGCCTTATTTCTCTTTATTGCCAAATAATATTCTAATGTGTGGATATACCATAATTTATTTATCCATTAACTGGTTGTTGAGCACTTGTTTTTCACTTTTTAGCTACTTTGCAAAACACTGCAATGAACATCCATGTACAGGTTTCTGTTATGGGCATACATTTTCATTTCTTTTGAGTTGTATGGCAAGTATGTTTAAACCATTGAGAAACTGCCAGACTATTCAAAGTCTCTTACTCTATTATTTTAGATTCCCATCGGCACTATATAAAGGTTCCAATTTCTCCACATCCTTACCAACACTTTTTACCATCAGTCTTTTTTTTTTTTTTTGTAGCTCTCCTCAGAAGTGAAACTGTTAGTCTCTCAGTTATGTATGACTCTTTGTGACCCCATGGTCTGTAGCCACCAGGTTCTTCTGTGCTTGAAATTCTCCAGGCAAGAATACTGGGGTAGATAGCTATTCTCTTCTCCAGGGGATCTTTCTAGCCCAGGGATTGAACCCGCATCTCCCTCACTGCAGGCAGATTCTTTACCATCTGAGTCACCAGGTAGTGAGTACAAAGTGATAATTCATTCTGCTTCCGTTTGTGTTTGTCTAATGACTAATGACGTGAGCATCTTTTCAGGTGCTTTTTAGCTACTTGCATATCTTTCCTGGAGAAATATCTATTTGAATCTTTTTTCTATTATTAAATCATACTAACTTTATTCATTTAGTTGTGTCAAGTCTCAGTTGCAGCAAGAGAAATCTTCCTTGCCGTGTGTGGGCTTCTCTCTAGTTGTGGTGTGGGAGCTCCAGAGCACACGGGCTTGGTAGTTGTAGAACATGGGCTTAGTGGCCCCTCCACATATGGGATCTTTGTTCCCTGACCAGGGATCAAACCTGGGTCCCCTGCCTTGGAAGGGGTATTCTTAACCGTTAGACCACCAGGAAAGTCCCTATATTAGCTTTTTATTAGTGAATTGTGCTTTTATATACTTTAGATACAAGTCTTTTATCAGATATATGATTTGCCTGAATTTTCTCCCATTTTGTAGATTTCACTTCATTAATGGTATTTTTTGAGGCATAAAAGTTCACACTTTGTGAGGAATTCATGTTTTATTTTCTTTTTGTTGTGCATATCATTGGTGTTCTTAGTGACTTTTCATGAAGATTGACGTTTCATTCTTCCTTTTTTTGCCTAAATGTTAACTTCTAATTAAAAGCAATCCTGAGGCAGTTGAAATAAATAAAAAGCTAAGTTCATGGCCCACTGACTGTTCATCATCTTTTTTTATGCTCTTTTGATTTATTTTTGTTTAATCTTGAACATGAAGAATCTAAACGTGCACAACTTCTTTGGAGGCATAAAATTTATCTGAAATCCAAAGACAAACTTAAAACAAGATATCTGTGCATTATTTCTGGGCTTGTTTTAGAAGTAAGCAATTATTTTTCCCATCATGCCTCATACTCACCATGACAGCTTAATCTCTCATTTGCTACTTCTAGGTCATTTTATGAGATCTCTAATTTCTCTTCACATTTATAGATTTACTTTTTAGCATATTCCAATTTCTTATTTTTTAAGGAAGACAACATGTACCATATTCTTAACCTAGTTTTATAAGAAAGATGAAGACTATGACTTCTCTCTTCTAGTAGGACTGAATTTTTTATGAGCTGTTCAATCTGCATCATCAAATATGAGTTATTGTGAGATAAGATGAGGAATCTCCTGCTCCCAGCCTCCCCACTCATCATCAACAGATATTGGAAGACATGTACACTAAGCTGTGGGAAGCTGAACTTTTCCGTACATTTTTTAGTGGCTACTTTTTCCATAGACATATTACACACTCTATGTTTGTATGGATCCATGGTCTATCAGTGAAATAGCATGTCACTCCAGGATACAGGTGAGCTAGAAAAAAAAAAAAGATTATTTTACATAAAATAAGAAATAAGATTTTACTTCACATTCTATAGAGAAATCAGTGCCATCTAGATTATAACTTAAATCTTTAAAACTAAAATTTCAAAATTTTGATAAATAGTATGTTGAAATCTTTATATTTTGACAAAGGGAAGGATGAGACGCAAACATTATTAGGTATAAAGGAAATGGTTAATTAAATTTGACTATATTCAAATTTGAAAATGTGTTCATCTAACTATAACTTAATGCAAATGGAAGAAGAGTGTTAATATATAGGATATAATCATGATAAAAAAAAGGCAACAAAGGATTAGCAGATATAATACATAAAGAAATGCAGCTTAATAAAAACCTGCAAACTTCTCTTTGAATTAGGATATTTTCTACTTTGCTTGTTCCATTCTGTACTCTGGAGTTAGGGTTGCCAAATATGGAAAATAAAAATACTCATTTAAATATGAATTTTAAATAAATGGTTAACATTTTTTTTTTGCATAAACTATCTCACAAATATACAGGGCACACTTACTCTTAAATGCATCATTAGTCAACTAAAATTTGAGTTTAACTGGGTGCCCTACCTATGCTTTAACTGGAAACTTTACTTTTCAAATTTGTATTGAGAATAACATAAAGAGTTTACCCAAAGAGGAGTCTCTTCTCAAGGCCTAAGGAAACTAATGCATTAATGAATGAATGAAGTTGCTCAGTCGTGTCCGACTCTTTGCAACCCCAGGGACTGTAGCCTACCAGGCTTCTCCATCCATGAGATTTTCCAGGCAAGAATACTAGAGTGGGTTGCCATTTCCTTCTCCAACTAATGCATTACACAATTAAATTTAATGTACTATTTTACCTAGTACCTGGGAAGAACACATGCTTTAGGATAAGACATTTGCTCAGTCACTCAGTTGTATCCGACTCCTGTGCCTCCAGGGATTGTAGCCTGCCAGGCTCCTCTGTCCATGGAGTTCTCCAGGCAAGAATACTGTAGTGGGTAGCCACTTTCTGCTCCAGGGTATCTTCCAAACCCAAGGATTGAATGTCTTCTGCATTGTCAAGCGGATTCTTTACCGCTAGCACCACCTGGGAAGCTGAATGTAGATATTATAAAATAAAAAATATATTGCTCATTATAATATATTTCTATGGGTAGCTATGTGAAGGTTAATAACTCTTAATAGAAATCTTAATATTCTCATTTATTAAACAAAATAATTATATGATGTTATTACAAGAGCTCACCTCTCTCTAAAGTGTGATTTCATGAAGCTCCAGTCTTGCTGGTTTAAATTAAATCTGAAGATGAATGGTGTACACCATAGTACCAACCTGTAGTGACATAATGATTTCATTTCACATCTCTCGTCTCCCCGCTTATGCCCAGTGCCCCAAGACTACCAGCTACCACTACATTAATGCTCTTGAGGTAGCCCTTTTTCATTAAAATAGTGACATATTAAAATGTATTGTAGATTAAATTCTTGTCATATAAAATACCAAATCCAAAGAGGTAACATAAAACAAGCTAGCTGCCTTATTCCTGGTGCGAAGTTGGACTGCTCTGCATTCTAATAAAATGGGAAAGAATGACAAGCGACCTGTCAGAGAACAGAACTCATTTTACCGAGTTTGCAAATGAAGCAGAAGAATGTGAGAATGTACCTCATCAGCAAGTTAGCGGCCACTTGGCTATTATCACCACTCCTCATATTTCAGTTGGAATTTTTAAACCATAAATAGAATTAAATTCAACTGACTAGAAGTAAAATATCCAAATGTACACTCTCCAGAACATATTCAATTTCAGTGTTTTATTTGTATTCGGGCAGATTAAAATGGAAATGATGTGAGGCAACGAATTCATCATTTATTTCAGTTTCAGTGACTCAGCCATTTATTCTGAAAGTCACCTGCAATACCCCCTCCTTATATTCTTCTTGCTATAGATTTTTCACAGTGCTCCTGTGTTGTACCACGGAAAGATGGACTGAACCAATCCAGCTGACTTCTAGGAGACTGTTTTAGATTTTGCCAAAGGAATCGGATACAAATGTACAAAATAAGCATGACTGCATGTGTGAGAAAGCACCTTTATATTTCTTTTCCTTTTCATCACATTATAAACAAACCTCAAAACCTTAAATTAAATTGTCTAAATTAAATCTAAAATAAACCTGTATTAGATCCATGAAGAAAAAGAATATGTTGAGTAAGGAAAGAATCAATGATTATATTAACTAAATTTTTTCAGTGTTGAAAGTGTTGTCTAAGGAGCCAGAAAATATAAAAGGCACTAAACTGAAACAAGTAACAATTTTGATAATTTACACATAGTTCACTTGAGACAATTAAATAATTGGTGTCGCTAATTTTTAAGATGTCTAAACTATTAACATTTCCTCTCCTGACATTGAGGATAAAATTATATTTAAGAATTTATTAAAGAATGACAGACAGATGAGACTGCAATTGTCTCAAAAGCTTATGTTCCTAATATTCTACTTATTTTATATCTATATTTAAAATACACAATTTTGACCCTTCAGTGAATATACCTGTACACTAATCATTTACCCATTCTGACATTAATCTTCTCCTTTGATATATTTATACACACATACACATATAAAGTAAAAGCACACATAAAATTATAGCCCGTTTGTCAACTTTTCCTGTTTCACACCATTACTCTGTTTTCCAGAGGCAAACATTAGGATTCTGTTTTTCAATGTGCATTCACATATGCATTCATATATGAAACATATAGTATTTATACATGAGTGATTCAGTTTCCATTAGTGTTGTTATCCACATATTTGTTTCTCATGTAACATCTTTATGTGCTGAGTCATATCCTTGCTGATATAGAGATAGATAGATACACACATACATAACTATGTACATATTTGCATACATACATAAACATGTAAGTGTAGTTAGGTGTAGAGTTAGACGTAGACATGGAGGTATATGTATAAGCATGTTTTTATTAATGGGTCCAATATTATGACATACATTTATGACAAGCTTTCAGTATAATGATTACCCTCGATTTAAAGTTGCATTAATTTCAATAATTTATATGTATATACACATACTAGTGTATTTGCTGGGTCACAGAGAGGTTATACGATGTGTGATTGAAGACATGGCCTTCTGATCCCAGTCAGAATTATTCAATCCTATCTCATAAACATAGATGGACTAATCTTGGGCAGATAAAGAAGTTAACAAATCCTCAAGTTAGGTATTTCAGAAACACAATTTTCTTCACTGATAGGAAATCCTTCAATGCATTTCAATATGAGATAAAATATTATACTTTTCATAAAATCAAAAAATAAATAATATTCAGAATACTTAAAGATAGTAACTCTTAACAAGTTTGGAATAGAATAAAAAAATCCTTGATGATAAATTATGTTATCAGAATCTATGTCAAAAATAAATTGTGAAGGTGAAATATTAAATTCATATTCTTTAAGTATGGGAATGTGTCCAGGGAGTTGGCTATTATCTGACATATATGGAAATATGTGCCAGTGAGCATGAAAATTAGAACATAAATAAATAAAGTAATAACTATTGGAAAGAAAGAAATTAAATGTTCCTTATTTGAAAGTTATTAGATTGATTGTTTTTGTACCACTGTTAAGTCATGTCTGACTCTTTGCGGTCCCATAGCCTGTAGCACATCAGACTCCTCTGTTCTCTACTATATCCAGGAGTTTGCTTAAATTCAGTGGGAGATCTTAAAGTTAAAAAATACATATTTTAAAATTAACAAAAATCATATTCATCAGAGGCAGCTAAGATAGATATGCAAAAGTCCATTGCATTTTTATAAACCACCAACAGATAGAAAGAACATAATACCTAGGAATACATCTAACAAAAAATTTCAGTCTTGTATATCATAAAATTATATAACTTTAGAGTCTTCCCTGATAGCTCAGTTGGTAAAGAACCTGCCTGCAATCCAGGAGACCCTAGTTCAATTCCTGGGTCAGGAAGATCCGCTGGAGAAGGGATAGGCTATACACTCCAGTTTCCTTGGGCTTCTCTGGTGGCTCAACTGGTAAAGAATCTGCCTGCAATGGGAGAGACCTGGGTTCAGTCCCTGGGTTGGGAAGATCCCTTGGAGAAGGTCGTAAACAGCTTGGAGGAAGACTAGTGATTAGAAAGACATTCTGTGTTCTTGGATAGGAAAACTCAAATCACTTTTAATAATGTTCTGATGGCATCCCATTTCCATCTGAGGATTTTAGAGGGGAGGATATTCTACTCTTGCTCAAACTCTCTTGTCACACATCCTACTCTCAGCTGTCACAAAAGCCCAATAATGAAGCTTTTCCAGGAGTACCAGGTTTCAACAGAACAAAAGTTAAAACTAGCTAGAATCTGCTTTAATCAATGATGTGTAGACAGACTTTTTATCTAAGAGCCTAGTCATCTTCTGTCAAATATAACATGTTTTATTTCATTTTTAATAAAAAAATTATGGATACAGATGTAAATATTACCAGTCTGCACTGAGAAATATTTCTGTAACAAGCTGCTTCATAGGCTACTAGTTGTAATAACAAAATATTTAAAAATTAACATAATAGTGATGTAATATGAAAGTGCTAGAGAAATTCAATTAAAGTTCACTTTTTTCCAAATTATATCATCATCATAACATTTGTTTCTACACACTGATTTTTTTTTTAAGTTACAATTGCAGGCTTAAACATGACAAATTGAACATGGCTGAGTCAGCCTGGACTGGTTATTTTAAGTTACTCAAGTGTGTTTACTCAATCTTTACTTATTTGGTATCAGATTAGTGTATTCGTTCACAACACATATTGAATATATCCTAGTTCACTGATTCACAGGACAACATTAGATTGAGCACTAGAAGTAGTGATGGAATTCATTATTCAATTTCATATTCTTGTCTGACCAAATACAGTTTTGTTTTGTTTTTTGTTGTCATTGCAGTTTTACAGATTGACCTCTGAATCAAGTCCCTTAAAAAGTTAATTTCTTTCTGTATATATATCCAAATCTATGTATTGGAGCATTACCTCACAGCTGACACTTCCTCCAGATGTCAACAACACTCTAGATTCATGCATACAGTGGCATTTATAACAAGTAAACAAAAATTAGAAATGTGTGAATGAAGTTAGCATATATTGTAAGCTTCAGACTTAGAGTAATTGACTGACATACAAGGAGACTTCTTAAAATCAATTTCAATTGACTTCCTGGGTAACCATGCATAAAGAGGTGGCATCATGAAGACCATTAGACCATTCATGAATTTAAGATTGTTATAAGGAGACCTAACAAATTAATCCAACATCGATCAGAGCAATGTGTCAAAAATTAGCATATTGGCAAAAAAAGAGAAGCACTAATAATGTTGAGTTGGCACCAAAGTTCATTCAGTTTTTCCTGTAAGAAGTTATGGGGAAATCCAAATGAACTTTTTGGCCAAGTCAATAGATACAGTTAAAAGTTCAGACAAGGCCTACAGAAGAAGACTTTCCATGCACCAGTTATATGTACATTCTGTTTTATGTTCACTTGCATATATTGTTACCATCATTTTGCATCATCCTGGTGGTTAAAATGGTAAAGAATCTGCCTGCAATACAGGAGACCTGGGTTCAGTCTCTGGGTTGGGAAGATCCTCTGGAGAAGGAAATGACAACCCATTCCAGTATTCTTGCCTGGAAAAGTCCGTGGACAGAGGAGCCTGGAAGGCTACAGTCCATAGGATCACAAAGAGTCAGACATAACTGAACAACTAGAAACAGATACAGAGGCAATTCAGGGGCCAATTATTAATGGCCCACATTAATTATGGAAGCTATAAAACAAAGTACATGTGGCAAAATGGCTTTTGAAAATTCATGAGTCACAGTATGAAGAGGATGGAAATATAGGCCATGTGCTGTCCTTGCTCACATTATCTTTTATAACCACAAAGTCATCCCTGGAATGGTTGAACAGATGGGCATGAGACAGATTGTTAGGCAGAGAAAATTCATGGCTGCTTTTATTTGCACATCTTAATGCATATTAAAAACAAAATAATTTCTGCCATCTCTGGCTATTTCTTCTCTTTAGTTTTCAGCTTCTTGGTTCTCCTTGACAGCTCCTTAGAGAGTTGGTCCTGATCTATAACTTCAGTGTGGAAGAGATCTGGAAGATTATTTGATTTTGTGCACAATACAGCATGTGAAATACCAGTCTGGATGAATCACAAGCTGGAATCAAGATGACCAGGAGAAATATCAATAACCTCAGATATGCAGTTAACACCACCCTAATGACAGAAAGTGAAGAGGAACTAAAGAGCCTCTTGATGAAAATGGAAGAGGTGAGTGAAATAGCTGGCTTAAAACTCAGCATTCAAAAAAACTAAGATCATGGAATCCAGTGACATCATTTCGTGGCAAATAGATAGGGAAACAATGACAGACTTTATTTTCTTGGGCTCCAAAATCACTGTGGATGGGGACTGCAGCCATGGAATTAAAAGACACCTAATTCTTGGAAGAAAAACTATGACAAATCTAGATAGTGTATTAAAAAGCAGAGACCTCACTCTACTGAAAAATGTCCATATAGGCAAAGCTATTGTTTTTCCAGTAGTCATGTATGGATGTGAGAGTTGGATCATAAAGAAAGCTGAGCACCGAAGAATTGATGCTTTTGAACTGTGGTGTTGGAGAAGACTCTTGAGAGTCCCTTGGACTGCAAGGAGATCCAACCAGTCCATGCTAAAGGAGATCAGTCCTGGGTGTTCACTGGAAGGAGTGATGTTGAAGCTCCAATACTTTGGCCACCTGATGAGAAGAGCTGACTCATTGGAAAAGACCTTGATGCTGGGAAAGATTGAAGACAGGAGGAGAAGGGGACGACGGAGGATGAGATGGTTGGATGGCATCACCGACTCAATGGACATGAGTTTGGTAAACTCCGGGAGTTGGTGATGGACAGGGAGGCCTGGCATGCTGCAGTCCACAGGGTCACCAAGAGTTGGACATGACTGAGTGACTGAACTGAACTGATGATTTTTCCAGTAGTCATGTATGGATGTGAGAGTTGGACCATAAAGAAGGCTGAGCACCAAAGAATTAATGATTTCAAAATGTGGTGCTGGAGAAGACACTTGAGAGTCTCTTTGGCAGCAAGGAGGTTAAACCAGTCAATCCGAAAGGAAATCAACACTAAATATTCATTGGAAGGACTGATGCTGAAGTTGAAGCTCCAATACTTTGACCATCTGATGCTAAGAGCTGACTCACTGGAGAAGACACTGACGCTGGGAAAGACTGAGGGCAAGGGGAGAAGGGGGTGACAGAGAATGAGATGTCTGTATGGCATCATTGACTCAATGAACATGAGTTTTAGCAAACTCAGAGAAATAGTGAAGGACTGGGAAACCTTGCTTCCTGCAGTCCATGTGGTTGCAACAATTTCAACAACAAGACTGAGCGACTGAACAACAATCTACGTATTTGCATCTGTTCATCGCATTATGGGTCAGCTTATTGCTTTTAAGATTGTTTTGAGTGGTTTATGGACATGGCACTAAGTATAACTTTGATTAATTATAGGGCTAAAAATTTAATGGTCTAACACTGGTTTTATCAATGATCTAGAATATTTTTTCAAATTCACCTAGTATATTTCACAATCAGTAAGAAGAAATCAATCTTCTCATTTAATCAATAGAATGCAAATGGAAAAATATCTATATAATAATCTACCAGGATGTAAAAGATTTTAAAATTACAGAGAATCACACTTAAGATCTATTTCTTTCCCAAAAAGCCTGAGGCAGAAGAAAAATATACCCCAAATGTCACCAAGAATCTGTGATTTTAGCAGCTAAAGAGAAAAAAAAAATTCTTCTAGAAATGTGAATAAAAAATTATAAAATAGTGTCAGCCAAGTGAAGAAAAGGTTCAAGTCAGAGGACATGCCCCTTTTTAACACAACATTTTTTCTTGACTTAACCTCTGCAGGAAAATATTCTTCATGTATCTGACCCATCATATGCTGTAATTCCCTTTTTGAACTGAAAGTCTGACAGCAGTATGCCCAGCAGTAGAGCAAGGTTCTAAGGATTGTTATTTTTTATATGCAACTGCATAATCAATACAGGATAACATAGTTGTCACAATTGATTCAATACGTTATTTTGGTATGTGGCATTTCATTTTGCCACTAGTACTTAAAAGGAAGAGCTTTGGGTATCAGCAGAATATTCTGTATTAACTGCAGGTCTTACATCTTGTTACTTCGTAGTGCTAGTCTATCTTCAAATCTATACACTCTCATTTGAATACATATAACATTTGTTGTTCGGTCACTCAGTCGTGCCCGACTCTTTGCGACCCCACGGACTGCAGCACGCCAAGCTCCCCTGTCCTTCACCAACTCCTAGAGCTTGCTCAAACTTATGTCCATTAAGTCGGTGATGCCATCCAACCATCTAATCCTCAGTTGCCCACCTCTCCTCCTGCCCCCAATCCTTCCCAGCATCAGGGTCTTTTCCAATGAGTCAGCTCTTCACATCAGGTGGCCAAAGTATTGGCGCTTCAGGTTCAGCATTGGTCCTTCCAATGAATATTCAGGACTGATTTCCTTTAGAATTAACTGGTTTGATCTCCTTGCAGTCCAAGAGACTCTCATGAGTCTTCTCCAACACCACAGTTTGAAAGCATCAGTTTTTCGGTAATCAGCATCCTTTAATTATATGTGCAAGATTATTTTTTCTTTAAAACATTTTGATTATTGCACTGTTTTGTCCTGTATTTATGTTGTTGAGGAAATTCTGATTAGTAAATGCTTTTTTTCTCACTTGTATGAGACATATTTTAGATTTTTTTGGCTAACTGGAGGTCTGATTTTTCAATTACATTTAAATATCCATATTTTATAAGTGTATGTTAGGGAAAAAGAGAGTTTCTAATCAAGCAATCTTGAAAGCAGCATGTTCTTCTTTTTGTATAATTTAGTTTTTCTTTTCCTATCTGAGGACATTATGTATCCTTTCTTATCAATTTGCTTTTATCCACAATTAGATATCTATTTATATGTATAAAAATTTGTGTATATACACGTATATATTTATATATTGTCATATTTTTATCAGATTTCATTTTATTTATATCAAGCTTTAGCTCTATGTCTGAAATTCAGTGTTCTACTGTATCTGTTCTGTTCCTTAAGATTCCTAATTTTTTATGATCTCTGGAATGTTCTTGGCCACTGAACTTGTTTCCTGAGATCTGCTACCTACCATTTATGCCATTCTGTTTATTATCTCTCATTTATTGTCTCATCTAATACTCTTTATTATTAACTTGCTCCATATCTTGATGCTGTGAGAAACTTCCTCCTCTATTTCTGCTGCATTATCTTCTAGAATGAGTTTTTGCCTGTCTTTTGCGTATGTATGTATATATATATAGTTTTACATTTTGCAAACTCTGTGTAATTATTCCCCCATCTTTATATATAATCTCACTCACTCCACTCCACTTGTAGAGGCCTGCCAGTCGCTTTGATATTGTGTTGGTGACTCTTTGACTCACCGGAAATCTGTTTATTTCATTGATAAAGTAATACGTTTCCCTGACACCTTGACATGCTACCCACTGTTTTCTTGTTTAACTTTGTGAGATACTGTAGTGGCAGGATGAGAGATTTTCTGGGAACTGTAACTCATCTTCATTACAAACCCACGCCTCTGACCGCATCTTTGTTCTCCCTGTGCGTTTGTGGGCTATGTGTATGTGTTTACCCCAATCTGTTAGAATTTGAAAAATTTCTATTGAGATATGCTCTGGCTTTGAATAGGTCTTAAAATTTCCCCCATTTTCCCTGGAAATACAGATTCCATAAAGTTGACTGCCTTTTTATGCTGTTATTTTCCCTAGTTATCATTTTCCAGATACTAAAATTTTATACCATTCTAAAAGAATAAATCAGAAATACTTCAAGTAGAACTAGATTTGGTGTTATCCCTTTTCATCAAAATTTCTCTAGTCATGTCATTCATAACCGCCAATCCATTGATGCTTCTTATCACGTCAATCCATTGATGCTTCTTATCACGTAATCTTGGGAAGGCTGCCATCACTGTCATTTTGGAAACTTATAGCTTTACTAGTTAGCTTACTTAATCCACGAATATAATAAACTTAAACTAGATTGGCTGTATATTAACATAATTTATTTAATGGAAAATTAAATCAAAATGTCATTAAATCAAAAAGCATTATTCAAGAAAAAGATGCATTCTACATAAGGGCATTTTAAATATATAAATCCATTAGTAAAATACACTTTGCTGAATATATATATATGGTAAGCATCATAGAAATTTAATATATTGACAGAAACTAATATTTCTGATGAGTGTCACTTTGATTTGTATGTACTGATGGATGAAAAATATAAATATTTTTTCCATTACTGATTGGTAAGGTAATATTTCACTTGTATTTCCGTCTATTGTGTTTGGGCTTTTCTGTATTAAAAAAAAATAATGGAAAAAGGGGTATAACATATAGAAGTAGGTAGAATCCATAGATTTTTTCTAAGAACTATGCAGATATGTTTTAAGGATAAATACTGGAGTGGGTAGCCATTTCCTTCTCCAGGGGATCTTCCTGACCCAAGAGTTGAACTCTAGTCTCCTGAATTGCAGGCAGATTCTTTACCATCTGAGCGACTAGGGAAGCCCAAAGATAAATAAGTGTCAGAAAATAAAGAACTCTAATAATGTGCCTGAAAATCCTTTGCAAAGATACTAAACAAAAGCCTTAGATCACTTCAAACACTAGTCCACTGTCAATAACCAAGAGAGTCTAATTAATTCCTTTAGAAAAATGTATAGAGATCAAAGCCAAGTAAAGTTGCACATCAGTAACTTTTGCTTATATGAAAAAATAATACATACAACTTTGCACCTCATTGTGTATGGACACAATACATTTATTACTCTTACAGTTTATTTTATGTTTGTAAGTGTTTGTACAACTCAGATCAGAAAGAAGAGCTGCCAAATATTTAACATGTAAGTTTAAAACAAAAATATACTGACAAGATAACTGAAGATACATCAGTTATCGTTAAAATGTTGAAGGAGAAACCAAACAGTGATTTTTCAGCAAAAGTACAAAGCACATAAAATATTGCTGTGAACAAGAAATGAAATTTTACACATCAAAAATCATTCTACATTAAAGTATGAATTTAATTTGTTCCTAATAAATATGCACCTGTGGCTGGGGAAAATAACAAGCTGATTCTAAAGATCTTGTGGAAATACAGGTAAACTATGAGTGATGAGAAGAAATAGTAATGATCATAATGAGAAGAAGAAGACAGTGATGGACACTAGATGCAAAAGATATGATAGTATACTATAAATTATATATTTACATTTGTAATATAAGTGATAAAAGTTGCTGCAAGAACATAAAACTTCTGAAAATATAAACAGATTTCACATAAAAATATATGACTTCAAATCAGTAGAGGTGAGGTGATTTGTATAATAAATGATTTGTAGCAAAACTAACAAATCAGAAATAATAAAGATAAAACAATAAAATATTTATTTTATCTCTTGCATCCAAACAAGTTGCATTTGGATCAGTATCTAAATGAATGCTATTGAATAGTAACATTAGAAAGGATAGAATACATATGTGATTTTCTCTAAAAATACTTTCAGAGTTAGGAAGGATTATGTTTATTAAAAAGTCCCAAAAGTCTTAAAAAATAAGAATAAACATACCTGCTGTATAAATACACAATATTCTGCAAAGGAAAATTCAACCTCACCACTAACAAATTAAAAAAAATAGTATCAAAATAGGGGGAAATGTGTACAATACTTGTCATGGGTAAAAAATGAATTAAAATTTAGTTTAAAACTAATTAAATTTTCTTTAAAGTAGAAATAGTACAAATAATTAAAAAGTGACATTTGATAGAAGAAAAAGGCAGTAAGCTCAATGAATTGAAAAAGGAAGTAAAATATCTCTTCAAACATACAAAAATATTTCTAATATCAAAGTAAAATAAATGTAAAAAATGTTTTTCACTTATTTGTAAAGGTCAAAAAATATAACACACTTTCCTGGTAAGACTTTGAGAAAATGTATTTCCTCATGAGCATTCTATCAAAAGAAATCAGATAATATCCATCTATTTAAATTGATTGCTTTTGATCATAACATTTCAACTTATCTCTATTATCCGAGAGATACAGTCAGATATGTGAAGAAATACATTTAAGTACATAGTATTAATTTTAAAGTTGGTAGTAGTAACACCATTGGTTAAGATTGAAGGGTAAGTTGATGAATAGTTTTTCTTAATTATTATTTATCTGTGCAATGAGACATAAAGGTCTTTTAAAAAGATTAAGGCAGTATCTTATCAAATAATAAGAAATATTTTTGACTTTTATTGTAAATAAAGGTAAAAACAAGGAACAGGATAACATATATACGGTATACTACTCTTTATGCAAAAATCAAAAAGAGACAGCTCAGGTTTCTTCCTTTTCTTATGAAAGTGAAAGTTGCTCAGTCATGTCCGATTCTTTGCCACCCCATGTACTATACAGTTCATGGAATTTTCTAGGCCAGAATACTGGAGTGGTTTGCCTTTCCCTTCTCCAGGGGATCTTCCCAACCCAGGGATCAAACCCAGGTCTCCCATATGGCAGGCAGATCTTTACCAACAGGGAAGCCCTTAATTCCTTTTCTTATAACGACAATAATTCCTTAATGAGGTTCCTATCTCCATGATATCATCTAAACCTGTGTAGCTCTCAGAGGTCCTGTCTCCAGATACCATCACAATGGGAATAAGGGATTCAACATTGAGCAGATATATTGAGTTCATAATAGCCTATAATGCATTTGAAAGATACTCAAAATACTCAGTGGTGTTTGCTTCTACCCAGTGAACTTGGAGAACAGTAGTGATCATGGGAGGGGAATGTATAACTCACAAACTCTTCCATATAATTGGAATTTTGTACAAAACTTTCACCACTACTACATAAGATATTATTACTACTAAAATAATAATAGCAATAGTAATAAATGAAACTCAAAAAGACCTAAATTAAAACCAGGATTAAAGAAGAAAGGAATCCAGAATTTCATAAATGGAAGAATTTTATAATATATATATGTATACATATAAAATATATTAATTGCCATTCCAAGTACATATGTTCATTCTTGAAATAAGCACCTAATTCCAACTAAATCATGTGGGCAGACTAATAGTGTTCTTTCAAAGTGTTTAAATAGGTATATTTTCCAATATTCATTAAAAAAAAAAACAAACTACAAGGGTCAGAAAAAGGGAACCAAATAGAGAAGAGAGAGACACAACTCAAATTCAGGGAGAGAAACAGAGAGAAGAATGGTGAGTGAGTCCTCATGGCACTGGTATCAGCATCTCAGCTCAATCTTCAGTGCATTTGCATAGCAAAACCGTCCCCACCTCTTTTGTACTAAGATCCCTTCTTGTCTGATGACAAATAATCTCATTTTAAAAAAATTAGCTCCATATTATTTTTCTGACTTGGATACAATGAAAGCATCCCAACTAGTATGTATCAATTATGCAAATAGTTTTACTGCTGCTGGTATGAAATGTTAATTTTATGTAAGATATTAGGGTGAAATAAGGAAAATCAAAAGTTGAGGTACTTACAGAATAAGATTATACATATTTATTTATTAAAATCAGGGCAGTTATTGCTGTTCAATTTAATTATGCATTTATCGGCTTGCTCTATCATACTAACTCATAAACTCCTTAAGTATAAGATGCACACTCACTCTGTTTTCATGTGACGCATATGTGTATTGGTGTGGCCTTGTGTGGACACATTTATATACATAAAATGAATAAACATTTCAATAATAATGTACTCATTTCATAAATTTGGGTTCTTTTTAGTGATGCAAGAAAAATAAAAAGCAGCCTATATGTAAGTAGAAATGCTTACCTTTGTGAATTTGTGCAAACATCTAACATAATTTATTGATCATTATAATTTATGCTAACAGATAAATATATTTATATACTATTTTCCAGAAAATGTACCCACTCATACAACACATACATGAATGTTATTTAATGTTATGAATTATGTAGAAGTTTTACATAAAATTGTAATAAACTTATCAAAGCTAGCTTATAATTATAAGACAATTAATACTGAACTACTTCAGGAGAAGATGTGTTTCATCCATAGCTTCAAACCATAATACTTCCAAGCTTGAGCTCTTCTACCTGCTTTTTTCTCCCTTAGTGCACATGGCACTTGGTGTACTTTTAATGGAACAGGGAAACAAATGGTTCATTTGTCTGCTGAAATTCAAGGCAATTTTTTCAAATAAACTTTTGCAAAATTTCCATATCTTGAAACATTCTGTAAGAATCAAGACAAATGTAGCTGTGATGTGAGATGCTCTGGACAGGAATTAAGATCAAAGTCACCTCCAAAGATGTAAGATTCAGGCTGTGCAAAGAGCTGAGTAAGGATGTCTTGGAGATTCTGCTGTATTTTTATCCATATAATGATCTTGGCACAGCCATAAATCTATCATTACTATCCCTTGACCTGTCCTAAAAATGAAATATTGCTTCTTATGATATAAAATGTCAATGTCACATATGAATATCTAAATGAAGCAGAAAAGAAGTTCAATGGCACAACTTTAACAAAAATTAAAATTCCCTGGGTAACTTTTTTACTGACTTTGCAATCTATTTTATTTCTTGTTAACTTATTTGTGTATATCCAAAACTCTGCAATGAATTGTATACCAATATATTATATGTAGAGATGATATGGTAGATGGATAAAATAATATATTGATAAATTAACTGACTCTCCTTATCCTAATGATAACATTTGGATGAACCTTGACTTTGACAGCTCTAAGTAAATTAATATACCTGGCACTAAATTTATAATGCTTACATCATAAATGTCTGTATTTATTCAAATAGAACTCACATTACTGACTATACTAGGCTTAGTTAATAGGTTTCTTCATGGAAGTTTCATATTCACTATTTCTATTAAAAGTTTATTATGCTCTTATAACATTTTTCATACTAGTGCTTTTATACTAAGCACTACTAAAGTAGACTTTTATACTAAGTCTACTAAAGTAGACTGCAAATAAATGTTTTTTTGTGTGTGTTAAAATGCCTTTGAAAGTGAAAGTGAAAGTCGCTTAGTCATGTCTGAATCTTTGCGACCCCATGGACTATACAGTCCATGGAATTCTCTAGGCCAGAATAGTGGAGTGGGTAGCCTTTTCCTTCTCCAGGGAATCTTCCCAACCCAGGGATTGAACCCAGGTCTCCAGCTTTGCAAGTGGATTCTTTACCAGCTGAGCCACAAGGGAAGACCAAAATGATTTTAAGGTGAAATAATCATGAGGATTTGACAACTTTTTATGCAAATCTGTTTACATTATGGTGTTAACTTATTAAAGTGATGAATTATTATTAGGTATTTTAGTGAACATTTTTATTTCAATAAATTCAATTGTGCATTGTAACTATGAATGTGTAAAATGAAGTCTGTTTCCTTACAATAAAGTCACTGATTTCTGTTTTCATTTTTTTGTGTGTTTTTCTGTGTGTTTAGTTTTTCCCCATGGCTTTCTAAAAAAACTTTTATTTTAGTAATAAGGAAAAAGAACATTGTATAACGAGCAACACAGGAAAAATATGCACTATCAATTTTCATAGTTAAGAGTTGGATCATAAAGAAAGCTGAGCAATGAAGAATTGATGCTTTTGAATTTTGGTGTTGGAAAAGACTCTTGAGAATCCCTTGGACTGTAAGGAGATCAAATCAGTCAGTCCTAAAGGAAATCAACCCTGAATATTCATTGGAAGAATACAGCTCCAATACTTTGGCTACCTGATGTGAAGAGCTGATTCATTAGAAAAAAACCCTGATGCTTGGAAAGATTGAAGGCAGGAGGAGAAGGGAGTGGAAGAGGATGAGATGATTAGATAGCA
Source organism: Giraffa tippelskirchi (assembly GCF_054371585.1). Lineage (NCBI taxonomy): Eukaryota > Metazoa > Chordata > Mammalia > Artiodactyla > Giraffidae > Giraffa > Giraffa tippelskirchi. The sequence goes on along the minus strand of NC_137282.1, from coordinate 46,932,592 downwards.
TTGCTGACTCAGTGGGCATGAATTTGAGCAAACTCCTGGAGAAAGTGAAAGACAGAGGACCCTAGCATGCTGCAGTCCATGGGGCTGGCAAATGATAAACAACAAAATGAGTGAAAATAAAAAGATATATATTGCAATAAACAATGATGTCATTCTGTAGATGGCTGCACGTTTATTGTCAATTGCTAACATTCATCTGAGCCATAAAGTGTTTCAGTTCAGAAGTCCTCTTTTCCCCTTACTCCTTTTCATAAAATCCACACTGTCAGTTCAATACCATAATAATACAGTAATATAGTAATCCTTCTAATAAGAAGTAATGGATCCAACTTTGAAATAACTGAATAATAAAAATTGGAATAAAAGACAATGATCCTGAAGAAAATTTATTAGGAAATTATTTTAAAATTTTTGAAACTATTTTTTCTTTTCCTACTATTAGTCTGAAAAATGTATCTTCATCTCAGTGATTGAAATTGGATTGCTTTAAAACTAAAAGCCTTACCTTCTTGGAAAATATAATGCAATGACACAGAAAAACTGTGAAGGAGGGGTCTGATATTACCTTCGAATAAGCCTTCCAGGAAATTAGGGTTCACAATAAAGATGGAAAAATTACTTCTCCATTACATTATCTTGAGTTAGATTATCTATGTAAAGCTCTCATGGTGTGGATCATGGACGACTAGGATCAACATCACTTAAAGCTGGTTAAAAGTAAAAGTTCTCAGCCTTCTTTCAGACTTGCTGAATCTGAATCCCTGGCAGTGGGGTCCCAGTGCTTATATTTAATTATCTCTCCAGGTGATTCTTTTTCTCTAAAACTGGACCCTGGCCTAAAAGTACATGCAAGTGTTGGTTTTGTTTGTTTGTTTTTAAGGAACTTCCACCAGAAGAAATCAGTAAGAGAGCATGGAAGACACATAAGGCAAAAGAGCAGTTTCAGGTGAAGTTTCAGCCTTAGCCTGGACCTGAGAAAAACTTGAATAGGAATTCCACTTTATAGCTAGTACCTCTGGGCTATCTAACAAAGCGCCATCCTTCACCTCTGCCCAGGCACCTTCAACTCTATGAATTCTTGGTGAAGCAGCTCCAGTAGCCCAAGTTCATTTCAGTTCACTGCTCAGTCGTGTCCGACTCTTTGTGACCCCATGACCTGCAGCATGCCAGGATTCCCTGTCCACCAGCAACTCCTGGAGCTTGCTCAAACTCAAGTCTTTCCAGTCGGTAATGCTATCCAACCATCTCATCCTCTGTTGTCCCCTTCTCCTCCTGCCTTCAGTCTTGCCCAGCATCAGGGTCTTTTCCAATGAGTCAGCTCTTCGCATCAGTTGGCCAAAGTATTGAAGTTACAGCTTCAGCATCAGTCCTTCCAATGAATATTCAGGACTGATTTCCTTTAGGATGGACTGGTTGTATCTCCTTGCAGTCCAAGGGACTCTCAAGAGTCTTCTCCAACACCACAGATCAAAAGCATCAATTATTTGGAGCTCAGCTTTCTTTATAGTCCAACTCTCACATCCATTCATGACTACTGGAAAAACCATAGCTTTGGCTAGGTGGACCTTTGTTGGCAAAGTAATGTCTCTGCTTTTTAATATGGTCTCTATGTTGGTCATAAGTTTTTTTTTTCCAAGAAGCAAGCGTCTTAATTTCATGGCTGCAGTCATCATATGCAGTGGTTGTGGAGCCCAAGAAAATGAAGTCTGTCATTGTTTCCACTGTTTCCCCATCTATTTGCCATGAAGTGATGGGACTGGATGCCATGATCTTAGTTTTTTGAATGTTGAGTTTTAAGCCAGTTTTTCACTCTCTTTCATTTTCATCAAGAGGCTTTTTAATTCCACTTCACTTTCTGCCATAAGGGTGGTGTCATTTGTGTATAAGAAGTTATTGCTATTTCTCCTGGCAATCTTGATTCCAGCTTGCACTTCATCCAAGAGCACCCCTCTAATGAAGTATGAAGAATGAAGCTACTGAAAGTAAAGTACCCAGAACTTGACATATGAAGGTGCAGAATTGGCAAAAGCCACCCAAGGAACTATAATGGAAGAAATGATGGACTGGACTTGGACATATAGAGCTTTGAATCAAATCCTCACCTGGCCTTATTGGTTGCTTTTTAGTGCTGAATAAATCATGTGTTTATTTGAGCTCAAGTCCCAGCATTGCACCTTAAAAATTGGGATGAGAATGTCCCATAGTTTTAAAAAGTTAAATAAGCTAATGCATAGACAAGTAACTAAGCTGATAGGCTCATGCATTGTAGGTATGTTTTACATAGTGGGCCTGAAATAGTTCAGATATTTTTGTTTCCTCTGGAGGTTTCTAAATGCTTTGCTTCTGTTAATTCAACATAACTTAAAAGTAGCACAGTGAAATAAGCTGGAAATATTGATATTTTCTCAAATATCAAAGAGCCCAGTTAAGCCCATTTTAATATAAGACAATTCTTAATGATCCATGATGTGACAACTCCAAGTATTTTTTATATCAATAACATATTTAAATTATTTTATATGGTCAATTAATAAACATTTAAATGTAATTAAACTAGGTATAAAGAATATAGATATATATTCTACTCATCATTTATATTTTTGAGGAAACCACTATAAATAATAGCTCAAAATCACAGGACTGTTATTTTCTTTTGCTCTTCATATAATATTTTTTGTTGCTATCCACATGAGAGAACATTGTGGAATAGGAACAGTAGAATCAATGTTTCATGAAAATAAATGCATTTGTTTCATCAAAGATAATTCTAATCCTTTGCATATGGAAGAAAAATTGCATGTCTCAAAGTTACTGTTATGTAGCTACTAGTCTATAGCTTTCATAGAAATATTAGATGTAGTTTTCTCCTATTCACAGATTATGAAATGAATTGTATTTTTAAAATTTGCTAGAAATCATAACTTAGAAGGAAATGGCAACACACTCCAGTATTCTTGCCTAGAGAACCCTGTGGACAGAGGAGCCTGGTGGGCTGCTGTCCATAGGGTCACACAGAGTCAGACACAAGTGAAGCAACTTAGCATGCATGCATGCATTGGAGAAGGAAATGGCCACCCACTCCAGTATTCTTGCCTGGAGAATCCCAAGGACAGAGGAGCCTGGTGGGCTGCCGTCTATGGGGTTGCACAGAGTCAGACACGATCGAAGCGACTTAGCAGCAGCAGCAGCAGCAGAAATCATAACATTTTATAATATGTGAAATAATATGTCAGTTTTAAAGTTAATAACTTTAAATACATTATATTATTTTAGAAGACTTTAAAAACAAAGGCAAAATCTCAAGGAAAAATCTTGTCACATTTTTGCTCTCCTCTTGTGCAAAATGGCACTCTAACACAGCCTATAATGCCTAGCTTGATTCAGTGTCAGCACTGTCAAAAAAATAATCCAGAGACTATAGTCAACTTTACAAGGTAAATGATAATAAATGTGTCATTTGATATTAAATATCAACATAAGATTTAATATAATAATAATTAAAGAGGAATATATTTGAGCATTCAATCTAAAGCATCGTGTACACTGAATCAATTCTAAATGCAATTGGCCAAAAACACTGTACAACTAGATTTTTTTTAAAAAGTAGCAGAGTGTTTTTTTTAAATCAAACATTGAAACATGTATATAGGCATCTGTGGTGCTATTATCCATTTTATGCTCCTAAGGAACCATTACAAACACCAATTTAGGATTTGTGTATACATATATTTGGCCACTTCTGAAAACTGACCTCCCTTGATACTCTAATAAGCAGCATAACTCAGAGCAATTCTTTGAAGGCTAGGAATGAAGTGGTACATGCTGACTCTAGCCCATGCATTATTTAGCATTTTTCATCCTAGAGCATAAAGTCAGCATCTCTGAAGCAAACAAGCAGGACCTAACACCATCTTTTTACAAGCACAGAGCTACAGATGCATGTAATTTTTTTGTTGTTCTTTAGTACATATTAAGTTCACGTCTTCAAAGTGAAGACAACATAGGTTGTATACCAAAGGAGTCTAATATGGGATAAATAATGTCTTCTACAACATAATTTTTTTCTGCATTAAATTGCATTTTCAGGTATAGTACAAAATTTATTTGTGAATTTTACAAGGAATTAATGTGTTCCTTTAATTTGATAGTTCTTATTTAAAATCCATAAAAATCAAAATTGTCTTTACCTAATCCTGTATCCTCTAAGTCAAACTATATTTGGGGAATTTTCATTTTTATGCATAAACTGTTATTTAAGTTTATCAATTTTAAAACATTCATCTTCATTTTTTATTAAGGGATCTGTCTTTTCTTAGTAGACTCTCAATTCTTTGAGGTCACATTCCATAAAAATTCCTCTTTAATTTGAGATGTATGAAATTGGAATATGTTGGCTTAATTCTTTATTTTTCCTTTTATCTACTTTAGCAGTTTGAACTTCTGTTACGACACATCATTATTTATTATAGTTGAAAAATAATTTGTTCCTACTCATTTCTGTAGCCCGAAAGATGAAATGACCTGACTAGAAAATATACTTAAGTTAATATAAAACTTTGATGTGACTAGATATAAAAGAGTCAAAAAACATTCACTATTCTCTATACTTGTTTAGTCGCTAAGTCCAACTCTTTCGCGACCCCGGGGACTGTAGCCTGCAAGGCTCTTCTGTCGATGGGATAGAGGATTTTTCAGTAAAGAATACTGAAGCAGGTTGTGATTTCCCTTCTCCAGGGGATCTTCCTGACCCAGGGATCCAATCTTTTCTCCTGCATGACAAGGGGATTTTTTATCACTGAGTCAGCTGGTTTTCTATACTAGTATTAATCACATTAGCAACTAAACTATAAAATGTTCAGGAATAAATTAAGAAAATAAAGGATATATATGGCAATCTGAAGCAAACATCATGATTTAATTATGTAAATTGGTAGATGTATATTGGTAGATACAATTACGTATATTGGTAGACATATACAGTATGTTTTTTCATACTTTTAAATAAAAATTTAAAAATGAGAGTATGTAAAGTTAATGATTATTCTCTTGTGATGTTGTATCAGTTTTCTTTTACCAAATTTAGTCTTGGCTGGCTTTACAATGGTTATAATGGTTGCAATACACAAAAAAGAAAAAAAAATGATAAATATATTTACTGACATGGTGAATGTTAGTATCAAGATAAAGAAAGACCATATAACTTAAATTTATTCTTCATAATGGGGACTGACTGGATGCCCATCTTTCTATTTCCTCTTTCACGGTGTCCAGGAGGTCTAGAGCTGGGTTTGTACTATGGAACTTGGCTGACAGAATATCCTAAGTGATGTATGCTATTTTCCATGTTGGATTCTCCTCTAAGACTCTTGGCTCTTTCTTTCTTCTTAAAATGTGGTTGAATGCAGGACCCAGCAAAGGATACTGAGTAGGCACTTGGCAGAAGTGGAGACACCAATTGGAAAAGCCACCGTTTCCTTAAGCACTGCTTGGTTGGCTACTCATGAAATGTCAATCAGGTTATGATAGAAGTAGAACTAAACCTCAATTCCTTAAGCTACTAAACCTTTGGAGGTTTTTCTTTGCTTTTGTTTATCACCTATCCTATCCTGACTAGTACAGATATATGTAATGTGTCTATAATAAAATGTTTTCATTTCTTCTTTTTTAAATAAGTTTCTTTTGATTTTAAAAGAGGAATTAATTGACACCCTATATGCCCCGTTCTCCTTTCTTCACATTCTGCTTTCATTTCCAAAGGTGTCTTAGTCTACCCTTTCAACCATTATCTTAAAAATATGTTAAAATGAATAAATCGCAAATCCAGATTTTTATAACTGTCAGTGGCTAATTTTGCCTGAATACTATTACATTATCTTATATCTCCAGTCAATGCATGATCCAATTTTCTGAATAGTCTTAAAATCTCCATTTTCCTCAAATTTCCAAATCTACACCTTTACTTTGCCTTCAGAATATTGATTTGCCATGTAATGTCTTAAAAATTCTGAAGCCATTAACTCTCTCATCCTCCTTCTGCCAGAACGGATATGCTTGTCTGCCTACATTAGTGTGTGTATTTTCCCCATTGCCTCTTTATGTCTCCACCTCTTTCCTGCCATGGTAACTGTTAATTGTTTCCTCTGAATTTCATTTCCTTTAAGCTTTCTGGGAACTGTTCACTTCACAGAACATTATCTCTTTTGTCACTTCCTATTGTCACTCCTGCTTATGCACTGCCATTAACATTTTGTGATTTAGTGGTTTTTTGTTTGGTTTTACTTGGCTTATCCCCTAAAAACAAGTAGCTCAACTTAATTATTGACAAATTAGTTTTCCACCTATCCCAATCTGCTGTTTCTGTGACTTTAAATTTGTTCTCATAAAAATTATTAATAATCACTGTAGTAATTCATATATCACATTCAATTTATAATTGTTTTATCCCATAAGCAGCATTTCTTGATTTTGAACACTTACTTACAATAAGATCTTCAAAGACTAAATCTAGTTAATTTCTATTCTTTACTTCTGGACATCTCTTCCAAATTATTTAGCACGTTTTTCATGTTTCTTATGCTTACATATTCAGAATCTTTAGGATTTGAAGTCCTCTTTACTTGCTAAAATCTCTCCTTGAGATATCACATTCTTTCGCAAAGCGATTTTTCATGATTTCGTCTCCTGTTCCAGTTTTACTGGTAATCCAAATTTCTCTTTATTTTTTAATTAATTTATTTTAATTGGAGGCTAATTACTTTACAATATTGTAGTGGTTTTTGCCGTACATTTACATGAATCAGCCATGGGTGTACCTGTGTCCCGCATCCTGAACCCCCTCCCACCACCCTCCCCATCCCATCCATCAGGGTGTCCCAGTGCACTGGCTTTGAGTGCCTTGTTTCATGCCTCAAACTTGGACTGGTGATCTATTTCACATATGGTAGTATACCTGTTTCAATACTATTCTCTCAAATCACCCCACCCTTGCCTTCTCCCACAGAGTCCAAAAGTCTGTTCTTTGTATCTGTGTCTCTTTTGCTGTCTCGCATATAGGGTCATCATTACCATCTTTCTAAATTCCAAATATATATATGTTAATATACTGTATAGGTGTTTTTCTTTCTGACTTACTTCGCTCTATATAAGAGGCTCCAGTTTCATCCATCTCATTAGAACTGATTCAAATGCATTCTTTTTAATGGCTGAGTAATATTCCATTGCGTATAGGTACCACAGCTTTCTTATCAATTCATCTGCCAATGGACATCTAGGTTGCTTCCATTTCCTAGCTATTGTAAATAGTGCTGCAATGAACATTGGGGTACATGTGTCTCATTCAATTCTGGTTTCCTTGGTGTGTATGCCCAGCAGTGGGATTGCTGGGTCATATGGTAGTTCTATTTCCAGTTTTTTGAGGAATCTCCACACTGTTTTCCATAGTGGCTGTACTAGTTTGCATTCCCACCAACAGTGTAAGAGGGTTCCCTTTTCTCCACACCCTCTCCAGCATTTATTGTTTGTAGAATTGTTGATAGCTGCCATTCTGACCAGCGTGAGATGTTACCTCATTGTGGTTTTGATTTGCATTTCTCTGATAACGAGTGATGTTGAGCATCTTTTCATGTGTTTGTTAGCCATCTGTATGTCTTCTTTGGAGAAATGTCTGTTTAGTTCTTTAGCCCATTTTTTGATTGGGTCATTTATTTTTCTGGTATTGAGCTGCATTAGCTGCTTGTATATTTTTGAGATTAATTCTTTGTCAATTGTCTCATTTGCTATTATTTTCTCCCATTCTAAAGGTTGTCTTTTCACCTTGCTTATAGCTTTCTTCATTGTGCAAAAGCTTTTCAGTTTAATTAGGTCCCATTTGTTTATTTTTGCTTTTATTTCCATTACTCTGGAAGGTGGGTCATAGAGGATCCTGCTGTGATTTATGTCAGAAAGTGTTTTGCCTGTTTTGCTCTAGGAGTTTTATAGCTTCTGGTCTACCATTTAGATCTTTAATCCAGTTTGAGTTTATTTTTGCGTATGGTGTTAGAAAGTGTTCTAGTTTCATTCTTGTACAGGTGGTTGACCAGTTTTTCCAGCACCACTTGTTAAAGAGTTTGTCTTTTCTCCATTGTATATTCTTGCCTCCTTTGTCAAAGATAAGGTATCCATAGATGCATGGATTTATCTATGGGCTTTCTATATATCTCCCACTATTATTGTGTTACTGTGAATTTCATCTTTCATACTTGTTAGCATTTGCTTATGCATTGAGGTGTTCCTATGTTGGGTGCATATATATTTATAATTGTTATATCTTCTTTTGGATTGATCCTTTGATCATTATTTAGTATCCTTCTTTGTCTCTTTTCATGGTGTTTATTTAAAAAACTATTTTATCTGATATGAGTATCGCTACTCCTTCTTTCTTTTGGTTTCCATTTGCATGAAATATCTTTTTCCACCCCTTCACTTTCAGTCTGTATGTGTCCCTTGATTTGAGGTGGGTCTCTTGTAGACAGCATGTATAGGGGTCTTGTTTTTATATCCATTCAGCCAGTCTTTGTCTTTTGGTTGGGGCATTCAACCCATTTACATTTAAGGTAATTATTGATGAATATTATCCTGTTGCCTTTTACTTTGTTGTTTTGGATTCAATTTTATAAAGCTTTTCTGTGTTTCTTGTCTAGAGAAGATCCTTTAGCATTTGTTGAAGAGCTGGTTTGGTGGTGCTGGATCTCTCAGTTTTTGCTTGTTTGTAAAGCTTTTGATTTCTCCTTCATATTTGAATGAGATCCTTTCTAGGTATAGTAATCTGGGTTGTAGGTTTTTCTCTTTCATCACTTTTTAGTATGTCCTGCCATTACCTTCTGGCCTGAAGAGTTTCTAATGAAAGATCAGCTAGTATCCTTATGTGGATCACCTTGTGTATTATTTGTTGCTTTTTCCTTGCTGCCTTTAATATTTGCTCTGTGTCTGATCTTTGTAAATTTGATTAATATGTGTCTTGGGGTGTTTCACCTTGGGTTTATCCTGTTTGGAACTCTAGGTTTCTTGGACTTGGGTGGCTATTTCCTTCCCCATTTTAGGGAAGTTTTCAACTATTATCTCCTCAAGTATTTTCTCATATCCTTTCTTTTTGTCGTCTTCTTCTGAGACTCCTATTATTTGAATGTTGGGGTGTTTAACATTGTCCCAGAGGTCTCTGAGGTTGTGCTCATTGCTTTTAATTCTTTTTGTTTGTTTGTTTTCCTCTCTTCTTCATTTATTTCCACAACTCTATCTTCCACCTCACTTATCATATCTTCTACCTCATTTATTCTACTGTTGGTTCCCTCCAGAATGCTTTGATCTCAGTTATTGCAGTATTCTTTATTGATAGACTCGTCTTTATTTCTCTAGGTCCTTGTTAAACATTTCTTGCATCTTCTCAATCCTTGTCTTTAGTTTATTTATCTGTAACTCAATTTTGTTTTCAAGATTTTGGATCATCTTTACTATCATTATTCTGAATTATTTTTCAGATAGACTCCCTAGCTCCTCCTCTTTTGTTTGGTTTGGTGGGCATTTATCATGTTCTTTTACATGCTGAATATTTCTCTGCCTTTTCATTTTGTTTAGATTTCTGTGTTTGAGGTAGCCTTTCTGTAGGCTGGAAGTTTGTGGTTTCTCTTTATTGTGGAGGTTGCTCCCTGTGGATGGGATTGACCTAGTGACTTGTCAAGGATTCCTGATTAGGGAAGCTTACATCAGTGTTCTGGTGGGTGGAGCTGGATCTCTTCTCTCTGAAGTACAATGAAGTGTCCAGTAGTGAATTGTTGGGTGTCTATGGTTTGGCATAACTTTGGGCAGCCTGTATTTTTATGCTTAGGGCTGTGTTCCTGCATTGCTGGAGAATTAGCATGGTTTGTTTTGCTCTGGAACTTGTTGGCTCTTGGGTGGAGCTTGGTTTCAGTGTAGGTATGGAGCCTTTTGGATGAGCTCTTGTTGATCAATGTTCCCTGAAATCGGGAGTTTTCTGGTGTTCTCAAGTTTTGGATTTAAGTCTCCTGCCTCTGGCTTTCAGTCTTATTCTTACAGTAGCCTCAAGACTTCTCCATCCATACAGCACTGATGACAAAACATCTAGGTTAATGGTGAAAAGATTCTCTGCAGAGAGGTTCACAGAGTTACATGGAGAAGAGAAGAAGGAGGAAGGAGATAGAGGTGACCAGGAGGAGAGGAGGGGGAATCAAAAGGGGCCAGTAATCAATTCCCTATGTGCTCTCCACAGCCTGGAACACCCAGAGAGATGCACAGAGTTAAGAAGGGAAGAGAGAGGGAGGATATACAGGTGACCTGGGGGAGAAAAGGGAGAGTCAAAAGGGGAGAGAGCAATCAAGCCAGTAATCACACCCCTAAGTGAAAATAGATACTGAAGATTTGATTCTTAAAGGTACAAAATTGATAACAAATACTAAAAAGCAAATATTAAAAATCTAGAGTAGAGGCTAGACTCTCAAAAATGCAATATTAAAAATACAAAACAAAATCAATCACAAAAATTATAATATATATATATATATATAATTTGCTTTAAAAACTTTTTTTTTGCAAGGTAATAGTAGGTTATAAAAATGAAAATTAAAGGAGTAATAAAGAACTTAAAAATAAAAAAAAGTTAGAAAAGATAATAGTAAAAATATATCTAGGAATTTCTCTAGAGCTGTTGTGGGCAGTGTGGGGGCAGTTCAGTTTCAGACAGTTCCTTTTTCCAGCTTTTACTTCTTCTCAAGGTCTATAGGCCCCTTCCAATGCTTAGTCAATGTTAACTACAGTGTTTTAATCTGCTGTACCTGTCACTTCCAGAGTGGTTCCCTCTTCTTTGTTTATTTTGGCTTCCTCTCTTTGCAAGTCTCGTCAGTGTATAATTTCTTCCCTGACACGAGGGGGCAAAGGTGGTCACTTATTTAGGCTCACTTGTTCAGTTGTGTTGTTGAGAGGGATGGTGGTGGTTTAGTCACTAAGTCATGTCCGACTCTTGTGACCCCTTGGACTGTAGCCTGCCAGGCTCCTCTGTCCATGGGATTCTCCAGGTAAGAATACTGGAGTGGGTTGCCATTTCCTTCTCTAGAGGATCTTCCCAACCCAGGAATCAAATTCGGGTCTCCTGCACTGCAGGCAGATTCTTTACCAACTGAGCTATGGGAGAAGCCCAGGGAGGAACACTGTAAACAAATATCACTGGCATATGTGAAGAGTCCTCACAGTATATGGACCACACTGGGTTTGCCCCAGCTCACAGCAGTGTGTGCTTTCCCAGTCTACACTGCTCAGGCTCCAGGTTGCTCTGCAGGGGTACTGTCCAAAGCAGGCCCTGCATTTCATGCACTTCCCAGGTCTGAGCTGCTCAGATTCAGGTTCTCGGGTACTCTACAAGGGCACAGACTTGGTTGGGCTTGTGTTTTGTGCCTTTCCCAGGTCCGAGCTGCTCAGGCAACCAGGTGCTTGGTGAGCACACTGTCCCAGGTGGGCCATGTGTCTTAGTTACCTCCCCAGGTGCGCTGTGAGAGCACCATCTTAGGTGTGCTGTATGTCTCCTCTGGGGAGCTGATCTCTGGCAGTGACCCTCCTGGCAGATGTGAACCATCCAGGATCCCAGGAAGACTTGATTAGCAACTGGGAGCCTGCTCACAGTTTAGTGGAAGATGCCAGTCTCTGGGGCTGAGATTGCCCCTCGCCTTCCAGATCTGGCTATCACCCACCTGCCTCTCTGCCTCTGGTGGGTGGAGAGGCCTGTATGCAGCCGGCTTGGTCTCCTTTGGTGTTTGCTTAACCCTTTGTTCTGTGAGCAGGCCAGGCTCTGTGTTAGGTTAGAGCCTTTTGCAGGAAAGTTCTCTCTCTCTCTCTCTCTCTCTTTTTTTTTTCTCTCTCTGGTATCCCACAGTTTGGGTTGCTAGCTCCTTCAGTTTGTTCTCAGTGTATTCAGGCCTGGTCCTTACCCTAAGCATGCAATCTGCACCTCCCTGTCCAGCTCTCTGGTGGTGGACACGAGCGTCTGGGCTACTTCTCTGCTGGGAGTTGTGGTTAGGCACGTATTGTGTGTGTGTGTGTGTGTGTGTGTGTGTGTGTTTTCCCTCCCAGTTATGTTGCCCTCTGAGATTCCAAAACTCCCCACAGACCTGCTGATGAGAGGGTTTCCTAATGTTTGGAAACTTCTCCTTCACGACTCCCTTCCCAGGATGGGTCTCCCTCCCCAACTCTTTTGTCTCCCTTTTTGTTTTTTATATTTTGTCCTACCTCTTTTCAAAGAGAATGGGCTGCCTTTCTGGGTGCCTAGTGTCCTCCGCCAGGGTTCAGAAGTTATTTTGTGAAGTTGCTCAGCATTCAAATGATCTTTTGATGAATTTGTGGGGGAGAAGGTGGTCTCCCTCTTATTCCTCAGCCATCTTTGGACCGCCTCTCCCAACTTTCTCTTTTAAAATAAAGCTCTCTATATGCTATAAAGAAATAGAAACCCATTTCAGTATTCTTGCCTGGGAAATCCCATGGACAGAGGAGCCTGGTGGGCTATAGTCCATGTGGTTGCAAACGAGTCAGATGACTTCTCAAAAAATTAATATTAAAAGTATTTGAATTTAAATATTTTTGATGCACACCATGGAGGGTCTGGAAGAGTTTATCTATCTTATGAGTCAGAAAATGTATTGCAAGTTCTGATTTCTGCTTTATTTCAGTTCCCCCTTCATAACATACTTGCAAGTGAGGCTTATTTTCAGTTTATTATTTTAAATGTCATTTCACAAAGATATTTCACATTTAAATACTTTGTTGTTGTTGTCATTGTTTTAATTAATTTATTTTAATTGGAGAATAATTACAATATTGTGATTTTTCTTTACCATACATTGACAACAAAACCAATGAAAATAGAATTTTTTTCTCTACTCTTTTCCTTCTCAGTAAATGACATTACTCTCCACTGAACTATTAGAAACATTTTCTAGCCTCTTGATTTTTTTTTCTTTTTTTCATATTCATGGACATTTTATCAACAAGTCTTCATTTGTAACTTCAAAATACATTTCAAATTTTCCAGATTTCAAATTGCCATTGTCTCTACCCGATTTTAAGTTTCTCTTTTTTGTTTCCATGCATAGCAGAGGCAAATTAAATCTGAAAGTCAAACTTGTCACTTTCCTACTTAGTCTAGTCAATGCTTTCATTTTACTGAAAATGAAAACAACACTGCTTCATTAGACCAGCAGGATCTGTTTACTTGGGGTTTACCTCTCTGTGAAGCCTCACCTCAGACACTCTCCATATTTATCTCTATGTATTTGCCCTATATGGTCTTTCTTTCAATTATTTAAAAATGCCAAACTTTTAAGTAGTGACTGCATTTTTATGTGTCATTCCTCATCTTGATCTGCTCTAGAAGTCTTCTGTAGCACTGAAAAAAAATTTCTAATAGTTAATCTCTCCCTTTTCAGATTTGTATGTAAAGGAAACTTTCTCAAAAAGAACTTTCATGAACACTTTTTCATGAATTATGCTGCACTGGTAAGTCTTGAACACTTTTTCAAATAACAGATACTTACATGTTTTATTGTAGTTGTGTGTGGAGAGAGACTAGAATGTTGGGTGTTATAATCTCCTCTAAATGTTAATATAAAAGAAAACAGTATCATGTCATTTTTGTAGTACTGTGAATACAGTACTGACAATAGTATTTGTCATTAAGTAGGTTTTTGATAAATGTTAGTTGTGTATAAGAATAATAATAACAATCTTATTATGAGTATAAATAAAACAAATTCATAATACAAATTTAAAAAGCTAATGGGGCTTCCCTGGTAGCTCAGTTGGTAATGAATCCGCCTGCAAGGCAGGAGACCCTGGTTCGATCCCTGGGTTGGGAAGATCCCCTGGAGGAGAGCATGGCAACCCACTCCAGTATATTTGCCTGGAAAATCCACTTGGACAGAGTAGCCTGATGGGTACAGTCCATGGGGTCACAAAGAGTTGGACACTACTGAGAGACTAAGCACAAGCACATAAAGCTAATAAAAACCTGACTAGGATCCTACGTTAAGTTCCTAAGTCTATGACTAAAGGTATTTCTATTTTAGCATAATGCCTCTCTTCGAATCCCTATTTTCCAGATGATCATAGTTAGTTTATTCCACTTGTATGTCAGTTTCCTTTAAAGTTTTGCTTGAAAAGAGATTTCTAATAAGATTCTTCAACAATATATTGAGTCATTTAACCTCAATACAAAGACTAGAATATTACCCTGCTGTAATGCTATTTACAGCAATACAGATGTACCTAGGGATTGTCATATTGAGAGAAGTGAGTCAGAAAGAAATAGAAATATTATATGGTATCCCTCATATGAACAATTTAAAAAGAAATGATACAAATTAACTTATTTACAAAACAGAAACAGACTCACAGACTTAGAGAATGAACTTACTGATACCAGGGGGAAGAATGGAGAGGAGGGATAGTTAAGAGTTTGAGATGGGTGAGTATATATTGTTATATTTAAAGTAGATGACCAGCAAGGAGCTACTGTATACCTCAGGGAACTCTGCCTAATATTATATAACAACTTAAGTGGGAAAATAATTTGAAAAAGAATAATAGACTTGTGTATAACTGAATCACTTTGTTGCACACCTGAAACTATCACAACATTGTTAATCAACTATAAGCTGACATAAAATAAAAAGTTAAATAAAAAAGAAATAAAATGTTAGTAGAATTCACTATATTAAAAGGTAATATATATATATATTCTGCCATTCGTGTATGTCAACTTCATTATGATTCATATTATATATTAAATATTTATTTTCATCTTTTTATGTTCATCAGATATGTGTGCATTCTTTTCACATTAACCTATATGCTTATCTTTTTACTTAGTTGGATCTTATCTAATATATGCATTGAATTCATACACTGAATATCTATTTGGAGTGATGCTATATATATGTGTGTGTGTATATATATATATATATATATATATTTACATGTAGAAGTAAAATTTGGCACTTTTAAAATGAATTTTCTTATCTTTATTAAGATTATCATGTTTCTTGTTCTTAGTGATTCACTTTTGTATATGTGTACATGTATACATAAATTTTCCATATTCTCTTTGATTATGCTTTATTATAGGATATTGAATATATTTTCCTATGTTATGTTGTAGGACCTTGTTGTCTATCTTTTTTTGTATATGGTAGTGTGTATATTTTAATCCTAACGTCCAAATTTATCCTTTCCCTCACCCCCTTCCCCCTTTAACCACAAGTTTGCTTTCTATGTCTGAGTCTATTTTTCGTTTTGTAAATAAGTTCATTTGTGTCATGTTTTAGATTTCACATATAAGTGATACCATATAGTATTTGTCTTTCTCTTTCTGACTTACTTCACTTAGTATCATAATCTCTACATACATCCATGTTGCTGCAAATGGCATTATTTTTTAATTTTAAATGGCTGAGTAGTATTTCACTTTGGTTATATATACCGTATCTTCTTTATCTGGTCATCTGCCAGTGGACATTTAGCTTATTTCCTTGTCTTAGGTATTGTAATCAGGGAAATCTATTTTTTTAAGTGAAGTTTAATTGACATATAATATTGGTTTAGTTTCATGTATACTATATAGTGATTCAACATTTGTGTATATTGCAAAATGATCACCACAGTAAATCCAATTACCTTTGTCATCATACAAAGTTAATACAATATCATTGACTATATTCCCCATGCTCTGCATAATATTCCCATAATTAATTCTATAACTGGAAGTTTGTATCTCTTGATTTCCTTCACCTTTTTGCTCCTTACCATTCTCTCTCCCTTCTAGCAACCGTTGATCTAGTCTATGTATCTGAGTCTGAGTTTTGCTTTGTTTTGCATATTTGTGTTGTTTATTCAGGTTCCACATGTGAGTGAACTCATGTGATGTCCATCTTCATCTATCTTTGAAGCCTATTCTTAATAAGATTGTCCTTTTGGCTCATTGGCTCCTGTGGTAGACATTTTCTCCCCAATACTAACTTTGTTCATGCCCCCAAAAAATTACTTTGTGCTCCTGAAGTAGTTTTCAAAAATGCTATCTTCTAGTCTACTGAAATTCAGAGAAGGCAATGGTGCCCCACTCCAGTACTCTTGCCTGGAAAAATCCCATGGACGGAAGAGCCTGGTAGTCTGCAGTCCATGGGGTTGCGAAAAGTTGGACACGACTGAGCAACTTCACTTTCAATTTTCACTTTTATGCGTTGGAGAAGGAAACGGCAACCCACTCCAGTGATCTTGCCTGGAGAATCCCAGGGACAGAGGAGCCTGGTGGGCTGCCGTCTATGGGGTTGCACAGAGTTGGACACGACTGAAACAACTTAGCAGCAGCAGCAACTACTTATTTTGTGGTAAGTTTTTATATTTTTAATTTTAGGATACTGATTTTCTAGAAACAGAAATTTAGCTATTAATTTTCTACTAAAGAATATTGAAGTGAATGTCCATGGAGTTCTCCAGGTGTGAATACTGGTGTGGGTAGCCATTCCCTTCTCCAGGGGTTCTTTCTAACCCAGGGATCAAACCTGTGTCTCCTGCATTGAAGGCAGGTTCTTTACAGTCTGAGCGACCAAGGAAGCCCCTATAAAATATCAGTAAGAGTCAAAAAGTCCTCAAATATTTACTGGAATTTTTCTTAGGCACTGGAGTTCATCCTATAATGCTTCTGCCAGATAATTATCTTTTATCTGTTTAGATACCATGAAAGACCTCAGTTCCATGGTAGAATATAAATATTTCAATTGTTTTCCATATATTAAGGCTTAATCTTTCTCCCAATAAGTTGCTCTTTTGAGCTTCTTATCGTCTGTTTTTGTGCATGTGAAATTCCTTCAATTTTGAAGTCAGTTTTCATGCCCACAATCCTATTCTGGCAAATAAGTCATAGAAACATATGTCTCCTTTTTCGTAAGTCAGAAAAAAGGAACAACAAATCACAAAAATTAAAAGGTGTGACTTTGAACTTATCACCATATCTTTCTCGGGGACCAGGGACAATTACAAAATTGTTGACTCAAATAATACTATAAAAAGCAATGATCAGCATTCTAGAATCATGTTTTAAATATTTTAAAGGCACTTTAAAATAGGCCTTACAAAATAGAGCCTCTTTAGAAAAACTCAATTAAAAAGAACATAGAGCTCTTGTATATTTTGCTAAGATAAACAAACCAAGGCTCAGATAGAGCAGTGAGATTGAGGACCACTTTGAAAATGGATGCTTTCTAAGGAAAACTCCTGAAGATAGATATAGAGAGCTGTCAGTAGGAAACTCAAGACTGATTCTAATTGACATTTTGGATCACAGAAGAAGCTGATTTCTAGAATGACCTTAAGAAAGTCATAGAAACAAAATATAATATACATGTGTTTCCCTGGAGAGAAAGAGAATAATAAGAAATAAAAGGCTGTGCCATTTAAACTGTATGTAATATATGCATTTAGATATTCATAAAGCAAAATTAATCCTGGATGTAAAGGGAGGAAAAGATGAAGGAAAAAAAAGAAAATATTTTAAAAAGTAGAGATTTCTGTAACTTAAAAAAAAAAACGTTCAAACCCAACCTTGCCTGTGGATATTTATGGAGTATATGTTGGCTCTCATTCAAGGTCCTGCTCTTAGTTCCCCTAGGATCAATTCACTTCAAAATAAATTTAAAGGATGGCTCACACAGTGTTTTAAAACCTCTGTCAAAATAGAAGTTGAATTTTTCATATGTCTTCTACAATGCTGAGTATTGCACAGTACATTCACAGTGCTTTTACTTTTTTTTTTTTAATCATCTCAAGGTACTTATTTTCTTTGATTTACACAAATATTTTATAGAATGTATTTTTCAAGTGGGGGCTTCCCAGGTAGCTCAATGGTAACAAATCTGCTTGTCAATGCAGGAGATGCGGGTTCAATCCCTGGGTTGGAAAGATCCCCAGAAGAAGGAAATGGCAACCCATTCCAGTATTCTTGCCTAGAAAGTTTCATGGACTGAGGAACTTGTGGCCTACAGTCCACAGAGCTGCAGAGTTAGACCTGACTGTGCTACTGAGCACAGTGTATTCATTCTTCAAGCACCAGATGCATATTTAATTTTTCTCTCTCCCCTCCACCCACGTAACAAATATAAGATATGCTATAGAATGGCAAACATATTTTAAAGCTCATTGTGAGAAAATAAATGCATATATAACCAAATGGATTGATCTTTCATGTTCCCAGGGCATTTTTTTTTCAAATCCAGCTTTTAGTCAAAGAATATCTGTTCCTTGAAACTACCTTCTCTTTAATGACATAAGCAAGATCTGAAATATCCTCTATTCCTTCCTGGTTTAAATTGCTATAAAGGAATATAGCATTAAAGATCAGATTAAATCATCATGGATCAAAAATATGGGTTTCATGTTGAATTATTTACACTATAATGTAAATGGGACTTCATTATTTCTATTGACATTATCTCATAGCATAAACCAATATCAGTAAACCAGTAAAGAACATTTTTTTATTCTAATTCTCCATTTTTTCCCTCCAAACTATAGCATATCAACACAGGTTTATATGTCATTAAATGAGTATCTGTGACTGAATATCTAACCATTATTTTTATTGATCCATTGAAATAAACGAATGCGTTGCTATGATAGTCTGTGTTCATTATTAGCCTGTCTGTTTCTCATCAAGTAAGAATTTAGTGTTAGATTCTGTGATCAGATAAGTTTGGGAAAATTTTATTTCTTCTTTGGAGATTCATGGTGCATTTATGTTTTAAGACAATAAGGACCTTTATGTTGTAGATATACATATTTAGAAAGGTGTTTAGTCTAGGGTTTCCTTAATTTATTTGCAATGAGAATCAGATTACTTAGTCATCTAAAGTTTTCCAAACAAACTTGGGAAATGACACATTATAATTAATAAAGGTGTAAATTTAATAAATGATTTATTAAATTAATACATACATATAATGTATAAAATATATATATATGGATATTTTAATAGTGTTTTATGAGTTAATGCACATGTATAGTGGATTAAGACCCCAGGAAAAAGAAGCATATCTATATAGGAGAGAAAGGAAGTCAGCAAAGATGGACAAATCCATTAGGTGAAAGCTTACTTTAACTAATGTTTTTATGTAATCCATTTTCATGTGAAAGGCAGTGTTCTATGACTAATGGAAATATTAAATACATACACACACACACATACACAGACACAAAAGGCTTTTATATATGATCATAGCTCAGTTGGTAAAGAATCCACCTGCAGTGTAGGAGACCCTGGTTCTATTCCTGGGTGGGGAAGATCCCCTAGAGAAGGGATAGACTACCCACTCCAGTATTCTTGGGCTCCTCTTGTGACTCAGCTGGTAAAGAATGTGCCTGCCATGTGGGAGACCTGGGTTCGATTCCTGGGTTGGAAAGATCCCCTGGAGAAAAGGCTACCCACTCCGTATTTTGGCCTGGAGACTTCCATGGACTGTATAGTTCTCAGGGTCCCAAAGAGTTGGACATGACTGAATGACTTTCACTTTCACATAGTTAGTGTCTTAGGACAGGGTAAGTCAGAAATGTATGTGTTTGAGTATGCCTGAGAGAGAGAGGAAGAGTGTATGTATGTTAGTGATGGCTTCCCTGGTGGCTCGGATGGTAAAAAATCTGCTTGCAATGCAGGAGACCCAGGTTCAATCCCTGGGTTGCAAAGATCCCCTAGAGAAGGGAATGAGACTTCTAGAAAAGGGGTAGCCTTGGAGAGAGACCTTAATGATGGACAGAGAGTTGATAGATCAGTAAACCAGTCTCCTAGGTCCAGTTGTCCATAGCAACCACTGCCCCTACTATTGTGTTTTTCTCCCCATATCTTTTACAGAATATTACCCCAGTGATGTTCTCTGAATTTTCAAGAATGAATAACCTTACTCAAAAGTTTGCTCTCAAATCCCTATTCAGAATGTTTTTTCTGTTTAAACATAGACCAAATATTATGTTAAAAACAAAACAAAACAAAACAATAACCTTATAGTTGGTTTTGAATGCCTCTACTGAGCAGTCTTCCAGAATAATGGCTCTCGTCTTGCTTGAGATCCAGTAGCAGAGAAAGTTGTTGAAGTGAATATTTCTTCATTGTGTTAGATTCCTGAAATAGAGCCACTGTAGGTGGGACTCTGAAACTCATATGTATAAGATCCACTCCCCACTCAAAATAACTTTCATGTGGTTAACCCAGCATCAAGACGTCTAACCACTGCTCTAAGACCTGTTGTCATTGGGATGAAAGAGTCTCTATTTATATTTCTATTAATTAGCTTGTGCGGAAAGTAGATGGACATAGTGGGAAATCACTGGTCTCAAGAACAGGATCCTAGTTTTAATTCTGACACTTGCTGTGCAATCTTCTGTTAATGTATAAATTCTTTAGGGCTGCATGTTCTTATGTATAAAACTTATAGTGCTTTCATGCTATACAGGGGGCATCCCAAGTGGTACAGAAGGGGAAAAAATGGAAGCAGTGACAGATCTTATTTTGGGGGACTCCAAAATCACTGTGATGGTGACTTCAGACATGAAATTAAAAGATGCCTGCTTCTTGGAAGGGAAGCTATGACAAACCTAGACCGTATGTTAAAAAGCAGAGACATCACTTTGTTAAGAGAAGTCCATACAGTCAAAGCTATGACTTTTTCAATAGTCATGTATGGATGCGAGAGTTGGATCATAAAGATTGAGCACCAAAGAGTTGATGCTTTTGAACTGAAGTGCTACAGAAGACTCTTGAGTCCCTTGGACTGCAAGGAAATCAAACAAGTGAATTCTAAAGGAAATCAACCCTGAATATTTATTGGAAGGACTGATGCTGAAGCTGAAGCTCCAATATTTTGGCCATCTGATGTGAAGAGATGACTCAGTGAAAAAGACCCTGATGTTGGGAAAAATTGAAGCAAAAGGAAAAGGGGATGGCAGAGGATGAGGTGATTGGATAGCATCACCAATTCAATGGACATGAATTTGAGCAAACTCCGAGAGACAGTGGAGGACAGAGGAGCCTGGAGGTCTATAACCCATGGGGTCGCAAAAGTAGCCACTGAACAACATCCTATACCATTTCCCTAAGACAGTATTTTATTTAAGCTGTCTTTATTCTCACATTTTCTTTTTGTGTTATGACCATAGCTGGGTGGGTTTAAGTGACAGAGAAAAAGAAATAATTAATCATCCCCTATTTCGAATGGACATTTGGGTTCTGAATATTTTATGTCAGTCAGAGATCTTATCTTGGGAAAACTTACCATCTATTAGATTGTACTTTCTAGTCTGAATTGTTCTTCAATCCTGATATTATTTGTCTTTTTCTTAAACCTGGATCTTAATATTTTAGGTTATATATATTAATATTTATATTCATACTTATATACACACATATATCTGTTAGTGTGTAATGTGTAATGAGTTGATTACATGATTTAGTTTCATCAGTTATGACTAATATTATGCACATAAAATAATCAATTACGAGAGCTATTGCCACCATGTTTTATTTGTATTTTGACACTTCTATTTGAAGTTAATCCTTCAATATGGCATTTTAATTCTTATTAATATTGATTGATATTCATATGCCTATCAAGAGAAATTTTTTTCTGTTTGTGTTCATCTACTTTTCTGATGCTTTTCCTTATGAATAGAAGATGTTTCATATGCCTCTTATATTGAATAAATTCTAACAGGTATTCCAGGAAATGTAATATGTTGTTTTAGCTTGAAAATTGTTTTTGGAAATAATTAAATCTTTAGTGTCAAATTCTTCCCCAGATATGCATCATTGAAATGATCATTATCAAGGGAACTCTATGTAATGTGCTTGCTTATTGCAGGAGTATATAAATCAGATTACAGGTAGAAGATTTTAAAACATATCTATATTATCATTTATTACAGAAATTATAATTTAACTGCTGCTGCTGCTGCTAAGTCGCGTCAGTCGTGTCCGACTCTGTGCGACTCCATAGACGGCAGCCCACCAGGCTCCTTCGTCCCTGGGATTCTCCAGGCAAGAATACTGGAGTGGGTTGCCATTTCCTCCTCCAGTGCATGAAAGTGAAAAGTGAAAGTGAAGTCTCTCAATCATGTCCGACTCTTCGCGACCCCATGGGCTGCAGCCTGCCAGGCTCCTCTGTCCATGGGGTTTCCCAGGCAAGAGTACTGGAGTGGGGTGCCATTGCCTTCTCCAAACTGCAATTAATTTAAATATGACAGAAGGAGTTCTTTACAATATTTCAAGAATACTAAAAAGAAAACAAATATAACTTTCTTTGTATTTATTGAAAATATTTGAGTTCTTTCAAAATTCAAAATTGTTAAAGAAGGATGCAACCTTATCATATATATGATGTTAAAATTTTAAAAATATATATTTTTAGAAATTAAATTATTTAAAGCAATTTTCTCCCTCTTTCTCAGCAAGTCTCTGTAGGGATTTATGTTCTTAAACAACATACTACCTTTTGCAAAATGGAAAATCTGTGACTTAAGAAAGCATTAAACAAAATGGTTAGAAAACATGATTCTGAACTTATTCCTTTTTTTCTCAATTGATTTTATACATTACTTTGAAGTGTAATGTAATTGTGTGTTAATTTTAATTATCATTATTCAGTAGTATTATTCTTAACTCCCATCGTGAAAAGCTGAGACAAAATTCATAGAAGATAAGCATAAACTTAAGAGTCTCTCTGGGTGGCTCTAATATTTTTTGTACATAGGAAGAACAGCTTCAGTTTTATCAATTTTTCTGTCTTTCCCACCTTAAGCATATCATATGAAGTCAGCATCTTCTGATTCATAATTTATTTTGCCACCTGTCAACCTATGATGCAACGCCCCTCCAGCCCAATGGAATATTAAACATTAAAATAGTATTAAATATGAACTATTACTCCATTACACAGATGGGAAAACTAACATCTGGGAAAGCTGAGTTGCTTCCTCAATGTTATTAAAAATATCAATTTAGGAACTGAATTAAGAAAAATATTGAAACTATATATATATCCTTTCTATTAGTATTCCAATGTTATCAGTAAAATAGAAGGGGTTTAGGATTTTATAAAGTCCTCTGGGCACAAAGTCTATTTAAGCAGCATTGTGAGTTCATGTTAGTGCTTAGTAATTAAATTTAATGTGAACTTTAGAAAGCATATTTTATAGCATCATTTCCCAGAAAACTGCTTCATGAAGCATAATAGTCCCTGAACCAGAATACAGATAACATTGATTCAGTTCTTGACCCTTTTTTTTTGGTTAATAAAATAAACTTTGTCATTTAATAATGGCCTACATATACCACATAGTGGCTATGCCTATCAAAACAAATCATGTGCTTGGAAATCTACTGAAAATTTTGAACCATTTATTTATATTTTTATATTAATTCTTCTTTAAATATTTTTTTTGGTGGTTCTTTTTAGCTTTTTGTTTGTTTCTTTTGATTAGATGTTGTGATGATAACAACTAAAGGCTCATTCTAATGCTGGAGCAATGATCATCTTTTCTAGTTGATACCAGGAGAGGCTTTAGAAATTTCATAGCTCCTCAAGAAAAAATTGGACATCTTTCATTTTGTTCCATTGTACATATAAATTAGCCCATTTTCTAGGCTCATCAGATATTATTGATTATTATTATACTAATCAGAGGAGGAAGAAGAGAACAAGAAGCAGAGGATCTGATGATGCATAAGTACGTTAGGCATTTAAATTCTGAAAACAGAGCTTTAGTATGTGAACTCGATCTCCCCAGGCACATGTGAATAAAGAACACAAAGTTTAGAAGCAGGAGACTGTTTGTTAAAACACTCCGTGCAAATGTACAACATTGCCGAAATGTGGAATATTTCAACTAAAGGGTTTAGGCATTTTTCCAAAATGAGTTTAACAGTGACATCGTAGAGCAGAGTATTTGATGTAATGGACAGGAGATAAGTTGCGCTGACTAAGAAAGTGGAAGGAGGGATGAAGAAGAAAGAATCAAATCATCTAACATATATATGAATAAATGCATGGACAATGGAAAAGAGAAAAGAAGTTTCACTCTTTTTTCTATGGTATTATTAATTATCAGGAGAGTTGTAAACAGCACTGAGGATATTAAATATACAGAAAACCTGAAAGTATTCCCTAACTCAGGATGATGCATGTAAGAACAGGGTAATGAATTTTTAAAAGTATATAAGCTTTGGCTCTCATGGTCGACCAGTAACACTCTGATGTCACCTTTGGGTAGATCATACTTTCTCCATGGACTTGAAAGAACAATGAAAACAAATTGTTTCACTTCAGCTCTCCAGGAGTGGTTTGTATTTTGCTACTTTAATATATGGTCTAATGATGGCGTGGGAGAATGGAGAGCTTTACCACTAAATCCGAATGGAGAGATTTACCCCTAAATCCCTTGAATGAGTTTTGCTTTTTAGCTGCCCCAGAATAAATACAACAAAGAGAGCCATACTCCAAGCTACACTTACATTGCACAGACTTTCTTGAATTAGCAACAGGCTGTAGATTACTTTTATCTATACAGACCTGGCAGAGAAGCAATGGTATTATATTTTATCAAAGATATTATTTTTCCTATTGTTATAAGCCTTGCACATACCAAATCACATCCTTTGAGTCAAAGATTAAGTTGCTTCAGTCGTGTCCAACTCTTTGTTACTCTATGGACTGTAGCCTGCCAGACTCTGTCCATAAGATTTTCCAGGCAAGAATACTGCAGTGGATTGCCATGCCCTCTTCTATGGGATCTAACTGATCCAGAAATCAAACCCAGTCTCTTACATCTTCTATATTGGCAGGCAGGTTCTTTACAACTAGCATTACCTGGGAAGCCCTTGAGTCAACTAATTGTGTGCAAAACACTTGTTCTTATAAGGTTGACTAAGTATAACAATTTATAGCATTATATTCTAGTTTCTGATCATCTGTAATCCAATTTAGCATCACATTTCAAGAAAATCTCCTGAGGAAAAAAATATTTTAATTAGTTCTATATATGTATATGTGTGTGTTTGTAAAAATAAAACTAAAGAAATATCTTATTATCAATATTATACATGCTGTATGGCTAGAAAGGCTTGGACCCATGGTGATTTTTGGAAAACTTGCAGTTCGAGGATAGTCAAAGGATTTTTTTCCCATCACATAATGATCGATGGTGTTTTTAATGGATTGTAGTCAAGTAGCCTGATTTTACTGCTTTTTCTTTATTTAAAATTAATTTACCAGAAGTGGAAACTTATAAAACAATTAAATCAATAACATTTTATTTAAGTCCTGCCTTTGGAGATAAAGTATTTCTAAGCCTGTATAAAATTGTCTTCATTTCAGTTTGTCTTAGATGAACTGCTAAGGAGAAATGCTTTACCTAAGACTTCAGTTCCAAAATATTTCCCTCAGCTAACCGTTTCACATTTGTAAACTGTGAGATAAAAAAAATTATATTACAAATGCTTTGAAGCTTAAATGAAAGTATTTACATATACGAGATGGGGGCTTTCCAAGTGACTCAGTGGTAAAGAACCTGCCTATCAATGCAGAAGACACAGGAGATGCAGGTTTTGATCCCTCAGTCGGGAATATCCCTTGGAGAGAGAGACAACAGACTCCATATTCTTACCTGGAAAATCCGCTGGACAGAGGAGCCTAGTGGGCTAAAGTCCACGGAGTCACAAAGAGTTGGACATGAATGAGTGACATGCACATATGCATGATGGTCGTGCATGATATCCTACATTAAATTCCTACAAATGAATTATTACCGTATGAAATATCAGAATATTAACTCATAAGTGATTGAAATGTGTCAGCTTATTCTTACAGCTCTTTCACATTAGATTTTATGCAAGTGTTAAAGATGCCATAGGAATAAAATGTTTTGCTGACCCTAGCAGGACTCTTGGCTCTTAATCCTCCCTTCTCATCACTCTTGCTAAGCCCAATTTGACCAACCAACTGATGGTAAAACCACAGCCTTGGTCTAGCAGACTCTGTATAAGGAACATCTGCTTTTTCTGCTCCTCTAGAAATCTGAACAGTTAAAACTGAACTTTAGCTGAGCTTCCCCATCTACCATATAGGATTTTGAGCTTTCTGAATTATCATTTTGAACTCTCTTCATTCTGTTTGTAAAGCTATGACAAACCAAGACAGCATATTAAAAAGCAAAGACATTACTTCACTGACAGAGGTCTGTATAGTCAAAGCTATCATTTTCCCAGTAGTCATGTATGGATGTGAAAGTTGGACCATAAAGAAAGCTGAGTGCTGAAGAATTGATACTTTTGAATTGTGTTGTTGGAGAGGACTCTTGAGAGTCCCTTGGGCAGCAAGGAGGTCAAACCAGTCAATCCTAAAGGAAGCCAGTGCTGCATATTCATTGGAAGGACTGATGTTGAAGCTGAAACTCCAATACTTTGGCCACCTGATGAGAAGAACTGACTCATTCCCTGATGCTGGGAAAGATGGAAGTCAGGAGAAGAAGGGGATGACAGAGGATGAGCTGGTTGGATGACATTACCGACTTTATGGACATGAGTTTGAGCAAGCTCCAGGAGTTGGTGATGGACAGGGAAGCCTGAGGTGTGCAGTCCATGGGGTCACAAAGAGTTGCACACGACTGAGCAACTGAACTCATGTTGTAATATTTCTAATAAAGCCATCTGACTTCCACAGATGTTAACAAGTCCTCTCTTGTCATGTTTCCCAAGAGTCTGTTCTTCTAATTATCCATTTGTAATTTTTCTGGGATAACAGACATGAGAAACTCAAGTAACGCCAGAAAGACCCATAGCTCCCTTATATTGTCGGCCAACCACATAATTCTGAAAAATGCAGTGAAGAAAAGTGAATCTATTACTTTAAGTGTTAATAGACTGACACTCCTTGACACCTCAGTCATTTATTAGCCTAAAGATAGAGACATCCTTCATACATACAGACACTGTTCTACCCTCTGGATTAGTTGTTCTCAAATGTTGCATGCTGTGTGTGTAGTAAGTGAGTTCAGTCGTGTCCAACTCTTTACGACCCCATGGACTGTAGCTTCTCTGTCCATGGGATTCTCTGTCCATGGGACCAGGCTTCTCTGTCCATGGGATTCTCCAGACAAGAATACTGGAGTGGATTGTCATACCCTCCTCCAGGGGATCTTCTCAAACCAGGGATCGAACCCAGGTCTACCACATTACAGTTGTGTCTGATTCTTTGCAACCCTATGGACTGTAGCCCAGAAGAATCCTCTGTCCATGGGATTCTCCAGGCAAGAATAATGAAGTGGATTGCCATACTCTCTTTCAGGGAATCTTCCTGATTCAGAGATTGAACCCAGGTCTCCTTCATTGCAGGCAGATTCTTTACCACTAGTGCTACCTGGGAAGTCCCACATTACTTGCACTTGAATCCTAACATCAGGTTCTCTTTCTTAGGGAACTGATGCTAAAGATGCTGAGTCCCTGAAGTCATGTCCGACTCTTTGAGACCGTATGGACTGTAGCCCACCAGGCTCCCTTATCCATGGATTCTGCAGGCAATAATACTGGAGTGGGTTGCCATTTCCTCCTATAGGCCATCTTCCTGACCCAAGGATCAAACCTGCTTCTCTTATGTCTCCTGCATTGTCAAGTGGGTTCTTTACCACTGGTGCCACCTGGGAAGCCCCTCTCAAATGTTAGCACACAGCTGAATCAGCTGGAGGGTTTCTCAACATCTCCAGAGCTTATAATTTAGTATTTCTGGTGTTGAACCTGAGAATTTACATTCATAACAAGTTCCCAGGGGCTGTTGATGCAGGGGACACACTCACAACCACTGCCCTCAAGTATATTTTACTCCAGAGGAATGAGATGAACTGGAAGATTGGGATTCATATATACACTATTACATGTAAAAATAGATTCTGTATCATGCAGGAAGCTCAACTCAGTGCTATGTGGTGACACAAATAGGTGGGGGAATGGGGGTGATTGGGAGGGAAGGCCAAAAGAGAGGTGATATATGTGTAGCTTATTCCCTTTGTTGTATAGCACAAACTAACACAACACTCTAAAGCAACTATACCCCAACAAAAACATAAAAAACTAGAGGAAATTTAGAATTTTTCCTTTTTTTTTCCCTTAACCATCTTATCAGGGTTATTACTGACAAATACAAAACTGTACATATTTAACATAAACATCTTGATGAATTTGAAGATAAGTATACACCTTATCTTTACCACAATCTATGCCATAAAGGTTCATCACTGCCAAAAGTTTCTTCCCACTCTCTTTATTTCTGCTTCCTCCTTCTTCTCCCTCTTCTCCTCCTCCTCTTTCTTCTTCTCTTTCTTTTTCCACTTAATAAAAGATCTACCCTCATAGAAAGTTTTTATGTATATAATATAATGAAATGTAAAGTACAGGCATTATGCTGTACAGTAGATCTCTAGGACTTATTCTTCTTGAATGACAAGGTTTTTTTTTAATTAATTAATTTATTTTAGCTGGAGGCTAATTACTTAACAATATTGTAGTGATGTTTGCCATACATTGACATGAATCAGCCATGGGTTTACATGTGTTCCCCATCCTGAACCCTCCTCCCACCTCCCCCCTATCCCACCTCTCTGGGTTTTACCTTTTTTGCTCTTTTTCAGGAATCTTACTTCAACGGAAAATTTGTATTATGTTCTGATTTTACACTGAGGCAGTAGTTAAAAGATTAACACTTATACAGATGATCTGTGCCTCCAAAGAAGGGTGAAGCATGAATATTTTGAGTAGATATTAATTAATTGAGTTTAGTTACCTTATTGTAAAATAGTGAAGAGAGTTTTAAAATTTGTGATGATAATTGTTTTATGATGTGATTTTACATAGAAGCATCTTAATTGTATGTATCAACTCATGTTTTTAGCTAAAAAGTCCATTACTTATTTTCAAAATCAAAATCAAATCAATGTTAGGCATCTGCAAAATAAAGCCATGCTATTTTCAGGGGGCAAACTAATGCTGATTTTACCATGTGCAAATAAAATATGTTGAATAAATTAGCTTTATAAATATAATCAAATGTCAAAATAAGTAAGTGGTATATCACATGCAGACTCCTTTTCTTGATGTTTAAATCATTTCTGGATCACTTAAAATAATTTGTTATAATATATATTTTGTGTATCTGCTCCTTTAAATCACCTCTTGGAAAATGCATTTACATAATTTTATATGGAATATGCAGAAACAACCAACATTAACTAAATGAGGCTAAGTTTCTCTCACCTCTCACCTCATGAATGTGTAGCTCCACATTCTTAGTGAAAAGTTAGTCATGTATTTTACATGAGCTTGAGGGACTGTTGCCCATTCCTCACACACCTTGCTTTTTTCTTAAAAATGAATAAATAGCCTTTATTCTCATGAACATTGTATAAGACAAACATCTTTGAGTACATTATTCAGTTTAGTTCTCTTGCCCTGTTGTACACAATATGAATATTCTATTTCCTAATAGATTTCATGCCAACCTTTCTTCCAGGGTATGCATGAGAGCCCCCAAACTATTCAACAGTGAAAATCAACACAATATTTTTTTCTCAAAATATTATAATTGGAAAACTCTCCAAGACCTTATTATTTTACAGATTATAAAAAAAGCAAGCTGCAGAAAATTTAAGTTATACATTTGCTCAAACATGCACAGCATGGTAATACTTATACCAGACCATAATGCTCCTGCCTCAGGCTTTTTCCTGCTTCACTCCCCAGTCTATGATGAAACTAAGTATTTTTCCCTAAGAAAATACATGAGGTAGTTCTGTTAGTTGGTAACAAACAAAAACAGCAACAAAAACTTGAGCATTTTTTGCTGCTCTATCCTGTAGAACATACTAACACATATGATGTTAATGATGCACAAATTGTCATCACACAGGGAAATTGTAAACACTTAAAAGTTAGAATAGACCAAGCACAGTACAATTTAAACTCCAAAGAGAAAAATCTTTGTTCTATATTAAAAACATGTTTAAAATAAATTGTGCTATTATTTTATGAGTTTATCCAAATAGAACATTTCTGTAAATCAGCTTCGACTTTTTCATGTGACACATTATTCATTAAGCAAAGATGAAGTTCCTTGTCTCTCAATTCATTTTCATGTCTGTCCTACACAATATTTCCTATTAATATTACTTCACATGAGAATAAAGTAAATGTAATTTTCTCTATACCCCATAAAGTCTGAAGGTAAAATTGGTACCAAGTCTGCCTGTTGCAGAGTCAGCTTGTTGTTTTCCTTATTGTTATCATTATTATTATTATTTAATACAAGTGTTTCCAGGATGGGCTTCCAAATCTGGAGAGCTGAATAGAGGAATTTAACTTTAAAATGCAGGGTACATTTAACAACCTCTTGGGCTTCCCTGGTGGCTCAAATGGTAAAGAATCTGTCTTCAATGCAGGAGACCCGGGTTTGATCCGGGTCAAAGACTGGTTGTGATTTATCTTTCTTTATAATAATGCATAAATTAGAAAATGTCCATTTTTAAAAATAATGTTAAAGAGAGTAAGAATAAACTACCTTAAACTATTAAAATAATTTTCAGAACTTTTGAAATATTGCCAAATTAAGATGATAAAGTAAGTCTAATATTTAAAATTTAAGAAAAAAATTAAAAAGAAAATAAGGAATGAACATAACTTTAATTTTTAAAAGTTGGCATATGGTCCTGAGACAGATTCAGTGCTGAACTCCTGTCTATTTCACAGCAGTATATTATTCATCAGCTCATGAAAGCACTAGCCTTGCCATGGTTCTATCACATCTAACATATTAAGAGTATTGAATTGAGTCTGTATTCAGCTTGGAAGCACTCAGATGTAAATGCATGGCACAACATGCTATGTACAGGATATAAATTCATAATTACTGTCTTTATATATGTACTTAGACTATATAGATCTCACTCAGTTTT
This sequence comes from Giraffa tippelskirchi, assembly GCF_054371585.1. NCBI lineage: Eukaryota > Metazoa > Chordata > Mammalia > Artiodactyla > Giraffidae > Giraffa > Giraffa tippelskirchi. The sequence goes on along the minus strand of NC_137282.1, from coordinate 46,901,533 downwards.
CTTTCACATAATGTAGAAATGCAAAGCTTATGTTTCATACACAATGAAATCTGTTATTTTTTGATGATCTTTCTTAAAATGGTTTAGATGTAATCTAAAATAATGTACATTTTACATTTACATTTTAATGTAAAATGTAATCTTCTACCTTGAAACATTATTATTTTCATTTTATATTTCAAAAATTTCCAAAAAGCATGAGTGGTGGGAAATTTAGTTTTAAATAAACTAAGCATATTGCCATATGAAAAATTAAAATTGAATTTAAATATGCATATATGTGTTCTGTTGTTTAGTCATTAATTCATGTCTGATTCTTTTGGGACTTCATGAACTGTAGCCTGCCAGGCTCCTCTAAGTCATTTCCCAGCCAAGAACAGTGGAGTTGGTTGACCTTTCCTTCTCTAGGAGATCTTCTTGACTGAGGTCAAGCCCACATCTCCTGCATTGGCAGGTGGATTTTTTACCACTGAGACACCAGGAAAGCCCATATTTGTATATTTCTACATACTGAATATATGCCTATGTGTATATATGTACTTGAATGGATATAAATGTGAATACACATATATATGTGTGATGCCTATGTACGATTATTATGCTTTCCTGGTGACTCAGACAGTAAAGAATCTGCCTGCAATGCAGGAGACCCATGTTCTATTCCTGGGTCAGAAATCAAGAAGATCCCCTGGAGAAGGGAATGGATACCCACTCGACTATTCTTGCCTGGAGAATTGCATGTACAGTGGAGACCATGGGGTCAGAGAATCACACATGACTGAGCAACTAACACACACTATATACATTATATATATATTTGTATTATATATATATGTATACATATATATGTATACATATATATATATATATAGAGAGAGAGATGTATGTAGAGTGTGTACGTATGAGATTGAAAATATATAGTTTGAAGTGGCAACTGAATTCTTAGTTGGATCTGGAGAGTCATTAGGGAAAATACTGAAACTATTCAGAATTTTTCATTTTTATTTTCTATTTTGAATGTCATACAACATATAATAGCATCATTATAAACCGAACAACTTTTTCCATACCTCTAATGAAGAAAACATATGAACAATTAAAGTGTGACACAATATTTTTTCTTTAATTATCTTCCCAGCCCACCATTGGTGTGAATTGCATTGATACGAAAGATCTTACTATTTCCTATGCTCTCAGTTGCATTTCATTTCATGAGCCAAGCAATCCTTTTGCAACCAGCTTCATTTATATGCTTGTACTTTCCATTCTTAGGTTCCACAAAACACTCAATTTATACTTTGCAAGAAATTAAGAAATTGCAGTCTTTCCTCCAATCATAAATATTTGTTTCAATAATGTCAAATTTGGGTCACTATCTTTGCTTCCAACACAGTGAGCTTTTCCTCTAGTTTCCTGCTAGGAGAGATATAAAAGTCATGTTCAGGTTTGTTTTCAAACTATATTGTAATCTTTTTGAAAACATTTCAGTCAGTTCAGTTCAGTCGCTCAGTCGTGTCCAACTCTTTGCGACCCCATGAATTACAGCACACCAGGCCTTCCTGTCCATCATCAACTCCCGGAGTTTACCCAAACCCATGTCCATCGAGTTGGTGATGCCATCCAACCATCTCATCCTCTGTCGTCCCCTTCTCCTCCTGCCTTCAATCTTTCCCAGCATCAGGGTCTTTTCCAATGAGTCAGCTCTTCGCATGAGGTGGCCAAAGTATTGGAGTTTCAGCTTCAACATCAGTCCTTCCAATGAACACCCAGGGATGAACTCCTTTAGGATGGACTAGTTGCAACTCCTTGCAGTCCAAGGGACTCTCAAGAGTCTTCTCCAACACCACAGTTCAAAAGCATCAATTCTTCGGCGCTCAGCTTTCTTCACCGTCCAACTCTCACATCCATCCTGACAACTGGAAAAACCACAGCCTTGACCAGATGGACCTTTGTTGGCAAAGTAGTGTCTCTGCTTTTTAATATGCTATCTAGGTTGGTCATAACTTTCCTTCCAAGGAGTAAGCGTCTTTTAATTTCACGGCTACAATCACCATCTGCAGTGATTTTGGAGCCCAAAAAACTAAAGTCTGACACTGTTTCCATTGTTTCCTCATCCATTTCCCATGAAGTGATGGGACCAGATGCCATGATCTTAGTTTTTTGAATGTTGAGCTTTAAGCCAACTTTTTCACTCTCCTCTCTCACTTTCATCTAGAGGCTTTTTAGTTCTTCTTCACTTTCTGCCATGAGGGTGGTGTCATCTGCATATCTGAGGTTATTGATATTTCTCCCGGCAATCTTGATTCCAGCTTGTGCTTCCTCCAGCTCAGCATTTCTCATGATGTACTCTGCATATAAGTTAAATAAGCAGGGTGACAATATCCAGCCTTGATGTACTCCTTTTCCTATTTGGAACTATTCTGTTGTTCCATGACCAGTTCTAACAGTTGCTTCCTGACCTGCATACAGGTTTCTCAAGAGGCAGGTCAGGTGGTCTGGCAGTCCCATCTCTTTCAGAATTTTCCACAGTTTATTGTGATCTAGACAGAGAAAGGCTTTGGGAGAGTCAGTAAAGCAGAAATAGATGTTTTCTGGAACTCTCTTGCTTTTTCGATGATCCAGCGGATGTTGGCAATTTGATCTCTGGTTCCTCTGCCTTTTCTAAAACCAGCTTGAACATCTGGAAGTTCACGGTTCATGTATTGCTGAAGCCTGGCTTGGAGAATTTTGAGCATTACTTTACTAGCGTGTGAGATGTGTGAAATTTTGCGGTAGTCTGACTTTTTGTGACCTCCACTGAACTGTAGCCTTCCAGGCTCTGTCCATGGAATTAGTTTGAGCATTCTTTGACATTGAAAACATTTAGAAGTAATTAATTCCACACACATGTAGTGTCAATAATTTGAATGAATTAACTATAAAGGCAACTACTTGGACAGCTATGACCCATTTGTATACGATCGGGAAATGGCATCATTGTCGTGATTGCTCTATGCCTGACAGCAATAAATTCAAAGCCATGATGTCTCAGCAGGTAAAGAATCTGCTGGCAACTCTTCCCTGGGTCAGGAAGATCCCCTAGAGAAGGGAATGGCAACCTACTCCAGTATCTTTCCCAGAGAATTCCATGGACAGAGGAGCCTGGCAGGCTACAGTTCAATGGAGGTCACAAAGAGTCAGACACAGCTGAGCAACTAACACCTCCCCTAATTTAATTTGTCTTCATTATTTATAAGTTATGTGACCTGTGTTTGTTAAAGAGTTCAAGTACCATGAAAATTAAGTTCCTGAAGAATCTGAGAGTCTACTTTTAGAAGAGAAACAAAACATCCTTCTGAGACAAACAGAAACCTAGGATACAATTTTTAATGTTTTTTTAGTTAGATCTAAGTTGAAACACAAGTACCTGAAAAGGAAAAAAGGTATATCTGTTTTTAGTACATATCTATTATTCTTTGACAGTTAACATATTTTGGAATAGGAAATTAAAAAAAAAAATCTGATGCAAAAGGCCAAAATTATTCCTCTGGCCATTGAGATAGCATTCAAAAGTTATCAAGTCAAAAGCATCTCCAGTTTGCATAATTTGTGCTGATTATTTAATTAGTTAAAGGAGGAAAGTCTGAACGAATAATCCTTAAATGCAGCAAGAGAGTTGGCTTTTTATAATTGTCTATTTGTAAGCCTAACAAGAAAATAAATACATTTTGGGGTTTAAAATAGAGGATGTGTGTTCTATAATCTAATTAAGCAGTCATTCTCCATCTTTACTCCTTTGGAATTTGTGAGTTGTTTACATTCCCCAAATACTCTAGAAACGGGAAAGTTTAGAGCTCAATAAGTCTTCCCTCCTGGCTTACATAGTAAAGAATCTGCCTGCAATGAGGGAGACCTGGATTTGATTCCCAGGTTGGGAAGATCCTCTGGAGGAGGGCATGGCAACCCACTCCAGTATTCTTGCCTGGAGAATCCCCATGGACAGAGGAGCCTGGGTGGGCTACAGTCCACGGGGTCGCAAAAAGTCGGACACAACAGAGCGACTAACCATACACAGGGGAAGAGTGGAGGAAAGGATTTCTACCCGAAGGGAAAATGGAGCTTTTAAGGCGAAATAGTAGCTCTCTAATAGGCCTTAACAAATACCACAAAACGTTTACTCATTTCACTGCTGATGAATACATTTTATTTTATTTCTTCTTCTTATAAACAATCATCTGTGGGTACTTGTGGGTTTTTGTTTCCTTTTTGTATTATTTCTAAAAGTAAAGTAGCTATGTAAATGAGAGCAAGGGTTTGTGTATGATTTGTCAGCGTTTTATGAATAGTATCAAATTTATTTTCACAAATGATGAAATATTTTCTCATTTCAAAAGTGTCTTCTCATAGGTTTTGCTATTTTTATAGCAGTAGCATTTACAGTAGTCAAGACATAAAAGCAATCTAAGTGCCTGTTAACAGATAATTGGCATAAGATGGTTATATATATATATATACACACATATATGTATACACATATGTATATATATATATACACACATACACATATATGGAATGAAATATTTCTCAGTCATAAAAGAGAATGAAATTCTTCTATTTGCAGCAACATGAAGTAACCTAGAAAATATCATGCTTAGTGAAGAAAATCAGAAAGAGAAAGACATACTGTATGATAGCACTTGTATGTAGAATCCAAAAATAATATACAAATGAATCTATCTACATACAAAAGAGGAACAGACACACAGACATAGAAAACATTATGGAAGGGGAAGCAAGAGGGGTGAATTAGGATTATGGGATTAACAGATAAAAATTACTGTACATAGAATAAAACAACAAGGATTTAATATATAGCATAGGAAATTATATTCAGTTATACTCAAGAGGTTATTATAATAACTTATAATGGAATGCAATCTGAAAAAATAACTGAACCAGCAGGCCATACACTTGAAACTAAAACAATATAGTAAATAAATTACAGCACATTTAAATAGATAAAAATGAAACAAAACCACAAAATGAATATAAATGGAAAAAGTGACTAAAATAACAATTCTAAATTGATTAAAAAGTACACTTAAATAAAGAACTTAAAATTGAGTTTTAAGTTCTCAAATTCATTTTTTAAAAATTGAGTTCTTAAACTCAGTTTTTAAAAACATCTACAAAATAAATCAGCAACAATTTTTAAAGTAAACACTAGTACTATATATTTAGAGTTATCCAAAATAGTAATATTATTAGAACTGCAATAATAGGTACAAAAAAAGTACAATAATTATAAAGAAATATCTTTTTCAGTTACAGGCTAATAATTTTGAACACCTGGAAAAGTTGACTAAAGTTTCTTAAAAAAATGTTTAAAAAGTAACAATACTAATTGATTCAGGATTACTGCATAGATGTGAAAGTCGCTCAGTCCTGTCTGACTCTTTGTGACCCCATGGAATTCTCCAGGCCAGAATACTGGAGTGCGTAGCATTTTCCTTTCTCCAGGGGATCTTCCCAAAACAGGAATCGAACCCAGGTCTCTCACACTGCAGGTGGATTCTTTACCAGCTGAGCCACAAGGGAAGCCCAAGAATACTGGAATGGATAACTATCCCTTTTCCAGCAGATCTTCCTCACCTAGGAATCCAATCAATCCAACCTGGGTCTCCTGCATTGCAGGCGGATTCTTTACCAGCTGAAGGGAAGCCCTTTGTTTACAAAAGCATTGAGTTCAATATGGCTCTTATGCAGAGTTTTCTGAACTCAGGTCCAGATTTTCTATACAAGGCTATACGATGAAAAAGTGTTGATTAAAAAAAAAAGAAAGAAAGGAGAATTAAAATTCATAACGCTTATAAAATTAGCCAAAAATTTTCAAAGACATTGTTAGTTTTTATTTTCTTTTAGCCTGTGCTTTATTTAATTCTAAATAATATTTTAAGATTTATATTACAAGATGGAGAAACATCCCATTCCATTTTTATTTTTATTTTACAAATAAAGATCCTTAATGGATATGGCAATTTTCTCAGGGCCACAGAGTTATAAATGATTGATTTATGTTTAGAATCATACTGTCTGACTCTAGTATAGCAGGTAAATAAGGTAAAATAAAATCAAAAGGCACAATCACAACTTATCTATGCAGGACAGTTTCAGAAGTGAAAAGGAGATACTGAACTTCACCTCAAAATATCTATCATCACTTAAATCCACATTTTTATTAAAATGAAATTACTCATGCTCAAAGTCACTTGATAAAAATATTTGAGTAGAGGAAGTTCATTCTCCCAAGCAATAGATGTTAATAAAGAGAATGATTTTGTCATGTTCGTTAAGCTCCTTTAGGATTTTAGGGTTTAGGAAACATCAAATATTAGGAAACTATCATTGGTGTAACCTGGAGTTTACACAGCTTTTCTCTCTCAAGAAATGTATTAATGAATGTGCATGAAATAATTGAATTTACTAACGATTACTGAAAAAAGAGAAGCAATTTTCAACAAATGAAGATATTCTCTTTATTTGCTCTATAATTCAATTTTAGTCTGCACACGTGGAACAAGGTTGGTTGCTCTTGCACTAGACTTCGTTTATAGTTCTAATATGTTATTAAGTATTTATAAACTTGAAAGATATCAACTAGGATTGCTTACCTTGCTTTAGGCTGGCATAATTAATGCCTACATTTTGTTTCCATGTAAAATGTATTTATTAAACACTATTTGATGATGCTCATTTAGCCTATGTGTTTTAAAATTGTGCCATATATGACTTAATTAAATAGGAGTTCAAGAAGTCAGCTGTTTTATTATCTCAAAGGAAAACCTGTACAATATAATTTACAAGTGCACAGATGAGGGCAAATCGCTGAGTGCTTTAGGCCTGGAGATACTTATAATGCTGAAAATAAAATAACTTCAAGTTTGAAGTTATCTAAAAGATTTTCTTCTTTAATGATTCAACTGGTTATCATGTACTTGTAAAATAGTTTGCCTAACAGGCATTCAGGCTACCCTAGTATACAACCAGTAAAAGAAAACTGTTTTTTAATGATGCTATGTAATCTTCAGAAAGCTCTCATTTTCCTTATTTTGAGCTGTATTTTTCTCCTAGAAAAGTGTTAGATTGTTGCCATGACTATCAGTTTGTGCATGCATGCTAGGTTGCTCCAGTCATGTCCGACTCTTTGCAACCCCACGGACAGGCTCCTCTGTCCATAGATCATATAAATTAATTTACTCTTTATGTTTTAAACACTGCTATCACAAGCTCCTAAATCTTGGTTTCCTGTCATTAACTCAGAGATTCTTTAGCTGCTCCTAATATAGCAAATAAATGTATGTTAAAATCACTATAGGTTTTTTTTTTTTTTTTTTTTAGTATTAGTCTTTTAAAATAAGTGAATTTTACCCAATTTATCATATTATTTTCAATAGGGCCAAAGTACCACAACTTATTTGTCATGTCTCTCAAAAAAGTACAGAAACTAGCCACCTTTCCAATTTTTTTAAGCTCTTCTCCTATAACCTTTAAAATAAATCATTGGCATTAAAGGGCATGAGGAATTTCTTTTTAAAACAGAACATATTTAAAAATTCTCAATGTCAACAGTACCTCCAATTTCTGTTAATTTATAAAAATAAATTCTGGGACCTGCTCCAACATATAGCCTATGAAAACAGTGTTACTAATCACTGATTTGACAGGTTAAAGGACTGGAATTTCTTTACAACCAAAGGACACGTTGCCCAAGTTATTATACTTGAGAAACAGCACTGATGCTTGTATGTTTCAGGTGTCATAAAAAGTTAAGAGTGGAAAAAAGGTGAGAAAGCTAGCAGGGAAATACAATGTTTATGACCTATGGGGACTTGTAATGCAAATGCCAGCATTGAAAGGCTTTAAACATTTCTTTCTGATTTGTAGATTATCAGGTTTCTAAGATGAGGGAAAAAAAAATTCTTAAATGGATTTTTTCTTCAAACCAATATGTGTTCATCTTAAATATATCTATAAAGTTTGGCAGTATAAAGCCACGGTAACTTTCCCCAGATTAAACTGGCCATTCAGTATTTCTCTTCAGCTTGCTCATATGCTTTAATGCATTTCCCTTATTAAATATTGCTTTTAAATTTCACTTTACAAAGTTATTTCTACATATTCTTGAGTGGCGCCAGTTGTATGGCTTTGTTTAAACCACTCTCCTCTTTGTAGACACAGCCAGAACATAATTATAACCTATTAAGATCTCATATTTAACATGTGTCAACCATTGGTAAACAGCGAGCCTGGAGTGAGCCAGTGGGATGCTGACTTTTCATTAGAGACTCTCCTTCAGAAGTAAAATATATGAGAATTTTGTTAGGAAGCACTGCTAGAACAAAGTCTGCCCATTTGGGGGCAATGCTAATTTTTTCTTAAATTTAAAATAAAAGACGAAAATGGTGGTATAGAAATTTCCAGTGTCCATCCTCTCCCAGAAGAATCAATTTGAGTAATTAATCCTTTACAAGATCTAAGGACTCCAGGAGCTACCTCACGTCTGAGGTCAGGGGTGGCAGCCGAGAGGAGCAACCGCATATCCAAGGAGCGGCGTCTCTGAGGGTGCAGGAGGGCCAAGAGGAGCTACTCCACGTTCAAGATCAGGAGGGGCGACAGTGAGGAGATACTCCTCGTCCAAGATAAGGAGCAGCGGCTGCGCTTTGCTGGGGCAGCCTTGAAGAGATATTCCACGTCCAAGGTAAGAGAAACCCAAGTAAAACGGTAGGTGTTGCGAGAGGGCATCAGAGGGCAGACACACTGAAACCATAATCACAGAAAACTAGCTAATCTGATCACATGGACCACAGCATTGTCTATCTCAATGAAACTAAGCCATGCCGTGTGGGGCCACCCAAGACAGATGGGTCATGGTGCAGAGGTCTGACAGAATGTGGTCCACTGGAGAAGGGCATGGCAAACCACTTCAGTATTCTTGCCTTGAGAACCCCATGAACAGTATGAAAAGGCAAAAAGATAGGACACTGAAAGATGAACTCCCCGGGTCGGTAGGTGCCCAATATGCTACTGGAGATCAGTGGAGAAATAACTCCAGAAAGAATGATGGGATGGAGCCAAAGCAAAAACAATATCCAGCTGTGGATGTGACTGGTGATAGAAGCAAGGTCCAATACTGTAAAGAGCAACATTGCATAGGAACCTGGAATGTTAGGTCCATGAATCAAGGCAAATTGGAAGTGGTCAAACAGGAGATGGCAAGAGTGAACGTTGACATTCTAGGAACCAGCGAACTAAAATGGACTGGAATGGGTGAATTTAACTCAGATGACCATTATATCTACTACTGTGGGCAAGAATTCCTTAGAAGAAATGGAGTAGCCATCATGGTCAACAAAACAGTCCAAAATGCAGTACTTGGATACAATCTCAAAAACGACAGGATGCTTTATATTCATTTCCAAGGCAAACCATTCAATATCACGGTAATCCAAGCTTATGCCCCAACCAGTAATGCTGAAGAAGCTGAAGTTTAACGGTTCTATGAAGACCTACAAGACCATTTAGAACTAACTCTCAAAAAAGATGTCCTTTTCATTATAGGGGACTGGAATGCAAAAGTAGGAAGTCAAGAAACACCTGGAGTAATAGGCAAATTTGGCCTTGGGGTACAGAATGAAGCAGGGCAAAGGGTAGTAGAGTTTTGCCAAGAGAATACACTGGTCATAGCAAACACCCTCTTCCAACAACAGGAGAGAAGACTCTGCACATGGACATCACCAGATGGTCAACACTGAAATCAGATTGATTACATTCTTTGCAGCCAAAGATGGAGAAGCTCTATACAGTCAGCAAAAACAATACTGGGAGCTGACTGTGGCTTAGATCATGAACTCCTTATTGCCAAATTCAGACTTAAATTGAAGAAAGTAGGAAAAACCACTAGATCATTCAGGTATGACCTAAATCAAATCCCTTATGATTATACAGTGGAAGTGACAAATAGATTTAAGGGACCTGATCTGATAGACAGAGTGACTGATGAACTATGGACAGAGGTTCGTGACATTGTACAGGAGACAGGGATCAAGACGATCCCCATGGAAAAGAAGTGCAAAAAAGCAAAATGGCTGTCTGAGGAGGCCTTACAAATAGCTGTGAAAACAAAAGAAGTGAAAAGCAAAGGAGAAAAGGAAAGATATTCCCATCTGAATGCAGAGTTCCAAAGAATAGCAGGGAGAGATAAGAAAGCCTTCCTCAGCGATCAGTGCAAAGAAATAGAGGAAAACAACAGCATGAGAAAGACTAGAGATCTCTTCAAGAAAATTAGAGATACCAAGGGAACATTTCATGCAAAGATGGGATCGATAAAGGACAGAAATGGTATGGACCTAACAGAAGCAGAAGATATTAAGAAGAGGTGGCAAGAATACACAGAAGAACTGTACAAAAAAGATCTTCACGACCCAGATAATTACGATGGTGTGATCACTCACCTAGAGGCAGACATCCTGGAATGTGAAGTCAAGTGGGCCTTAGGAAGTATCACTACGAACAAAGCTAGTAGAGGTGATGGAATTCCAGTTGAGCTATTTCAAATCTTGAAAGCTAATGCTGTGAAAGTGCTGCACTAAATATGCCAGCAAATTTGGAACACTCAGCAGTGGCCACAGGACTGGAAAAGGTCAGTTTTCATCCCAATCCCAAAGAAAAGCAATGCCAAAGAATGCTCAAACTACCTCACTATTGCACTCATCTCACATGCTAGTAAAGTAATGCTCAAAATTCTCCAAGCCAGGCTTCAGCAATACGTGAACCGTGAACTTCCAGATGTTCAAGTTGGTTTTAGAAAAGGCAGAAGAACCAGAGATCAAATTGCCAACATCTGCTGGATCATCGAAAAGGCAAGAGAGTTCCAGAAAAACATCTATTTCTGCTTTATTGACTATGCCAAAGCTTTTGACTATCTAGGGACAGAAACTTGGAGTTCATTGTTGTTGTTCAGTCCCTCACTCATGACCAACTCTTTGTGACCTCATGGACTGCAGCAGGCCAGGCTCCTCTGTCCTGCACTATCTCCCAGAATTTGCTCAAATTCACGTCCATTGAATTGGTGATGCTATTTCAGCCTGCATTTTTTCACATAATCATTGATCAGTCAAAATCATAGGGCCCTATTATTTTGGTAAAGAATTTGGAAGTGATAGTGGTAAAGAATAGGCAGTGGTAAAGAATCTGCCTGCCAATGCAGGAGACGCAAAAGATGTAGGTTTGATCCCTGTGTCGGGAAGATTCCCTGGAACAGGAAATGACAACCCACTCCAGTATTCTTGCCTGGAGAATCCTATGGACTGTATAGTCCATGGAATCACAAAGAGTAGGATGTGACTGAGCAACTTTCACTTTACTGTTTTGCTTTTATTAATTCTTTTAATATATCATTATTTAGCATACTATTCCTCATGTGTGATGATTCACTTTTCCAAAATTAAAGTAGTCTTAAAAAATTCAATTCTCCTCTTTCCTCTTTCTTTTATTAGCACTGTCCCCATTTCCCTGTGCCCTCTAGAAACTCTGCTAAATCTCATGAACCCTTCCACAAACAGGATGGACTATATAAAAATTAAAATAAGAGTTTATGCCTAACTCAGAATGGCTTCTAACCACTTAAAGAACCAAGTCCAGTGAGAGAATTTTCTGTCACTTAAATTCACTAACTCATTACTTCAGCTAGACACCATCTTTCCATCAGTCTTTTCTTTTCTACAAATACAAAAGCAAACAAAAAACGTCAAGAGTTGTGAAGACAATGAAATTTTACCCTACTAATGAGCAAAGAGATCAGTTTGTCACAGTTGCAAAGATACTGGCAGAAGACAAGAGACCTCTGGTTCAGAAACAATAGAGTTCATTGCTCACATCACAGCTGGAAGCCTGCCATCATATCTGCTTCCCTTTGCTTTATTCCCCAGTTCCGATAGGAATGTGTCTCACAAGGCATTCAGGTGGATTTTTGCACAAACAGTACGTTTGAACCACAAGTGAGGAATCTCAAGCTCAGACAAAAAAAGAAAAACTGTATGTGGGCAAATTAGTAAAAGTTCTGAACTTTTTCCCTCAAGGAATATATTACCTTTCTTGTCTTGGTATCTTGGTCAGGAAATGAATCTGTCCTCTGTCCTGAAGTAAACCCTACGTCTATTTCCCAAAGCTGTTTTCTAGCCAAGTATCCTTGAAAACCTGGAGCAAAGGCTTCTACAAGAAATATTTTTTATAAAAATCCCATGGAAAATTATTATCCAACATAAATATACAGTATTCCTTCTCATCTTATTTGTTTTTTTTTCTTTTTAGTCTCATCATGCATTTGAGGATAAATGTGTCATAAATTATTTGCAAGTAATATTTCAAAGATATATTTACAAAAATGTGTCTTAATTATTTGTTAATATAATTCACTGACATAGGTTAAAAAAATCAATGTTATTGTGTTAGTCACTCAGTCGTATCTGATTCTTAGTTACCCCATGAACTGTAGCCTCCCAGGCTCCCCTGTCCAGAGGATTTTCCAGGCAAGAATACTAGAGTGGATTGCCATTCTCTTCTCCAGGGGATCTTTCTGACCCAGGGATTGAACCTGGGTCTCCCACATTGCAGGCAGATCCTTTATCATCTAGGTCTGCTACTTACAGAAACTTTTTTTAAAATTATTTTTGACATGATTTCTAATATAAACACATTCCTTAATTTAAAAATTATTTTTGACATGATTTCTAATATAAACACATTCCTTAATTTAAAAAGTTCTCGCTAATTATTTAATAGTTTAATAACTGAATGAAATAATCTATTGTTATATGATTAAAGATTTTGCTCTTGAACTTCTTCAATAAACATCATTTTAGCTCATTTTCTCTGAATGAGTTAGTGCATAAATTTAGTTAATACCATAGATGTCATTACCCAAAACAAAAAGCAACAGTTCAGAGCACTGCTCTAAGCATGTTATATCTATGAACTCATTTAATGGAAAAGGTGCCATTGATGTATATAGAAGGAACCAAGACACGTGACTTACAAATTGCAGAACAGATTCAACCCCGAGTCCTCTAGTTTCATTGCTTGTTCTCATTGCACTGTCATATGCTGCCTTTACATAAGCATTGTTCACTGAGGAGCCAAGTATTGTTATTAACTTTCCTTTTTCTTAGACTTAATTTTGCTGAGTTATTGCTTCCCTTGAATTTTCCATTTTATTAGTGTTATGTATACATTTTCCTACATTAATTTCAGGCTTACCAGGTAGCTCAGTGGTAAAGAATCTGCCTGCCAGTGCAGGAGACATAGGTTCAGTCCCTGGGTCAGGATGGAGCTCCTTGGGTAAGAAATGGCAACCTTTTCCAGTATACTTGCCTGGAAAATTCTATGGACAGAGGAGCCTAGTGGACCTCAGTTCATGGGGTCACAAAGAGTCAGCCCTGACTGAGTGACTGGGCACCACGTTAGTTTCACATTATGCCCAGTAGACTTCTTGAAAATCTAATAGGCAATATTTTTTTTCGTGTAGACTTCCTTCTCACAGCTTCACCGCTTTCTGGTTTTATCAGAACTCTTGACTCCTTGATTGAGTGGAGATTTAACTTATAATACTTTCCATGACTACTTGGCTGGGCTAAACTTCTTTATCTTCTTAATATATCCACTTATTCTTTTGTAGTATCATCACTTTGTGTGGGCACATTCTCCACGCTCTCCCTAATTAAAAATGATATATGACATTATAAGATATCGATGTGCTTTATAAATAAGACTGTATGGAGTACATTTCAAAGATTCATTATATATCTTTTATGTGTGCAACATCTCTGTTCCTTGACCCCTTTTTAAATGTCTCTTTTTAATTTCTAAACATAAACATGAACCATATATTTAGTTTGTTATTCTCCATCAAATATCTAACAATTAACTAAAGAAAATTTCACAGGAAAACAGGTGCAGATTTGAAATATCTGGATGTTTTTCTGTTGAAAGATTATGAATTAAGGTGTCAGGAGAAAATAGAAAATATTTTATCATGTGCTTTTATTTGTGTTTTTACCCATTGACTGATCATCATTTGTCTTGTGACAAAAGCATCATGGAAACATAGAGAAATAAGAAATTACTTAATATACTTCAGGTACTTTGTAAGAGACATTAAACCACTAGAGAAATGGGGCTATGTGAAGGTCAGAACAAACATCTTTCAATTTGATAATCTATTAATACTTACAGTGCTGGAAGAAACCATTAAATAAAGATATAAAAGTTTTTGAAAATGCCATTTGGTTTAGATGAAATTTCACTGACAAATAGTTTCAAGTGATACATGGACTCTTCTTCAAGAGATATTTATGAATGAGTTGTGAAATGTCATCATTTGCACACAAAGTTCTGTGCAATCTTTCAAGCATTCAATTTTCCACTAAAATTAATTGGGATATCCAGACTTTACTTCCTAACATGGAAATATTTGCTATGCTATAGTTTTTTCACTCACTCCTTAGTTAATTTAAAAAAAAAAATGTTTTTTGACTTATTTTTATTTTTGTGCATGTGTGTGCCGAGTCTTTCAGTCATGTCCTACTCTGTGCAACACCCTGGACTGTAGCCTGCCAGGCTTCTCTGTCCATGGAATCAGGAATGACATTTGAGAAGTGGATTTTTTTTTTTTTGGTACTTTAGAAAATACTGTGTTTGTAGCATGGGCATTAAATTTGAATTGTCTCATAGCCAATTAGTTTCTTAGAAAATATATGAAATTCTGTTAAGTCTGTTTTCATTGAAGGTTTACCTTTATTTAAATAAAATATAAAAATAATACTTTTCAGTGTCTTACTTAAACAAAGGCTCTATAAATATTCTAGTTTAATCTTCTCTACAACCCTTGTCAATATGCATTATTGCCACTATTAAAAAAAAAAAAAGAACCCTGACATTCAGACAGGATAAGTAATTTAACAAATTCAAATACCAGATAAGCCAGGGAGGGAAAATTTAAAACATTGTCTCTCTAAATCCAATCCCATGCTGCTTTCATAATCCCACATAATAATAGTATGTGATTTGAATGCCTCAAAAGATTTCACTTTTCAATGTTTAGCACAATGCTGTGACACAATTTCATTAAATGCACACTGATTGAAAGTCTGTCTTAAAAAGCAATTATTTTGAGATCTTAAGTGATTTAATGATATTCACTACTTACAAGCCAGGTAGTGGTGCTATTTAATCGTTATTATGTTTAATTTTTACATCAACCCTTAAAAGTTAGACTTTGTTTCTCATTTTATTTTTCAAGAAAAGAAGTCTGGAAATTTTAATACTTTAATTTACTCAATAAACAATATAAGTTCTGGAGCTAAAACCCAGAGATGTGTTTGGAAAAATGGGATGCTTTCTGCATATGAATCCTATAGTTGAATGAAGAAATTTTAAAGTCATATAAATGTTTTAGAAGTCATATGAATAAATTTAAATGACTTATAGTCCTTTGAAGCAAATATCAAATATGTTTTAAACATTCATAATAGGGGATCTAAACTAACTTAGGTATGTCCTGTGTATACTAGGACTTCTGGTGGGCTGTTTTGACTTTTTTCCTAATTGTCTGTCTTCCTTTTTGGGTCCTTATTTCCCTGGTTCCTTTTCAAAATATGAAGTATCTGACTCCTACAATAAAATTCTTACTCCTTAAAACTGTTTCCCTGATTGGATCCTGATACAAACATGCTACAAGTTATTTTATTTCTACAAGTTATTATATTCCTACAAGCTACTTTCTAACACCAAAGTGAAAAATTTCTTCTCTCACTGAAATGACTTGATCTTCTCCTTTTTTTTGTTTGTGTTTTACTTTTTATTTACAAACTATTTTAGACATTCAGAATAATTGTAAACACAGTATGGAGAACTGTTGTATACCATTCACCCAGCTTCCCCTAATGCTAACATCTTATATAAGCATATTAAATTGATCAAAACCAGGAAATTAAAATTGCTGCAGTACTACTAACTGAACTGCAGAAATTATTCAAATGTCACTACTTTCTTTCAAAAGTCGTTATTATTATAACTTTTTTCAACAATCAAATCTGGGATCCCACATTGCAATTGGATGTCCTCTCTCCTTAGTCTTTCCAGTATGTGGGGGATTCCTTGACTTTTGTGACACTGATACTTTGAAGAGTTATTTTGAGGATGTCCTTCAATTTGGGTTTGTTGTATGTTTTCTCATGTCAATCTCATCTCTTCTTCAGTGTGTCATAGGTCTCACTCATTAACTTGACTCTACACAGCTCTTGCTGGCACCGCCCTCCAGTACTCTTGCCTGGAAAACCCCATGGATGGAGGAGCCTGGTGGGCTGCAGTCCATGGGGTCTCGAAGAGTCGGACAGGACTGAATGACTTCACTTTCACTTTTCACTTTCATGCATTGGAGAAGGAAATGGCACCCCACTCCAGCGTTCTTGCCTGGAGAATCCCAGGGACAGGGGAGCCTGTTGGGCTGCCGTCCATAGGGTCACACAGAGTCGGACACAAAGCGACTTAGCAGCAGCAGCACACAGCTCTTGCACGCTCTCTTGCGCGCCTCTCTAAGATCTCAGACACTTTCCTGTCCCTGGTATTCTGCAATTGCTCTTCTGTTCTCTAGAATATTCCCCTCGAAAGTCTTCAAATATCTAACTCCTTTCCATCTGTCAGATTTCACTGGAGACACCGACTTATAAAGAGAGTTCCTCCTTCACTTCTATATCCAACCTTTGCCCCCGCCATCCTGTTCCTCCACATACATTTATTATTCATTTTCTTTCACAAACATTACAATTAATGGTCATTCAGATGGTTATGTAAAGAAAAAAAATTCTCACACGTTAAAATGGAAAGGAAGACTCTACACAAGGCTATTACGGAAGACCATGACAAGAAGAAATCAAATAGATTCTGACAGGACTTGAAGAAGTTAACTAACTTCCACGTTACAAACTATGGAGGACCAAAATAGCTCTGGGGAACCTATGGGTGCTAATAGCTTCCCCACCTCCCTTACAGATAATAAGAAAGCAAAGACCTCAGTGCTACAAAAGCAATAACTGCATTCTGTCAATGACCTGAATGATCTTGGAAGCAAGCCTCAAATTTCAGATGAAAATCAACAACTGAGCTGATATCTTGACTAAAGTCTTGTGAGATCTAAGCTGAGAGCCTGCAAAAAAGCTGTGACCAGACTTCTCACCTATGGAAACTGTGAGATAACAAATGAGTGCTATTTGAAGCCACTAAATTGTTGGAAATGTGCTATATAGCAATAAGAAACTAGTACAAACACAAAATTCTCACTTTGATTTTCTTCCTCCATTTTAAGTCAAATTAGTTGCCATTTTAAGTAACTAATTGTTACAGAATTCAGTGCAAAGCTAAGTCTTTGCTTTTACATTGAATCATGTCTTTGCTTTAAATAGAACTGTAAATATTTCTTTTCATTTCCATCTTACTTCCTTGCTTATTTTCATCTGTTAAAATGAATTTGACAGAATGACACATATCTTTGTTGTTGTTGTTGTTAATAGGATTACCCAGATAGCAAGTTAAAGACTTTTTGTTCTACAGGATAACTTACTTTCAGGAAGATAATATGTTGTTCAAGCCACTGCAAATTTACAACTCACAGACTGACATCCTTCAGCTAATAAATGTGAGGTCTGAACTACCTATGCCATCTCTTGTAGATGTTTAATGTGAGTCAGATTCTCATTTTCAATCAACTCTAGGACACTGAAAAAAACATTTAACTCAATTTTCAGGGAAGGAAGTTTAATGTCACACTGTGTCAAATTGGTCAAATTTTATGTTGTCTTGCAAGGCTTCTTCTCAGCCACTCATATCAGTGGATACCTCCTTCTGGAAAAATACATGTCTTTCAAAGAGCTGATGACTAAAATTCCTGTATCTATGTATTATCCAGTTTTGAATCACCATTTCCCTTAGCAGAGAAGTTTATGGCTGCATTCAAAAATTCTGAATTAATACCTAAACTGGTCATTTAAGTAGTTTAATATTTTTAAGAATTACATTTTAAGTTTGCAATAACCAAAAAAAGTCCCACAAGATTAGAATTAGTGTATTTTACTCAGCAACCATATCTTCACATTTTGATAAAATCTTGGGTGTTGTTAGTTAAATATCTGAAGACTCATAGAGTTCTATAATGTGGCTGAGGACTTTATTTTACTTAGGTGCAAAATCATTATCATTAAATACATTTGTTTGTATTTGTTCATAGAAAATATTTTCTAATAATGTATTATCCTATGTTCCATCCCTAAATTATAGGATTATATAATAAAATTGCAAAATTTAGAGCCACTCTGATTGATATTATTTTGCATCAGCTACTAAAAATAATGCTGAGTTATCCTGTCGAAACAATGGTAACATTAAGATCAACAACATTCATTGAGAGCCTTCTTTAATTAACTAACCATATAGTGTTCTGTGTAAATGACTGTGGATAAATGGATAATTACAGATCCCCTTGAAGACTAGTGAGAGAGAGGATGAGAGGAACTGTGTTTGATTGTGAATGATGGTACAGGCTATGATGAAATTGAAGAAAAAAGCAATGTGGAGACAGAAAGCCTGGAGGGTGTAATTTTTGACAGAGAGGCCAGGCATCTCAATGAGAAGGTGACATTTGAGTAAGGCTTCAAAGAGATGAGGGGATGTACCACATGGGTTTTTGATGAAGAACATTCCCAGAAAAGGACATAAAAATGTATTTATATATACCCTGACTGACAAGCCAAGTGAAGACTGTGGGAAAGGAGATCTCAAAGGTAAGAGGAGATAAATATCATAGGATTTTGCAGTTTATTGAAAACTCATAGGTATTTTACTGTTCAGAGGTGGGGGTCACTTAATGGTTTCCATGGTAGAAATGAATTGACAGGCTTCTCTTGTGGCTCAGCTGGTAAAGAATCGACCTTCAATGCAGGAGACCTGGGTCTGATCCCTGGGTTGGGAAGATCTCCTGGAGAAGGGAAAGGCTACCCACTTCAGTATTCTTGCCTGGAGAATTCCATGGACTGTATAGTCACAAAGAATTGGACATGACCAGCTTTCAAGTAAACACTGGCTACTCTGTGGAGATGATCCTGGAAGGGATTAGGGAACCCTCAGAAAATTACTGCAACTATCCAGGAGAGAAAGAGATGATGGTTTGTGAACCAGGACATTTGTGTTAACAGTTTGGATTTTGATTACTTTAACTCAGAATCAACAGTTTTGCTAATACATTGAATACAGGGTAAAGGTAAGAATGGCTTAGAAATGACTATATTTGATTCAAACCACTGAAAGGATCAGTGTGCTATTTTTCTAACACTGTGAGAGAGCCAGATTTTGAGGGTTGGAGAGATAAAGAATTTAGTTTGGGACATTAAGTTTGCAATGATGGTTACATACACTCCTGAGAATACCGAGAAGGAATTCAGTGGAAAATTCTCAGACAGAAATAGACATAAGAGAGTGGTCAATCTAGAGAAGACATTTAAATTCAAATGAATGGATGAAAGTGGCTATAGAGTAGGTTCAGTATGTATGAAAGAGTTAACCCTAGACAGACGCACCATACTGTGTCCATGGTAGCAGAAGGAGTGGAAGTTTATGGGCACAGATGTAGCTCACTGAATGGATGGGACAATGGGACGCCCAGAAAGTTCTTTTCTGAAGCTTCAATTTACTCAAGGAAATAAAAGAAAAGGGAATTAGGTGGGGCTGAGCAAGGAGATAATTTGTTGATGTTTGGAGGGAAGGTAATTGACTAACAGCATGGTTAATGACTCACTTGAGATAAATCGCCATTCAGCGGCACAACAACTTTGATTGTATGCTTTTTACTGATCATATCCCACTATACTTAAGGAAAATGCAGTGAGATGGATTTAGCTAACATTGGAACTTTGCCATCGGAGTACAATGAAATGAGACAGAAGCAAAGGAGTTGGAACTCTATGCGTTTTTTTTAAAATTAAAAAGTAACATTGGAATTAGGTCTGGTAAGAATCCCACATGACAGGTCTCTTAGCATTTGCCACCTTATAGGCGATGGGGGTTTTTGACCAATCCCACAGTTTCACATAGTATGCATTAAGAACAAAACTTTCATTGGAGAAACTTCAGGTCAGCATCAACTAAAAAGATAACACTTGGGTCTTAGACTTTTATTTTTATCAGAAAGACTGAAGTAGGGGCTGTTGTTGTTCAGTTGCCACGTTGTGTCTGACTCCTCGTGACCCCAAGGACAACAGCATACCAGGCTTCCCTGACCCTAAACATCTCCCGGAGTTTGCCCAAATTCATGACTATTGAATCGGTGATGTCTTCCGTCTCATCCTCTGTTGCCCTCTTCTCCTTTTGCCTTCAATTTTTCCCATCTCCAGGGTCTTTTCCAGTGAGTTGGCTGTTGGCATGGGGTGACCAAAGTATTGGAGCTTCAGCTTCAGCATCAGTCCTTCCAATGAGTGTCCAGGGTGAGCTTAAAGTATGCTGATGGACAAACAGCAGGAATTTGTATTCCAGAAAAATGGACCCAGCCATTGGGTCCTTTCCCTTCTCATAGTTCAACAAGCTAGCAACTTTGCCAGTGCGGACAAGTATACTGTTGAGGTAATATCAATCTTGATTTAGGTGACAGCTGTACTGATTCTGTGAATTTAGGAGCTTGTCTGAAGTTGGATTTAGGTGCAGACAAGGGAGGGAGGTGGTCACGAGTCATGTGGGAAGCTAACTTTTCAGTGAGAATGGAAGTACTTCTAGCTAGCTATCCAGGAAACACAGATGCTTCCCAATGGTCATATTTGGGCATCCCTGAATGTCACATCACACTAAAGAGTGAAATGAGGGGCTTCTTAAGTGTTCCAATGGCCAAGACTCCACACTCCCAATCCAGGGAGCCTGCCTGGGTTTGATCCCTGGCCAGGGAACTAGGTCCCACATGCCACAGCTAAAGACATGCATGCTGCAACAAAGATCGAAGATTTCACGTGCTGCAAATAAGACTCAGCACAGTCAAATAAATAAATAGTGAAGTGATACAATGACATATTAAAAATACATGAGCTAAAAGGTCAAGACAGTGCATTTAGAATAAAATACTGTGAACTCATTTATTCACTTCAGTCAGTCGCTCGTTGTGTCCGACTCTTTGCAACCCCATGGAATGCAGCAAGCCAGGCCTCCTTGTCCATCACCAACTCCCGGGGTTTACACAAACCCATGTCCATCCAGTTGGTGATGCCATCCAACCATCTCATCCTCTGTCTTCCCCTTCTCCTCCCATGTTCAATCTTTCCCAGCATCATGGTCTTTTCAAATGAGTCACTTCTTCACATCAGGTGTCCAAAGTATTGGAGTTTCAGCTTTAGCATCAGTCCTTCCGATCACTTCAGTCCAGGATTTTTCCAGAGGTGATTCTGCACAAAAATAAATAAAAATTAATGATTAAAAGTACACTGATCCTTTAATGCCTCAGTAAAATTTTTAAGCACTAGTGGTATTGATTATTTAAATAAATACAAACTGATCTTTATTGACACACATGAAAGAAAACTGAATATTGGGAAAGTTTATATATATGTTTGACACAGAGAAAATTTCCTGTAAAAGAAAATATTAAAAAAAAATGTAGAGTAGGATGCAGTGGGAAACAGAATTAATGGTATTTAAAAACCCAGAATAAATGAGAGCCTGGGCACACATAGTATCAAATTATCAAAGGCTACTGTAATTCTACAGCAAAATGAAATGATAAACTATAAAGCAAGGGATTTACAAGAAGGAATCCTTTTCATTGATCTATTTCATTTTAATTTCAGAAAGAATCTTTTTGATCTTTTTTACATTCCTCTTTGTGAAATATTTAACTACACCCTGAGATATAAAGTTGATGTTCCAGAGGAGTCAGAAGAAGCACAGTTCTGTTAAAGAAATATAAGAAACAATGGTGTTTGCTCTCTCTTTCTACCTTTTTTTTTTCCTTCCCTCCCTCCTTTCCTTTCTTCTTATGTTTCTTTCTTTAGCTTTGAAATACTATAATAAGACTTGCCTTTTTTTCTTTCTAACTATTGACAGGTTTGTGTTCCCTATTCTGTTACAACATTTAATTGGTGACAAAATGATAATGTAAGCTTTTTATTTTCAATAAAATTACCAAAAAAAGCACTTTGATTATATCCTAACACCTTTGAGTTGAAAGATAATTGGTTTAACAAAGCAAGTATAGTCATTTGAATTTGAAGGAAAAAAGATTTCAGAAAAAAATAAATAAATAAGACCTTGATTTTGTAAAGATAATAAATTATTTGCATTATATAGGCTTTCCCTTTTGTGTCCTCCATATTTAGACATCTAAGAAAGTAAATTGGACAGTGGCTTTAACTGTCTGAAGGAAAAACCCAAAAAGAATTTTTGGCCAACCTAATCAATAATAGTATTTGTTTCAAGGAAAATGTTTATTTTTAAACTCAGGTAAAGCCATTTAATTCAATCTATCCAGCCACTCAGTTCCTTAAAGGAGATTTTCTTATGACTTATGATTTAAAATTAACTCATCAATAAATCTGTGAAGATAAGAAATAATCTGAATTGATGTATTTAAACATTTTCCCTATAGAATAATAAAGTAGGGCTCAGTAGAGTCAGCAGTGACCTGCTGTAGGGATAGGGCTCTGGCTACAGCATACCTGGGTCACCCAGCCTGTGAAATAAGTCTTCTGGGAGGAAGTCGCCAATAGTCCCACCATAGTACCTCGGAGCAGACGACACACAAACTGCAGAAAACTTATATCAAAGAAATTCTCACACTGTTAAGAAAGTCTAGAACACACAACAGATTTTCCAACCTGGGGATCCAGCAAAAGGACTGAGAACACCCAGGGAATTTGACTTTGGAGGCCAGTGGGAGACTGAACCAGAATTGCCTGTGAGTGTCCAGGAGTCTCCAGTGGAGTCATGGGTCAACAGTTTGACCTCAGGCCAAACAACAGGGAGGGAACATGGCCCCACCCTTCAACAGAAAATTGGATTAAAGATTTACTGAGCATGGCCCCACACATCAGAACAAGACCCAGTTTACACTTCAGTCTCTCCCATCAGAAATCTTCCATAAGCTTCTTATCCTCATTCATCTGAGGGCAGAGAGAATGAAAACCACAATCACAGAAATCTAATCAAACTAATCACGTGTACCACAGCCCTGTCTAACTTATGAGCCACGTCATGTAGAGCCACCTAAGACGAATGGGTCATGGTGGAGAGTTCTGACAAAAAGTGGTCCACTAGAGAAGAAAATGGTAAACCACTTCAGTATTCTGGCCTTGAGAACCCCATGGACAGTATGAAAAGGCAAAAAAAAGATATGAAACTGAAAGATGAACTCCCCAGGTCAGTAGGTGCCCAATATGCTACTGGAGAAGAGTAGAGAAATAACTCCAGAAAGAATGAAAAGATGGAGCCAAAGCATAAACAACACCCAGGTGTGGACGTGACAGGTGATGGAAGTAAAGTCTGATGCTGTAAGAACAATATTGCATAGGAATCTGGAGTGTTATGTCCATTAATCAAGGTAATTGGAAGTAGTCAAACAGGAGATGACAAGAGTGAACATCAACATTTTAGGAATCAGTGAACTAAAATGGACTGGAAGGGCAAATTTAATACAAATAACCATTATATCTACTACTGTGGGCAAGAATCCCTTAGAAGAAGTGGAGTAGCCTTCATATTCAACAAAATAATCCAAAAATACAATACTTGGGTGGATTCTCAAAAATTACAGAATGATCTCTGTCCGTTTCCAAGGCAAACCATTCAGTGTCAGAGTAATCCAAGTCTATACCCCAACCAATAATGCAGAAGAAGCTGAAGTTGAATGGTTCTCTGAAGACCTACAAGACCTTCTAGAACTAACACCCAAAAAAAGATGTCCTTTTCATCATAAGGGACTGGAATGCAAAAGGAGGAAGTCAAGAGATACCTGGAGTAACAGGTAAGTTTGCCCCTGGAATACAAAATGAAGCAAGGCAAAGGCTAACAGAGTTTTACCAAGAGAACACACTGGCCATAGCAAACACCCTCTTCCAACAACATAAGAGAAGACTCTACACATGGACCTCACCAGATGATCAACACCGAAATCAGATTGGTTATAGTCGTTGCAGCAGAAGATGGAGACGCTCTACACAGTCAGCAAAAACAAGATCAGAAGCTGTGGCTCAGATCTTGAACTCCTTATTGCCAAATTCAGACTTTAATTGAAGAAAGGAAAAACCACTAGATCATTCAGGTATGATCTAAATCAAATCCCTTATGATTATACAGTGGAGGTGACAAACAGATTCAAGGGATTAGATCTGATAGACAGAGTGCTTGAAGAACTATGGGCAGAGATTCGTAACACTGTACAGGAGGCAGTGTTCAAGATCATCCCCAAGAAAAGAAATGCAAAAAGGCAAAATGGTTGTGTGAGGAGCCTTACAAATAGCTGTGAAAAGAAGTGAAGTGAAAGGCAAAGGAGAAAGGGAAAGATATACCCATTTGAATGCAGAGTTCCAAAGAGTAGCAAGGAGTGATAAGAAAGCCTTCCTCAGTAATCACTACAAAGAAACAGAGGAAAACAATAGGGTGGGAAAGACTAGAGATCTCTTCAAAAAAATTAGAGATGCCAAGGGAATATTTCATGCAAAGATGGGCATAATAAAGGACAGAATCAATATGGACCTAACAGAAGCAGATGATATTAAGAAGAGGAGGCAAGAATACACAGAAGAGATAAACAAAAAAGATCTTCATGACCCAGATAACCACGATGGTGTAATCACTCACCTAGAGCCAGACATCTTGGAGTCTGAAGTAAGGTGGCCTTTAGGAAGTATCACTACAGACAAAGCTAGTCAAGGTGATGGAATTCCAGTTGAACTATTTCAAATCCTAAAAGATGATGCTGTGAAAGGGCTACACTCAATATGCCAGTGAATTTGGAAAACTCAGCAGTGGCCACAGGTCTGGAAAAGGTCAGTTTTCATTCCAATCTCAAAGAAAGGCAATGCCAAAGAATGTTCAAACTACCGCACAATTGCACTCATCTCACACACTAGCAAAGTAATGTTCAAAATTCTCCATGCCAGGCTTCAATAGTATGTGAACCGTGAACTTCCAGATGTTCAAGCTGGATTTAGAAAAGGCAGAGGAATCAGAGATCAAATTGCCAACCTCCGCTGGATCATCAAAAAAGAGAGTTCCAGAAAAACATCACTTCTGCTTTATTGACTATGTCAAAGCCTTTGACTGTGTGGATCACAAAAAACTGGAAAATTCTTAAAGAGATGGGAATACCATACCACCTTACCTGCCTACGGAAAAATCTGTATACATGTCATAAAGCAACAGTTAGAATCGGACATGGAACAACGCATTGGATCCAAATTGGGAAAGGATTAGGTCAAAGTTGTATATTGTCATCTTGCTTATTTAACTTATATGCAGAGTACATCATGCAAAATGTCAGGCTGGATGAAGCACAAGCTGGAATCAAGATTCCTGGGAGAAAGAGCAATAACCTCAGATACGCAGATGATACCTCTCTTATGGCAGAAAGTGAAGAAGAACTAAAGAGCCTCTTGATGAAAGTGAAAGAGGAGAGTGAAAAAGCTGGCTTAAAACTCAACATTCAAAAAACTAAGATTATGGCATCCGATCCCATCACTTCATGGCAAATAGATGGGGAAACAATGGAAACAGTGAGAGACTTTATTTTCTTGGGCTCCAAAATCACTGCAGATGGTGACTGCAGTCATGAAATTAAAAGATGCTTGCTCCTTGAAAGAAAAGCTATGACCAACTTTAACAGCATACTAAAAAGCAGAGAGTACTTCTCTGACAAAGGTACGTCTAGTCAAAGCTATGGTTTTTTGAGAAGTCATCTATGGATGTGAGAGTTGGTGTAAAGAACGCTGAACGCTGAAGATTTGATGCTTTTGAACTCTGATGCTGGAGAAGACTCTTGAGAGTCCCTTGGACTCTAAGGAGATCCAACCTGTCTATCCTAAAGGAAATCAGTCCTGAATATTCGTTGGAAGGATTGATGCTGAAGCTCCAATATTTTGGCCACCTGATGTGAAGAAATGACTCATTGGAAACGCCCCTGATGCTGGGAAAGATTGAAGGCAGGAAGAGAAGAGGACGACAGAGGATGTAATGGTTGGTTGGCATTTCCGACTGGATTGACATGAGTTTGAGCCATCTCTGGGCAACCTGCTAATTAATTTTTTCAAAGTCTGTCTAAATCCAATTCTCAGTCCATTTGTCTCCATCCTATTTCTGGTCACCCAATAATTTATCTGCACATACCAAACTTTCTCATTGACCAGTATATTTTCCATCCTATTCATATACAATCCATTCTCCATTTTTAGCATGTATGAACTTTCAAAATTAGCCCTCT